>NW_020523831.1:0-617500 GCF_003368295.1 Carassius auratus | reverse complement strand
GCTTTGACTGTTTCCTGTGACACTGAAACCAAGGATCAGTGTACAGTACAGTACTTTCTTTTGTTCTATCTTTCTGACACACAAGCACACAAATAGAGCCTGAGTGATGGAGAAAAAGCCCTCGTCTGACAGCAGAGTCAATGAGTATTATGAGACATGACATGACTGAAATTCTTCTATCAGGGGGTATATAATCTAGTTGAAAACCTGCCCACCAGCATTGCTTGATTTACTCCACCTCATGGTGTTAGACAAACAGCAGCTTCTTGCTTTTGAGAGTGTTGTTGAACAAGCAGGACTACACCCCTTTCATCTGGTTTATACAGTACACATCTAAACATACCTAACAGGGACTGAATAATATGCAGCATTACTCAAACATTACAATGCTTTGCAAATGTACATGATCTTTTGGTTTTAGAGAGAACATGCTGAGAACATGCATGTAAATGTCCAAGAAGTTTATGCAAACTATTCTGGCAAGTGTAGTGCCAGGTTTCAGTCTGCATGAAACAGTACCCATGCAGACCATGTCTACATTTTGTGTCAATCGTGCTGACCTAGCTTTCCCAGAATGCCCTTCTGGGCTCACTGTGCATATCAAAGCTTCTCTTATACCTCTGCAAAGGTCAAGCCACCAAACACAAACACATACAGAGTAGGAGATGGAGAAGTACCAGGTACAAAAGAAAGAAAATGTATACATACAGGAACATGGTATAACAATTTGATTTAAAAGATTTATCAATCTAGATGTGAAAGTTATCCAGATTCAATGACATAGGAAGTCTCTAAATTCAGCTCCTATAAAACTCCTGTAAGCCTAATGTATCCTACCCAATTCCTGGAGGCACACCAGCAGTCAGATGTCTCCCTTATCTGACCCTTCCATTTTAGGTCTTGCCCTCTACACGTATGCCTAATACTAAATAGTAGGTGATAAAGAGTATATTGATTGAAAATGTACATTATTCATGAACCATATTCAACAGCATAAGTCACGTTACAATGACAACATGACAGACGTAGCTTGTCTAGATTATTAAAGGGATAGTTACCCCAAAAAAAAGTACTATGGAAGTCAATGGCAACACCCACTGTTTGTTTACCAGCAATCTTCAGAATATCTTCTTTTATGATCAACATAAGAAAGCAACTCATACATGTTTTGGATGACATGAGGATGAGAAAATGATGACATAATTTTCTATTTTGTGTGAACTATCCCTTTAAAATACTACTCACATCGGGCCTCATTCATGAAACTTGCGTAAATGAGTAAATTCAGAGTAATTGGTGCTTAAAACAGACCTTCCCGAAAAACTCTCCTCTGGATTCACAAACGCTTTGTAAACATCAGATTTGATAGTTAAACGTGCATGTTAATGAATTTCAAACATTCGTAAATGGGGCGAGCGTGCACGCTCATTCATAATTTCCATAATCCCTGCCCATGAATTCTGTCTAACAACTTTATATGGGAATCATATCATGAAACATAAATAAGGATTTCAACATGCCCTCTCAAAAGCGAATAAATAAGAAAAAAAATTCTCAGACGCAGAAATTGAAGTGTTGTTATCGAAAGTGCATTTAGAACGCAGCATTTTCTCAAGCATACACAGTAGAGTATCATGTCTTAAAAAGTACATTGCAGATGCTGTTAATACAGTTTCCTCTGTTAATCGACCAGTCATCATTCTCTGCACGGTCTCTCAAAATACATCTATTGTGCAGCACTCTGTCTGCCAAATCTAGCAATATCGCTATATCAGCCACAGGAAATGTTTGTTGTTACGTCTCACTCTGGCCATTTTATAGAAAACCATTTCTGTCTATTAGGTACATACCTAACAAAAGTAATTCATTATTTGATAAAAGTATTACATTTGTAGTATTACAAAGTATTACAATTTGATTATATTAGGCCTACTGCTGTTCATAATAATAGTAAAAAGGAAAACACAGTATACTATGTATAATTACTGTATATTATTTTATCAAAATGCTGCGTGATACATAAGTGATTATATAAGGTAAATAGTTTTATAAATGTGCAGCGCCATCAATGAGCAAAACGTTCTCAAAATTTACAACCCATTTACACGGGGCTGGAAGCAGGTGTACATTTTTTGTGTACCAAACTAACATTTCTAAAATCCAAACACGTTCATTAAATCACAGGAAATCTGTTGAAGTTTACTTCCATTCGGAACATTCATTCACAGATTTGTGCCACACCACTGTCTGCAGCACCTTCACACACAGACGTAACTTACTAGAGAAGCAACAAGTGTGATATAATGTTCCTCTGTAAATAAATACAATTTACAATCATGTCTTGCACACTTTAATGCTCTTTGATTGGAACATATATGCTCCCTTCAAACTGGAATCATGGCGAAATATCCTGTTATTTCCACATTGAGGGCATTAACAGTCAAATACAACAAACGTCTGAAGCTAGTTAAGGTATTATTTAATTAGGGTTGGAACTAAACTTTTTATGGAGGTAGATCCCCAGCAATTGGACTGAGTAGTCACATTCTCCATCAAGTTATTGAAGGACCCCCAACACTGCATATTTTGCATGTCTCATTTGTCTGACATACCCGTTTCAGGTCTCTGAGTCATGAATCAGGTGTGTTTGATTAAGGAGACATGCAAAATGTTCAGTCCTCCAGAGTTTATTTCTATACCTAATCAGACACACAGCTGCCTGTAATTTTCAAGCAATCCTGAAGACATCTGAGGACAGATTTTCCAGGTTTGTTTGATAGGGGACAGCCCTCAACTTTGCAGGACGGAGGCCCACCAGGACCAGAGTTGCCCATTCCTGTCGTACAGCTTGAGACAACTACGGAAGCAAGCTCAGTATCAGGTTCAGACAATGACAAAAGAAAGGCTATAAGCAGTTTTGTTTAAATGGAACGTGACCTCCTAGACAGAGATTGTGCACTACATGGTGCCAGGTGGGAAATCAGTATGTGTGCTACTCTGTATTTGTGGTTTAAGTGATGATGATTTTGGGTAATGAAGAGATAAAAATTGCATATCTTTCTCTTACGGATGAGGGAGTGCTCGGTGAAGCCTGCGAGGTGGTTCGTCTGCGCAGGGATACGCGCTGTTGGCTGCGCAGGCTGAATCTCCGGAAGGACTCTCGGCTGCGACTGGCCAGGCTGCGAAGGGAGGCAGCCCTCTTAAAGCCACCTCCGTCCTCTTCACCTCCTCCTGCAGATCTTCTCTCTACCCCGCTGGAGACCAAGTTGAGGGCACCTTGAAAGGAACGGCGCACATTCCCCATCCAGCCCGACACATGTGAGTGGGCCACTGACAGCTTGTCGCCGAGATACTCCATCTCTCAGGATTCAGAGTGAGTAACTTTAATAAAAGTGTGTGTCCTTATGAAGCTCAATGTCAAGATTTTTCAGTGAAGTTCTTTAACTTGAAACACTGTGGAAATCCAATCAAGACTCTCAAATGGAAGCGCTAAGGTCCATTGAGGGAAGTGCCCGCGATTTAAAAGGGACCCCAGTCCAGTCAGGTCCAGTTGAACGAGCATCTGTGTTTAAACTCCATGGTTGGGAGGCATTTTATGATACAGAGGTGTTGCCTCTTTAGCCCCGTCCAGCAACTTAAGTAGTGTTCTGGTACACCATGTCTCCAGAGCGAGGCCAGGACAGATTGTGCTCGACTCTGCACTGCGGTATCAAACAAACTGCAAAAGGCCACAAAGCAGCAGACTGTGATCTAACTTCCAACAATGCTTGACCAAAGTTTGGGAACTAGTTTAAGTAGCATAACTCAATAGCTACATTTTCAACTGCGAGTCACATATATAAAGTCATTCATGTACTTCTAATTTAAGATTATTCAAAAGTGATTATTCAAAATTACATGGACAAAATAATATAAGGGGAAAAAAATGACTTACTGTTGATCGAGTCATCGTTCTACAATGCAGTTTTCTGTGACATCATAGTAAGAGCTAGAATAGAGGACACTGGGTTTTCCCTGAGAACACAGCAGTTCTGCAATGCCTCATTATCAGTGACAAAGCAACAAAGTTATAGTTATTATGTAGCCACAGAGGCACCTGCAATTACGTCCCTAAACAAAAAATAGAGTGGCGTGATGTCATGGAAGCTAATTCAATACGCTTTACTTATTAACCTGAGTAACTCTTTTTAAATTTCAATCAATCAATGCATCAATGAATGAATGGCATGCAAATGTCATTCACATTTCATTGACAAACGTCATGTCTCTTCAAGCTGCGTCACTAGAGATGGTCTGAAATGAGCAGTGCACCGCTCCTACATGAATGTTTGAGAGCCTTTTGAGTGGATCTGTCAGCAGAGTCACATACTCAAAACAAACGCTGGTCAACTCATGAATCACAGCTGTCAAACACACCGACTTTCCCAGTCCCGTCTCAAACCTGTCAGGCAGCGTGAGCTACCTCAACACAACTGTATCTTCCAAAGAGCATCAAAACTGTCCAGCTGTCAATTCGGAAAACATCTGTAAATCTCAATGTAGGGGCAGACGGAAAGCTGGAGACCAGGATGAGTGTTTCCTTATTTCTTTGTTGCTAGAATGCCGAGTACACACAAGTCTGAAAGTCTGTTTGTAAGACGTGGAAATCAGGAGCCAGAAGTATCCAGGTGGTTTCGCGGGCAGTGAAATACAAATGCTGTTTCGAGGTGGTCTTTTCCTCTGGTTGTCCTTAAATGTGTCCCATGCGTCAGCTTTCCTGCATCCGTCCCCCGTGCTACAGGACTTGTACTCAAGGAGAAAACAGAGGGAGGAGGAAAACGAGAGCAGAGACAGAAAGGGAGGGGTTAGGGAAGCCCGTGATATGAGCATGAGAGAGAGAGAGAGAGAGAGAGAGAGAGAGAGAGGGAGGAAGATATATGCACTGCAGTGTTCCCTGCTACTGTTCCAGCTTTGAGAGAGAAAGAGAAAGAGAGAGAGATGGAGAGAGGTGCATTGTTTGATGAAAGG
Source organism: Carassius auratus (assembly GCF_003368295.1). Lineage (NCBI taxonomy): Eukaryota > Metazoa > Chordata > Actinopteri > Cypriniformes > Cyprinidae > Carassius > Carassius auratus. The sequence goes on along the minus strand of NW_020523831.1, from coordinate 612,493 downwards.
AACAAAAAAGAAGAAGAAATTGTTAACAGAAACAAATAAATGGGATTAATAGTACATACTTGTGCATGTTTGTGCTTGTAAGGTGTTTAAAGCATATGGTACAATGAGTTAGTTTGCTTTGCAAATGTATACAATCTGTCATGCAAACATCACTGATGACCAACCAAACCTTGCTATCCTTTTTTGGCCTGACATTTATTTCCATATCCGCTTACTGAACTTCAGAATCGGATATCTGATTTTGAGTCTTTGACATAACCACAGATCGCAAGCAAAAATGAAATTAGTGAATCTTTCTGTACATCTTAATAGATTATGGGAATAATTGATGTATGAACTAAACATAATGAGTTCAAATGGGGGTAAAAAAGAAAAGAAAAAAAAAGACGGAGACAGTGAAATGCTGAGGTGCAATTTAGCATCCACTAGTGGACTGAGAAACAATTACACTGTGTAAATGAAGAAGAAAATAAATCTCACTGAGACCAAATATGATCTAAATATTAATATTAATAATATAGCCATATGCCACTGAACTATTACAGCTATCTTAAATCACTGTTTCAGTTGTGTTTTTTCACACATACAGTGGCCTTTAAAAGTCTGAGGCCTCACATAAGTCACATGCCAATTTAGAAATAAAGTAAGTTTGAAATATTGTGATACAATGAATATGTAATATAAAAAATTATATTTATATAAATAATTATCCGGTTTTAGCTGGCACAGAAGACAGAAATCACTAACATTAGATTGAGGAACAGCATAACAAGAGAGTCTTATAAATGGCAAAAGCCAATCAATGGCAAATTAGTTTTTGTTCCGTTTATAGAGACAGAGCAATAGGAATCTGCTTTCCTTCTTTTATGACAATCGGTACACAACAACAAATCTTATTACAGGGTAAGCAGCATAGACGCAAAGATTTCATATACAGATACAATATAAACTGTCATGAGGATAATCTGGCTAACGTCCATATATCGTTTAAGCGCATACATTAGCCACAGTGCTGAGTGGTAAAATGATGACCATACTTTTAATAATGTATCATCACAAGAAAACATCATGTCAGCCTGGCATTCAAATGAGTCACAGAGGCACTGCTCATGATTCAGTCATCTGCCTGATGGTAAAACCACCTCAGAGAACAGGAATCTCTTGCTTACTGCATTTTCTAAAATACTGTTTGGATCATACAGTATATTTAGTGCTGCTTAAAAATATATATATAACGTACAACACCGGTATAGTTTATGATAGAGAGCTTTACTTACTCCACCCTTGTTTTGAAAACCTCACGACTATTAACAGACCTAAAAGCCTATTACCAAAATAATCACGTTAGTTTAGGACAACTTAAAGTAAGACAATCTTGCAATGGAATTCAAAATGCTGTCAAACTACATTTTTTTACTAATGTAGTGTAACATAAATGTCAAATAAATTTGGTCCCAATAGGACAGTACTGTGTGTGTTCACTTTGTGTGTGGATGTGAAGGTATATTTCACTTAAAATTACTTGACCCTTTTTTTCAGAGAACTACACTACACAACTACACATATGCGACCTTTTGAAATGACATTGCGACCCAAATTTTTTTGAGGTCGCAAATATATCACAGATTATTTTTGTACCTACCTTATGTTTTAGGCAATATGCTATGATTTACTATGAACATTTATTAAAACAGAAATGTGTATTTAAAAAATAAGTTTTATAACGTGCTCTGAGCATTCAACACATCAAGTTGGCTTCAGCCCTGCGATGCAGGAAAGCTCAACTGAGTCGCTGGTTACTCGAGAGAGCCGCGTCTCACGAACAGCAACACAGAACCAAGCTTTCCATTAGGATGTTCGCGTCATCCTGCACCTGAACGAACAAATACAAATTGCAGTTTAAACAAACAGAAAAAAAAGAGCGAAAGAGCACAATTCAGCACCGCAGTGTTCAAGGAAAACAGAGAGACACGTCTCAAAGTCTTCTTGCTTTTATACCGACAAGTACATACTAAATGTCAAAATACCTGTCTTGGAAAGTGTTTTCGAAAAGTCTGTGGTTATGTCTTAAGTGAAAGTAAAGAGTTGGAAAGTATTGGATGCATTGTCTCTTAAAGTGACTGCGCCTAATTTACTAGCTCTGCTGTCAGTGTCTTTAATGTATGAAAATGAAAGTACATCACTCACTGCTCTTGATTGAATTACATTGTAGTTTTAACAATCATTTATCCACAGTCAAACCAAAAATATCTTTGTCAAAGATAATATCAAATATAATTGATTATATTTTTTTACTAGTGGTTGAAGGACACTACTTCATTTATGTAAATGAGTATAGCAAAAAAACAGAGACCTGTGAAATATTATACCCAAAAATTCTTCATACTGTAGACTACCAGTGAAACTGGGAGAAATTACATAACAATTAAAAAATTAGGGACCTGACCATTTTTTGCTTAAGTGTTTCTTTCTTTAATTGCTAATGCAACCTTTTCACACCACGGACTGAACCAAATTAAGCATTGCTTGCTTGGTAACTGTTCAACAAAGTATTGATAGTTGTGTAAATATTGTCATACTGACAGTTGTCTGAAGTTTTGGTTGATTCCATTACATATCTTTCTATCAATGTTATCTGACATTATCAAGAGAATTTTGTTCTGACACAGTGTAACTGAGTTCTTGTCATATGTATAATGCCACTGTACAACCTGCACCAGGGCCCCTTTAACCCCAGCTGCGGCCCTGGGTTAAGATACCAAGAGAGAGCAATGCATTGTGTGTACTGTAAGAAATAAAACAAGAAGACATGTGGCTTAAAAGATGACAAGTAAAATTAAAAGCACATCTGTATGCAATACAGCTTCATTATCCAGAGCGGCTTACTATAAAAAATGTGTGCGACCAAATGATGTTTTGCGCCAGTAACTGAAAAAGTTAGTCGCGCAAGTGCCACCAGTGGAAAAGGTTAGTGTAGTTCCCTGTTTTCGGTCATCAGTTGGTCACCTGTTCCAATACCCAATCACATTTTAAAGGGTTAGCCTTTAACAACAAACAACAGCTTATTGGGTTGATTACTGGGTTACATCCTATTACTGACTACATCAAGATAACAAAGAGTAATTCTAAAGTCCAAACAGAACAAGTGGTCTAAATTGTTTGATGTTCCTCTTTAAACCACATGTTGCCTATACAGGAAGGGTAACACTGACTTATGCTACTTCCTTTGTCTAAATACTTTACACATCAAAACTGAAAATTACAGCATACACAGGTGATGGCACAGGCTTCGACATATGTGGTTGCTTCGGCTTTTCGTAAAGATCATTTTGTTAGAGCCCAGTTTTATGACTGTGACACAGCAATGGCAAAGTTAACTGTTAGACTAAAATATCTGTTTGCTCAATAAGATGCTCAAATTTAGAAATGAAACAAATCTAAACTTCTTAGTATCTCAACTCCTTTTTTTTCCAACGAAATCTTCTCCTATAGTCACTTGACAATCAAAGAGATGCTGTTGATGTGCAGATGATATAAAAGGAACCTGGACCTGGTTGCTAGAATACGTTTATTGTGCACTTTTAATTTAAGATTGGCTTGGCCAATGGCCATTTACATTAACAGAACTGTTTCATTCAGCTTGTGTGCATACTAAAATTATTGATAAAAATGCAACGTAAGCATATGTTTTGGTATAGCTTGAAGATGCACACAGCCAGTCAATGAGCAGCGCTTCCTGAATAAAATGTGTACTCTATTGTTTTAAAATCCCTAATCCATGATATCTATCTATATTAAATGTTTCTGATACTGCATATGATTACTAAGCTCACATTAATTAAAAGCAGAAATATACCTGAAATATACCCCAAATATAATATACCTGAGCCCAAAACCAATATCTGATTCATTCAAAGATGCCTGGGGAGACAGAAAACAAATTACAAAGTATTTTTTTATGGAGGGTGAGCCATCGGTCCACCTCCATCGCCTGAATAACTTTCAGGAAATTAAAGGAACAGAGTGAAAACAATGTCTACTTAATTAGCCCCTTAAAGAGACCCCACCTTGGTCACATGGAAGATAATACTACTGAACAGATACTTCACAAATCAATATGTTATAACAGACTGAATGCATCTAGGCTAGGAGAAAAAGCATTTCTCTCAGATAGCATGACGCATTGTGGTTGTATAGTGGTATGTGCAGTTGCATTACCATCTTGACAGAAAAATAATGTAAGCTTACCCATAGCCACCAACAGCAGGAAGGACAGAAGTGATAAGCCATGTTTCTATGAAGCAAATCCTCCTATTCAGCTCAAAATAATGTCTCACAGTCTTCTGTGAATGTTCATTACTTCTCTACCTCTCTCAGTGTCTGTGTAAATCCTCTGTGCCTGTGAGCACACAGTGATGTTAAAATGACACTTCCTATGATGACCAATACTGAGAAAAGATGAGAGCGAGAGAGAGAGCAAGAGAGAGAGAATGCTTCCTCTTGAAGCCCACATGTAGACAACCACACCACAACAAAAAAACTCAAACATTAAAGTGAGAAACAAACGGCCAGTCCTGGAAAGGCTTCTGTTTCAAATGAAATTAAAGGTTAAGAGGATATTCTCGGCTGGCAGATCAGTCACATTTTTATAACCACAACTAACTGTGAATCATAAAAAAATCAACATTGTAATAACTTAATTCATACAGCAGATGGCACTATATATGCATTCAGAGGAACTCTGCAAAAAAAAAAAAAAAAAAAAAAAAAAAAAAAAGAGAATAAGAAAAACTTTCCTCTTTTCTAAAAACACTTCATCATCCAAGAATTTGTGTGAAATTTCAATGAACCCGTAAACCAAAAACAAGAAGGTAATCGATCTTAAGCTCTTCAACAGAATGTTTAGACTGGAGTTAATGTTATCCATACATGTTCATAACTTTCCACACAGTTGTTATGATAGTGATTAAGTCTGTTTTTACTTTGATTTACACAATCTCACTCGCTGCTAGAAGTGTAGCCATGTAGAAAACACTCTACTATTACACAGTAACTTTAAGGCACTCCTTTCTGTCATCAGACTGCATTCCTGCACCACCCACTCAAACACACACAAATGAAACAAGCTAGTTAGCCTCCATACCCGACAAACATGCATATAAATATAAACATTCAGCTTTAATGACCCACAGCCTAAATAACTAGTTCAATATGCGCTTTAACATTTCTATTAAGTCCATCAGATATGGGCAAACATCATTAGCCGAGCACTGCGTGCCAGAAAGGGTCATATGACAGCTGTTATTCACATTGTAAGGGAACTCCTCCAACATCTGGTCTCTAAAAGCTGGTGACATCATCAGAAGTCAACAGGCAATCTCTCCATCCTTCATTTTTATACACTTTCCATTAGAACATGGGGAAGAACTCGACTCTTATGTAAGGTGTTTGCTGGTCCATGTGCAAAGTAGTGCTGGGGCAATTTCATCTCAGTTCTCTTAAGCCTATTGACAACATCTGAAATATAGCTCAAAACTGTGTGCTAAATTACAAGTTTTAGATTAGGGCCTGAACAAAAACAACTTCACAATGTTTATGATGGAGGGAGAGAAACAATGACCTCAGTGATTTTGGCTAAGTTTTATAAGTTGAGAAATTAACAAGCTTCATACTCCTTGCAAAAGTTTCAACCTTCATTGATAATGTGACAAGTTTGTGTTATAAAAGGCAGGTGAGTTAAGGAAATTAAAATGAAAACAAAAAGCTGTACACTGTTTATCAATTAGAAGTGCTAATATAAAAATGAATCTCAATAAAAAAAAAAGATAATTATAACTACTTTGATTCCTTCATCTCTTTTTATATCACTGCAATCCCTTAGTAAATATTCAATAGATTACCCAGCCTTAGTGCAAAGTACCTGTAAATATGGTTCTGTGTATGAGCATGTGTATGAGAAAATGAGTGACATACCGAAAGAAAAATACACAAAACAAAGGTTTTAAGTCCGATTATGCTCCTACTTACCGAGCTCTCTCCACTTCTTTCTTTGTGTGCACTCCGACTTCTGCGAGTTCTTACATGGGGAAGTGGGCCATCAGCAGAGCTTTCTGTGGGGGCCGATCTTCGACTCATACTCCTTGAACGTTTCTACACAAACATAGAAAGGACCACAATCAAGATCATTTAAATAATTCAAAAGAAACAATACAACACAACTAGGGACCTGCTGACACAATATCTGATCAAGGTGATTCTGCAATTCAACTGACCAATGTCAATACTATGCTAACACAACACAACACACACACAAAAAGACAATACGGTGGGAATGTGTGTGTGCAAACATCTATGCCAGAGTGTGTTCTTCCTCACCTGTTGTATTTTGTCCCTGTGTGAGGCTCGGTTCTCTCTCTGTCCCTGAGATGCCAGCTCCCAGTTTGGGCTCCACATAGGATCGGTGACAGAGATATTTGCAACGTGACTAGTGGGTACAGGAGTCTCTTTCTTAGCTACTGGCGTTTTGGGAGAAGAAACCAAAGCTCCACTTGACCCTACATTCAAAGGTGCTGAGGTCCAGCGTCTCTCTGGGGTCATTGTAGGGGCTACAGAGGGTCCAAAACCTGGTTGGGCAGTCGACACAGGTGTTTGAATTGGAACCATGGATGGTGCAAGAGTGGGATGCTGTACAGGAATAGAGACTGGACTCATGGAAGAGGTTGAACTGGGTGTCAAAACGTTACTTAAACCTCTATCCTCATGACGCAAGAGTTGTTGATCAAGGCCACCAGGTCTGGTGCTAATTGGTCTTCTGGATCCTCCCATGGCTTGTACCCAAAGGGGCTCATCTACAGCCAGCTCTGCTTGAGTATGTCCCCAAGCATTAGTTTGCCCATGGGGCAAAGCTGAGATGGGCTGCTGAGCCACAAAGGCCCAATCTGAGGTCTCAATCAATGAGTGGGTTTGTGGCTTAGGTCTTTCTGTAGCAGAGGGCTGTGAATGAGGTTGGGTTTGATGCAGAATTTGAGGTTGCAGAGGTGGCGGGAGTTGAGTTCTCATACGTTCTGCAGGGGGGGGCTGGAAGAAAGCCTGGGACTGAGGGTGAAACTGGGACTGAGGAGGAGACTGAAATTGGGATGGTGTTTGGGGTTTGAGAACATTTGGCTGTGTGGCCTGTGGGCGAGCTTGAATCACTGAACCAACACCTCCTGACTCCAAACCTGCAAATCCAGTTAAAGGGAAGGAATCAGGTTGGGTTTGACTCCTGAATGAATCAATGTCTAAGATGGCAGGTTTGTAAAGCTCAGCAGGAAGAAATGAGGGCTGCTTCCATCGAGCTGTGGGGCTATTCTCATGGCTGTCTCGACCACTCCTAAAACCAAGGGACATTGCATCCAGATCAAGAACTTTAGGCCGAAGTGGAGATGTAGGTATAGACTTCTCTTGCTCAGTCTCCATCCGATGTCGTTCTGCTCCTCTCTGCCTTTCAGGGTTCTGTTGTCTCTCTTCTCGCTCTTTTTTTGATCTCTGTTTCACTTGCTCTTGCTGGAGTTGTCTTTCCCGCTGTCTCTGCAACTCAAAATCAAGAAGCTGTCGTCTCTCTAGCTCCTTGATCCTCTCAAGTTCTTCAAGCTCTTTTTTAGCCTCTCTCTCCTCTACTCTCTGCCGCTTCCATATCTCAATCTCAAGCTCTCTCTGCTTCTGTCTTTCAAGTTCTTTCTGCCTTTCAGTCTCCCTCTGTCTTTCAATTTCCTGTTGTCTCTCCAACTCTTGTTGCCTCTCAAGTTCCCTTTGCCTGTCCAATTCTTTCTGCCTTTCCAACCATCTCTGTCTTTCCCTCTCTTGCTCTTTCTGTTTCTCCAACTCTCGCTGCCTCTCCAAATCTCGCTGTCTTTCGAACTCCTTAAGCCTCTCCATTTCTCTTTGTTTTTCAAGTTCTCTGTGCTTTCGCCTTTCAATTTCCCTTTGTCTCTCAAGCTCCAGCATCTCCTTCTGTTTTTCAAATTCTCGAATCTTCAGCATCTCTTGTTCGAGCATTCTCTCTTTCTCTCGCTCAAACTCTTTTTGTCGTTGCCTCTCAAACTCTCTCTGCTGATCTAGTTCTTTTTCTGCAGCCTTCATTCGCTCATATTCAATTTGTTTCTGTCGCTCCTTTTCTCGTCTCTGTTGTTCAATTTCCCTTTGTCTCTCCAACTCCCTCTGCTGATCTAGTTCTTTTTCTGCAGCCTTCATTCGCTCATATTCAATTTGTTTCTGTCGCTCCTTTTCTCGTCTCTGTTGTTCAATTTCCCTTTGTCTCTCCAACTCCCTCTGTCTTTCCAACTCTTTTTGTCTCTCTTTCTCTTTCTGTTTCTCAACTTCTCTCCTTTTCTCCCTTTCAATTTTTTGTTTCTTTATCTCCAAATCTCTCAGTTTCATCACCTTTTCAAACTCTTTTCTTTGTCTCTCTTTTTCCAACTCATCCCTGTCTGTTTTTTGCCGTTCCCTTTCTTGTAATATGTGATCTGTTCTTAGTCCAGTGTCCTTTTTATGCTGTTCCTCTTGCAAATCTCTCTGCATTGCAGCTTCCAATGAAGGATTTCTTCTGAATGAAGCAACTGGATTCTGAGGACCCCACTGCCCTAATCTAACAGTGAAATCATCAAATGGAACCTCCTTCATCCCTCTGTCCTCTCCACCCACCATACTTCGTTTAACTCTCCCTAAGATTGCTTCCTCATCCACTCTTTCACCTTGATGCACAGGCTCTTGAATCTGACCAGTCAGAGCAAAGTAAGTGGCTCTAGGTTTGTTCATTTGTTCTTCTGCTTCTAACATCTTAGGCCGTTTGGGTGCTGCAACTTCCTCTCGTTCCCTTTCTCCGTCTCTTTGTGTTTCTAACGGTTTCTTCATTTCTGCTTCACTATCTTCCTCCTCTTCCTCCAATGCTGCTGCTGCAGCCATGTGCAATTCCGTCTGTCTCTGTATCTCTTCTTCCATCTTTCTCAACATCTCTCTCTGTTGCTCCCTCTGAGATTCAATCTCTCTGTCTGCCTCTGTGGTAGTCAATTTGTGTAATGCCCCAACTCTGAGGTAACGTGGAGTGGCTGTGTCATCTTTTAGCGGGTTACTTATCTCATGAGTAGGTCTGTCCTCTTTACGTGGAGGAACTGATCGCTTAGAACGCAGTGTGAGAGCTCTGTCCTCAAGCGAAGCGGTTGGCAAAACTTCACTAAAAGCATGGCTCTCTCCAAACACAGCCACAGTGTCAAATACATGGTCCGCACGTACAGGGCTGGAAGGAGAGACCTGTTCTCTATAGGTTGCTTTGACCAAACTACCAGAATCATAATCTTCAAGAGCTTTAAAGGTGTTATCTTGAATACGCAAAGAGTGGTTTCGTCTTGGCATGGGTTTAATTGTGCTTTCCTGCTGTGCTCTTGGCTCTTGTGAAATGTTATCCTCCATCATTTGAACATTATGCCTCTCCACCACATGGTCAAACATAGACGCTCGTACTGTTTGCACTCCATCACTTTCAAAACTGGTAGGCAAGTCTTGAACACCCAGTGATGGTGCTTTCCTCTCCTCCTGTTTGGTGAACTTCCCTTCACTCGTGGAGAAATCAAACTAGAAAATAAAATAAAAATACAATTAAGTATATTTTTTACATGATTTCCCTTGCCTTTAGCCAGTATTCCATCCAAAGTTGTGAATTTAACTTATGCGCAAAATTGGAATATCGCACAAAACATTTGCGAACAAGCACTGCTTCCATCCAATGAGTCAAAGAAAACAAAATCGCCACTTCCTTATAAACTGGCACTACACATCACTAAGAAAGTAGGAGACGCTACTGAATTTAACAATTTTCCTATATAATAAATTACTTGCACCTCAGAACTTTCGGAGGTGGATGCTGATGTTTGTGAATGCAGTTGTTTAACAGTTCTGGGAGGCAATTATACAGCAGTTATACAATTCTTTGAAGACAGACTTTGCTCGGGCATTTCCAAATTACCATATAACATTTCAGATGATGTGGAACAAGATCTGTCTGTTGGTTAGTCTGGATTTACCATCCCATAGCGCAAAGTCACATGCCTTTTTTGATGCACTTGGAGGAATTTATTTGCAAAATGCATTTACATCTCCCATTATTCGCATTAACCCTTTATCGCACAAGTCAAAAACCACCTCAAGTGAGCTTAAAAACTTTTTTTTTGAATTAAAGCATTTTTATTTTAAATTCAGCATTTCCATCACTCGATTCTGATGCGACACTTCAAAATGTGCATAAAACCAGGGTGATGAAAATCAGCTATTGATTCCTTTCTTTGTCTCGGTTTCTTTCATGGGTATGCAAGAACCCAGAATTTGGATCGACTTTCAGTCAGACTAGTTGAGCTCTGTCTACAACTGTGATTCTTTAAGAAGCAGCCTTTGCCCCACGTGTAATTATAGCTTTCGCTGACAGGTATGGCATTTAGAGGTAACGTTTTCTTTGCTCATATATGAGCTATCATTACAGTGGGCGTCTGTGTGCATTATGTGTATTACATGACTGATTTAGAGGCAAAGTTTGAAAAGGAATATATTACGTTTGTACTCCAAAGGGCAAATCAGCCACAAAGAAAACGCAATACAGACTTATTTGAATAAACAACAGATTGTCAAATCTTGCAAATTACTTATCTAAGTTATTATTTTACAGAGAAGGGTATAAGAAAATAACAAAAGGAGGAAGTACTAGTTAATGACAGATGAAAAAAACTGATATGTGAAGAACTGTACTAAAAAAAGCTTTAATAAACAGAGAAAGTACTGCAAAGAGGGGATGCAGACAGAAGCAAACATTAAGGGCACATGAAAAGGGAGAGGAGCTTGACGCGTGTGACTGAGAACAGTGATACGGGATCTGTATGCTCTTTGTCAAAGCTCATAAAGCAGGGTTGGGCATGAACGGTCCATAATCAAAGCGTCCTCTTCTCTCACAAACTGACCTTTCTCACCCCCACTCCCTTCGAAGCGTGCATGTTTCATAATAACTATATGACTAATGCTACAACTCAGGTTACACGTCTTTGGAGTGCCGCACCTTCCGTGACATCAGAAGTGCCTTTTTCAACCTCATTTGTTATTCCTCTATTCTTCTCTCTCTCTCTTATTTTTATTTTATTTTTTATTTTTTAAAGAGTGATCAACATTTATTTTGAGGCTATGACCACAGTAGGGCAGTTACTGTTACAAATGTCATAAAGGCCCTCTTTCAAAAGGAATTTTCTATTTACTTAACAATATATTGTTTTACTTTATCAAACACATGACTAGCATAGAAAAAAAATCTCTTGGAGTAAGAACACAAATACAAATCTCTGAGTATAAAAAGCTACATGTTTTCTGTATTAATGAAAAATGCAGAAAAACAATATCAAATATTCAAACACATGTTTCTTCTTTTAAAGCATTAGGCAGGGCTTTCTGCCACAAATGTTACAGGAAATGGAAAGCGGGCAATTACTATAAGTTAAATTAATTGCGATAGACTTTCATAGGCAATTAAAGTTATACTCTGGTGTCATTTGTTTAAAAAAATATATATATTAAAATGTTAAAATTTTTCATTGAAAACTTCTAAACACAAAGCATACCTTACTGCACTTTGCAAAGATGTTTTATTTTTGGAAGTTTGATTATTAGCAGTGTTTCAAATTCCCATACCTTTTTGCTGAGATCTTCTTCAGCCTGCTGGGGGCTTTTGAGCTCATAGGAACTATGGCTTTCAGGCTCTGCCTCAAATCTGTAAACAAATCAGAATAATTGGAAACAGATACTGTATGTGACCCTGGACCACAACACCAGTCTTAAGTCGCTGGGGTATATTTGTAGCAATAGCCAAAAAAAAAACATTGTATGGGTCAAAATGATAATTTTTTCTTTTGTGGCAAAAAGCATTAAGCTATTGAGTTAAGATCATGTTCCATTAAGATATTTAGTAAATTTCCTACCGTAAATATATAAAAAATTTAATTTCTAATTAGTTATATGCATTGTTAAGAACTTAATTTGGACAACGTTAAAGGTGATTTTCTCAGTATTTAGATTGTTTTGCACGCTCATTGTCCCCCCTGCCCACTCCCCCTCTGGCCTGCACTCAGATATAGGGTTTCAGCATTCGTGCCGGAGCACGCTTACGTCATTATGGTGCGACGGTTTCGGGATAAACAGGAAGAGCGACGCTCTCTAAACACAATGGAGTCCATCGATCTGTTTTCTTTGTGGATAATTTTGTGTCGTTTGGTCCACAGCCCTCTCACAGCCTGTTGTTAAACAGATGTGTCGCCTTAGTGGCGCGAAAATTTTCACGTAATCGTGCTGCTCATATGAGGATGTTTGCAAGGTACCAGCTGAAGTGCAGCAAGGACTTTGCAGTTTTTCGTTTTTATGCGTTTTGCACCTCTGCCGTAGACCAAAGCGACCCTTTCCCTGCCATGTTTATTTTGAAGCGTCGCAAAACCGTGACGCAACGCGTCCTTTTCCGTGCTCCGGCACGGTTAGCGCTCACACTGCATGCGAAACTGGCTAGTGTGAGTACACCCTAAGACTGGTTTTGTGGTCCAGGGTCACATATATAATACTATTGCTTTGATTTTCAGAGCAAAGATTTTGAATTATGATAGTAATTAGTATTATTACATATTTGTGTACTTTTGAGGGAAAAAAGGGTATGCGAGACATATTTACAATTTTCTGAATAATCTGTAACAGCACATACATAAACATAAAGACTCACTTTTTTGCACATAATGCAGATGCTTTACTTTTTGCACTAGTAATAAAATGCTTCATTTTACTTCCTTCTTTGTCAGGAAGTAACCTTCTTTGTCAGGAAGTAAAAGAGATGTTGCCCACCACATCTATTTTATTCCCACAGAAATGCTTGAATGCCATTGTTACAGCTGAAACTCATGTTTAAAAACACGAAGGCAGTAAAAATACTGCAAAAGTGTGCATATTAACTATTACAGTTTACGCATATTTGCATACAACATGAAGCTGATAACTGATTAACATAAATACAACTCTAATAATGACTGTTGAAAACCATTGGACCTTACCTTTTAGCGCGTCCAGATACTAGGTTACGTGGCTTACATTGTGGCTTCTGGGGTGGTGACAGCGCAGTAGGCACTTCTTCGGTCAGTTCTTTGATTCGCTGTTTCACCCCCACCGCTCCATCAGTATCAGAGACAGACAGCCCCGGTGAAAGAGGCTCAGTCCCTGGAGTATCCACACGTGCCACTGAGGAGGAGGAGGAAGAAGAGTCCAAGAGCAGGCTGATGCGTCTCTTTATACTGCTACTTCCTGTATCCTCAGGTTTAGAGTCTTTCTTTGAGTCCTCATCTTTCGATTCAATCTGTTGAGTCCTTTTCTCAACCACAGGGGGCTTATTTGGCCCTTCTGCCTTTTCAGCACCCTGTTCTTTCGCTTGAGTCTCAGCTACAGCACCCTCTGGCTTTTGAGGAGTGTTTTCTTTGCCATCCTCCTTGGCAGGTCGCCGGTTTAGGGACAGCCCAATTGACTCAAACTTTGAGGTAAGGTCAGATGAAAGGGGTCGTCCCTTTGTCCAACGAGGAGCAGGTGTAGGGGGCACAACCTGAGACTCGGACTTAGTGGGGTTTTGGAGGAACACAGCTGAAACCGGTCTGGGTCTTGAACCTTTAGATTGGGGGCGAAGAACAGTTGGAGAACTCTCAGCCTTGGCACCTGAATCCTCCTTACTGTCCTCATCATTCAGTCCGACCTCTGATAGGAAGCCCATTGATTTAGCACGAGTGATTGAAGGGCTGGGTTGTTTTTTCCGAGGAGCAAAAGGCCATTCAGCACCAGGAGTGGAGGCCTGACCAACGGTTTTGGGTCGAGCTGGTGTGGCTCCAACGATTGTTCTTCTCGGCACGTCCCTAGTTTGGGTTGTTCTTAATTTGTTGGAATCAGTAGAGTTGATGGTAGGTGCTGGTTTAAAGGGTTGTGCTACAGGTTTGTTTGTTTGTCCGCTGGGCTTCGGTCCTGTTTTAAAGGCAGTTGGTAGACTGGGTTTACTGGCTGGCTGTGGTTTAGGTGTGCTAGACAGGACTGGTTTGGAGGAAACTGGTTGACTGGATTCAGGTTTTGGTTTTGGATGTGTTTTTGGAGCAAAAATGGAGCGTAAAGCAGGATTTTTCTCCACCGTGAAAGGTTTTGGGGTGAGTCTGGGCTTGGGGCCTGGAACAGGTTTGTTAGGCTCTGAGGGAATAATAATTTGCCCCTGGGTGCCATCTGAACTTTCCACCAAGCTCTTATTGCTAGAGTCTATGAGAGGGCTAAGGTGCAGACGACTCCCAACCACACATGGGCGCCCAGCATCAACCTCAACCTGGGCAGACATTTTGCCACCTGAAACAAGAAAAAAAAATTCCAGAGTTTGCGAACAATCACTTAAATTAGTCTCTTTTTTTCTGACAGCGAATTATAGATCACTAGGCTGTCTGTTTATAGAAGGCAGTCCTAAACTGTCAGGTGTTTAACTGTATGTGGCGACAGATCTCTTCCTGCACTCCATTTGTTTGTTGCCAAATCTTTTCGCTGCTCATTTGCATAAAGTTACGCTCGGCTCAAACATTGTTTCACTGCCAACTGTCACTCATGTCACCAGAAATCACGGGCTCTTATTGAAAATTATATTGAGTTGCCTTTTCATAGCTCAACTCAGCTGAACCCTCCTTTAGGTTGGCGGGAAAAGTCTGTAGTCAGTTGAAACCACTGGCCAATTTAAGCACTGTCTAAAATCCAGCACGCTGAGCAGAATCTCTGCACTATCATTTCATACTGCAAACAGTGTTCTCAGAAATGTTGTTGTGGTGGGGTGTGTTTATGAAGCGGTTCTTTTCCTCTCCTCTGCTGTGGACTTTGCCTTGGCAGATACAGGACTCAGAAGAGCACATCGAACGCTTTAATGACACATCATTAATCACACCGTGAGAGTGCGTGTGTGTACGGGTGTATTAAGTCAGCATGATTAGACATTGCTCAGAAGGGTGGGATCAATTTGCTGAATTAGGAGTCCAGACTGAGACTGTCTGTGCTTAAAAATCCTGCTACTACAGGCAAATACACATCAAGCAAAAGGAATTCACAGGAGGATCCAGAGAGCCATATTTGCTAATGCAGTACACATGTCGCTCTTGGAAGCTGTGCACTATTACAAACACTTGTTCACACTTAGATGGGCACGCAGACTTTTACAGCACACATACACTTAGATTTTACACGGTAAACAAACGTGATTCATAACACATTCACCTACCCGTGTAAATGCACATGCGTTTGCCATGCCTCCCCTTGCAGTAAACAAATTGTGCTTTGTCTGCAGTTTTCCAACACCACAATAATAACTCACCTGCTTGGCTGTCAACCGTCTGCAGTGGAGCCCTGGTTTCTGTGGTAACCGCAGAGTGATGTCATATCATACGGAGAGGAGGCGGAGCCAGACTCTGTTGCAGGGAATACAGCATGGTCAGACACAGTTACTTTAAGGGGTCTCCACACATGCACACATATACACACGTAAACTTGTTGTCAATGATACAGTTTGTACTAGAAATCGTTCAATATCATAATTGAAAAGTCAAACGAGAATGTTAAAAAGATTTGAGACTTCGCACAGATTCAACCACACAAATACGTATCCGAGAGCAACACAATTATGCAACATGGAAATTAGATTCATCAGTCTCTTTTACAAACAAATGAACACCAAGAAAGCAGACACACTGATCGAAGCCAGATATTTACCAGCACTTGACCTACATCTACAGAATACCAAGAAAACCGACACATTTGATATGTCTCCGGTAGTGAAATCTTAGCTGTGTGGTTGCGCAAGGGGGACAGAAGTAGTGACATGGAAGGAGGGGGACGGCCGACAGATGAACAGAAAGAGGGAGAACGACTGCAAAGTAAGGAAAGGAGGAGGATCCTGGTCTGAGTGCACGGACTGGCCGTCGCTTGTTGACAGGAAATGACTCTGCAGCTGGAATGTTTAACATCTACAGCTTGAGTGTTTAGGGAAGTCGCTTCTGGCATCCCGTGGAGACACGTTTACACACAAACATGATCCAGCTTTTTTCACATTTATGGTTTTAATTGTTGATTATTAAATATATCAGATTCCACATTACACTAATATTAGACCCACAGTACAAAACATTTTTATAATGAGCCTAAAGAAAAGCTTTATATTCTTTAGATAAAATATTATTTAAATAATATTTCGATAAAATATAATATTATATATGTATAATATATACATTTAGTTGATTTGTTTGTTTTGTAAAATATTACCAGATATTTATTTCCCCCACTCAATTGTATATACAGAAGAAATCACTATCATTCAATCTATATCTAATGAAATATATCAACTACTAGGTCCACATAAACCTGATTCTTGTTTGGTGATGGGCACGCACTACTTTTTTTTTTTTTTTTTTGCGAGCATGAAAGATTTCAGTGCTACCAATTAAATTTGTATACAGCACTCAACTTGCAAAACTTTCCCACCATGTTGAACCTGGTCTCAAAACGATGGCCTGACCTTCACCATCAAATCAATTCTGCACCACACAGTCAAGCTCTTGGAACATAAACCAAGGCTGTAAATATCAACAACTGTCACTTAAGAAGAAGCTGACAGAGATCTTGAGAAAATCAGACCATAAATCGAGTGACTCTGCTCGACGTTAAACATGTTCTTCAACTAGGAGTGGCAGAATCAAAGAGTAACTGGGTTCACAAAGATAATCATATCCATTGTGCAGTTATCAAATGGAAATTACTGTTCTCCAATACCATAAAGATTTAATGGCTTTAGGAGCCCTATACAGAGAGATAAAGAAGAAAAATTAACGAGAAACATGCTTGCAGATTATTCACAATTACCCAACCATACATAACATAACACACCCAGGGTGTAAAGTGTCCTTTCTAACTTACTGATGATAACATCTTTTTCACTGGGTTTATTTTCATTTTTATTTATAAGGACGTAAAAGTTTAGACCAAAGAGAGGGGTATTAGTATCGCCCATACACCACCCAGGTCACTTTTTACTCCTTTCAGTTTAATTTAGACACTACAAGTACAAGGTAAATATGCCATTGATCACCATGAGGTAAATTTATCATCAGACAAATACTGAGCTCTTGTTACAGTGAATGTTACTACTTGAGTAAAAAGTAAATGGCAAAAACTATGGTCAATCATGCTTGTGAAGAGACATCACATCAGTCTCACAACAGAGTCTTTGTCCTAAAGCGGTACATTTTAAATGATTTAATGGACCACTGTTGAAGACGAACTTGACTTGAGTGTGAAGAAAGTATTTTATATACTAAATATACAAGTGTCAAAAAACAGCTGCTGCTTAATTTAACATTAAACAATTTTAGGTAACAGATTTCAGGTTATCGGTACAGCTTTACATACTCAGGACACAAAGGTTGCTTTGTATTTGTACATCAAAGTACTTTAAAGGAATAGTTCACTCAAAAATTTTGATTTGCAGACGATTTTGTTTTTTTTTGGCCATCCAAGATGACTCATCCGTAGATGAGCTTGTTTCTTCATTAGAACAGATTTGGAGAAATTTAGGATCCCTTGCTCATCAATGGATCATCTGCAGTGAATGGGTGCCCTCAGAATGAGAGTCCAAACAGCTGATAAAAACATTAAAATAATCCACAAGAAATCAACACATTACAGACTGATATTTTAGCCAAAAGCGATGGTTTAAAGTTAAAATACCTTAATGATGAATGTTTCTTACAACCACACAGCTTTTAACTTTAACAAGACATTAATTGATGGACTGGAGTTGTGTGGATTATTCTAATTCTTATATCAGCTGTTTGGACTCTGATTCTGACGGCACCCATTCACTGCAGAGGATCCATTGGTGAGCAAGTGATGTAATGTTAAATTTCTCCAAACCTGTTCCGATGAAGAAACAAACTCTACGTCTTGGTTGGTCTAAGAGTACATTTTCAGCAAATTCTTATTTTTCGGTGAACCAAAAATCAAACTGTCTTGAATTTCAGTAAATGTAAAAATAAAAATATATAATAATAATTATTATTATAATATCTAATTATTGAATACAATGAAACGCAGAAATGTCTTAAACTTTCAGTCTAGTATGTTTAAGGTAAGATATTTTGCATTTTATTGTATAATTCTGTCAAAGTATTCATACTTTAACTTTTACTTTAAATTCCTAAGTACTTTTACATTCAAGTGGTTCGATGACGACAACAACAACAGCGCTCTAAACCTCGCCCTCTTTCCAGCTAACTTTACAAAGAAAATCTCTGAGCTAAAAATATATTTTTTAAACTGCTTAAACTGCTTAAATAAAAGTTAATAATTTTTATTAATTTATAATAAAAATATAAATTAAATTGATTAAGTTAAAAATAAAATAATCATATAATTAAAAATCATTTCAAAAAGGGTAGTGAGCACACGTGATTGACACACTAAGAAAGAATGTAACAATATTATGTATAGTTTTACCATCTTTCAACTAACCTGGCAAAAAAAAGTCAGCAAGAACCAACTGACTGCCCTGAAGCCTTTTTACACCACTGTGTTTCCTGTCTTTTTTTCAGTCTGTGTGCGCTCAATTGACACTCTGGTTCAGCCAGTTCTGCAGAAGGAAAATACTTTTCATGCTCGACTGGAGCAACGGCACAAATGAATGAACAGGACTGGCAGGCTTTCAGCACACACACATGAAGCTCATCCCCTGAACACACACCTGACTCCAGTCATCATATATCTGTGTGTAAATAACCAGCAGAAAATCATTTAAAGCACACCAGCTAGGAAAGACTACTGGGAAAGTGGAATCACGTAGAAAAATGTGAATATTAAAAAGTGAAAAGATATATGAATATGCTGCATTTGGTTCCATTCATTAGGATTAATTTATCTTGATCAACAGCTCACACATATACTAACATTCAAAATGTGTTCATGTTTCTGAAAGAAGTCTATTATGCTCACCAAATCTGCATTTCCTTAAAAAATATATTAGAAAATACAGTTTTTTTTAGAAGACACTGTTTTCTATTTTAATTCCTGTGATGGCAAAGCTGAATTCTCAAGTCTTCAGAGTTGCATGATCTGTCAGAAATCATTTTAATAGGTTGATTTGCTCCTCAAGAAACATTTCTTTTTATTATTGTTGTTGAAATCAGTTATATTGCTTCATATTTTTTGTGGAAACCATGATGCATTTTTTTTCAGGATTCTTTTATGAAAAAGAAACCTTGTAACGTTATGTTAATATTGTAACATTATAAATGACTTTACATTCACTTTAGATGAATTTACAGCATCCTTACTAGTTAAAAGTATTAATTTCTTAAAAAAAAAAAAAACACTAACCCCAAACATTTGACCAGCAGTGAGATGATACCATCCCCTTCAAAGACAAACTCATGTACTGTATGCAAATGTTTCTAAATAGAACAAAGCTGACAGAGAATGTTGTAAGACATCCAAACAATCTTACAATATTACCAAGAATAAAATCACAGATCTTAACAACTGATCTACAGCTTGACTGACTGGATAAAAACTTGATTAACAACTACCAGAAATCAACTCAACTAATTGTTATTCTGAAAGAAATAACAATTATATTAAGCAAAAAAAAAAAAAAAAAAAAAAAAAAAAAAAAACTCTACACTATAAAGAATAATGTATGCAGAAATGTAAATACCACCATGTTTCAAACTTAATGTCCATCTAATGCATGGTGAAATAAAACACAACAGTGGTTTAACAGAGTAAGAAGCTTTCACAATATTTGTACTTTTGTTTTATTTCTATTTTATTGACAAGCTATTCCAATACTACTAATAGCCATAATACTTTTCCTGAGAGAACCTGAGAACACATAGAGTATCTGTGGTAGTTTGGCGTATATTGTGGTTACCGTGGTACATTTGGTAAAGGTAGGAAATGTAAACAAAGAAATGTGGGTTTCTTTGTTAGCTGATTTGACTAGTTAGCCTGCTTGATTAACGTTACTCACTTTAGTGTGGAGAACAACTGAGACAGCGCGACGAAAAGCAGCTGAAACACAAACACAGACAGAAGCGCAACATTTCACTTTACGCACCTTTTCGTCAACTTCAAACAGCCGTAAGTCTGTCTGTGACACCTGTGTGAGAGCTGTTTGGGATCGGAGCTCAACCAAACCTCGGTATTGTCCGTCGGGACAGGATAACGTTAGACCGGAACGAGCGCCCGTTCGATCGCGGATTAATGTTCGGCACAACACCGGTGAGTCGCTCGTAATTTAGGTGCTCTGTCCTGCATAAATAACACCGGGACACCATTCCTCACGTCTGTACCTCCGGATTAACTTCGGTCTTCCTATGAACACTCTCAGAGGCTGGCTCACACAAACTTGCTAAAACAGCCGGAAGGCGGTGTGGGATCGCATTGCACGGAAGGATGGAGGATTTGTTTTGGTACGCCAGACTGGGACAGTGTAGAGGGGGGAGAGTGAGTCACTGCGCCCTCCTGTGGAGGATGATCAAACAGGCCAAGACAAACGGGATTAGAGGATAATGGTCACGTGAGAACGCGAGCGTTCTTTATTTCCACCGGTTGCGTGCTTGAAGAACGCACGTGACAGCTCGCCATACGCTTAGTCAGGTAAGACAAACTGCAGAAATTGACTTTACAAAGGCCAAACAAACACACATTTATATAAATTAATCTTATCAAAAATGCACGTTTGATTTAGTAATGATAACAACTAGTTGTATTATATTGGCCCATGCCTCTATTTAATTCAGTGTGATGTTATTTCATAATTTTAATGAATTGTTGCCGAAGTATATTGCATATAATACAAATAATTAATTATTACTTTTGAAGCATATATTTTACCACGGTTTAAAGAAGTGCACCTATTTCTAAAACTATTAGTAATGATGACAAATACATGTCATGTGGAGATACTGAGACATTGTGTGTGTGAAATATTCAATTAATAACCGTATCATGTGTCTGTGTGTCTTTACAATAAATGACAATGACAGTATTAGAAGCTAGCATCACACCTTCCCATCTCATTTCTGACAGAAAACAGAAATATCATGTGGGATGAGAGAAGATCAATATGTGTGAGGATTAAAGTAATCATGAAACAAATGAAACAAGTCAAAACATGTACAAATTCACACTGTTTCTCATTCCTCATCTATAATCATAAATACTTCTCTGATTATGTTTAAATATATGTTTCCCTTTATAGTGAGGAAGGAGAAATCCTCAGTCGCCTGAGGTCGCTTTAGTATATAGGGACCAATTCTCACTATTAACTAGTAGCTTATTCACATGCATATCACTAGAATATTGGCTGTTTATTAGTGCTTAAGCACATATTCTTCATGACCATGCTCTACATCCCTAATCCAATACCTAAACATAACAACTTCCTTATTAACTAGTAATATAATTAGGAGTTTATTGAGGCAAAGGTCATAGTTAATATTGAGAACTGGACCTTAAAATAAAGTGTAACTGAGAAAACAACTTTTATGTTGAAAAAGAAATTGTGACTGTTAATGCACGATCACAGGCCTTATAATCAACGATTACATTTAAACAGCTTAAACACAAATTACTTTTACACAGAAAACGGATTTAAACTGAAAACCGTTTTGCAAATAAGATTTAATTTGTCATCTTTTGAAAGGTAAAATATTGCCTTGCGTGTGATGTTCTTCCATTTTCTCGTGTTATGGCAGATCTCCTTTAGGAGCTTGAGATTGCAGATGTTTCCTCACCTTTGACCAATGAATTTCCATGATGTTTGCACAACCTTTGCAGCCTTATAAATTTTATTACATTTGGGAATGTTAGGCATTGTGCATTGATAGCAAACTAATGATTTATGTTCTCACTTTTTAGTGATCAAAGAATTTCTCCCTTGCTTTCTTCTTTAAATAACATCAAAACATTAGAATATTTAATGTTATTAAATATTCAATACAAATTAAATCTCTGTGATTTTAGATAAATATTTATTCCATTATGGCTACCATGTTTTAAAACATGGTTTTTAGTACACTTAAAAGTGAATCTAAGTTTTTATCTTAAGAAACGTTTTTGTGTACTTAAATAGATTTTCTTTGATGTTTTACTTACTGATCAACCAGTTTTGGTCATGTCAAGGGAGTATTTTTTTTTTTTTTTTTTTTTTTTTTTTTTTTTATGTTTAAAAAAAGAAAAAAAAAAATTATGCATTTTCATGAATGCTTAACTCAGTCTAAGTGATGACAATTCTGCCATAATAATCAGGTAACATTTTACATTTATAATTTTATATTATAGAATGGGCAAACTGGTTAGAGATGATAGAAAGACAACATTAAGTCAAATTACCACTCGTTACAACCAAGATATGCAGAATACCATCTCTGAACGCACAACACGACAAACCCTGAAGCAGATGGGCTACAGCAGCAGAAGACCACACTTGGTGTCACTCCTGTCAACTAACGGAGACTACAATTCACACAGACTCATGAAATCGTGTTTTTGGGGGGTCTTAGGGGAAGTCGTGGCCTAGTGGTTAGAGAGTTTGTCTCCTAACCCCAGGGTTGTGGGTTTGAATCTCGGACCGGCAATGCCACGACTGAGGTGCCCTTGAGCAAGGCACCGAACCCCCAACTGCTCCCCGGGTGCTGCAGCATAAATGACTGCCCACTGCACTGGGTGTGTGTTCATGGTTTGTGTGTGTTTACTGCTGTGTGTGTGTACTTTGGATGGGTTAAATGCAGAGCATGATTTCTGAGTATGAGTCACCATACTTGGCTGTATGTCACTTCACTTTTATTTATTTTTTTACAAGGCCAAAACCAACTAAACACACACACACACCTGCAAGTGGTTAAATCCACAATGCATTTGTTGACAGATTGTTGTATTTTTCTTGTTGTATAATCATTAATAATTTATAAACAGAGAATACAATATGCATAGGTGTTGACTTGCACTGCTTGAATGAGATACAGTATCAGTGATCAGCTCAAATCTCAAGCCAAGTCAAATGTATTTGTATCTTTAATATTGCACATTGTTTCAAAACAGAAATCACCAAAGGAGCTGAATCACAGAGGTCACAATATGGACATGATGGTAGAGGCAGACAACACTAATGTCAATGTGACAGAAAAACTCAGACAGAGCAAAGACACTCTTTAAGAGTCATATTTTAAGGTAAACCTTTATAGATTAAAGTCTTTTAACTGTACTGTGGTTCTTCTTTTCTAGTCAGTGCTGGGAACACATCAGTACCAATAAGACAAGCATGTATCTCTCACAACTGAGCAATTCCATCCTACAAGATTTGAATGTAGTGTGTATGACACTGCAAAATGTAATGTCATTAAATAATTAGCAGTAGGTTGTTGGTGTTCTGTGTGGTGAGAACACAGAATCAATATATTGAAAAAGCATTTATAAAAAACATCATTGATGCTACCAATTTTCATAATTTGCATATTTTCAACAACAGCAATGAAACATTTCCATTTAGAGAATATAAGTGAAAAAAGACAAAGTTACAATTAAAACGGTTTTTATGTTTTGTATTTTGACCACTATAAATGAACTGTCCTATCATACTCATTTTCACTGCTTTTAAGTAGCAAATTTAACATTATGGTCCGGTTTCACAGGCAGGGCCCAGACTAAGCCAGGATTAGGCCATAGTTCAGTTAGGACATTGAAGTAATTTTTATAATCATGCCTTAGAAAGAAAAGAAAAAAAAAACATTACCTGTGTGCATCTTTAGACAAAACAAGGGCACTGATATATTTCAAGATCAGTCATTGCAAGTTTCTTTCAGTTAAAACAGCTCAAATTTACACTGTAGTCTGGGTCTAGGCTTAAGCCTCGTCTGTAATTCAATAGACATAAATAGTCGATTGTAGCCTACATCGTGTAGTTGAATCCTTTATCAACAGTCTTTTCTCTCTCTCTTTCATACTAAGGGTATGCTTCAAAGAAATGCACAGGCAAAACTGGAACTCACTGATCTCTTAAGTCAACATAGAAAAGGACACTAAGAAGAAGTGTACCGTACTTTTGTTTAATGGCGAGTTACAGTTTTAGTAAACATTGCCACCTAATTAGTGGATATGCAATTTTCTTTTTTTAATCTTATAGTTTAATCTTTATTTATACAAACAATATTTATATTGTTTGATGCTAATTTTGAATGAAAAAGATTGACTGAACTGAAAAAATATGTGCTTGCAAAGATAATATGAATATAATATTTTTAATGTTTAGTCTTTCTTCAACATTTGTTATAGAGATGTATGTCTATATACAAATGTGATCCCTTATATTGAAAAAGTCCTGTTGCGAAAAAAAAAGTCAATAAGTAAAATAAGCATTGCTTACTAATCAGATTCATTTGGTCATATTTAAATAGGTTTGACTTTTAATTTAAATCAAGCATTGTTCACTCTTCCTGCTAAACGAGTTTTGGTCATGAGGTTTGGGAAGGAAGGTTTTGTTTTGTTTTTCTGTCAGCATTTCCTTCTACTTGTTGCTTAATTCGGTCAAGTAACACCTCTCTACTCAGAACAGGGATAAAGAATAGTGCCATCAAAGTCAGGTAAGACATATTATTTTTACTAAACAAATACAAAAACAAAACCTTCCATGCGTAAAATATTGTGGCAAATGTGAGCAGTATCGATCTGTCAATGAGTACCTGTTTAGTAACAGTCATAGCTATAGTTTTAATGTTTTGAATAACTTTTGTCATAAAACAAAAGGTAATTAGAAAATATGGACGTGATTTACTTTAAATGCACTAAACATTCACCCTATTGGTATTTAACAATCTGTTGTACATTATACAGCAGTCCTTATTGTGCTATATGTCCATAGAAAGAGATCAGTGGTAAGGTAAAAAAAAAAAAAATCTTAAGTCAAATTTCTTTGTGCCTTTCAAAATATACACTTTTTCTATCACAGATGTCACAGAGCTGGAGAATGTAGATATGATGGCAGAGGACACTGATGTTAAGGTGAAAGTAATGAACAGACAGAGCATAGACACTACTGCTAACTGTGAGTACCTGAAATATAATACAATACCTGAAAGCAAGCCTGTACTATTACAGGAACTTCATATAGTGAAATATTCTCTTTCAACAGTCCTGTTGTTCTTTTTAAAGTCAATGCTAAGAACCCATCAGTGCCAATTAGAGAAGCTAGTGTCTCAGATAGTGTCTGAGGTATTTTGTGATGCATGACACTGCAAAATGTTAAATATGCAAAAAAATATATAAATGAAAAACAAAAACAGGAGTGACAATATAATTTATTTTGTATCTTAACCATTATAAGTGAAGTGCTCTGTCATGCTACTCTAAGTTTATTTGAGCTCTTTAAAAAGAAAAAAAAAATCACTTAAATAATAGTCAACATACAGTATTTAATGCTTCTGAAATAACATTTCTTATGTAATGGACAACCACTGGGTCTTAATTCATACCATAAGCTCATTAAATATTGTATTTCATCTGTGTCTCGTCTTCTTTTCTAGTCAGTTCCGAGGACTCAAGATTTAAATGTTGGTGTCATGGTGAGTGAATGTATTTCAATCCTTCATCCTTGAGTTTTAGAACTGATTATGTTGAAATGTGTACGTTAAAATGTGTTCTATATGGTGAGTTAATATCTTAAAATGTCTTTCATCTGTGTTACAGAATGAACATGTTGAAAAACAACTTATTTGATAAATGGAATGCCTTTAGTAATATTTTTGTAATAATATTTCGTTTTACACAGAGAATGTAAATGAAAACCAACGAAAGGAGTGACAATAGAAATAAACAAAATCTTAAGTCTCTCATCCTTCAGATAGAATGCATTCAATAATATTTTTGTAATCAATTTCCACACAGATGTTTTCGATCCAAACCGAAGACCAGAGAAATTTAGTCCATGACTGGATGAGACAATGTGTGAGTATTCATATGAACAAATACATCACTTAAACTGAGAACAAAATTATGCTTTTCTAAAAATAAAAGCAGTTTAATTCGGGATGAGTTTATTAATTCGATTTATTACTCAAAATTTGAAATGAAGACAAAAATAGTTAATCTGAATGCCTTTCCTTCACAGTATCTAAAAGAATCTCTATCCTCTCCATTAAGTCAGTGGACTCAGGATATGCTTCAAGAAAATGCACAGGCATTTTCTTAAACTCTGAATGTGAATAATAGAATAAAAAAATGATGCCACTACTACAGTGTAACTGTCCACTCCAGGTGCCACTCCAAAATATCTGAACTATGACCGCCATGAATGGGTTTGTGATTCAGTCAGAATCATTTGAAAAGATCATAACACACTGAAATGATATTCACCTATGAATATCCACGATATGACTATGAATATCCTTGAAGTTATCTTTACCATCGATCTGCTAAGCATTATAATGTTTGAAATGATATTAAAGTTGTAAATCTAAATATCTAAAAA
Organism: Carassius auratus; assembly: GCF_003368295.1. Lineage (NCBI taxonomy): Eukaryota > Metazoa > Chordata > Actinopteri > Cypriniformes > Cyprinidae > Carassius > Carassius auratus. The sequence goes on along the minus strand of NW_020523831.1, from coordinate 585,882 downwards.
GGTATGGTATCACTTTCTAAGAAACCCGTATTTATAATGCATTAGGACTCTTAAGGCATTATAATGAATTAATAATGCATTATTGAAAAAAAAAACGTATAATATGTTGTATCATCTCATAAATAATCATAAGAACTTTTTTAATGTATTATACAGTACTTATTTGTGGTTATAGCTTTTAAGAGTATTATGATTTAGAACACACAACAAAGATGTTGCATCCACATGAATTACAATGAATTATATTTCCCATAATGTATTATAAGTCTCATATCTTGCCATTGTTTAAGATCGGCACAGTAATTCAATACATCTACTTAGTGTTTTTACTCTAAAATGACAAAAACCAAAAGGCTTTATAATGTGGTCTTATTGTTTATAAGTGGTCTTTTGTCTGCTTTAAGTAATGTATCTTCACTTTATTCTACCAACCATAATTTAAGTCTATGAATACTCTAATGAGAGTTAGTTGGCATTTATTTACAAATCTGCTTATAGTCAATAAACTAAGGGGACCATCGAAATAAAATGTAATTTAATATATGTAAAAAAAAAAAACCTACAAAAAACTCTAGCTTTTTTCATTTGAAAGTTTTACAACTGATCTTCAACTAGCTCATTTGCAGAAATATTGATATTAACCTCACAGGAAACACTCAAAAACACTCAACATGTCATTAATCCATTGTAAATTAAGTGGATTTAATATGGTATTAATTGTGCATTATAAATAATCATACTCTTAAAAGTTATAACAACAAATGTGTAAGTATTATAATGCATTGGAATTGTTGTTATGATTATTTATGAGATGATACAACATTATGCATTCATTACAATGACTTAAGAATACCCTTATAATGTATTATAAATACAGGCTTCAAAGGGGACTTTTGCAATATTTTTTTCTAACTTTAGTGTACCTATTTGTTGTGTAGAGCAGTTAGCTTAGCAAGATACATTTTGATAGGGAAACCAACCATTAACATTGACCTCATTTGACCTGAGCTCTGTGAATTTTATCATGGCCCTGTGCAATTAGTAATGTTCATTAGCAATTTGAAAATTAACTAGGTCTTGCGCATACAGGCATCCTAAATGAAACATTGCTAGAGCGTGCAATGTAGATCATGCATGTCACACGCAAGCACCCCTTAGTTAAAGACCTTGTTTTACCTGCTGTGTTAGTGCCAGAGTGGATATACTTGAAAGTATGTGTTGTAATGTATCGATTGTTTTATTTTTATGTACTGTAAGTATATACTGTATATACTGTATTTTGACTGAATACAATTGTCCAACAGTTGTTTGGGGATTTTGTTTTTAATAGCATAAATGTTTTGAACAGCTTGTGTGTTTTATACAGTCTTTATAAAAGTAAATGCATTTTGTAATGGATGTTTAAATTTGAATTTAGTTCAAACAATTATTTTCAGTGTAAAAGTCATTATCTTGACTATATATATATATATATATATATATATATATATATATATATATATATATATATATATATATATATATATATAATATAATATATTATAAACTGTAAACCTGCTTGTATGACTGATTTGAACAAGATAAAGCAGAACTCACTGATAGCTTTGGTGTACAGTATGTTCTGTTTGAAATTTAGTTTCTGTGGCATAAATATCAAATATACATATTAAATAATTCATTATTCAGAACAAAATGTCACAAGTTTTGTAGGTTTTTAGGTAAGTGAGCTCAAGAGTTAAGCCAGTGGGGAAATATTATCAATGTGAAAGTTCAAGCAAATCCTAGTTTAGATTTGAGAAGATTTTAAATAATCTTCTAATCTTTGTCAGAGAGAGAGAGAAAAAAAAGATTTTCTTCCGCCAACGAGATATGCATTGTACTGTAAAGGGGTGACAATAGAAATAGTTTTCATACCTCTGAACAAACTCTTTCTTACGTAAGTGACATTGTACAGTCGGTCATTGGAAAACAATCAAGATCCAAGACAAACACTGCAATATTATTAGAATATTTATTTATAATCTTTTATTATTATTATTATTAACCTGCACTCCTATAGTTGCTTGTTTAAAGTGGCACGAGTAGGCTTATATAGGAGATCAGTTGCTTCAATACAGCATTGTCCTGGACAACAATCACTGATTAGAGAACTGACTTTTTATTTACTTAACGCTCACAATTTATTTTTTATATATATTTTGTTTTTATTATTTTTATTTTTTGCAGTGAATTGTTGGAAGTTTCAGGGAGCAAACTTGAAATGGGTATTACCAGATTTCTTTAAATACGGTACAGATACTTTGCCTTACAAATTTTACTAATAATGATACCGGATATTTCTTAAATGGGTATGTGATATTTTAAATTAAATTAAAATAATTATTTTATTTTATTTACTTTAAAATGTTTATTTTTAGAAGAAAAACTTAAAGGCAAATCAAACATGTGACATGAGCCAGCTAAATACATCAGTTTTTTGGGGGGCACAAACATTCAATAAAATACAGAAAAAAAAAAAGAAAAAAAACTTTTTTGTATTTATATCATTTTTAAAAAATCAATAAAATGCTATATTTTCAACATTTTGTATGGGACTTCTCTTTTCCCTGTGAATAATAAAAGGCAAACAAACCCTTCACAATTTCAGCGAAACCACAAATCAAATAATTTCCCCTTGTTTTCTGCCTTGAATAATCAAAACACTGTAGCCTATTTTTAAAAAAAAAATATTTCTGCGCAATAAAAGCCAGTAACCGGTTACTGTTTATATAATCTGTTGAACCAATATTATTCAAGCTGCAAGTTTGAAAACCAATTCACCATCGTTTCTTCTAGCTTATTGATTCACTCCGCTTGAAAGTACCTCCCTACTCAAAAGAATCATGGGAAGAATTGAATTACTTACATATACAAAACACAATTTCATATGTAAAATATGAAGATAAAGTTTAAACAACAAAACATAACAGATTCTACTTTACATTTAATGGATAGGTCAAGATCGATGAGTTGGAGAATCTGAATCTGGTGATAGTGGAACAAGTATTTACAGAGGCCAGCAGAGGGGGCTGTTTCACTATAAATCAAGACTTAAACATCTCTTTAATGGTCTATGGTGCATTCAGGAGGTACAAATCCAGTGTGCTTACTTGTAAATCTGTAAAAAGAAGATTTTAGAAGTGAATTCTTGTAAGATGGTATATTATGATATCCATACACTGACAGGGTCAAAAATCTTAGAAAAACGTAGACTTGTTATTTCTAGGCAGTAGTGTAGGACAAGATTTGATAATAATAATAATAATACTAATAAATCTATTCAAGACTGAAATGAGGTTGTCCAAACATATTTCATTGTCAAGACAACTGCAGACAACAGTTAAGATATCTGTGGGACATAATGACTGCTCAAACCTGACAGAGGACTCAAACCTGACCTTTTGTGGCCAACACAAAATATACAGTAGCATTAGGGTATATCGAATAGGGTATATCGTATATGCATTCCCATTCTGGGGGGTTAGATCTTGGGTGGAAGTGAGAAGATGGCCATAGCAGAACACACATCATTATGTATTCCTTTACACATTTCAAGTGATCTAATCCACCACTGGATTATATAAAGCAAATGTAGCTTCTCTGATTTCAAATTAATTTACAGTCTTAAATGTCCTCTGAGCTAATTGTGTGTATTGTTGATTAAATCCGTCTTGCTCATGCTCTCTCTCTCTCTCTCTCTCTCTCTCTCTTTCACTCACGCACGCATGCACACACACACACACACACACACTTCCTCCTCTGCCATAATTAAATCTCTGAATGCTCCCATTCTCCAGGGGTCTCTCACTGCTTGAGGTGGGCTAAAAATAATCCTGGACAATCAAGTCTGGACTTAACTCCAACCCTCATGAGAGCACACAATCTACATATTTTTCAAAAGCGTGCAAACTCTGTTACCATCCCTATGCATCTAATCTATTGTTACCCAGTTTTTAAGTTACAATCACAAAAAGTGTGTCTCCCTTTAGCTCTGTTACTATGCTTCCCTGATATTGCTACTTAGTAACAGTCTCCAAGACAACAAATTCAGCCCTCTCCTCCTCATCTTGTTTCACTTTGCCTCTCTTTTTCTTCATTTTTACAGACACACTTGATCTATAATTGGTTCAACAAGTCTTAAACCTTCTGACTGTGTCGTGAAGTAAAAAGTTTGCAGTGTTGACTTGCAAACTGATAAAGTAATTTGCAATGTGACATCTATTTTCTTTGGATTATGTCTGCTGAATGCAAGCAAATCAGCCATAAATGTGAGGAATGCAAATCAAGGCAGTTAAAAGTCAACTATTTTTAAATGCAACAAAAATTGCTGCTCTCCCTAAAAACAAATGACATCATTGTGGCACCGGTGTGTCATTGAACTGCATATATTGTAGTGTAGTTTGACAGGATTACATTACTTAAGTCCTCATAATAATGATGATTTACCATATTACAGCAACAAGAAAGTTGTTCTTCTGATTGGTCATTTAATTTTCTTTGACAGCACAATGTTGTACTGAATGGATGTAATGATCTCAACACTTACTGTAACACAGGCTGGATGAGCAATCGAATCTTTCCCTATCATCATTATTGTCAGGACATGGCCATACTAAATCTCCTATATGAGTAAGAGAGAGGCATCAACCACAGAAATGTCTACTGCAATGTCCTCATTAATAAAGCCTGCATCAGCTACTGATTTAATGAAAAGCAACTAGCAAATGAAGAGAATCAATTCATAAAGAATTGTAATTGACAGAGTATCTAAAAATGATCAAATTGCACTTCTTATACACTTTCTTATCAGTACTTTTGTCTTGTTTTTACACACACACACACACACACACACACACAAAAACCTTACAAATATCCTTAAACCGGCTAAACAACATGAGATCTTGAATCATCCCCTGAATAAAAGTCCATGTGTGTTCAGTTTTTCTCTGTCAATACACCATAAGTTGGCTTGTCAACCGCCATTAAATCATACAAGAAGAAGAAGAAGAAGTGTGTCTCTATCGGGTCTTCTTGTTGGACGTTCTGTGTTCTGGTTGTGGATCATCGCTGTGATTTCCTGGATTAAGGACTTTTGCCTCTACGCCAAGTTTCTCTCTCGTTCGTCTTCAGTTAAGTGTGACAATAATAAGAATGATTTCTGAAGGATCATGCAACACTGAAGACTGAGGTAATGATGCTGAATATTCAGCTTTGCAATCACAGGAATTAGTAACTTTTTAGTAATTTTTTTTTTTTTTTTGTAAATGCAGCCATTATGAGCATAAAAGAATACTTAAAAAGCCTACATACAAAACAAATCTTACCAACCCCAAATTTTTTATGGTAGTGTAATGGTAGCCCAATTTCAGATAATTTTATATATATATATATATATATATATATATATATATATATATATATATATATATATATACAGACCACTTTTTAAATACATTATTCACTGGACTTTTTATTGGAGTTTTTAAACAGTAAATTAATTCTCAAAATGAAAAAAAAATAAAAATATGGGTCACATTTTAGATCTTAACAGCAATTATTAACATTACATGACCAGGATATTCTTTAAACATTTTGGTTTTGTGTTTCTGGGTTTTGAGGAAATAGTGTAATATTTCAATTGTAATATAGTATATAACAATGGTGAATGAATGTTATCAAATTACAATTTCCAGTATTGTGTCAATGGTCCCTTTAAAATCCAGCTTTTAAGATGGAAGCATCCACAAGATAAGCTTTCAATATTTCCACCAGTTAGAGAATTGTATTGCATCTGACCAACTGATCAATGGAATCAAAAGTAACAAAAAAGTTTTTTCCTTTATAATAATTTGTAAAGCTTTAAAGTTCTAGAACCTGTAATTTTAATACCTTTAGATCAATAAATATTAAAAGTTGGATAAGAGAGATGGATGCAAAGCGTTAATTTGTTTCTCTTGTTTATTTATTTGTTGTTATTATTTTTATCCACCACACAGATCCTTACAAAATCTTAATTTATTTATTGTAGATATTTCTGTTTAATCTCAGTTGACTGTCTGGAATGGACTTTTTTTTGTAAATGTTGGACAGGACAGTCAAGTGCAGACAGGACATGGAGAGGAAGGAGAATGTTCAAGAAAAGACCTCAAGTCAGGACTCAGTTGGTCAAAATGCTACTGCACAATGTGTCAGAGCTCTACCCACAAAGCTATGGCTCTAATAGGAAGAAGTGTTTGTGTGTCTGTTTTTTTTTTTACTCAATCGCCATTATAACAAAAGCAACTTATTGTAGTAATGGCAAGAATGGTCGTCCTTTAAGCTGAGGTTAATTGGCTCACTCAAGATCACAATGGTGATAGTGGTTCTCTTCAGTTCACAGGTCAGCAGTTTCTGACACTCTGCATGAATTTTATCACTTGAATTCTCATTAAATTACCAACACCTCTGCTACCACTGCAATTTCCTTTATCTATAACAAGACCATAATCCATGTAGACTCATTAAAACCACATGTAGCTGTAATCTCCTTTATGCTCTGTCTTCTTTAAGACTTTGTGGTTTTCATTTACAATGTAAACAGTAACAAGCTGAATATAAGGTACAACAGGAGTGAAAGCCAACCTTCAGGAAAATATCATTTATATGTTAATAGGAATGTACAATGTGACAAAAAATAATCTTTTTATCAGCTATTTTTTTATGTAGAATGAACTTTTTCTTTTCTTTCTTTTTTTTTTATTCTCCAAAGACTATCCCTCTTCTTCGACAGTTACTGAAAAACTATTATTGATTCATCAATAAAAGCAATGCCTGTTATAAATCTTCAACATTTTTAAAATGTTAGATCAAATGACCTTAGAATCAGTATTTTGGACATACTGAACCACTGAAAAGGATCATTTTTTCCATTTCACCGTGTTTTTTATTTATTTATTTTTTTGTATTTTAGGAAATAATAGGTGCACACTTTAGAGTACTTGTACAATTATCTACTTGCTTCCTTAATATTTAAACATTTTAATTTTTTATTTTTTACCCTGAAGTGCACAGTCTGCAGGAAGAGTATCCCTGGAGGTAAGTATCTTGTGTAACTCCCAGTTATGTTCAGCAACAGTTTTGTTAGCAGGCCAAATCTTTTAGTATAGTCTGCAATTTGCCAAATTGTAATTACAATGTTCTGGATTTAGAACTCAATAAGAGTAAGTTTCCAGTTGCCCTGGACTTATAAAATGCTGAAGGTGTTACATAGCTCCCATCTTATGTAACATCTGAATATGACACTGGCATGTTAGACTATGACAGAGATTACTGGGTTGTGACATTTTTGCATTAGTCATGCATTTCAGCTCAAAACATTGTTGAAAATATGCTGCTGGTGATTGGATGGATATCTGGATACAATACAGAAACACACACACAGAGTATATATATAACCAGAATTTATTTCAAATTTAAGCTAAAGAGTTGTAAATCACACAGCCTAAGGAAATGTCTTCAAACTGAAAATATTACATAAGAAAATTATATTCAAGGGGGAAGAAAATGGTAAATGGAATTTAAACACATAAGACAACAGAAAATGTATTTAGACATAGACTCGATGGACAGAAATGTTGGGGTACCTGACCATTACAGGAACTTTAATGACATCGCTTTTAAATACATAGACATTTATTCAATTATATTCAATTAAATACAAGCTTATTTGTATAGCACTTTTTACGATAAAAAATAAATAAAAAAAATTGCAAGGCAACTTTACAGAAAATTAAGTTTCTACATTTAGTAGTAGCTGTCACGATGGGTGCAGGGATGAACTCAGGTGCAGACAGAATGCACTACACACAAGGTTTATTATGACAAAAAGGGGGAAACAAAACCCACGAGTAGGAAAACAATGACTAGGGAATAGACAAATAACTTACAAGACTAGACTGGAAACAAACAATAAAACAAAAGACTCTTCACTCTGGAGCTCACACTACAGAAAAACAATCCACAGGTCTCACAACATTTTGGCAAAGTGTAACAATGAGCCGCAAACACAAGGGGATTGAAATAGGGAGACTAATGAGAACATAACAGGTGACACAGGTAAAGCAATAATGACAGAACAAGGATAACAAGGGGGCGGGGCAAGGAAACGAGACAACACAAGCACATGACCCAAAGACAGATTATTAAAGACGTAGTCAAACAGACAATGAACACTATTAACAGCAATTATATGATGCAATCACACTTATAGCTAAATTTGTTAGTTCTGTATGCTCAGGGTTTGCATCATCTGGCATCCTCTGAGGGGTCAGCATCATCTCTTCTCAGGTGTACTGGATCCAGACTCGATCTTGTGTAAAACCTAGTTACTGCAAAACAGAGAAACAAATAGAGACATAATTAGCGTAGCTAATTAAAATTAATTTGTTTAACCCATGCTAAATAATAATAATGCACATTTGATCGGATATAACTGCAGTCCAAAATTATGAAATGCATTATTTGAATGCTTGGCGAAAGAGATGTGTTTTTAATCTAGATTTAAACAGAGAGAGTGTGTCTGAACCCCCGAACATTATCAGGAAGACTATTCCAGAGTTTGGGAGTAAAATGCAAACAAGTTCTACCTCCTTTAGTGGACTTTGCTATAGGAACTACCAAAAGTCCAGCGTTTTGTGACCTTAGGGAGCAAGATTGATTGTAACGTGGTAGAAGACTAGTTAGGTACGCAGGAGCTAAACCATTTAGGGCCTTAAACGTAGATAAGTAATAATATTTTGTAACTGATACAGAACTTAATAGGTAGCCAGTGCAGAGACCGTATAATTGGGATAATATGTTAATTTTTTCTTGACCGGGTAAGGACCCAGGACCGCTGCATTTTGGACTACCTGTAGCTTGTTTATGGAAGATGATCCTTGTGGCACTCCATATTTCACTGGTGATAAATGAGATGACTCCACATTTAGTCAAGTCAAGTCACCTTTAATTATATAGTGCTTTAAACTAAATGCTTTGCGTCAAAGCAACTGAACAACGTTAATTAGGAAAACAGTGTGTCAATGATGCAAAATGACATTTAAAGGCAGTTTATCATTGAATTCATCATCATCATCTCAGTTCAGTTTAAATAGTGTCTGTGCAATCATTTGCAATCAAGTCAACGATTTCGCTGTAGATGAAGTGACCCGAACTAAACAAGCCAGAGACGACAGCGGCAAGGAACCAAACTCCATCGATGACAGAATGGAGAAGAAAACCTTGGTCGAAACCAGGCTCAGTTGGGGGTCAGTTCTCCTCTGACCAGACGAAACCAGTAGTTCAATTCCAGGCTGCAGCAAAGTCAGATTGTGCAGAGGAATCATCTGTTTCCTGTGGTCTTGTCCTGGTGGTCATCTGAGACAAGGTCTTTACAGGGGATCTGTTTCCTGGGCTCTAGTTGTCCTGGTCTCCGCTGTCTTTCATGGCTGTAGAAGTCCTTTCTAGGTTCTGATCCACCATCTGGTCTGGATACAGATATAGCTGGCTTAAATAAACAAAATGGTAGCGATCAGACAAATAGGATTTAAACCATCTTAAACCCTGTCCTTGAATACCTGTATAGTTTTGTGATCTATCTATGAGTATGTCATGATCTATGGTGTCGAACGCAGCACTAAGATCAAGTAAGACTAGAAATGAGATGCAGCCTTGATCTGACGCAAGAAGACGTAATTTTAACAAGTGCAGTTTCTGTGCTATGGTGGTGCCTGAAACCTGACTGAAATTCTTCATACAGATCATTTTTTGCAGGAAGGAGCTCAATTGAGCAGACATAACTTTTTCTAAAATTTTACGCATAAATAAAAGATTTGAAATAGGCCTATAATTTGCAGTTTCACTAGGATTTTGGTTTCTTAATAAGAGGCTTGATAACCGCCAGCTTGAATGGTTTTGGGATGTGACCTAAAGATAACGACGAGTTAATGATATTGAGAAGCGGTTCTTCGGCTACAGGTAACAGCTCTTTCAGTAATTTAGTGGGTACAGGATTTAATAAACATGTTGTTGGTTTAGATACAGTGATAAGTTTGTTTAGCTCTTCCTGTCCTGTTGTAAAGCATGCAGTTTATCTTTGGGTGCCATGAATGAAACTGAAGTATGAGACGCTGTAGAATCTACATTTGTTATTGTATTTCTGATGTTATCTATTTTATCAGGGAAGTCATTACTATTAAACTGTGAGGGAATATTTAATATTGGCAACTGATTATTTGTTAATCTAGCCACTGTGCTAAATAAAAACCTTGGATTTCTTTGGTTATTTTCAGTGAGTTTGTGGATATGCAAGGCCCTGGCAGCTTTTAGAGACTGTCTAGAGCTGAATTGCTGTTTTTCCACGCATTCTAAAAACTTCCAAGTTAGTATTTCTCCAGAGAGCAGTTGAGATAAATCAGGCAGGTTATTTGCGAATCTGTAGCTGGTGACTGGAAATGGAAGCTTTAGCCTAAGTTCTGCCAGGAAGACTCAATCACTTCGTCATTAATTACCTTCATCATTATCCAATCACGTCTTTATACTCCTGTATAAAAGATCGTACTTACACATGTTTGAGTTCGCAGATGCCAACGCGACAACAACCTCCACCCTCCCCACCACCACCAGGATGGTCCTGTCCTTACCTTCCAGGGGGGTCTGCTGCGCCCCTGCCTTCGTCTTCAGGCAGGAAATGCAGATTCGCTACCCTCGGATTACGAACCATGGACGGGGCCTTCCGCCAAAGAAATTTATAATTGTGCTCGCTGAGCTGTCAATAAATGTATGCTTCGTACATTCCTCTATCTCCCGAGTCTTTCTGGTAGAACAATAGTTCTGCCTAGACGGTAACGCTGAGCCATATAGTTATCAGTGATACGCACAAGGAAATAGTCAGTAACATCATCACTTTGAGGTACGATATCTATATCAGTAAGATTCCATGCGATATAATTAAATCTAGTGTATGATTAAAACGATGAGTGGGCCCGGTGACATTTGGCTTGACTCCAAAAGAGTTTATTAAGTCAGTAAACGCAAGTCCTAATGCATCATTTGTATTATCAGTGTGAATGTTAAAATTTCTGACAATTAGCGCTTTATCAATTGTAACCAATAGGTCAGAGAGGAAATCTGCAAATTCTTTTAGGAATTCTGTATCCGGCCCTGTTGATCTACACATTTATAAGGAGTTGGTCCTCTTTTTGCAGCCACAACGGCTTCCCACAATCTTTTTGAGCATTTCTGTGGGAACTTTTGCCATTTAGCAGAGCAGTTGTGACGTGAAAGGCTGGCTCACAATCTCCATTCCAGTTCATTTTAAAGGGGTCATGAACTCCATCCATCCACTTTCTTCCCCTTATCCGGTGCCAGATGGCTCTACTCTGAGCTCTTCCTGAGTGTCGCTTCTCACCCTATCTCTAAGGGAGTGCCCAGCCACCCCACGGAGAAAGCTCATTTCGGCTGCCTGTATCCGGGATCTTGTCCATTTGGTCATGACCCATAGCTCATGACCATAGGTGAGAGTAGCAATGATAAGTGTCGGGGAATAGGAATGACAAGGGGTCATGAAATGAGAAATCAAAATTTGGTAATTGTACTATCAAAACAAGCTGTAAGGACCAGGTATCTGACAAGGCCAGACTTGCCAATCAGACTGCCAAACAGAGTAGCTTTATTCGCCACTCGATGGAACGGGTTTCCACTGCTCCAGAGTCCAGTGCCTTACACCACTCCATCCAACACTTGTCATCGTACTAGGTGATGTATTGGCATGCAGCTGCTTGGCCATGGAAACCCATCCATGAAGCTCCTGCCACACAGTGTTTGTGCTGATATTAATGCCAGTGGAAGTTTGGAGCTCTTCAGGTATGGAATCAGCAGAGTGTTGGTGACTTTTATGAACCATGATCTTCAGCACTTGTGAACCCACTCTGGTACATTATTAGTCTTCCCCTTTGTGGCTAAGTTGCTACTTTTCCTAAATGCTTCCACTTTCCAATAATCTAGCAGGGATGAAATTTCATGAACTGGCTTATTGCAAAGGTGGCATCCTATAACAGTGCCATGCTTGAATTCACTGAGCTTTTCAGAGCGCCTCCTTTTTATATCCCATATTCCCATATACAGTACAGACCAAAAGTTTGGAAACATTACTATTTTTAATGTTTTTGAAAGAAGTTTCTTCTGCTCATCAAGCCTGCATTTATTTGATCAAAAACACAGATAAACATTTAATAATGTGATATATTATTACAATTTAAAATATTTGTTTTTTAATTTATTATACTTAAAATGATCATTTATTTCTGTGATGCAAAGCTGAATTTTTAGGATCATTATCACATGATCCTTTAGAAATCATTCTAATATGATGATTCATTATCAAAGTTGGAAACAGTTATGCTGCTTAATATTTTTTCAGAACATGTGATACTTTTTTAGGATACTTTGATGAATAAAAAGTAAAAAAAAAAAAAAAAAAAAAAAAGAAGCTATGTTTTAGTTTAACTCTTTTTATTGGTATTTTACCAATCAGAAAGAAAGTGGAAAAACAATACAAAGTTTGTATCAACATACTGATCAATAATAATAATACAAAATATGCAGATGAAATTAAACAGTCGCATTTCTTACTCTCTGACTCAAAGAAAAAAGAAGGAAAGAAATATATATATATATATATATATATACATACACACATACATGCACACATACATATATATACACATATACATACATATATATATACATACACATATATATCTGCTTGCTACAAAACATGCTAGTGCATTACCAATAATAGTATAAATACTAGTAGTGTAATATGCATATACAATCTGGTAGCAATAAAAATAAAATACAGCAAGACTAAATATTACTAAGGAAAGAAAGTAAAAAAAAAAAAAAAGATTTAAAAAAAAACCAACAACAACCAAACAAAAGAACCTTACAACACCTTTACACCTTTTTTTTCCTTCTTTTTTTACCAATCAAAGCCATCTGTCTAGAAAACGAATACAATTTATTTCCCCTTTTTTATGTACTTTGTTTCTTAAACAAACAAGGGCGAGAGAGAGAGAGGACAAAAACAACTAGGGTCAAATGTAAAAGAATGGTTTCATAAATGGTTATTTCTAGAAAAAAATATTATTTTTTAAAATGCAAAAGAAAAGGTTGCCAAATCATATGAAATTGTTCTGTTCTGGCAATCATAGTAAATCTAATTTTTTCTATTTGAATAAACTGCAACAGGTCGTGCATCCAATGAGAGTAGCTGGGTGGAAGAGGGTTTTTCCAGTTCAACAGTATAAGCCTTTTGGCAATTATTAAGCAAAAAGCTAAAGCATTTGACTGTAAAGATGATAAAGATACATTTGAGGGATTAAGACCAAATAATGCCACTAAGGGGCAGGGTTCAACATCTAACATGAAAACATTCGAGATTGACTTGAAAATTGAGGTCCAGAAAGAGGTTAATGCTGGGCAAAGCCAAAAAGTGTGGAAGAGAGTAGCCGGGGCTTGACGACATCGGTCACACGTAGGATCGAGATCCGGGTAAAATTTGGATAGTTTAGCTTTCGTCCAGTATATTCTATGCAAGAGCTTAAACTGTATTAGTGAGTGACGAGCACAAATAGAAGTGGTATGAACTCGACGAAGGACCTTTGACCATTCTTCATCTGTAAAGACATGATTAAGATCGGATTCCCAGTTCTGTTTAATATTAGACATGGGTGAGGAATTTGAGTGAGCAGTAAAAGAAAAAATAGTTTTGTAAATATTAGAAACAGCACCTTTAGAGACTTTTATTTCTAAAACTTGATCAATCTCTTGTTTCTGAGGTGCATGAGGAAAGTGAGAGAATTTATTTCTTATGAATTCGCGAGTCTGAAGATATCTAAAGAAGTGAGTTTTCGGAAGGTTAAATTTGTCTGATAGGTATGAAAAAGTAACAAAAGTATTATCGTGGAAGAGATCATTAATATTTACAATGCCCCTTCTAAACCATAATGCGAAGGCTCCATCTGAAATGGAAGCTAAAAAAGACGGATTTTTATATATAGGAGACAGACCCGACATTTTCTGAAAGCCAAAGTGTTTTCTAAATTGTTGCCAAATTTTTAGACTATGCAGAACTAAAGGGTTTGAAGAATAGTGGGAAAATTTTATAGGAATAGAAGAACATAACAGAGCGTGTAAAGAAACTCGGCTACAAGACTCACATTCTATTTCAACCCATGCCGGCACCCAGTGACAAAGACCGTAATGCGACTGACTCCAATATAAAATGCTATGAATGTTTGCTGCCCAGTAGTAAAATAAGAAGTATGGAAGTGCAAATCCACCTAATCTTTTGGGTTGCTGAAGAAAAAGTTTCTGTATTCTTACTGGGCCTCCGTTCCAAATAAAATCTGAAATCATTCGATCCAGGGATTTAAAGAATGCTTTTGGTATAAATACCGGAATATTTTGGAATAAAAATAAAAATTTGGGTAAAATATTCATTTTTATGGCATTAATTCTACCTACCAATGAGAGTGGCAAAGTTTTCCACCTAACAAGATCCTCTTTTGTTCTCTCCAAGATTGGAATAAAGTTATGTTTGAATAGATCGACATGTTTTCGTGTTATTGTAACTCCCAAGTAACGGAAATTATCTGAAGCTGATTTAAATGGAATATTTGATGCTAAAAGATCTCTTGCAACTGTGTTGATTGCAAAAAATTCACTCTTATGCAAGTTTAATTTATAACCTGAGACGCTACCAAATTGTTCTAAAATACTTAAAACATGTGGAAGACAAGATTCTGGATTTGAAATATATAATACTACATCATCAGCATAGAGGGAAATTTTCTGTTCTTTTCCTGCTCTATGGATGCCAGTGATATTACAGTTAGAACGAAAAGAGATTGCAAGAGGTTCTATAGCTATAGCAAACAAAAGTGGGGACAGGGGGCAGCCCTGTCTTGTCCCACGGTGAAGAGAGAAATATTCAGAACTAATACCATTCGTTTTTACCGATGCAACAGGGGAAGAATATAGAAGTTCAGTTGCAACCCGTTCTCATCAGTCTGCGTATAAATAACACGACTTTACACTTTCTATTTGCGTGTAATGCATACGCCAAATGCCATTTTTGCGTGCATATGATACGCCAATCCTTCCCATTAATTTCGGTGGAGAGCAGATGCGTCCAAATAACACGCATCATCTTCAGCGGCAGTGACGTCACTAGCGAGGCTCGTTCAGTTCACCTGATGCGCGTACACCTTCAAACAGGTAAGCAAGGGTAAATATATTTTTTTATTCTTCTTTTTGTAATGATATCACGTGGTTAAGCGTATTGTTTTAATTATTTCAGTATTTCTGCATCACGTTAGACAGGGCCGTGTTTTTAAAGGGCAGTTTATGCTCCAATTATGGGTCAGTGGGCTGCTCAGCTAGCCTACCATTGTCATTAGCCTAAGCTAACCTGTACTGTTTATAGACCTGTTGCAGTTTTAAATAAATTTATGATGTGACATATGGGTCTTCAGCTTTTAGACATGATACAAGCACAACAAAGCACCCAACCCAATATCGCGTGATAATCGTGATCGTGTAAAAAGTCCACACATTTAGCATATTTTTACAATACTAGCCTAACTTTTGCTTGACCACGTCATGTGTAGCCAACACACACACAGTAACTACAGCATATTTACTCTGGACTTTGTAACGCACATAACCACGACATTTACTATGGGTTTACCATAGTAACCATAGTTTTACTCTGGTATTTGTAGTTACTAACACACAATAACCACGACATTTACTATGGGTTTACCATAGTAACCATAGTTTTACTCTGGTATTTGTATTTACTAACACACAATAACCACGACATTTACTATGGGTTTACCATAGTAACCATAGTTTTACTCTGGTATTTGTAGTTACTAACACACAATAACCACTACATTTACTATGGGTTTACCATAGTAACCATAGTTTTACTCTGGTATTTGTATTTACTAACACACAATAATCACAACACTTACCAGGATTTTACCACAGTAACTGTGTTTTTACTCTACACTATTTGTAAAGCACAGTAACCACTAAGTTTGCCATGCCTTTAATATCTTTTTGTGATGTAATTGTAATTCAGTGTTTTTTCTGTCTTGCAGTTACGTCGGATTACATACTCCACAACAACCTGTAATCCAGCAGATCTTTAAAGAAGCCATCTCTTGTAAAATCTCTCTCTCTCTCTCTCTCTCTCTCTCTCTCTCTCTCTCGCTCTGCTACAATTAACAGGGAACTTCAACTCCACGCTCCCAATGCTGATATTGAAGAAGCTGTCAAGGGGGCTGAACAAGTCCTTCAAAGGATCAACCCTTCACAGGTAATGTTGAAGACTCTTAGTTATAACTGATTTGCTTTAATGAACGCATCCTTATATTATGTGTTAATCAAATATTTTGGTCACAGATCATTTTAACACACTGTCTCAACATGTTTATATTTCAGGAAGGCCTGTCATGAGATTTGAATTTGACCATCTTGTGCATTTATGAAGAAGACCAAAAGCTGCAAAGGCGAACACTTCCAATGGTACGTCAGATACATTTTTCTCAGCATTTGATGTTTCTTAAATTTTGGTTCACTTAGCCCATCAGGAAGAACACTCAACAAAGAGCATGTTGTAGTAGTAATAATTCATCCAATAATCATATTATATTGCACAAGCGTACTTGTACAAAATTCTACAACTTTTACTCCTACTGCTGTTATTGGCCATTACCACAGCTCCCATCAGATTGTGCCCATTGTAAGAGTGTTTATATCATGAAGTTTAAATTAAGTCCATTGTTTTCTTTATTAATCTTTACAAATTGGTGCCGCCTCTTCCTGTTTCAACAGTACATGATATCTGTCCACACCTCATAGTCTGCCTTTCTTTCTGTGGTGATGTTACTGAACACATCTGTCTTAGAAGCAAGAGAATGGAAATCCTAGTTTAACTTTTCAAGTGCTACAAATCAAATCTTCAATGAATTTGGGCAATCAGATCACTTAAAGTTGTTCACACAAAGACCAATAACTATAATGAGAAGTATTTTAGCATCCACACCAACAGACAATACTGTACAATTACTGCTGTGCACACTGCAGTTACAGTATGTTGTATTCTGCCATTTGTTGTTGTCAGTGTTTTTGTTGTTCATAATGTGATAAATTATCTTTGTTTCTTCTTGCAGGATTTCTCACAGATGACTTAATCATTCTTCATCAGCTCTTCACAATATCAGCCCATTCAAAAGCTTCCAGATCTTCCTCTCTTGTGTGACACATCTGCTCTCAGTCCTTTACTGCCAACCTCCAGTCTTAGCATTTCTGCTTGTATTCATTTTTCCTCTACATTCATCACTCCAATCTCTACTATAAGCACTCCTGTATGTATATATATACACATAATAATAATTATTATTATTATTAACCATTTATTTGTTTTGCATTTATTCACAATAGAAGCAAACAATGATTACAGGATATATGTTTTTAAAGGTGATAATTGTAAAATATTGGAGCATTGTTCTTAATCATTTTTGCCTATTTGGTTGATAAAGGGAAGAAAACAATATATTTTCAACTGTAGCCTTGATTATTCTTTGGCATCTTTTGTCAGGATTTCTGTAAACAAATTCCCTTTTTATTTTTGAATATTAAACTTATGTTTTTTGAAGGGAGTTTCTGTTGCAATTTTGTTTGTTTGTTTTCACTTAGTTACCTCTATGCATTTTTTTTTTTTTATCAACTTTTCTTTTTTTTTCATAGTGGAATAAACTGGAGAGAGACTGTTTTGGGCACTATGTTTATCTGCGAAAAGTTTGACATATCAATAAACACTGTAAAATGACTAGACAATGAGTGATTGATGTCATGATGTTTGTTTGTTTGTTTTCTATTCCTATAGTTCAATTGGTGGATCTAAGAATGGCAAGTTTTTAGGGTCCATTTCCATGAAACATAGATGTGATAAATTGTTTACCTTTAATACACTATAAATACATTGTAAATATTACAGAAGGAAAATTGAGTAGTAGAAAAATATTGTGTCTAAATAATCTTCAGAGGTGTTTTTTTTAAGCAAATGAAACATTTTGACATTTATTTTTCACAGTATATGCACACTTTTGAGTTTAAGTACTGTACACTAATATTAGTGTAAACAATGTAGCCTATTCAATACAATGGGAATCATTATACCTTCGTTAAAACACAAAACAAAAAAACACCTTTAATCAACGTATTTCTTGCTGCATCAGGGTAACTGCAGCTTCTGTCCATTCACTACAGGAACCCGGAAGCTCCCGGCATAAATGACCATATATGTACAAGTTAGTGTGACGCCTCTGCTCAACTGGGTTGCCATTGGCTTTGACGTTCCCTTGGCTCTCGCAGAACTCGCTGTGATTGGACTATCTTTTAACCCAAATTATAAACCGCTTAATGTTGCAAAGTCTGTTTGACTGTAATTATTACGTCAGTAACACCTTCAGTTAACAATGCAGTGTTGCTATGTCGTGAGAAATTACCTCTTTACCGAAATCGTAACCCTAACCCTAAGCACAACTCCAATAAACTCCAAATACCAGCGCTAATATTACTCGCGTTCAAACGATAGAATGGCAAAGGCTTATGGGTAATGTAGTTTAAAATGTTTAATAATTAAAAAAATGGGAAAATGCAATCTTTTTTAACAAAGGGTAATCTAAACATGTTCATTGTGTAAACATTAATGACATATTTAAGAGGCAGGCTGAAATTCGATATTTTACTAAGTGCACTTTTTTAAACACCTTTATACCACCTTTCCATATATGTTTGAAAACTCTGTCCAACATTATTTAATTAGCATAGCATAAGTAGTTGTCCTGCCAATTTTTTCTTTGACACTATAATCAGACTTTGATTTACAGCCATTTGAAATTTACATTTTTTTGCTCTTCTAGGGGACTCTACTGGGCCCTTGAAGATGGAAGGGCAGTAAAACATACACATACCTTTCTCATCATGGACAACAGACTGTGCTGAGTCATAATTTCTAAGTTTTTCTTTTCAACAAATTGCCAATATGTAAGTTGTAAGTCATGTTTATCTTAGAATAAGAATAGAACCATAAAAA
Organism: Carassius auratus; assembly: GCF_003368295.1. Taxonomy (NCBI): domain Eukaryota; kingdom Metazoa; phylum Chordata; class Actinopteri; order Cypriniformes; family Cyprinidae; genus Carassius; species Carassius auratus. Next base: position 566,654 of record NW_020523831.1, on the reverse strand, counting down.
TATACATCAGTGCCTATTTGGAATAGGCTCCAAATATTGAATTATATCAGGTGCAAGGATACAGTATTGAAAGTAAACAAAGACACCAATTTAAACAACCAATACATACTGTGACACTTCATTGTACTTTCACAGTGTCAATGTGTCATTCAGTAAGACAAGGTACAGAGAGTGTGTAGTTTATAGTGCAAAGCCATACAATTCATGCAATGCAAAGAATCATAATATTAAGAGCTAATTTGTGTCTCTGTGTAAAATACTCCTCATATTTGTCCTCCTCGGGTACTAAACATCAGTAATGTGCATGCTCATCTTGCTTATTATACAGTACTGGATTCATGTTGATCTTTCCCTTGTCCATCACCTTCAGTTGTGCATGAAATTCCTGCAGCATTATAGTCCATGCAGTATCTTCTAATGCAGCTTTCAGCCTGCCCTTCATCTAACTGAATGTCATTAACGTAACCAAATGTTCATTTCTTAATTAAAACACATTTATCTATTGTTTACAAAATTAAATGGTGTATTTACCAAACACCATTCTTAATATAGAATATTCACCCTACTTTATTATCCAACACCATGTGCAGTACTTTACTGGAGGATACAACATAAAGACAACTAAAGTAGTGTATTAAGACAAATGATATACAATTTTTAACAATATTAAAAATGGGTTATGTTAAAACCATGTTTTTCTAATCAGATGAAACTATGCAAATGCATGCATGGTGAAATGTCTTGAGCCCCAAAGAATCACATCAAGTTTTTAGAGCTCTCCTGCTTTTCTTCCTCTTCTTGCTTGTCCATGTCCTGGACATATCATAATCTTCCATGTCATACTTTTTTTTTTGCAGTTGTTATGCAGCACCCTACAGCACAACTGATGAACAAAAGACATGTAACTAATTTAAATCAAATATCTTTATTGTCACAATACAATGAACACAAGTATACAGGTGATGAAAGTCTTGGGTGCAGACTGCAGCGTGACAGTACGGATGACAAATGAATTAATTCATGAATATATATGAAATACAAATTCTGAATATATATATATGAAACACACATATATAAGGGACTCAATTCAGGTAGAGAACAATATATGTTAAAAATTATGCTATACAAAGAGCATGAATTGAAAACAACAATAATCACAGTACACATACATCTCTGCAGTAAAGCACGGTATGAATTAGTGCAAACAGAATGTCAGGGTGCATAATAATATTGAGTCCAGTCAGCATAACTGATAAGAGTGCAGGGCATATGAGGTTGGTGGGGTGTGTATGGTTTTACTGGTATGAGTTCAGTTCAGTCTGATTGCCTGTGAAAGGAACTTGTCTCACTGTCTGCTGGTGTAGGTTCTGTGATAACGTCTGCCTGATGGTAACAGTGAGAGCAATCCATGGCTCGGCTGGCTGGAGTCTCTGACGGTCCTCCTCACACTCCACCTGGTCTAGATGTCCTGGAGGGCCAAAACATGTATTTAGGTTATGGTAAATCAATAAACAATATATAGTATTTTTATTTATAATTGTTGCACTGGACTTAACATTGATTCTTGTTGGGGATATTGGCCGAAAGAATCCCACCACAACTAGCTCTCGTTGTTTAGCTATGATGTTTACTTTTACAGGCCGTAATATCTGAGCTGTCGCAGTAGAGCGGTTTGTGAATGCAGTCTTCACAGCAGATAACTGATGGGTTCAGGTAGCAGTGCTGCACTCGGTGGCCATTCAATTGATATCTTCATCAATTGGCTTCATCTTAATTCAAACAAACAGACAAAACAATAAGTCAGCAATAACCATTCTAGAGTAATAGTGTTGGTGAATACAGTTGCAGGTGTCAGTACTCACCATATTCAGTCATTTCCTTCCCAAATCACAGAGATGATGCACAGCTTATTTGCTCATTTTAGGAGCTATAAAAAAGATGTATATGTGAAAAACTATAACTGCGGACTTGAAAAGTCTTTTGAGAGATCAACAACAATGTTGTACCACACATAACTGCATTGAATTCAGACATACAAATTGAAATGTGAAACTTTTCACCTTTCTGTCTTTTCTTTTGGGGCACAAGAAGTCCATGTTCATTCCTCATTTCTTTAGGACTGGTTTGACTGATTTTCTTTGCGTTTCTGGTCTTCAGCTGTAAAACAAGAAAATATTTATTGACCCCATGTTTAATCATTATTGTTGTTTAAAAATATAAATAAAGCAGATATCATTATATACTTCAAGCACAAGTTCCTTGGCAACTCTAGTAGGCTCCTGAGTTCATCTGTTCACATCAGATTCAGCGTCTGAGACAATGCCATCATGCAAACTCTCAGTTTCTGCCTTACAACAGAGCATAAAAGAATGTGTGAGTGAGGGAGTACAGCATGAAGATGAAGTGAAAAAGGCAGAGAAAGGCAGAATTTTGTGTATAAATTTAACAGAATGAGGGGAACATTTAAGAGATTTAAGAGAACAGTACTGTCTGTTGGTGTGGATGCTAAAATACTTCTCATTATAGTTATTGGTCTTTGTGTGAACAACTTTAAGTGATCTGATTGCCCAAATTCATTGAAGATCTGATTTGTAGCACTTGAAAAGTTAAACTAGGATTTCCATTCTCTTGCTTCTAAGACAGATGTGTTCAGTAACATCACCACAGAAAGAAAGGCAGACTATGAGGTGTGGACAGATATCATGTACTGTTGAAACAGGAAGAGGCGGCACCAATTTGTAAAGATTAATAAAGAATACAATGGACTTCATTTAAACTTCATGATATAAACACTCTTACAATGGGCACAATCTGATGGGAGCTGTGGTAATGGCCAATAACAGCAGTAGGAGTAAAAGTTGTAGAATTTTGTACAAGTACGCTTGTGCAATATAATATGATTATTGGATGAATTATTACTACTACAACATGCTCTTTGTTGAGTGTTCTTCCTGATGGGCTAAGTGAACCAAAATTTAAGAAACATCAAATGCTGAGAAAAATGTATCTGACGTACCATTGGAAGTGTTTGCCTTTGCAGCTTTTGGTCTTCTTCATAAATGCACAAGATGGTCAAATTCAAATCTCATGACAGGCCTTCCTGAAATATAAACATGTTGAGACAGTGTGTTAAAATGATCTGTGACCAAAATATTTGATTAACACATAATATAAGGATGCGTTCATTAAAGCAAATCAGTTATAACTAAGAGTCTTCAACATTACCTGTGAAGGGTTGATCCTTTGAAGGACTTGTTCAGCCCCCTTGACAGCTTCTTCAATATCAGCATTGGGAGCGTGGAGTTGAAGTTCCCTGTTAATTGTAGCAGAGCGAGAGAGAGAGAGAGAGAGAGAGAGAGAGAGAGAGAGAGAGAGAGATTTTACAAGAGATGGCTTCTTTAAAGATCTGCTGGATTACAGGTTATTGTGGAGTATGTAATCCGACGTAACTGCAAGACAGAAAAAACACTGAATTACAATTACATCACAAAAAGATATTAAAGGCATGGCAAACTTAGTGGTTACTGTGCTTTACAAATAGTGTAGAGTAAAAACACAGTTACTGTGGTAAAATCCTGGTAAGTGTTGTGATTATTGTGTGTTAGTAAATACAAATACCAGAGTAAAACTATGGTTACTATGGCAAACCCATAGTAAATGTAGTGGTTATTGTGTGTTAGTAACTACAAATACCAGAGTAAAACTATGGTTACTATGGTAAACCCATAGTAAATGTCGTGGTTATTGTGTGTTAGTAAATACAACTACCAGAGTAAAACTATGGTTACTATGGTAAACCCATAGTAAATGTCGTGGTTATTGTGTGTTAGTAACTACAAATACCAGAGTAAAACTATGGTTACTATGGTAAACCCATAGTAAATGTCGTGGTTATGTGCGTTACAAAGTCCAGAGTAAATATGCTGTAGTTACTGTGTGTGTGTTGGCTACACATGACGTGGTCAAGCAAAAGTTAGGCTAGTATTGTAAAAATATGCTAAATGTGTGGACTTTTTACACGATCACGATTATCACGCGATATTGGGTTGGGTGCTTTGTTGTGCTTGTATCATGTCTAAAAGCTGAAGACCCATATGTCACATCATAAATTTATTTAAAACTGCAACAGGTCTATAAACAGTACAGGTTAGCTTAGGCTAATGACAATGGTAGGCTAGCTGAGCAGCCCACTGACCCATAATTGGAGCATAAACTGCCCTTTAAAAACACGGCCCTGTCTAACGTGATGCAGAAATACTGAAATAATTAAAACAATACGCTTAACCACGTGATATCATTACAAAAAGAAGAATAAAAAAATATATTTACCCTTGCTTACCTGTTTGAAGGTGTACGCGCATCAGGTGAACTGAACGAGCCTCGCTAGTGACGTCACTGCCGCTGAAGATGATGCGTGTTATTTGGACGCATCTGCTCTCCACCGAAATTAATGGGAAGGATTGGCGTATCATATGCACGCAAAAATGGCATTTGGCGTATGCATTACACGCAAATAGAAAGTGTAAAGTCGTGTTATTTATACGCAGACTGATGAGAACGGGTTGACTGAAGCACTACCGTTAGCCTTAGTAGCTTGGTCGCTCCCTTTGTCAGTCAGCATTTCCACAATATTTCGCCCTGATTTTCCTGGTTTTGGCATTTTTTCCTTATTAATGTAACATAAAATCGAATATGTAATAAAAAATGACTAAATAAATAGCACTGCTAAAAAGAAAACAAATGTGTGTTCACAGAGCGACTTCCAACCACGTCTATTCACCAAGAGGCATACCGGAAGTCAGAAGCTATGTTTTTAAAATATAAATATTTTGTAATAACAATATACACTACTGGTCAGTAATTCAGGGTCAGTAATTTTTTTTTTCTTTGTTTTAAAATAAAATCAATACTTTAATTCAGCAAGGATGTGTTAAATTGATAAAAAGTGATTGTAAAGAAAATATATTTATTTATTTTTTTGAATAAATGCAGTTCTTTTTAACCTTTTATTCATCAAATATATTAGACAGCAGAACTGTTTCCAACACTCATAATAAATCTGAATATTAGAATGATTTCTAAATGATCATGTGATAGACTGGATGTTACACTGAAGGCTGGAGTAATGATGCTGAAAATTCAGCTTTGCATCACAGGAATATTTTTTTTTTTTTTTTAAGTATATTCAAATAAAAAACTATTATTTTAAGTTGTAATAATATTTCACAATATTATTGTTTTTTTTCTGTATTTTTGATCAAATAAATGCAGGCTTGATGAGCAGAAGGAACTTCTTTCAAAAACATAAAAAAATAGTAATATTTGTAAAATAGTAATAGTTTGTACTGTACTGTGTATATATATATATATATATATATATATGTATATACTGTATGTATATATAAACAAACAGTGAAACTTGGTTAAATCTATTCTTAAAATTTAAAATAAGTTTATATCTTTCATTCATATACCTAAATATATTTCAAAACCTACCTACATCAAGAAAATACATTTTCAACCTCACAGTAGCCTACATTTATTGGCAAAATGCAAATGGAATAACCTAAAGCAATTTTGTTGTTGTTTTTGTTGTTGTTTTTTCAAGTATGAGATGTGAATGTATTTTCTTGTTTTGAAAAATATGCAGTGCAAAATATTATCAAAATTCTATGCTATTTGATATTTAAACAAATATTCATAGTTTTAAAATATTTTTTGACGCTATGTCTTGTGTCACTCAGAGCATTGTCATCATGCAAGACAGATAGCATGTCTGCGCGTCTAACCCACTGAGATTACTGGTCCATCTTCAAACAAGAACTGACTGCAATGTGCTTCTGGTTCCTTGGCAGAGAGTGCAAGTGACGTCACAAGGGGCTGACAGTGCATGTGATGTCCCAGAGGATGCTGAGTGCATTTAACATCACAGAGTGCATATGAGAATGACTGCAGATCCTCAGCCACAGCCATGTCTATCTAAACATCCAGACATGCTATTTGTAGAGGCAGTGCAAATTGATTCACTCATTACTGAACACAGGAATGTCCTGGAGACTTTTAATTATGGTTTAAGAAATGCCTCTGGTCTTTTTAGTCTTTGGTCAATATAGCACCTAACAGAAGAACTGCCTTGGTTATATGGGTTGTATTTGGAGTTCATCCTTACTGCTTGTAGTAGTAATGCTGCAAGATATGGTATATATAATATGTGCAATAACCATATTATTTATTAGAAATGTAGCATTGTATCACTTGTTCACCATTGGATCCACTGCATTGAATGGGTGCCATCAGACCTTTTTTAAAAAAACATATCTTCTGGCCAAAATAAGTAATCTTGTCTGAATCAGGAGGGAAATATGCACAGATCAAGCACCATTTACAAGGGAAAATAGTCCAAAACAAATATGTCAGTGGAGGATGTGAGAGGACAACAGGGGATAAACGTTATTTTGGATTATGGACTCCTGATTGTTCAGAAGTGATGGTTTACATTTAAATGCCTTAAATATGGATTTGTTTCTTATGAAGACATTTCACAATATTGTATTGACTGGAGTTGTGTAGGTTACTTGTAGATTATCGTGATATTGTGTCAGCTATTTGAACTCTCATTCTGAAGGCACCCATTCTCTGCTAAGGAACCATTGTTGAGCGTTGTAATGCTACATTTCTCCTAAATGTTCTATAAAGAAACAAATTCATCTACATCTTGGATGGCCTGAAGGTTAGTCCATTTTCCTCTTATCTTTATTTGGGTGAACTAGGCAAGGCAAGTTTATTTATATAGCACAATTAGTCCACAATGGTAATTCAAAGGGCTTCACATAAAAGAAAGTAAAATAATCCTGAAAAAAATATCACAAAAGTAAAACAAGGAATTTAAAAACTTTTAAAATGATTTCAAATGTACTTAAAAAGAATTTAAGACAGTTAGAAATAGAAAATGATTTTAATGCATTTAATGATTTAAAATGCATTGCAATTACATAAAATACAGTGCAGTCCGCTCAGACAACTATACCTTTAACAGGACAACGCAATAAGATAAAGATAAAGAAAACTGCTGTTTGAAATTTTTATTGTGGACTATGTCATAATGTTGCCCTTATAATGTACAGTAAGCAGCATTCCAAAATTCCATTTGAAAATATACCAAAATACACATTCAGCAGATTAATTTAACCAAAGCAACTTATACTGGATTCAAGATAATAATAAAAAAAATCAGTTGGCATTCCCTTGGGATGGAACCCATGACCTTGAAGTTGCTACCATGCGCTGCTGTTCGTGCTACAGAAACGTTAATTGAGTTTGAGAAGGTCGTTTTATTGTCACTTAACGGCATCCTAATCTGCCAGCGGAGGTTTATGCGCCTCTTTTTTTTAATCTGCCAAAATAATAAATTACTTCAAATGGATGAAGCCCATGGATGAAACACATTTCATCCAATCCGTCTGTGCGCTCACTCTTTTTGGCACACACACACATACATCTCACGAGAGGAGAGAGAGGCTTGGGCATTCCCTCACATTCCACTTGATAGATCTGCGCGGTGAAGCTGCTGCTCCTGTAGTGAGTGGAAGAAAGACATTTCTCCTCAGCGCTCGAGGAGGATTCATCACGAGAACACAATGCAGGTGAGGAATCCATCATAGCACCTGTATTACTAACGGATGTCTTTTTTTAAAAATAGAAAAATGTATGATGTACCATCAAGTAGGAATCATGAACGGTAGCCTATAATTAATTAACGCTAATAAATTAGAAAATTATATTCTAAATCACAATTCATTTATAATCATTATGGTTTCTAATACGATCATTTACTGTAATGGGAGATTGAGTCGATAGTTACATAATTCACTCGAACTGTAGCTCGTGCGTCCTCAGAGCGCGAGAGGTCGAGGTGTCAATCATCGCGTCCGTCTAAGTTGCGTCTTAATGTGTCTTATATGATGTGATTTATTATGGATGGTATATCATTACAGTTCGGGCGGTAATGATGACTGACTCTCCGCTGCACTTGTGGACCTCTGCAGAATAGAGATGCCTCTCTCGCGCGCGCTTCAAAGCTGCTGAGTGCCCCTGCAATTTATGCTAAATACTTTCGAGTGAAAAATCTCTTCAAATGGAATGACATGCTCTACTAGTGACGAGGGGAAAACACGGGGAGTTAGAGGAATTAAAAGTTGTGCAGAAACATACGACTAGGTCGAGTGAGGACGCATGAATTTAGAAAGCATTGCGCGCCAGCTTCTGTACATAAGAGGCTTATTCCCTGATTTTATTTATTTCTGTGTTTTTTATTATTATTATTTTTTTACCTCCTATTGGTTTCTGGGATCTAAGCACACCTAATGCTTTGAGCGTTCTGTGGCATTCAAATCCAATGTGTTTATCTTTTAATGATTGATCTGCAGATTTTGTTTTGGACCTCAAGAATGATCTATTATGATGAAGGGCTGGCTTCATGCTGTTGAGTCAGAGGGTTTCAAGCTGATGAGTTTTGATCCTTGTAGTGTATGATGGCTTCTAGCTGTGAGAATCCTTCTCAGTCACTGCATGAAAGGTTTGGCATTTAAAAAGCTCAGTCTTTTGTTTATGTCAGCTTTGAAATAATTGTGTGGATTAAATTGTGTTGTATAGGCAGCAGTCACCGGACGCATCCCTTTGATGCGCTTTGATCTAATATATAAAAACTAGATTTATCACTGTTCTCTGATGATAATGAGCACAATGCTTTCCTGATGTTTTGAGACAACTGATTTGTTTCTGAAGGGCACAGCATTGGCAAAATATTAACACAGTAAGTTAATCAGGCAGTTTTCACTTATTTTCTAAGTAATACTTGTTTCTGTCTTGCCAGATTTCTTCAATACTTCACTGACTTGAGATAGTTTGCCCAAATGAAAATTATATGTGAGCATTTACCATCAGTTCATTCCAAACCAATATGACTTTATTTCTTCTTTGAAGTGCCATTTCTAGGCATTTAGGCACCCTAGGTGGTGACGTTCTTCAAAATCCAGAATGCAAATTTCTCCTTGGTAGAAAATGCGGTCTGACATTGTCTGACATCTTTGTTACACGCTCAGATAATGCCACTCTCGACAACACCTACCTAGAAACAGCCCTGTTTCTTTAGAGAGAAAGAGAAAGAGAGAGAGAAGATATTCTGAAGAATGTTCAGGCTGCAGTTTTACATATACAGCATAATCATATAATACGAAAAAAACGTATTACAAAAGCCAAGTAATAAAAAATAGATAACACATATACCAGTACAATACTACAGTGATCAGAAAACATAATATTTTACACTGTATAAATTGGCTCTTTATACATGAAAATATTCACAGTTGCTTCCTTTTAAACTTCAGGCTGGGGGACCCTCACACCAGGATGATCACATTTTGGTTTCAGTGTCATCTAAATGATTGAAAACCCCTAGTATATTGGTCGTAACTCTTTTTGCCTTGACAGCGTAGCTCTCTAATCTTATTTGTGGATGCAAATGTTCAGACCTGCTGGTTTTATGGCAGTTTGACATAATGACAATAACTGTGACATCCACTATTTGAATATTTCCATTTTTATCTGAACTGTCATTTTTATGAAAGCTATTTCTTAAAAATCTATAACATTGGGCTTTTGTGAGGAAGGGATTCGTCAGATTGTTTTTGTCTTTTCTCTGTTATAGTTTTTTTCATGTCAGTATTGATGATCAAAAACTCTTTAATATGTGTCCATAGAATTCATCAAAGTGTACAGTACGTCATGGGCCATGTAGCCCTCAGTTACTGGAATACAGAAACCAAACACCATTCCTCAGCCATTCACACCAAATCAATTGGTATAGATTAGGTTATTTCATTAAGAGTAATTCAATGTCCCCTTACACACACAACCACATAGTGGCCAGATCTCAATAGGGTCCAGGTGAGTCAAATAATAGCGGAATAATAAATAATTTGGGGTGGTGTGTAATCCATACTACTGCAAAAATACAAGGGGAAGGAAATGTCTGGAACAGTATAATACAGTGGCGCTGTGCTGCAGGCACCGCCAGGGCTCATTTATCCTCTAATGAGCATGATTGAAAGTGTTCGGTGTGAGGTCAGTGCTTTTCCCTCTGTTTACAAGCAAGCACATGTGGCCGTGAGGTAGCAACAGCAAGAAAGATTGCTTTGGTGCTGTTTGAGAATCATGAAGCAGTAGAGCCACGTTGTAGTCCTTTGATTAAACTGTATGGGAACCTTCTTTTTGGACTGAATTGGCTGGCTGCAGTGCACTGTTTGGCCTCGCTCCTCTGAGTTTTAATCAGTCTGTGGTTCTGAATTTTAAGTCAGTGTAAGCCTAGAACCTGGAACAGCGATACACGCCGCCCTGAATTAAACAAGAAAAATAAATTGGAAGAATGTAGACGGAATACTAAACGCAGTATCAGCGAGCGCAGTATAGGCCGGAGGTCCTTATGAATTAATGCTGATGTGTTCAGTGTATGAGCAAGTGAGATACATTATCTCAGATTTAAGTTGTAACGCGCAGTTAATTGACATTAATGTCTGTGTAATATGCTTATTTCACACCCGGAACATGCTTATGGCAAATAAATGTTGTAGATTACAACTACATTATAAAATGCTTCTCTGCCACCCCAGATGGTGGCACAGACATGGCACATGGTTTGGAGATGTATGACTGAAGCTTCATCAGCCATGTGTCACTAATTATAGTAAATATGCTACAGTAATTGAATCAAACAAACCAAATATCTCATATTTTCAAGTAACTGCAAAATCTCACTTCGTCTGTAGTCTTTTAATGTAGGAGGACTGACCTGCCGGCTGTTAGCAGTAGATGAGAAATGGTGCGTGTTCTCCACTGACTCTAACCTGTCCCTGTAGACCCATTATCAACAGACATGCGCTTACAGCTGGGCAGAGACATCCAAAAGCATTATTGAAACAGGTTTTTTTTAGTGCGCCATTCAATAAACAGCATCCCTTAGAGAGACACCGTTTGCTTCGCATCGAACATGCACAGAGTTCAAAGTGGAATACACATTTTGTATCATGCATTAATATGTAGACATTCTTCACGCATTTATGATCAAATTCGAATGACATTAGAAGTGCACTAATATTAAAATTCTGTTTTAAGTGAATAACTGATACCAATAATTATCTATCTATCTGTCTATCTGTCTGTGGGTCCGTCTGTCTTAAAACACTAAAATCAAAAGCTGCTGCAAAAAACTCCTGAGACAAAAGGTCTCCTGGTTGTCCATGAAAAGTTTGATGTTTTTAAGTCTAAAAATGAAGAAAACTGTAAAATGTGGTTTGACAGTTGTAATGTAAAATAATAATAATAATAATAATTATTATTATTATATTTAATTATTATTATTTAATAATTAATAATTTTTTTATTAATTCACATTTTTAATTGCAATAACAATTTTTGTTAGAAAAGTCGCAATTCCCTCAAATAATGCGTACTATTTGGGCACTACGACATTGTAAATATACACTTTTGATATCTACTAAATATTAGTGTTACTACAGATTAATTTACATTTATTCATTTAGCTGACGCTTTTATCCAAAGCGACTTACAATTGCTATATATGTCAGAGGACCCATGCCTCTGGAGCAACTAGGGGTTAAGTGTCTTGCTCAAGGACACATTGGTGTCTCACAGTGGATCCAAACCCAGGTCTCTCACACCAAAGGCATGTGTCTTATCCACTGTGCCAACACCACCCCTCAATTACAATTACAATTTCAAGTTAGTGTTATGATGGCAAAGGAAATCTAAATGTAAAACTACAAACACTTATATGCAAATATATTGAAACGATTGATACAATATCAGACGAAAACCCATTTAACTACAGATATAGTGTGGATCTCTAAAAGATATAAAAGAGAAGCTGAAACATTCTGGAGGACTATATGCATGCACAAATGGATGAAATCACAAGGAGCTATTTGGGCATACAAACAAGGTACACTGCCCAGAACAATTGCTTTCACTGCCCCCCACTGTTCCCTGCAGCGACACACACTCATTCACACACACTGTAATAAATAGATGTGCTCCCCTAGCAGACCTACCACCCTACCCAGACATGTGAATGGAGCTGCCTTCCACCCACTCACAGATGCACCAGCTCCATAAAGCACAGAGAAGCATGCGCTCTTTCCTTCTCCTCACTCCGCCGCCACAGAGACACGCAGCCACAAATAGCATCATGGCACCTTAACGCACCAAGCTACACAATGCCCCTCCTGCTGACTATCAAGGGTTACTGTAGACATGCTAGTCCACGGCTACACGAGAGGAGGAAAGTCAAGACGCATCCTCTCTCAAAAGGTCATTTCTCTCTTTGTGTGGAATCACGGAAGAGGCATTTCTCCGGAAGCAGGGTCACGCCAAGGCTTCCGAATGTTTGAATTTCATGAAAGAGGAGAGGAAGCTTTGAAATCAATCCCTTTTCTTGTCAGTTCGTCCCCATCTATGTGCCTATATTCACCTTGGGAACAGCAGAGTCTGTTTTCTGTTTCCCATCCAACTTTTTCAATCAGCCTCTCATTTAGGCCAACAAAACAATGCCAGACATCTCACAATCCAATCAATCAGTGATCAGTTAGGATCAGGTCTTCTGAGATTTCCAGTCCATCATCAGGATTTACAGGCTTTCCATGTTGATTAATTTGGTCTAATCCTGAAGGACGGAGACAGAGTGAAATAGACTTGTGCTATATAACATAGTGAATGTTTCGTAAGGGGATTTTACAGGTTGCTAAAGCCTTTTGGAATCCAAATCGCTGTCATTATTTTTCCTTGGAATTCTGGGAAACGGATTCTACCTATAAGTGCTTTTCTCTTGAAGGTTTCACTGTAAAGTTTTTAATCTCAGTAAGGAGATTTGTATTTTTTTTTGTGTGTTTTTGTTATAGCAGTTGGGCGTTCCTGAGCTGGGATGATTGACGGAGCAGCAGCCTTGTGGTAGATCAGAGGGATTACATAAGAGGCAGACTGTAACAAGACGACACTCACATTCTGCTTTTGATATTTAGAGAAACACCGTGTCACTCTCGTGTGGTAACAGAGTACAGAGAGAACAAGTCCGAGAGACGAAACAGGGAAATGATGTACAGAAAAGGAGACAGGAAGGTTGTTTTTAGGAAAAGCAATACAGAAACTAGTGGAGAGGAGCGAGGAGGGGAAGATGGAGAGATGTGGTATCTGACATCAGGCGTGGGAGGACAGGAAGCGAGTTTGGGAAGGGAGTGATTGACAGCAAAAGTTATTGAGCGGGAAAGGCAGATGGAGTTAGAGCAGGTATCAGGAGGAATAAAGGAGAGAGAAATAGATTGCGTAAGATGCAGATATTATGTGTTACTTTCAGCTTTATTTTGTGAGTGTGAGTTCGTCTCTGTGGAAAGAAGGTGAGCGTATCTTTTACAATACAGAGACTGACAGCAGGGATCGAGGAGCAGCAGGTGTGTGAGCTGATTGCAGGTTCTTTCTTTTGTTCCTCTCTGTCTCAAGGGAGAATGTGCAAAGGGTGGTCTTAGCTAAAAATATACTCCTGAATGTCTGAGGGACTTATTCTGGAGCTCCAGGGCCCATTATCAAAAGCTGCAACAAGTCAGGACCAGATGCCAATCAGAGCAAATATTGGTAGACCGATTTAACAGGCAGGAAAGTTTTTAGCTAATTTGAAGAAAAACTTGGCTGATACTCACACCAGCTCATGCCGATTAATACCAATTCTCAATATCTGGAAATTAATATTCTAGACAATCAATAAACAACCTTCATCAACTTAAGAAATATAACTGCAAATAGATTTATTGATTCAAAGTCAATAATTTGCAAGCAATAAGTAGTTATAATTGAAGTAGCTTCAATAATAAAGAACTTAATTAAATTATAGTCAGTATTGCTGATATTTATTCCAACAGCTTTGAGTATTTTATTTATTTATTTATTTTTAGTAGTGGACTTTTTTCAGTGAATCATTCTGCAAGTTACATTTTTACGCCAATACAATGGCAACATGTGACAATCTTAATCACTGAGACAGTAAAGTGATTAATTCAAAAGATTTGTTCAAAAACACAGAATCATTCAAGAAAGAAAGAAATGTACTATGAAATGTCTTTCAGCAGCTAAACAAGAGGCTTTTCAGAAGCTTTATGAGTAAGTACTGAATCATTAAGTCAAGTAATTTGTCCCAAAACTTGTAATCACCATTTCTGATTGCTGGGATACTTGCTGTGAAAGTTCATAACTATTTCAGTTTTTGGGGATTTAAAAGTGAGTGACGTGACATTCAGCCAAGTATGGTGACCCATACTCAGAATCTGTGCTCTGCATTTAACCCATCCAAAGTGCACACACACAGAGCAGTGAACACACACACACACACACTGTGAACACACACCCAGAACCTATATTATGCCTAAAATGTAAGCTACTCATAATTAGCTTATTGTTTTTCTAATTTACTTCAAAAAAACTAGACTGATATGTTGGTCTGAATATTGGTGTATCTTGCTTATGAGATATTGTGTACTTACAGGCATCAGCCATTCAAAAACCCATATTGATGACTAATAACCAGTCTGTATGTGGTCTGTATGTTTAGCAAGCTCTTATATAACAATTCAAGTAATACTTTTCATTGTTTAGTTGCCTGTGCGTGTTTATGTGGAGGGTGGTAAATATCTCATGCGTGATCTGAAGAAGCACTTAATGTATATCACAGTGTCTTTGACTTGAACTGAATTATTGATTCATCTAGCAACATCCCTTCCTCACTTTCTCTCTCACTCTTTCTCAGTGTTTAAGTTGGAAGTCATAACAACTCTTTGAAGGTTTGTCTTGAGTCCAAGGGGCTGTGGTGCATTAAGGCAGAACATAAAAGCCGACTTCATATTTTGAGATACAGTACATTGACTGGTAAAGCCTGGAAGAGTACTGCTATCTCTTTATCATCCACCCACTCGCATATAGTCCAACTGAGGGGGGTTCTGGAGGAGGGTGAGGAACTGAAGAGTCCAATATATTAATCCATGGGAAAGTGGAGGGTGGTCAGAGCCAGGGGGAGTCCAGGAGCAGGAGGAGACAGGTGTTGGTCCAGTGACCAGCCAGAGGTGTAGTCGAGGGAGGAGCCATGGTGGAAACTTGACAGAAGACACCCTGGGGATGAGCGATGGAGATGGAGCCGCTGGAGGTGGAGACCCAGGTGGAGCGGAGGAGTGGAATCCCATGGCGGAGGAAGGTAGATGACTGACCAAGGTGGAGCCAGATGGAGCCAGTGGGATGATGGGCCATGGTGGAGACAATGGAGCAAGGAGCCAGTCAATGGGACAGAGAACCGAGGTGGAGACCGGGACTCAAAGGCAGGAGGCAGAGACAAGGGATCCTCAAGCCTAGCCTTAGCTAGAGACCGGAAGGCCCAAGGAGTCTATTAAATTTACATCAAAAATATATTTGAGTTCCTCATAATAGTTTCCATTAGCAGTGTTGCCGGCTCACACACCTGGTCAGGTGCATCAATAGCCTCTGGATCTGGGGTGAGTGGTCCCTCCGCTCCAGGCATAGCAGGGCAAGAGCAGGCATGTTCATAGTGACAGGGAAGAGGCAAAAAAATAAAAACAATGCAAAACTTTGCAATGCAAAAAATGTGTTTGTCTTTCTGTCACGGTTCGGTTGTCACAAAACCGCATGACAAAGGAAAATGTAGAGAATCAAGGTTTTAATGTAGAATAACTAGTACAACACAACCAAACATAAATGCAAATCCAGACGGACCTAGACTCGAAAGAAACAAAGGGTATTTAAACACTGGTACTAACAAGATAATTAAAGTGCATGTGAACATAATGACATAATTAAGACAATTTTGGAAAACTAGATCATAGGAAAACTAACAAATACACTTTGTATATCTTTAGTTTTTTGTTTGTTTTTTTGCATTACAAAAAAAAAAAAAAAAAACTTCACATGAACACATAAGAGCAGCTGTTTCCTCTCAAGGACGTAGCTGATGTAACTACATGATCACAACCCTTGTTGTCACCATGCATGATTACTTGTGATGTTACTCATACATTGATTTCATACAGTAATGTCATCTGAAGGCCAACAGTGACCACCCACTAATTTCTTCAGCCATCAACATGCACTGTGTTTAATATAATTTTGCTTGTGTAAGAGTCTGTTCACACAGAACACATTTTTGCATTCCACTGCACTGCTTTTTTAGTTTTTCCAATGTGTACATAGACAGAAGTTTTTCACATTTTCACATATTTGTGTTCCACTGCTCTGTTTGTATTGATTTTCTATGTAAACTTGTGATAGATTGTGATGTGTTTGACTATTGCGCTAACATCTTGCCTCTTTTGCAGCATCTTGCTCTTGACACAGCATCCTAAAAATGCAACGCTCTAACAAAAAGAAGTGCAATGCATCTCTAGACCATTGGGGAGTTTTTTGTTTGTTTGTTTGTTTGTTTTGTTTTGTTTCACTGCCCTGCTATTCCTTTGGTTTTCCCTGTTACTTTTGGTAGATGGATGTGGTTGACAGACCGTTGCACTCGTGTCTTGTGTCTTTTGCAGCGTCAATCACATGAACGCTACTGTCATGCTTTTTTATATTTGTCTTCCCTGTTTCTTGTATATTTTTTCTGTACCACTTGTAGGTTACGGACCTGGTTATCTATGTAAACATAAATGATAGACATGCTTGAGCATTTTTGCAGCATCTAATGAAGGACACTGTCTAAAAAAAAAATATGCCACTGAAGTTGAACTTCAGCATTCTAAAACCTGTGTCTCTAGACCAGTTATCCACTTTTCTTGGTGAAATTAGCTCCAACCTACCTACAACTTTGGCTGCGTTTATACTTGTTTCCGGATTTTGTTTCCACATACACATTGAAAGGACAAGTGTAAACACACTTGTTGAGGATGCATTGTGATTGGATCTCAGTGTAATGTAAATGCAATCTACCCATTGTGTCTGCATTTGTCTGCAGCAAAAATATGCTGTTATACTCCATATAGCTTCATATACAAGTCAGAAACTAAGCTTTTTTTGCACAGGCCTATCCAAAGGGTTAATGGTCCCACCTAGAGATCAACTGTAAAAATAACAAATGTTACCTCTTCCCAACAGGGAAAACCACCAACAATCAAGAATCTCACACACACACAAACACTATAATTTGCTGTTTTACTCCATATAACTCCATATACAAGCCAGAAACTAAGCCTTTTTTTTGCAAAGGCCTATCTAAAGGGTTAATGGTACCACCTAGTGATCAACTGTAAAAATATATATTTTTTACCTCTTCCCAAAAGGGAAAACCACAAACAATCAAGAATGCATGATTATATGGTGTCATGGCTTTGCAATCAAAAAATGTCGTTATAATGGAAGTCAATGGGGCAAAAACAGCCACCAACAACTAATTAGGGAGAATTTTTTTTAATCTAATGCTGCACAAAAACTAACAATGCATCAAAGCCAATGTTGCTAATAATCTTTGACATGCCCAAGACTGTTATAAAAAGTAAAAAAAAAAAAAAAAAAAAAATCCAGCCCCAATTACTTTTATATTGAAAATAAGTCATTTTGTGTGTTTTTCCCCCAAATCAGTGACATCATTTATAAACTTGGCAATTAAAGAGTTAATTTTTTTTTTTTTTATTATTATTATTTTTTTTTTACATTTGGTAGTTTTAATCAGAACTGAAGTTGATTAACAGATTTATGCAAAAAAAATTGAAAAAAAAATATGAATCTGATACATTTTTACAGCAGTTTAATTGAGTGGATGTTTTCATCCACGAACAACTCGAAAGGGTAGTGAATTTGAACAATGCACAAGGGTTAATGCCAAGTGTAAACGCAGCCTTCGTGAATAACACTTCAGTTTAATGTAAGGAAACTCAGGTCACTGAATAACACTGTGGCGTCTCATTCATTTTGTATTGACTATTTTCGACTGAAGTAATGTTACAGCAACCAATGACTTGTTTGTCTGTTTTTAACAAATCACCGTTGACAAGAGAGAAAGGTACAAAGACGTTTGAAGAAAGACACTTCTCTGATATAAAGATGTCATTAACAGCTAGTTGTTACGGTAAGTTGTATTCTGCACACACTGCATAGAATTTTGTAAATGCAGTTAATTCACATTGTAGAATGCGGTTGTTACTAAACTGTGTATACATAACTAGATTAAGCACTAAAAGGTCGAACTGCAACCAAATTAAGCTGCAGTGTGTACACAGCCACACAGTTCTTCATGGGTGGGTGTTTCCATGGTAACAACGACTTGTCTGATTGATGGAGATCATTTTAGAATTATGGGTATTTATGTAGTTTTTCCACCAGGAAATTGTATATTAAATGTGATGAAAAAAAAAGTACTTTCACGATTTGTATGGTAGGTCAAATAACATTTCTCTTAGTTGAAAATGAATAAATGTAGATATTAACTTTTGCTTCCATAATGCTATTGTTTCCTATATTGCAACATTGGACCATGGAACACTGATTATAAAGATTTTATAACTGATTATATCATCAGATAAAGGAAAAGGAAACTTCTCACATGCTCTTAGTCTTAGCTGTCGTTCTGCTCATGGAAGCAGACTCAAGGGCAGAAAGCATTATGCATGTTTGATGGTGTTTTAATGGAGCACACTGTCTTATCCAGGAGGTCTTCCTTCCCAGCACACGTGTGGCTCCACTCTCATTAATTATGTAGATTTACCCAGCATTTAATCTATATGTGATCAGTATTAAGTACTGGTTACAACCAGAGGTTAAAGATCACTGTCTTGGGTTTTGTTTACAATAGCATACTGCCATACTACTTTTTCTATTTTTACAGTGTGCACAGTATGGTAATATTCTTTATGTTTATAATTCCCTAAATACCTTATACATTAGCAAAAACATGCAGTAATTTGACTATGCGCTCAAGTTCACCCTCCATTTTCAGTGTAACTGAATTAAAATCATCAACCATGCATAATGCATTCATAATGCATTCACATACAATATTTTTTAAATAGCTGGCTGTACGGTGTATATACTACACAGCATTCAGTATCCTATTCTAAACACAACATCTACATTTGTGGTGGATTGCATCTTTTACATTTACATTTTCCAAAACAATTTGCCTCCAAGGTTTTCCCTTTGAATCAAACCCTTGACTTTGGTGTTGCTAGAGCCATATTCTTTACTGTCTGGAACGCTGTATTTAAGTTTATCTGTGTATTTGTGTGTGGTATTTTGAGTAGACTGAGGTAGTTCAGTTCATGGTGGCTCTGTACCTGATCTAACGCAGAGATCTTCCCTTTCCTCTGAATAAAAAAAAATCTCCCTCAGGCTTAAATTATACAGTACTGACTCTGCTTCTCCAGCATTAAATGCTAAAAAAGGACATTTTGTGTATTTGTAAATATGCTGAATGACGGAGGGACTGGAATGTGTGTAGTTGTTGAGTAAAAGTATAAAGGATGAATACTGAAGAAAAAGTTTTCTGAAGAAAAGGTGGTGCTGCGCAACTTGCAGCCATGATGGTAGGGTGTTTGGGGTGGTTTCCAGCACTGTGCTATTAATGTTGTTTTGTTTATAAATGAAACAGAGCTCTTGAATGAATCTTTTAAGAGAATGTTTTTTATTCATCCACATGCAATGACTCATTTTTTTGGGGTCATTGTAGTGAGAACAAATAGCGTTTGAGTGCAAAAGATCTTTCCATTGAACAAGTATGCAGCCAAATATGGGATATCCATCACATGTTCCACCATAACTCAATAAGTTGCTGGGGACATCTTGTCCAAGAACGGATTATGTGGTTAAGTTGAATTGGGTTTCCCAAAGAACACTTTTTACAATAAAGAACCGCTTGTCCAATGGAAAGTTTCTATGGATGGGTTCTTTAATGAACCATAGATGCTTTAAATATTTAACTTTTATTTAATATATATTATGTATATTATATTTAAATATTTTTGTTTTGTTTTAGTTTTTTTTGTGGAGAAAATGGAGAAAATGCTTATGGTGCTTAAAAAGTATTTTATCTTGGTCTTTTCTACAAATATGTCATGAGATTGTGTTGTGAGTAATGCTGTCTGTGTTGCTATGTGGTCACTTGGTTGCCAGAGTGTTGTTAGGTTGTCGTTTACTGGGCAAGCCAAAAATGCCTGTATGTTCATATTCTGATCCTTTTTTTCTCATTTTGGTTCCCCCTTTTTTTTGTCACATAATTAGTAAGAATATACAAAGGCAAACATTAAAATGCATTAAATGGTTGTTAAATTTATCACGAAAACAAGATGAATGTTCTCAAATAAAGGCACAATAAAGGAGCAAAGCACATTGTGAACTTCACACATTGCCTTTCTGTTTACTTCAGTCTGCATTAAATTAGCTTTTAATGAATTTGTGAATGTATTTTATTCCCCCACCTGTGTCATTGAGTCTTTTCGCTCATTGTTGATCTTTCTAATTTTTCTCTTTTTCTCCCCTTTCTCTATTTTTCTTTCACTGTGTCTCTTTCTTTCTCTCCCTCCCCAATGAAATGCACAGAAATAGCTATGCAAATTTCCCCCTTCCAAAATGGTTTCATATCATCTCTATATCTTCTAATAACCCTACATTCTCTCCGTCATTTCCCTCTTCATCTATTTTCTTCACTCCTCCGCTCTCTTCCCTTTCTTTTATTGTATTTCTGTGCTCATTATGCTAATTGGCGTCAGTGCCTCTAAGAACAAATCCAGTGGTGGATTTTTTCGCTTATTTTGCTTATCTGTTATGTTGCTTCTCTCTCTCTTTCTCTCACCCTGTCTTTCCTTTTCTATTTATATCTCAGCGTGGAGGGAGTGTTTGGTCAGAACGTTTACACTACTCAATTTGCCTCCACCCTTTCTCCGTATTTCTCATCCTTCGTTCCTGTCCCTTATGGAAAACAAACATGGTGCCTTCTCTCCTGCTTCTTTCATCTTGTCCTCTGGTTTGCACTGGAGCGTATTCTGCATTGCATCTGTTTCCGTGATCGAAAACGCCCTCAAATGCTGCTAGATCAATAATTGGTGTGGAGTTACGTGCATGTGTTTGTGTGCAAACATGTACCCATATGCATGTCCGTGCTTGACAGCATGGCTCTGTGTATGAACTGTATAGTGTGTGTGTGTGTGTGTGTGTGTGTGTGTGCGTGCGTGGGGAAATGAAGAACGAGTCAGACAGTGTTGGGTCAATTAATGGGATCGAGGGAGATTATCATTGGCAAGTAGTGTTAAGATTATCCCACAAGTGAGGCATCATGGGAATGTTTGGGACAAAATGAACTGAGCGAGTGGAGCTATAAGCTGTGAATTCCCACACATTTTTCATGTGTTTGCCTCTCTCGACAAATTCAGATGAGCTTTATTAGCATGAATGTGTGATTAAAAAATGTTGCCAAAGCATAATAATAAACATTACTGTTTTTATATATATATATATATATACACATATATTCACACATATATTCATAGTGATTTTAATGCACTTTATTTTTGATCATTAGAGTTATTTTTGAATTTTTAAGAGCATTAAGATAGACTTGGAAAGTTGAGTTTAGTTCCATGACTCAGTTTGATTCAAAGCCACTAGTTGTCTCCGAATATCCAAATGGCATTTTTTATTGAATAATTAAATTGTTTTAGTAAATACTTATTGCGGTTTATTTATTGATATATT
The DNA here is from genome assembly GCF_003368295.1 of Carassius auratus. Lineage (NCBI taxonomy): Eukaryota > Metazoa > Chordata > Actinopteri > Cypriniformes > Cyprinidae > Carassius > Carassius auratus. Next base: position 544,862 of record NW_020523831.1, on the reverse strand, counting down.
TGTGAATTTAATTGCCTTGGCTTTTGCTGCTTTTTACAGGTTGGATTTTTAGACACCCTCATGCAGATAAAAAAAAAAGTACTTTAAAAGTGCTGTAAGTCATGTTAGATAGCATCTGAGAGGAGATACACAATATCGCTCAAAAGGTTTGGACAGTAAGATTTTTTTAAAAGAAATTATTAGTTTTATTTAGCAATGATACAATAATTGATCAAAGGTGACAATAAATACATTTACAATTGTATAAAAGATTTCTAATTAAAATAAATAATGTTCTTTTGAAGCGGCACAACATATTGAAACAACAGCAATTGAGCAGTGAATGAACATGTGACACTGAACACTGGAGTAATTTACCATCACTGGAATAAATTACATTTGAAAAACATAGAAAGAGTTAATATAATTCCCCTATATTAGGCTACTGTTCTGAGCAAATAAATGCAGCCTTGGTGAGCTAAGATTTATCTTAATCTTGCGCTATAATTTTGAATGTACTGATCAAAAGACTATTTTGGGTATATCAGCGCATGACGAAGTTAAAAATAAATTTTTTTTAAAAAGAGGATGAAAAAAGAGCATATTTAAGGACCCAAACTACGATCATTTAGAAAGCTGACACATTTGCATGCTGTCTGTTAGAGTGGCTTTCTCACCAGATGGAAGGGTCTGAATCGGATTATGTGTTAATTCAGCAGAACAAATACGATGCAAATGTGTCTCTCTATTCTAATTTAAAGTTGTTCTAATACCTAATTTGCCATTTTTATTGGAAAAAGCTGTCATTTATCCTGACGACACTTTTAATTCAGTCTTCTTAGACTTTATGTGGCGAGGATTGAACAGCGTCTCGTCGCAGCAGCTGACTGATGTGTCATTTTCTTTGACAGTCCCTCTCTCACCTGATATTTAGCTCCGCTTCTAGCGATTGTGTTTCGACCTGGTTCATGCTGCTCAGCATTTACAGCGTTGCCTAAACCAGCCTCTCCCTGAGAGCCAAATCAATGTCTGTGTTTATCTTTATAAAAGCCCTCTCAGGATGATGACGGGCTTCTTTGTGAGTTTATAGGGAGCAAGCAGCTCTCTAAACTCTACCTGCCATGCTTTTGTGTGTGCATGTAAAAGAGGCTTTTGTCCTACCGTTTCCTGCTCTCTTGCTCTCTGCAGATCTTTTATTGATGGGGTTTTTAAAGAGTTAGAGTCTGAATAATTGAGTGCTGAAAGACGAATGAGCGTCACACTGCTGTGCAGGAACAAGGTGAAGTACAGTACGTGTCGGGGGATTCCTTTAGTAAGACTCATCCTGGTATTTAAAGCATGATGGTGACAGTTGTTTCAACATGAGGTAGTCACTGTTGGGCTGGAATAATCCAGAACCGCTTTCACCACCAAATCACAATTATTGGCACTTTGTTTAACTGTATGTATCTGCTCCAGTCCAGGTTTTGTTGGTTCCAACACAGTTTATCCTGCGGAGGGATGAAATAACTCAAGGGAGCTTTTGAAATGCCACATATTCCCAATTAGTTGCTCAAATGTTCATACTTCTCCTCATCTGCTCTCTTTTTTTCACCTAGCAAAGGTCATTGAATAAAACAGTGTGTTCAGTATGATATAACCTAATTACAGGCTCTTACGGTCACTATTCTGCCATAAGAAATATACATTTTTAATGGTAACTGTGCAAGTGATGCAGAATAGATGGTGATGTAGCTCCTATAACTATCCACCTTATTTGTAACATAAGAGTGGGCCAGCCACTTCAAATAATTTTACCTGTACACAAAACAGCTCATTTTGGTGCTTGATATTGCTGACTGGTATTTCTTATCATTTTATTTTAATGTATCATTGTATTCATAAACTCACTGGTAGCACAAAGGTTTACCTTTTACCGCAACTGGAATGTCAAATCAAAGAAAAATGGAAAGTCTTGCACATTTACATAAAACAGCTTGCTTCTATGTCGCAGTGTGATAATGGTTATGTGATATTGTGCATGAATTGGTTCAGTATTTTGTCTTTTTGTTTTCGTTCAAAGCAATTTCCCTTTTTTTTTTTACATTCATAAGATTTAAAGGGATAGTTCACCCAAAAATGAAAATTACCCCATGATTTACTCACCCTCAAGCCATCCTAAGTGTATGTGTCACGCTGTCAGTCTCTGTTTTCCTGGGTGTTCCCTAGTGAGCTCACTTCTCCTTAGGCACTTCACCATAGGCACGTTAATTCCGCTAGTCTGGTCATGTCGTCACAGTAATTGCACTCCAATTAAATCGCACAGATGCTGACAATCCTTTGTCATTAGTCTCCCTATATAGAGCTGTCTTTCTCTGTTGTCTGTATGGAGTCCTTACCCTATGTGTGAGTTTTGCTCGTCTCTCGAGTCTTCCCGTTACCTTCTTGTTCCTCCGAGTTCTTATCCGTTTCATCCGGTTCCCTCTTTTGTTTGGTTTGTCTCCCATGACTTTTTATTTTGTATTTTTCCCTTCTGTTAATAAAACCCATACTTGCAATTGGATCCTACCCTCTCCTTGTGTTTATCCTAAACCCAACCGTCACAGTATGTGACTTTCTTCTTTCAGGCAAATACAGTTGGAGTCATATTCAAAATTTCCTGGCTCTTCCAAGCTTTATAATGGCAATGAATGGGGGTTGAGATTTTGAAGCCCAAAAAAAGTGCATCCATCCATCATAAAAAGTGCTCCACGTGACTCTGGAAGGTTAATAAAGATGTATTTGTGTAAGAAAAATATCTATATTTAAAACTTTAGAAACTGTCATCTTTAGCTTCCGCTAACTGTCGTACAAACACACACATGAGAGAGTGGCGTTCCAGCAGATGACGTAGGATGTATGCACAACGTGATCTCAGGTTAGAATATGTTAGTCTGGCAAGAAACAAGCTTTGCTTACAGCAGTTTACAGTTTTTGGGTGAACTAACCTTTTAATATTGTATTAATTACTATAATGACCAAACTTAAACATACTGTAGGTTTTTCCCCTTCAAGATAATTTCCCTAAAATGATGCTTCTTTCTCTGAAAACAGTACTGTAAAACCAGTAGCTACTGTATATTCAGTACTGAACTCAGTAGCCAAACACTTCCATTACATTTAGCTGATACTTTTATCCAAAGCAACTTACAATTGCTATATATGTCAGAGGACGCATGCCTCTGGAGCAACTAGGGGTTAAGTGTCTTGCACAGGGACACATTGTCTCACAGTGGATTCGAACCCAGGTCTCTCACACCAAAGTCATGTGTCTTATCCACTGCGCCAAACCAAACATGACAACAAAATTATCAATGCATTTGTTCCTCTCAGCTTTGCACAAACCATCGATAAGAGAGAGCAGCACCCACAGTGCAATATTTATGCAAACTCAAAGCAGTGAGTCGCTCTTAATAACAAAATAAGACATCTTCACACAGCACCCGCAGCGTAAGAGAAATGAGCGAAAGTTCTTTCCAAACAGAACCTAAAGCAGTTCTTCAAAAGAGGAAAAAATAAACAAGTGTTGAGAATTCCCCATTAATACTTCAGATCTGTTGCAACAGTGATGTAACATTCCCTCTGTATTGTTGTGTGTGATGAATCTTTGATTGTTCAATTCTAGATAAACAGGCAACAACAGTGTGAAGATAATGATCAGGTTGACAGGTGCATTTGTTAATCTTATTGCTGTAGAAACTATTTTGCACACAAGTACTGTATGTATTGGGACTGTCACAAGATATTTCTTCTGTCAGTGGGAAATGTAATCATGGTGTCCACCATGGCCATGTGAACCAATAATATGCTTTATGAAGTAGCTGTTCAAAGCAATGCTGATATGGCTTCAAAAACAATCTGTTTTCATTACAAGTTGAGATGCTGAAATGAGTCTTGGCTTGAGCTGGTGTTAATGAAGAAAGGCTGTGCAAGTATAACCATAAAGCATCATGGTATATTTTATTCCAGCTTGAAACGTTCTCAAATCAGATATCAAGAATGTTGCCTCTATATCTCATTTTGAATTTATAATAAGAACTCTTATGATGTGACAATGACAGGATTCTAAGAAAGACTGATATAATCTCTAATGACAGATCATTGTATGACATCATTTCTGATTATGTCATAATCTGCCAGTGCGCTGTTATGATGGCAGTGTGGCTGATGGCACAGGACTTTGTGTGATATTTTTCATATGGTTATGGAATTTTTGCAGCAGGCTAAGTTTAGCTTCAGAGGCTAATATGAAACCTTCCTATGTGTTTGCGATATGTGCAACTTGTCTCATGATAATTTATTATTCTGTGTGACATATGTTGCTTATTCCCCCTAATAAACAACAGCTCTTTGTCATTGTCTGTTTCTCTCTCCCAGCAGGATGGCAAGGTGGTGGATGGCAGTCTGCTGGGTGATGCCAATGGGGTGGAGCCTGGCACATGCCGACAGAAGGAGAGCGGCAAATGGCAGAGGCCTCGATTCACACGGAAAGCCCTCATGAGGTGCTGCCTGGTCAAATGGATCATCGCCAGCACCGGGCCCAAAGAGCAAGGTGAGACAGAGGAATGGTGGAAAGGGCACATAAGGAGGGCCTGCTGATAAAGCATGTCTGTGTATTTGACGGTCCAGTTGGGGACTGTATGTTTTGCTCATAAGGAAAAATTGTCTGTAATGGGCTCTCCTGCTCATCTGGGTGCTTAACGGTAAAAATTGTGATTATACTTTCATTTTTATGCGGTTGCTGTTTTATCTCATGATTAGTTTACATTCAGGCTGATGCTGAAATGACTTGAAAGTAGCGTTTATCACCTGCTGAGCTGTTGATATGTGAAATGAGTCTTGGCTTGAGGTGTGGTTAATGGAGAAATATGACACACGGCACACATGCTGTTTGAAAAGGGAACATAAATTAAATTGCAGTGAGATGTTTAGTAGAGGAAATGCAAGAGAAAAGCTGGCTTTTAAAATAGTATTACAGTGATATCTTAACAAATATTTGCACAATCCACATCCTTTTAATCTCTAGATGATGTGAAGCGTTGTTTTCAACTTTTGTACTTTGTGCTCTTTTTAATTTGCATTCGCAGTGTCCAACAAAATGGAAAACTGTCAGACACAATGTTAACAGGAAGATGACATCAGACAAAGTACGTATGCAACTGCACTTCCCTGGCTGAGCAAAAAATAAATAAAATCAGGTTTCTCGTCCAAATTGTCCTCTGAGTGGTTCGCTATTACATCCATGATACTTGTGCAGTTTATGTGCTTGTTTGGCACATACATAGCTAAAGCATTATAAGTCAAGATAGCATGCAAAAGTGCAACAACAGTTATGCAAACAATTCGAAATCCTAACCGGCCAGTTATTAAATGGTTAAACATATTCCATCAATTTAGACCCAAAGGGAAGGAGAAATGTACATGGCTAAGATATAAGACAGTCAATTGAGAAAAGTGTGTACAATAAGTTTGGGAAAAAAGAAGCGTGGTTCGTACTACTCTTTTGCTAGTAGTCATATTATAGCTTTCTGTGATGAACAAACCAACATTTCTCTGAGAGCTAATAACTCAAGGACTGCCACAACTGTAAACTGTAAACCATATCAGTCTGATTTGTGAACAAATAATTCAGGGCTGCATTTCCCAAAGGCTTTGCAAGCCTAAAATTATCATAGAAACGAATGACACCGATGATCTACGACTATTGAGGTTTACCATGCTTTTGGGAAATGTAGCCCAGGCTGGTTGTGTTAACCGAATCAAATAAAAGATCCGACTCAAAAGAAACATTCGTTCACAAATCACTGTCTCAGGAACTCTTATGAACATGCTGAGGAGTCTGTTCTTCACACAAAGCTTCAGAAGACTTGTGAGTCAAATCTTTTTTTTTTTGGTCACTAGCAGAGAATGCATATAAAAACATGTTATCTACATACTGTACATGACACCCCCTTCCTTCTAAATCACTTCATATCCATCAGTAAAGGTGATTTACTCCAAGCAGCTTGTAACAACAGATGCTGGGTCTTGACCTCAAGAGGGTGACATTGATCAAACAGACTTCAGCAGAAGTGTCTGTTGATCACGGCAAGGGGAATGGATTCAGGTTAATTTGGTTTTGATCGATCTGTGTTGCCACTCTCTTCACATAAGCTAGCCCTCCGTGGCTCATTAATGAGATTGTATCAAAACAGATGTTAAAGTCACCCTTCTAGAAAGTTCTGCTTGTCCAGACTTTTGCTTTTATTAACACTGTCAGCTTTGAATGCGGAACACAGAACAATTGCTCAGCTTCTAGCTAGTTCAGGTTAGGATGTGCTTAAGTACATTTCATGATGGCTACAATAAACTAGAGCTGATTTCTATGAGTGACAGTAGGGTTTATATGTATACACAGTTGATATTGTTAATAGGGGTTTATAACTATGATCTGTTTAATGTGAACATATAATGTCTAGTCTTACATTAATCCACCTCTTTTATGTTGAGTGTGTTTTCATTTCTGTATTAAAATTTATTTTGAGGTTTTTGGGACATAAAGTGAAACATTTTCTGATAGCATATTTAAGTACTATAGTTTGGCATAATCATAACTTGTTCTTTGTTACAAGTAATATACAGTATATTAATAAATATTAGAAAAAACAGTCATGTATAAGATAATAGCAGATCATTTGACATGAAATACCAATTAATGATATTTGCAAAAACCGTGTACACTCATGTATTCCAGGTGTAAGGAAAATATGTAATTCATTTTTACTTGATGAGTCATAAAATATAAAACTTTTCTTGAAAATTATATAAATGCAAGGGTGTCTTTTTTTCACATTACCCCTACGAATAGAATGCTCAGGGGGTGCCATCTAGTGGTTATATGGGGGGGGGGGTACGCATGTACGCATGCTGTACGCAACCCACTCCATATAGACACAATGGTTTTATGAATGCTTATACATTGTTAATTTAACATTAAAAATATAACATTGTTAGGTTTTATGTGTACATAATAAGCATTTGTAATTTGTATTGATTTAATTGTTTTCCACTATCAAGATTGCTGAAAGAGCTGAGAATTACCTATAAGAGTACTGAAAGAGACACTGGTGGCACCATTGAAAGAAAGTGGCACTCTAGACAGGATCAGGAAATCAGAGATTGGTTTGCAAATGGGGAAATCAGAGAGGGCTATAGGAAGAGTGAAAGAAGAGACGTGTCTCAGAATCAGGCTAGTGGCCCTATATATTTACAGTGAACCTAAAAAATATTTGATGCTTAAACCACAACTCAAAAATGTATGCATTTCAATTCATCAGAACATTAAATAGCAAAATATTAAAGCAAGTGAAAGCTATGAAGGAATAAAGTGAAAGTATTGAAGCAAGATTCAAGTTTGTTAAGCTTTAAATCTGTTTAAAAATGTTATATGTATTATATTATAAAAAATAAAAAAAACATTTATACAATTTAAAGTGTTCAAATAGATTTCCTGGCCATTGTGGGCATATAGAGGCCTCAGCAGTTCTTTCTGTATCATCCTTATTAAAGGAATTGTTCACCTAAAAAAATTTATTTTGTAACAAATTTACTCACCCGGAGGCCATCCCGGTAGAGTTTGTTTCTTCATCAGAACAAATTTTGAGAAATGTAGCATTACGTTGCTTGCTCATCAGTGGATCTTCTTCAGTGAATGGGTGCCATCAGAATGAGAGTCAGAACAGCTGATATAAACATCACGGTCATCCACAAGTAATCCACACAACGGTCCTTGATCTGTTCATATTTCTCTCCTAATTCAGATGAAAGCAATTTTAAGGATATATTACATAAAATATTTTGATTAACACAAGTAATCCACACAACTCCAGATCATCAATTAAAGGGATCATGTAATGGATTTCAATTGTTCCTTTCTATTTGGAGTATTACAAGCTCTTGGTGCATAAATAAGATCTTTAAAAGTTGCAAAAACTAAAGTCTCAAATCCAAAAGGATGTTCTTTATTAAAGTTAAGACTCTGCCATTCCCCCCTAAAACGGCTCATTTAAACACACCCCCACATGTCTATGTCACTATGTGGAAATATTTGCGCAATGCCACCCAACTGTTCACGCAAAGAAAGAAGGGTTGATTTCAGTAACAGCAGTTAGTGTTGAAGCGGTCATGTCAGGGAGATGCAGTGTTTTTAGGGAAAAACAAAATCCCTTTATTAGGCTTTCCAAAAGTAGATGCATTTAGTAATCTTTAAGATTACGTACTATAGAACAACAATGCATTTTATGGACAACCATTTAGTGAATCATGAATCGAGAGGAGGTAATTTCGAGTTTGCTACGACAATCTGGCTCTTCCGATTACTGTAAGTATGTTTTGTTGTTAGTTTAAGTATTTGCTATTGAATGTTCAAATGCAGAGTTTTGCGCATTGCATTTGTGTGTGCGTCAGAGAGAGAGAGAGAGAGAGAGAGAGAGAGAGAGAGAGAGAGATGGTCACATCATAGTGGAGTCAGCTGTCTTAACCTTCCATGGCTTGTGTACTGCAAACACAGTTCAGGAGTTTCATCACTCTGTTCTTCTTTCAGGCTTGATCTGATGGTAAAACTAAGGACATTATTAACTTTCTTAACATTTATTTTGAAAGGTGAAGCTTGTGATTATAGAAAGGAGCATTTACATTTCCGACGAGTGCTTGCAGTGTTCAGAAAATGTTTTTGAAAGAGACAAACCCATCATGAAGACATTTTATGGACTATATACAGTGCCCTCCATAAGTATTGGAACAGTAAAGACAAAATTGCTTTCTTTGCTGTGGAGTCAAGACATTTGCAAATGTGATTAAAAGATGAATATGCAACAAAACTACAGAATGTCACATTTTATTATTAGGTATTTGACACATACATGTTTTACCAAATAAAATGTATATATTTATAGATGAGGTTGTATGCTTAGGATACTGTTGTTTTTTCAGCCGGTCAGGTCGTCGCCACTAGTTTCCAAACTCTTGATTTCTCCATGCCCTTTGATTTTCATATAGTTCTAATTGACTTCATCTTTTCCTTTTGCATCCAAATTGCTTGCTCTTCTTTCAGAGTCGGCTTCCTCGTCTTCATCCTGGTTTGTGTGTGTCATCTTCAAATGCAAGACTTAGAATGCAGAAGCAATGGATATAACTGATAAGATACATTCCCGGCTTTTAATATCTGAAGAATTAATGCAACAGGACACAACTGAACATTTAGAAAGACCTGTGAGACAGCTGTTCAATACTTAAGCTCACATCAGATAGGGAGATGGAATTCTTAAAGAGCTGAGCTTCTTAGCAGGTAAAACATATTTTTGTTGAATCACCCGATAATAAAATGTGACATTCTGTAGTTTTGTCTCCTATTCATCTTTTAATCATATTTACAGATTTCTTGACTCCACAGCAAACAGAACAATTTTGTCTTTACTGTTCCAATACTTATGGAGGGCACTGTACATAACAATGCTCTCATCTGAATCAGGAGAGAAATATGCACAGATCAAGCACCGTTGTGTGGATTACTTGTGGATTACTGTGATGTTTTTCTCAGCTGTTTGGACTTTTATTCTGACGGCACCCAGACAAACAATTGATGAGCAAGTGATTTAATGCTAAATTTCTCCAAACCCGTTCCAATGAAGAAACGAACACATCTACATTTTTTGGTGAATTATTCCTGTTAATTAAGAGATTATTTAATGTCTTGTTACTGTGCCGCATACTATAGGTCATCCTTTGAAACTTGAGCATTCTACTCTCTCTCTCTCTCTCTCTCTCTCTCTCTCTCTCTCTCTCTCTCTCTCTCTCTCTCTCTCTCTCTCTCAGATCTGTGCTACTTCCTGTTCATAGCTTTAATTCCTAAGCATGTCCAGATATACTGTACACAGCAGAACTCTGTCAGGATTCTGAGGACCTCACTAGCTGTTTGGTTTAGATTACAGTCCACGTCTGGATTGGGAGGTGTAATGTTATCCAGATAACAAATCAGCAGTGTGTTCTACATTGGGTCACACTTAGACTTTTCTGCACTGAGCAGCAAAACCCTCTGGATCTCAGGATGTCGGTATGGTTTTGTCCATTCTTTTAAAAAATAAATGGATAAAGACTCATTTTTCAATCACAGCAGCCTAAAGATAACGTTTCATCTGAATTTTCCTACATAAGGTCATGAATTTGATCTTAACTGGCTAAAATCGGTGATCTTGGAACTCTCTCCTAACTGAAGAGGAAGTTTAAGGACAAAGTAAGTGTCAGAGTGTTTTTGAAGTGAAGTTTTAGAGATTAGTCTGTCCGCTGGTGATGGTTTAATGGACTTTTTTCATTGTATGGGACACAGTAGTTTAACAGAGGCTGTTCGGTCAGCAGTTGAGACATTGGAGAGACAGTACTGAAGACATGGATGCGGTGAAGGATTGTAAGAATGAGTGTCAGAAGGAGTTGGCCAGTATGCTGCGCTGCTTTTTCGGCTTGCTCACCGGCTCTTTTGCCCAAGGTACTTGTTCTGCTTCACTTCTTTGCTCTCTCCATTCTTTTAAAATTATTGAACACCACATTTTCTTATACTGCACTTTTTTTATGAAGTTTCTGCACAAGGGAAGTTTTATGTTGTTTGGGAGATAAAATAACCAATATCAAATAGTTCTCCATAACAGAACTGAAACAATGTTAAATGTGTATTTCTATCTTTTTTCCCTAGAAAAAATGTCTAATCATCCTTTCAAAAAATATATACAATTACTTGAGAAGCAGAATTAGTTTTGTATTAGCAAATAGTTATTTATTTATTTATTTATTTTTGTAGTTTTATAACCGTTTCTGAAAAAAAAATATATATATATGCTGAAAACATTCCAAATGTATTTTCTGAAAACAACTGTGGTTTTTGAAAAAATGAAGATATTATTTATGGACAGTCAGGTCGATAATTCTCCACTGTGATGTTTTTATTTGCTGATGGTGCGATTGTGCAGATCTTCTACAGGACACTGATTCAGTGTAAAACAGTCTCTGGCAGTTATGCTGTGTTGCTGCAGTGTTACACTGTCATTGTGACTATGTTTGTGTGTGTAACAGGAGCCCAAGTACCAAGACAATGTTCTGTGTCACTGCTGGTCAAAGGACAGATGTGCAGTTTGTCCTGTCTTTTCCTTTTGTACCACTGAGACTAAGTGGTTCCAAACCTGTTCCTTTCTTTCTTCTGTGGAATATGAAAAGTTATATTTGGCAGCATGTTCACACTGCTCTTTTCCAATGAAAACAGATGGCAACCATGACTTTAAAGCTCTGAAACACCATGTCACCCCACAATGCAAAATGGTTAAGCCTTCTCAACTTTGTTATTTTTTGTCTCTCTTATTAATTCTCCACCAAAGTCCCATGTTTCTTTTTTGTGTCTCTCCTGTGAGATCTGCCCTCAGCTTTCCAAACGTCCAGTAGCAGCCAGTTAATTCAAATCTGTGTGTACCTCTTTGTCTGTTACCTAAACATGATTGTCTTAAAATGTTCTACACTGTGTGTGCTGATTTACAGCACAGATCGAGACAGGGAGCCTGAGTCTATTTCAATTCCATTTGCACATTCATATAGAGATGTGAACTCTGAGGTCAGGAGGGAATGAATCATTTCCAGGCCCTGACAGAATCTAGCCATTTCTGTTCTGATTTTGGGTTGAAACACTATGGAATGGTTTGAGACAAGAAAAACTGTGTTTAAATGGAGCTGAATGCTATTGGGCCTAGCACTGTTGTGTTGCAGGCAGGTTTTGAACCCCTAAGTCACGACTTCAAACCACGACTCTCGACTTTGTAGCATTCCAGGCAAGTCACACTTAACTTCCTGAGCACAAGGAATTGTTGCTAGATTATTAATTTTATTGCAATTTTATTGTTGTTTCGTGGGCTATGATGTCAGAGCTCTGAACTGGGAGTACATCAATCTAGTGCGAGTTCACGGCTGGGAAGTCACAAGTTTGACTGCTGTTCCAGTGCACTTTCACGGGTGGAAGGTTGCGGGTTTCCTGGAACACGGCATTATTATTATTATAGACTTTAACCTTCAAAAAATAGCAGAAAAACCCTTCAGCAAAAAATATTAGTCACATTTTATAAATCTTCCACATAGGTGTCCTTGAGCTTTGCAGATTATTTGATTGGAAATCGAATAAACACAAATAAAATAGCTCTTGAAAGGATTTTAAAAGGCTGTTTGTGTTTGCATAAATAAGAGTCTGGTTTCAACGGTTCACATGTAATCCTCCAAAATGGAATGATAATAGAGTCTTGGACTATCTTAGAAAGAATCTGCTTGGCTTTATAATGGTGTTAAAACAAATAGATTTTCAATGTATCTATCAATATCTGCTCGATATATTCTCTTGACTGCTTGCAGGTTATTTATTTATTTATTTTTATTCTGTGTGACAGGAAAAGAAATTGCAGCGTCAGTAGGGACAGTTCAGACTAAGCAACAGAATATGATCATAAGTCTTGCTAACTAAGCATTTATATGTCCCTTAAATAGTCAGATCGGCTCAATCTGTTGTCTCATGTTTCAGTGGCCTTCAGTCAGGTCAACAACCAGGAGGACATTGTATGTGACTGTAGTGAAAGTATCACAAGCGTCATTGATGCACTAGTGCCTCACAGTGGACAGAGCAGTCCATTACACTACACACTACTGACACCAAGAATTTCAAAAGTTTGGGGTAATTAAGATTTGTATTTTATTTATTTATTTTTAGTTATTTATATATTATGTAATTAAGTTATTAAGCAAAGTTGCATTGAATTGATAAGTGACAATAAAAATCTTTAGAACTTTGCAAACATTTCTATACTATATGCTGTTCTTTTTCTGTGTGCTGTTCTTTTGAACTTTCTATTCTTCAACAATCCTGAAAAGTATTAGTTCTCTTTCGATACCACACTTGTACTGCTATGGGGAAAAGTCCTTTTTCTCTGACTTCTGAAGCCTTTTTCAATCACGCAGTGAAACTGCACGACCATTGGTTCGTAGAGTTCACTAGAAACGAACCAATGGCGGCGTGGCTATATAAGCAGCGCTAGCCTATGGTAGAGTCCTGCACGGGTCCATTTTTGGAGACCCGCGCCCGCTCGTACTCGCAAAGTTCACACACCAGATCCGACCCGTCACCCGTGATAATATAAAAATTAAATCCGTACCCGCCCAGACCTGTTAATTTTTGGCCCGTTACCCAACCCGTGCCCGTTATAAATCACACACACGCTAAAATCATTCCAATTGCTCTATTTTTTATCTCGCACCTCTCTCAACATCACGACAGTGTCATTAATGTGCTAATGAAACAAAAGTACGCTTTATTTTGCGCCATTCATGTAACCTACCATCGCCACCTAAATAGGCTATGGAACCTGATGACGGCACGATGAGTGCGTGTGATGCCTGGAAAAGTCCCACACTGAGGCCGTGCAGATCGACATGACCTGTCCACATTTCATGTCTGGCCTCTCTGCGCTCACAGATAACTTTCTTTTCAGGAAGTGACTCCGCCCCTCACACCATCCCTTTCTCTCCTCCCAGGAGCCTGTGAGGAAGAAAGAGTGGGGCAGAGGATCCCAGCGCTCGGATGAGATCGAGCTCATGTCGGCCCAAGGCGCGCATGCATCTGTCTCTTTTCAGAGATAATTTTCGCCTGTCCGTTTCTCCCACCTTGACCAGCATTCTTCTGCCAGCACGAATAACCTGGTTTCATCCGGTGGCTCCGAAGACGAGCCTCTAGATGACAGCATGTCAATAGCGGCCTTAGACGCCGAGGATTGGTACTGTAGGGCTTGACCTAACCAGCCAGTCAACGCCAGGACTTCTGGAATGGTCTGCGCCCGAGGAGCCCTCATGCAGCCGACTAGATTAATGGTTTCTGCCAGGACACCGCCAGGCCCCTCCCCAGAGGGCTGCACCCTTCTTCGCTAAGGCCACATTTAAGGAGTTGTGCAGTGCTACGGACCTGGCCCTGAGCGCTACTAATGCCACTGCCCAGGCTATCGGGCGTTCGATAGCCAGATTGTTTGTCACAACTTGTCACAACTGTCGCTAGCGGATCCGTGGCCAATCTCCTAGAGACGGGACCTCCTCTCTCAAGCGAACGAAATGATATGGCACCCCACACCTGAACTGTGGGCACTTCAGGAATGGCCTCTCGATGGAAGTCGGTAGAACTCCCAGAGACTGTCAGAGCTCCATTGACAAGGTGCCTCTATAGCCTTAAATGGTCGGTTTTCAGCACTTATCTTAGATATTGTCCTTCCTCCAAGACTTAATGGATAGGGGCCATACTCCTTCTAACCTTAAAGTCTATGTTGCGGCTATCACAGCCTCTCATGCTGCCAAACTTGGTTTTTCATTTTCTGAAGGGGTCCAGAAGGCTGAACCCCCCTCGCCTCTTTTACAATCCCAACACGGGACCTATTTACAGTTCTTAGGGGCTTCAAAGAGCCGCCCTTCGAACCGCTTCAGACTGCTGACTTACGTTCTCTACACAAGAGACATCGCCTCCTCATGGGTGTGGTCTAGCGGCATGTCTATGGCAGAAATCTTTGCGGCGGCAGGCTGGCCCTCGACGTCCACATTTCCACAAAATATTACAGCACAACTGTTTTCAACATAATAAATCTGTTGAAATTAACATTTTAGAATGAATTCTGAAGGATGATGTGACATTGAAGATTGGAGCAGGATTATTATTGTTAACTAAAAATTTACTATAAATTCATTTTGGTTCGAAACAGCTGAAATCAAATGAAAAATAAATAAATAAATACATAAATCAATAAATAAAATGTAACTATTAGATGAAAAATGTAAACTAAAAAAGAAAACAAGGAAAAATGTTGCCCTGACAAATGAGTGAAATAAATTTAGGTGAAAAATAGGAAATAAATAAAAACTGGAAGTGAAAAAAAAATACAAATACAAATAATAAACCTAAAAAAAAAAAAAAAACTAAAAATAAATATCAGTAAAAAAACACACACACACACACACACACATGTTTGTTTTTGTGAAAAGTGGGGACATCCCATAGGTGTAATGGTCTTTATACTGTACAAACTGTATATTCTATCGCCCTACACCAACCCTACACCTAACCCTAACCCTCACAGGAAACTTTGAGCATTTTTACTTTCTCAAAACAAACTCATTCTGTATGGTTTATAAGCTTTTTTTAAAAATGGAGACATGGGTTATGTCCTCATAAGTCACCCTCTCCTTGTAATACCTGTGTAATACCCATGTCATTATACAGAGTTGTGTTCTGATATGTCACAAAAAAAAGAGCACACATACACACACAAACACACACACATACACAACAAAATTATTTAAACCTCAACTAAAATTAAAAAAGAAAACTAAAAATATAATAAAAGCTAATTTAAAATATGACATAAACTATAATGGTACATAGATAATACAAACTTGACTGGAGTAATTGCCATCACAACAATCAATTAATTAAATAAAATATTTTCAAATAGAAAATTTATTTGAATTGTAATATTATTATACAGCATTACTGTATTTGCTGTATTTTAAACAAAAAAGGCAGTCTTGGAGAACAGAAGAGACTTTTGAAAAAAAAAAAAAAAAACATGAATACTATTGAATTTTCTGTATTTAATTAATGATATGTAAACTATACAACACTAATAAACTATACATTTAATTTGTCATGAATAAATATAACTTGAATTCATGGATTGATAAAATAATTACATTCAAACAATAATCAACAGGCCCCCAGCCGTATCACCGTTAAAGAGCCCTGCCTTAAATTGTACATACAGGCTCTAAAAAACAGCTTATGCACTTTTTATTAAAAGATGCTTTGGTCTGTCTTGAAGCATATATGTTTTATTCATGTGTATTCATGTGTGTTGTGTTTTAAGTGAAAGGTCATCGTAGCACTGGATCTTTGAAGTGTCTTTCTCCCTCACATGTATCTGTATCTGAATGTTTGACCCATAGTCACCAAACAGACTGCCCAATGTGCTTTTTGATACACACTGACACACACACACACAGAGAGAGAGACAGAAAGAGGTAGTCATCTGTTTTTTTGGAGAAAAGCTGGTTCATGATCATTGTGGTTGACGTTTTTAACGAATCTGGTGTGGTATCTGTAGCAGTCTATTATGGGGAGCGTGATGGCTGCGCTCTCTTTAGAAGTGCGTCGGCGTTTCTCGAGACCCAGCTTCCTGGCTGATTGTCATCACAGTATGGCTCGCTATCAGCGCTCAGGTAATGCTCTTCAGAACAGCACTGTCTTTGAGCTGTCTGTGTTGTGTCACTTCATGTTCACTTTGGTGTAAATTGGACAGATTACAGCATTACTTTCATAGTAAAATGACTAGAAAACTTTTTTTTCATGTGCCCATTGTGTTTATTTTTTCAATTTGACTATATTAAATAAAACAAGCAAGGATGAAATGCAGAATGTAGGTCAGATGAAGTAAAGCAGTATCGAAACCATCGTTTTGTTTTCTATTTTTTTATGCATACTGTTTTTGAACTAAATGGAGATAATTATTCATTTAGAAAAATGATGAAAACAAAATGTTAACTTGTCACTTAAAATATAGCACTTATACACTTTCTTGACGTAACAAAAAAAAAAAAAGAAAAAAAAAATATCTTGACATTATTTGTCAACTACCCACATAGAAGTAGCATATTTTTCATAAGTCTTTGGAAAATAAATGTATGGGCTATATCTAGGCTGTCAATGTAACACTTTCATTTAGTATTTTATTTAAATATTTAGATAACATATAATGCAATAAATAATGCATTGGAAATGGTCAAGTACTCGAAGATGTCCGTCTGCACATTTTAAATTTTGATTGGATGAACCACAGTCAAATAGCAATAAAATGTAGACCAGATTCAGTTTAGAACTGTTTTTAAAAAGTAACAAGCCTCTGGTCAAGACAGTATACTATATGGGATGAAGGAAATGTAGAAGCATTAAAAGTATGTTTTCTAAGTACTGACTGGTCAGTATTCCATGACACAGATTTGAATGCAGCTACGGAGATGATAATGGACTATATTTGCTACAGACTGAAATGTAATGTAAAAACACTATTAGATCCATTACAGGTTGCTTTCAGGGAGGGGAGGGGGACTGTTGATGCTACACTGTCACACATCTTCATTTAGAAATCTCTAATTCATATGCAAGCCTACTTTTTGTAGATTTTAGCTCAGCTTTTAAAACACTTCAGCCACAGTTACTCCTGGCTAAAAGCTTGTAAGGAGTTATGTTAACCATTTTATCATTAAGTGGCTTTTTTCTTTCTTAAATCAGACTCAATAAGAACAAGTAAACAATACACTTTCTGATATTAAATCTATTAGAACTGGTGCCCAATTCAAGGTTCAATTCAAGTTTATTTGTATAGAGCTTTTTACAATAACATTTTTTACAAAGCAATTTTACAGAAAACTATGCTTCTACAATATTTAGTAGTAGCTTATAAGTGGTGACTGTCAGTTTGTGCTTGTATGACAGGATTTTTTGAAAAATTAATACAAGACATAGTTAGCCAGACTATTAACATTATTAATATTATTAATAATTAATCATTATTATATGATGCAGTCACACTTGTAGCAATATTTGTTAGTTCTGTTTGTTGATTCAGGGTTAGCATCATCTGAGGTCCTCTGAAGGTCAGCATCATCTCTTCTCAGGTGCTCTGGATCCAGACTGGAGCTTGTGTAAATCTTGATGTAAATCCCGTGGCAAAACATAAAAAAAAAAAAAAAAGAGACATCATTAGCGTAGCTGCTGTTCCAACAAAGTAACATTTATTAGTTTAACCCAACTATAGAATATGAATGCGCATTTGATCAGATGCAACTACACTCACAATTAAAGAGATACATTATTTGAGTGCTTGGCGACAGAGATGCGTTTTTTATCTAGATTTAAACATAGGGGGTGCTTCTGAAACCCAAACATTATCAGGAAGGCTATTCCAGAGTTTGGGAGCCAAATGTGAAAAATCTCTATCTCCTTTAGTGATAGAGATATTATAATTAATATCTCTGTCTTATCCGAATTTAATTGGAAAAAAAATATTGGTCATCCAATCTTTAAATTTTTAACACACTCTGTTAGCTTAGATAATTTAGAAGTTTCATCTGGTCTCGTTGAGATATATAGCTCAGTATCATCAGCATAACAGTGGAAGCTAATTCCGTATTTTCTAATAATATTACCAAGGGGCAACATGTATATTGAAAATAGAAGGGGACCTAGGACGGATCCTTGTTGCACTCCATATTTTACTGGTGATAAATGAGATGATTCCCCATTTAAATAAACAAAATGATAGCGATCAGACAGTTAGGATCTAAACCATCTAGAGCCTGTCCTTGAATACCTGTATAGTTTTGTAATTGATCTATGAGAATGTCATGATCTATGGTGTCGAACACAGCACTAAGATCAAGTAAGACTAGAAATGAGATGCAGCCTTGATCTGACGCAAGAAGCAGGTCATTTGTAATTTTAACAAGTGCAGTTTCTGTGCTATGGTGGGGCCTAAAACCTGACTGAAATTCTTCATACAGATCATTTTTGTGCAGGAAGGAGCTCAATTGAGCAGACAACTTTTTCTAAAATTTTAGACATAAATGGAAGATTTGAAATAGGCCTATAATTTGCTAGTTCACTAGGATCTAGTTTTGGTTTCTTAATAAGAGGCTTAATAACCGCCAGGTTGAATGGTTTTGGGATGTGACCTAAAGATAACTACGAGTTAATGATATTGAGAAGCGGTTCTTCGGCTACAGGTAACAACTCTTTCAGTAATTTAGTGGGTACAGGATTTAATAAACATGTTGTAGGTTTAGATACAGTGATAAGTTTGTTTAGCTCTTCCTGTCCTGTTGTAAAGCATTGCCTTTTATCTTTGGGTGCAATGGATGAAACTGAAGTATTAGACGCTGTAGAATCTACATTCGCTATTGTATTTCTAATGTTATCTATTTTATCAGTGGAGAAATTCATAAAGTCATTACTATTAAACGTTGGTGGAATATTTGAATCAGGTGACGTCTTTTAATCTGTTAATTTAGCCACTGTGCTAAATAAAAACCTTGGATTGTTTTGGTTAATTTCAATGAGTTTGTGTATATGCTCTGCCCTAGCAGTATTAAGAGCCTGTCTATAACTGGACATACTGTTTTTCCATGCAATTCTAAAAATGTCCAAGTTAGTTTTTCACCGTTTGCATTCAAGACTACGAGTTACTTTCTTGAGAGAGTGAGTATTACTGTTATACCATGGCACAGTACCTTTTTCTCTAACCTTTTTCAATTTGATGGGGGCAACAGCTTCTAATGTATTAGAGAAAATAGTGCCCATGTTGTCAGTCATTTAGTTTAGTTCATGTGTATTTTTGGGTACAAATAGCAGTTGAGATAGATCAGGCAGGTTATTTGCAAATCTGTCTTTGGTGACTGGAACAATAGTTCTGCCCAGACGGTAAAGCTGAGCCATATAGTTAATATAATTGATATGTAGCATGCACAATACAAGGAAATGGTCTGTAAATGATATCAATATCAGTAAGATCGATTCCATGTGATATAATTAAATCTAGTGTATGATTAAAACGATGAGTGGGCCCGGTGACATTTTGCTTGACTCCAAAAGAGTTTATTAGGTCAGTAAACGCAAGTCCTAATGTATAATTTGTATTATCAATGTGAATATTAAAGTCTCCCATGATTAGCGCCTTATCAACTGTAACCAAAAGGTCTGAGAGGAAATCTGTAAATTCTTTTAGGAATTCTGTATACGGCCCTGGTGGTCTATACACAGTAGCCAGAGCAAGAGATACATTAGATTTATTTTGCATGTCTGACAGTGTAACATTAAGCAGAAGTACTTTGAATTAGTTAAACCTGTATCGAATTAGTTAAACCAGGGGGTGGTGTTGGCGCAGTGGATAAGCCACATGCCTTTGGTGTGAGAGACCCGGGTTCGAATTCACTGTGAAACACCAATGTGTCCCTGAGCAAGACACTTAACCCCTAGTTGCTCTAGAGGCATGTGTCCTCTGACATATATAGCAATTGTAAGTTGCTTTGGATAAAAGCGTCAGCTAAATGAATAAGTGTATCCTGTTTTCTAAGTAACATTGAGAATATCACTATGTTGTTACAACACCTCCTCCACGACCAGTCTGACGGGGCTCATGCTTATAACAATAGTTTGTTGGAGTGGACTCATTTAGACCAAAAAAATCATTTGGTTTTAGCCAGGTTTCAGTCAAGCAGAGTACATCAAAACTATTATTTGTGATCATTTCATTTACAATAACTGCTTTGGGTGTCAGTGATCTAATATTTATGATCCCAAACTTTAAAAAAAAATGTTTTTGTTCATTTACCTTACATGTTTCTGGTTTAATCACGATAAGATTTTTTTCTAGATCCTACATTAAATTTACATTTTGACCTCACTATTCGGGGAACAGACACAGTCTTAATAGATTGTACAGCGCAAGTACTTTTATCATTTAAGCGGGTGGAACAAAAGTCATCATAATAGTTATTTGAGAATTGTCTTACTAGTCACATGGAGCGATGTGTCCTGGAGATGTTTTCAGAGAGCAGCTCCGCTCCGACTCTGCTGGGGTGTAGGCCATCAGTGTGAGACAGCCTAGGACGCTCCCAGAAAAGATCTTTACACCATGACAACAACCATTCATTTAAAGCAACAAGTCTACTGAACCTTTCGTGTCCTCGTCGATATGTGGGCAGTGGTCCTGACACGACGATCGTCGCCGCGGGCGTCGTGCTGCGAACCGTCTCAGTCAGGCTCCTGAAGTCCCTCTTCAGCGTCTCCGTCTGCCGCAGCGTGGTGTCGTTAAGGTTGCGTATGTTCTACCATTTTGTTCACTTTACAAATGATTGTTAGTAGAAATAAGAATAAATATATTATCAAATATTATATATATATATGACACTGTAATATTAAGTCTGTTAGGAAAAGATCAGGATATATCGGGTTGTCAGTCTGAAATACAGAATTCTTGAGTTTATAGGAATGTATGTGTCACATTTTACTCTGAGAGTAAGGAATGGGTAAACAAATTTTCCAAAACCACAGTCTTTAATAATCCAATCACACAGGGAACGTAGGAGACACAAGAACACATGGATAGATGTTTAGACGAATATATAGATACAGGCCTGAAATTCATTTTGGAAAATGCGGGGATTTTCTTCTTTAGGTGGCTCTTATGGGTGGGATATTTTCATTTGCTTTCAGCTTTCAGCTGTTCAGAGCGGATCGCGAATCAGAATCCACGGGGAAATCGCTCGGCGGCGGGACATGCTTTTACATCAATGAGCGGTGGTGTAGAGATGTAACTGTGTTAAAGAAGATGTGCTGTCCTGATCTAGAAATGCAGTTTGTCAACTGCAAGCCGTTCTATTCGCCGCGGGAGTTTCACTCGTTCGTTCTGGTTAGTGTTTACATCCATCCGCAAGCGCACGTGAGCTCAGCTTTACAGAAACTTGCTGATCAGATCACAGAGACAGAACAACAACACCCGGACTCTGTTTTAATCATTCTGGGGGACTTTAATAAAGCCAATCTCTCCCGTGAACTGCCAAAATACAGACAGCATCCCACCGGAGACAGTAATATATTGGATCACTGCTACACCACAATAAAGGACGCATATCACTCTGTTCCACGAGCAGCTTTGGGAAATTCTTATCACTGTCTGATTCATCTTATACCATCCTACAAACAGAAACTTAAATCTGCTAAACCTGTAGTAAGGACTGTGAAGAGATGGACCAGCGAAACGGAGCAGGATTTACAATCTTGTTTTGACCTCACTGATTGGAGTGTTTTTGAAGCTGCTACCACCGATCTGGACGAACTCACAGAGACTGTAACATCCTATATTAGTTTCTGTGAGGATGTTTGCATTCCTACCAGGACTTATTTAACATTCAACAACGATAAGCCATGGTTTACAGTAAAACTCAGACATCTTCGTCAGGCCAAAAAGGATGCCTACAGAAATGGGGACAGGGTCTTGTACAATCAGGCCAGGAACACACTGAACAAAGAGATCAGAGCGGCTAAAAAGACCTACGCTAAAAAGTTGGAAGACCAGTTTTCTTCCAACGACTCAACTTCAGTTTGGAGAGGACTGAGGGCCATCACAAACTAAAAGACACCATCCCCTTGCACTGAGGCTAATCAACGGCTTGCTAACGACCTGAATGAGTTTTATTGCAGATTTGAAACCCCCAACACCCATTCTAACCATCTCCCTGCACAACCATTAACACCTCCTGCAATCCCCCGTTCCACACCTACTGCTCTTCAAATCTGTGAAGATGATGTGCGCCAGGTCTTCAAGAAGAACAAAAGAAGAAAAGCACCAGGCCCAGATGGTGTTACACCAGCCTGTCTGAAAATCTGTGCTGACCAGCTGGCCCCCATCTTTTCACAGATCTTCAACAGATCCCTGGAGTTGTGTGAAGTACCTTCCTGCTTCAAACGCTCCACCATCATCCCCATCCCAAAGAAACCCAAGATAACAGGACTTAACGACTACAGACCTGTGGCTTTAACGTCTGTCGTCATGAAGTCGTTTGAAAAACTGGTTCTGGGTTATCTGAAGGACATCACTGGACCCTTACTGGACCCCCTGCAGTTTGCTTACCGAGCAAACAGGTCCGTGGATGATGCAATCAACATAGGATTGCACTTCATCCTGCAACATCTGGACAAAACAGGGACTTATGTGAGGATCCTGTTTGTGGACTTTAGTTCGGCTTTCAACACCATCATCCCAACAGCCCTTCAGACCAAACTGACCCAGCTCTCTGTTCCTAGCTCTATCTGTCGGTGGATCACCAGCTTTCTGACAGATAGGCAACAGTTAGTGAGACTGGGGAAATTCACATCAAACAGCTGCTCCACCAACACTGGCGCCCCTCAGGGATGTGTTCTCTCCCCTCTGCTCTTCTCCCTTTACACCAACGACTGCACCTCTAAAGACCCCTTTGTCAAGCTCCTGAAGTTTGCAGATGACACTACAGTCATCGGCCTCATCCAGGACGGTGATGAGTCTGCTTACAGACAAGAGGTTGAGCAGCTGGCTGTCTGGTGCAGTCTTAACAACCTGGAGCTGAACACGCTCAAAACAGTGGAGATGATCGTGGACTTCAGGAGAAACCCCCCTGCACTTTCCCCACTCACCATCATGAACAGCCCTGTGATTGCAGTGGAGTCATTCAGATTCCTGGGAACCACCATCTCTCAGGACCTGAAGTGGGACAATCACATTGACTCCATTGTAAAAAAGGCCCAACAAAGGTTGTATTTCCTTCGCCAGCTGAGGAAGTTTAACTTGCCACAGGAGCTGCTGAAACAGTTCTACTCAGCCATCATTGAGTCTGTACTGTGTACTTCTATAACTGTCTGGTTTGGCTCAGCAACAAAATCGGACATCAGAAGACTACAGAGAACTGTTCGGACTGCTGAAAGGATTATTGGTGCTCCCCTGCCCACCCTTCAAGAACTGTATACATCCAGAGTGAGGAAAAGGGCTCATAAAATCACTCTGGATCCCTCACATCCAAGTCACCCCATTTTTGAACTTTTGCCATCTGGCCGGCGTCTCAGAGCCGCAAATACCAGAACAGCAAGGCACAAAAACAGTTTCTTCCCCCAGGCAATCTACCTCATGAACAGTTAAATGTTCCCCACTTATGCTTATGGAAACAAAAGTGCAACATCCTTATATCTATTTGTTACCCCTCCATCCTAGTACATCCCTGCATCTTTTTCAATCCTATCCCATTATCATTTATAGCACAATTGTTTATACACTTATTTATTTGGCTCCATTTTTTATTTTTTTTTGTCTGTGTGTTGGTGTCTCTGTGTACTGGAAGCTTATGTCACTAAAACAAATTCCTTGTATGCGCAAACATACTTGGCAATAAAGCTCTTTCTGATTCTGATTCTGATTCTGATTTGAGGGGGGAGTTAGGGTATTATTTAGGTTTGTTTAGGATGCTGTCTCTAAGACCCCATGCACAGATCTAACTGTTACACAAGTGTTGTGTCTCTACTGTTTATATTAACTTAATTGCATATGTATAAACACTGTTTAGTATAAATTGACTGTTTACGTGAATACTCATCAAGATGGGCATTTTGACATAATTTTGTATGTATTTGGCCGCTTACATGCAATAAGGTGCAACACGACTTCATTTTGTAGTCGCACACTTTCAGATGTGGCTCTTTATGTGCGTGCACTTTGGGCGCGAGCTCACAGAAAGCAGTCTCCCAGTTTTAAAAGCATGCGCAAATGATACAATACATTCCATCATCTGTCCAAAGTGTCTTTCACACTGAAATATTTTATTTATTTTAAGTATCGTACAAGTGTGGAATCTGAAAAAACCCTCCAGTTGTATCAAAAAGCAGCCCAAATGTTATCAACCTGCCCAATGCATGTCTGATGTTACCAAAAGAAGACCATTTGGGCGGGAACCCATCCAATCTGGCAACACTGGCTGCAGAAGACGCAACAGCAGAAACAATAAAACAAAGCAGAAAACCACAATTCTGCAAATACAATTATTTTTCATGCTACTTATTTGTCTATCTACAACCTATAACTCTTGACTGTTCAAACCAGATGTCACAAGACGTTTCTGATCTACATTTAGCATTGTTAATCTGTAGGCTAAGAAATGGTTGAAACTAGTTATCTTTCTTTTCTGCTCAATGGTTTGATTATTGTAGCTACATTGTTTTTAGATAATGCTTTTAAGTATCTGAGTCTTTTTTTTTACTTTTCTTTTTTTTTTTGGAGTATGTTAATGGATTAAAATAGCAGGCTGGATGTACAATAACTGCACCTTTTATTTTATTTTTTTTTTTTTTCTTTACAAAGCATATCATAGAATATATATTTTGTCTATAGCCTATAAAACAGCTTCATAAATAGGAAGATTTCAGTCAATGAGGATTCTGAATAAGATTTTTTTAGCAAGCCATTAAATTACTTGAGTCTCGACTTGGACTTGTGACTCAAGACTGCACAATTATTTGCTTACAGTCTGTGAAGTTTTTATGGCTGATGTTGTACAATTTGTTCAATCACCTTTATATACTTCATTGGATAAATGCACAAAAGAGCATCTTTTAAGAATTGCAGAGCATTATAAAATTAAAATTAGTGATAAGAAGTTAAAATAAAGTAGTATTAAAATTGAGTTGAAAAATAAGTTGATTGAAAAGGGGATTTTACCAGCAGGAATGGAGCAAACTCAAGATGTGCAGGTGCAAAGCTTATCTACTTCACAGTGTGCTTTAACCTTTGATCAACAAAAAAAGAGTTATTGTTACAAATGGACCATGAAAGGATGAACAACAATCGAAACAGAGTAAACGAGTTAGAAAAAGCAGGTATTGTACACAAGACGAGGGGGCGAGGGGGTGGGCCGACTACAAGCAGGATTAAGGGGGGAAGAGAACACCGGCTTGACCCTGGAAACATGAAACACCGGGTGAACCCGACCAAAAGTTGGAGGGAGTTTGAGCCTGATTGCCTCCGGACTAACCACCTTGGTGATGCGGAATGGCCCAATGAATCTGGGTGCCAGCTTACGAGAAGACGCCCGGAGAGGCAGATCCTTGGTAGAAAGCCAAACCCGCTGACCACACACATAGGCAGGAGGAGAGGACCGGCGACAATCAGCTGCGGTCTTGGTTCGGCCAGAGGTTTGGATCAAAATCCTCCTGACTTTCTCCCAGGTGCGACGGCAGCGCTGGACGAAAGCCAGGGCAAATGGAACCGCTGCGTCGGGTTCCTTTGACGGGAACAGAGGTGGGTTATAACCAACAGAACACTCAAAAGGGGACATACCTGACGCGGCCACTGGAAGAGTGTTATGAGCGTATTCTGCCCAGGAGAGCTGCTGGCACCAGGAACTCTGATTGTTGAATGCTAGACAGCGGAGCATTCTTCCTAGATCCTGGTTGGCCCGCTCACACTGCCCATTGGTCTGGGGATGAAACCCTGAAGACAGACTTGCAGAGGCCCCCATCTGTCTACAAAATTCCCTCCAGAACCGGGAGACGAACTGGGGACCCCTTTCAGAAACCACATCCACCGGAAACCCATGGAGACGGAAGAAGTGGTCCACCAACAGTTGGGCAGTCTCCCGGGCGGAGGGCAGCTTGGGCAGGGGGATAAAATGAACCGCTTTAGAAAAGCGATCCACCACCGTGAGAACTACAGTGTTACCCTTCGACGGAGGAAGCCCAGAGAAGAAATAAAGGGCAATGTGGGACCAAGGGCGGGAAGGGATAGGGAGAGGGTTTAGCAGATCATCAGGAGGGCGATTGACAGGCTTACTTTGGGCACATGTGGGGCAGGCCAACACAAACTGTCTAACATCTGCGGCCATAGTAGGCCACCAGAAACGCTGTCGGATGGCAGACAACGTTCTCCGAATACCTGGATGGCAGACTAACCTGGATGAGTGACCCCACTCAAGGACCTCAGAGCGCAGCACAGCCGGCACCGGCAACCTACCCGCCGGACACCCTCCCGGCACCTGCACCCCTCGACCGGCCTCCTCAACTCGCTGCTCGATACCCCATGAAAGAGCCCCGACCACCACCCCCTCAGGAAGGATGACCTCGGCCGCAACCTCCCCCCCTGGAGCACCGAACAGACGAGAGAGGGCATCGGGTCTGGTGTTCTTAGATCCCAGCTGGTACGAGAGGGTGAAGTTGAACCTGGCAAAGAAGAGCGGCCAACGGGCCTGGCGCGAGCTCAGCCTCTTGGCCGAACGGATGTATTCCAGGTTCTTGTGATCCGTCCAGACCAAGAAGGGCTGCACTGACCCCTCCAACCAGTGACGCCACTCACCCAAGGCCAATCGTACTGCCAACAGTTCTCTATTGCCGATGTCGTAGTTACGTTCTGCAGGGCTGAGACAACAAGAGAAGAATGCAAAAGGGTGGAGCTTCCCATCGTGGAGGGAACGCTGAGATAGAACTGCGTCAACCCCGACGTCCGAAGCATCAACCTCAACAATGAACTGGGCCTCAGGATCTGGAACCAACAGAACAGGTGCAGAGACAAAACGGGACTTTAAAATGTCAAAGGCTACCTGCGCTTCCCGGTTCCATCTGAAGGACACCTTAGTGGAGGTTAAGGCTGTGAGCAATGCAGCGATCTGACCAAAATTTCTGATGAATCGCCGGTAGAAGTTGGCAAAACCCAGGAATCGATGCAGAGCCTTCCGGGAGTCAGGGACCGGCCACTGGGCGATAGCTTCAATCTTAGCGGGATCTGGCTTGATCCCCTCCGTAGAAATAATGTGGCCAAGGAACGTAACTGACTCAGCATTGAATTCGCACTTCTCCGCCTTCACAAACAACTGATTCTCTAGTAATTGGAGAGAAGGGGAGAAAATCAAGATATCATCCAAATAAACAAAGACAAATTGATTGATCATGTCACCCAACACGCTGTTGACGAGTCCCTGGAAAACGGCTGGAGCATTGGTAAGACCAAACGGAAGAACCAAGTACTCGTAGGGGGTACCTGTTCTTAATAGTAATGTCATTCAAACCTCTGTAATCAATACAGGGACGCAGGGAGCCGTCCTTCTTCTGAATAAAGAAAAACCTGCAGAGGAGGAATGGCAGATGAGCCCAGCTTGAAGTGACTCACGTATATACTTGTCCATGGCCTCTCTCTCAGGACCCGAAAGGGAATATAAACGACCCTTATGCGGAAAAGAGCCCGGGAGAAGATCAATGGCACAGTCGTAGGGGCGATGCGGGGGTAGCGAGGTGGCCCGGGCCTTACTGAAGACCGCCCGAAGATCATGGTACTCCTCAGGAACACCGGACAGGTCAGAGGGATCCTCCTGAGGAAGACAAGACACAGAGACAGGAGGAAAAAAATCAGCACCCAAACATGACACGTGACAAGACTGACTCCGGGCTAACACAGAATTGTTGACCCAGTCAATTTGTGGATTGTGTTTATGTAGCCATGGGTGTCCCAGAATTAAAGGAGCCTTAGGGGAATCAAAAATAAACAGCTCAATCAGCTCGCTATGGCTGTCAGCAATATGGAGGTTTATCTTGGGGGTGATGTGAGTGATGGTGGTAAGGGGACGGCCAGCTAATGACCATGCTGATACGGGACTAACCAAAGGAATAAGCGGTATTCTCCAACGTTGAGCAGAGGCAGCATCAAGGAAGTTCCCCTCAGCCCCTGAATCCACCAGGGCGAGTCCAGCGTGAGATTGACTCTGGACAGAGAGTTGGAACGGCAGCTGAGTCCGTGCTGCAGGAGAGCTTGAACTAAGAACCGTGCCCACCAGGACGCTCCGCCTCACTGGTGGACCCTGGCCCTTAAACGGACATTGAAGAGCGAAGTGACCTCCCCCGTCGCAGTATAGACACGCCCCCGAAGAAAGACGCTCCTGCTTCTGTTGTGGTGTAAGCCGTAAACGACCCAACTGCATGGGCTCCTCCTCCGAAGGCTGTCGGCCGGCTGAACTGGCTGAAGAGGACTCTAGGTGGTGCCACGGAGCGGGAATTTGCTGTTGTTTGCGGCGGCGGCTGAGACGGCCCTCAATACGGAGCGCGAGATTAATGAGGTTATCCAATTCCCGCGGGAGCTCTATGGCCGCGAGTTCATCTGAAAGGCGAAATCCAACCCCTCAAGAAAACGGGCGCGCAGCGCGCTCTCATTCCAGCCACACGCTGCCGCTAAAGTCTGGAACTGGATGGCGTAATCCATGACAGAGCTCCTCCCCTGAGTCAGACGCGATAACTGGGCCGCCGCCTTGTCTCCCTGAGCTGAGCGATCAAATAATTTTGCAATCTCTTGAATGAAATCCGTGAAGGTAGCACAACAGGAAGCCCGCGATCTCCAAACGGCAATCCCCCATTCGCGGGCACGGCCCGAAAGAAGTGTAAGGACATACGCAACTTTGGCGAACACCAGCGAGCATTGGGAGAGGAACGCTTGACAGGCATTAGGATCGCCATTGCCAAGACCGGTGGATTGTTGGCATGAGGTTCGGGCTTGTGGGACATACCGGTGTGAAGAACGGACCCGCTCGTTGCCTCTTGCTGAAGACCGTCCACCCGTGCGAGGAGCTCGGAGACTCGGGCAGTCCACATCCCGCGCGGTGGTGCCGAGCTGGGTGGCATGCTGTCCTAACAAGACTCCCTGCTGATCGAGAGCCGAGCGGAGTGGATCAGATCCCACTGAATCCATGATCTGGTCAGACTGTTATGTCAGGAGAAATGGGCAGGATTCAAGGCTTTATTTAAAGCAGAGGAAGCAGAGCAGATGAGTCACGTTCACTGGATTACTCGTAGTGACTGGATGAATAGTCGAAGCATATGAATCAAAGCCGATGAGTTTTGTAAGAACAGGGGGCAGAGAAATCAGCTAAACACACTGGAGCCTGAGGACAAGACACGACAAGGTGAGTGCCAAGAACAGCTAGAAGATCAGAGCTATTGATACGAGTAACAACAGTCTGACAATAGACAGAGAAACACAGGGAATGATAAAGGGAAAAAATTTGAAGAACATAGGGAACAGGTGGCGAGCAATTAAGGTTCACAACACAGAAACAAGGAGGGCAGGGAAAACTCAAACAGGTAGACGCGGTGAGCTGACAAGCGATCCAAACACACACAAATACACACACACACACACACACACCAAAAAGACAGGTGATTAGCCCCAAGACCCGACAGGTATTTGGAGTATTTGAAATTCAAACTGTTAATAGAAGGTAAGATGGATATAGACAGCTCAGTAGAGTCTGGTGTTTGTGGAAGTTTTCCGCTGCATTAAATTAAAACTTATTCCTGAATTCAATAAAAATTATCCAGAAGTATTTTTTACTCTCTTTGAGAGCTGAAATGCAAGGTTGGTCTGTGTGTTATTGCTGCAGTGCATGTTAGTTGGTAAAATACTGATGAATAGAAAAATTATATCACTGTAAAATCTGCTGTATTGAAATTGTATGTGTGCTGGAAACATATCAACAAGGATTTAGATTATATAAGAAAATTCCAGGTCAGACCTATTGATTTAAGATGACATGTTAGGTGTTGGTGTGCATCGCTTGATGTTTGTTGATCATAATTGAACAGATTAAATCATATATAAATCATACTACTTCACAATGTGGTCTTGTTTCTTCAAAGCAAATTTGATTCTTCTAAAACGTGTAATTATTGTCATGTAAAGGGACACTGGATGTGAAATTTAAGCATGCTGCCGTGTTGCAGGTGATGTTGCGTCTGAGATTAAACTTCCTAATTATTGTTTGTCCACTTATGCTCCTTTCATTACAGAAGGTCGAGTGTCTTTACTGGATAAAGCTGTGGAAATTCCTATTAAAATTCTGTGTGATACAGGAGCTGTGGTTTCTTATATTTTATAGTGCATTTTGCCATTTTATTCACAATCTGAATTGGTGATAGTGTGTTAGTTGGAGGAATGGGTTTGAATACACTAACAGATCCTTTACATAAGGTAGAGTTCACTCTGATTTAGTGACTGATGAAGTAGTGGAAGGATTTCGTCCTGTTTTACCAACTGAGTGTGTTCATCATATTTTAGAGACCGGGTTTGGCTCAATGTGTCTTCATCTCCCATGGTTTTATCTGAGGGAGAGTTGCTTCAGGAAGTAATAAAAGGAGACCCTGTGGCTGTCTCAACTCGATGTGTGTCTAAAAATGCTGAGCATGAACACACAGATGACCCTGATTGAAGCGTGATGTTTCAGCTTACATTAAGAAAGTTCACACTTGCCAAATAACTAGTAAGCCAAATAAAAAAATTGAAATTGGCTCCGTTGCATTCGATTTCAGCAGGTTGCGATCCCTTTGAACATGTTATTTATGTGGATTGTGTGGGTCTTCTATCATGTTCAAAGTTGGGATGCAAATATCTGCTTACGGTCATGTGTCTGGCTACACATTTCCCTTCTGCCCATCCATTGCACACAATTACATCACATTCAATTGTTAGAGCTTTGTCGCAGTTTTATGTCAATCTTTGGCATTCCTAAAATCGTTCAGAGCAATCAGGGTACAAACCTTACCTTTCAGCTTTTCCAACAAATCTTAAAACGGCTAAGAATTAAGCATAATCTTTCTAGTGAACATCTTCCACAAAGCCAAGAACCATTTTGGTTCATGGTTTCATCAAACTTTGAAATCTGTCCTTGGTGCTTATTGTGTACAGTTGGATAGAGATTAGAAGGAAGAGATTAGAGAGATTGCCAAACAATAGTGAGTGATCCTAGCCATGTTTTATTTCCAATGTATCAACCTTTTTTTTTTTTTTTTTTTTTACCTTTATATATATTGGTATTTCAAATAGCAAAGTATAGCTGCAGCTGTGAGTCCAAAAGGCATTTCCTGAAAAGGACAAGTATACTCTCTAAAATCACTTTAAACACAATCAAGAAGGCACATTATTGGATTTTATATGGCAGTTTATTTTGATATTTATTAATGATACCACATTTGGCAAATCACTTTGAGATGGCACACGGTTGAGGTTAGGGACAGGTTAGGTTCAAGGGTGGGTTAAGTTTTAGGAAAGGGTCAGCAGTCTAATTATGCATGAAACTACAGAAATTACATGGAGAGTATTTTTAAATAAGTACAATGTAAAAACATGTATGTGCAGAATAAGTGCATTGTAATAAATGATTATATGTAAGTATATAGTAGGTAAAGACACTTTATATTAAGTTTGCCAGTCTGTGCATTATACCATCACTCAAAATTCTCATAAATGTCTAGAGACCTCTCTTGATCAAGACTCTCATAGACTGACTGTCTCTCAGTAGCAGAGGGGATCAGGCTCTGGTAGACAGAGCTCATCCTGACACTGGGGTTTTCTTGGACTGCTGACAATGAGTAGTGCTCATCCTAAACACAAGAGAACCGCTCATTTCTACAGAATCTTACTCATATGAGTATCTTTGAAGATAAAGCTCTCTTTCTTTTCTAATACTCTACAGTACTTGCCTTTATGTTTTCTGATCCGGTGTTTGGATGAGAAGTGTTGCCCACCTCCAGTGTGACTTCTCCTGTTCAAAAAAGCAGTTACTATTTTCTGTGTTAAAAAGGAAGTTAATCATTGTAATTATTATAATAATATCGTACCTGTTTTACAGTTTCGCCTGCATCTCTTGCGGAATCCACGAAAGCAATGAAACAAAAACACCATCACAATAATAGTACAGATGCAATATAGCGTATAACTGATCCATTCTGAAAACAAATGATACAACTAATTAGCATTCCCGCTCATGATTTTAAAACCATGCCCCTGTTATACACACGACATACAAAAAAAATTATTCCTCTAAATAAACAGTCTCGGGATTTTTTATAATTGCAAAAAGAACAATTATGGTGTAAAATGAATAAGAAATTCTTCTGATTCTGCACTATTTCTAGGTCACTAGTCAACTACTGTAAGGACATTTGTTACATTGATCATGTGACTCTGTACAGATGGTCAGTTTTTTATATTTCCACTGAAGCTCAAAGTGCCCTTCGGATCACCTCAAATCATGCAACCATGTAACCAGTCATGCAAAGAGTTCATGCAATTTGTCATCAAATCAAATAAGTACAAATAATGTCCAAGAAATTCTGAAATTCAACTCAGTTTAGACTGTTTGCTGGTAACAGACAGCAAGGTGTCATTTTAAGTGTGTTAAATTACCAAAACATGCGAAATACATACATTAGTGTTCTCCAACTTATGTGCCCCACTGTATGTTTTCTCACAGTGTATCAACATTTTCACCGTACACAAGTGTTATTTCTAAAGACTGAAAAAGCTGCAGAATGACTATGAAGTATTTTGAGCTAACAATGACAGATGGAACGTGTAAATATGAACATACGTGTTACAGACAAAAGGGGTGCAGATGAAGTTTGGTTCCATGAGAGGTAAAATCCTGGTGATGTGGTCCGAACCACTTGTGGAAAAGCATCAGATATGCAACAAAACAAAAAGAAAAAAAAGGAGAGAGAGAGAGAATAAACAAAGTAAATGAAGAGCTTATATTCAGGTAAGCATGAAATTGATTGTTACAAGTAAAAAGGAATAATACACCCAAAAATGCTAATTATTTAATCATTTATTAATCTTCATGTTAATCCAAACCTTTATGACTTTCTTCTTTTGAACAAGAAAAAAAAAGTGTTTTTTTTTTTTTGCACAGTAAAAATCACTATAATTTGGAACAAAATCAGCGTGTGTAAATGACAGTATTTGCATTTTGGATTGTTCATTTAAGAATGGTACTTTGGGTTAAATGCTATAGATATTTTGCAGTTTGCAATAGATGCAGTTATCTGGAAGTCTGCCTTACCAGTCTATCAGCATATTCATATTGCGAAAGAATAATGGATACTCACTTGCAGTAGGAAATCTGAGTAATGAAGCTTCAGAATGTCTTTTCACCTTTGGGCAAAAAGAGACTCCACCCCAAACATACAGAGCGCACCTTCTCACTGAACCACCAGAGTTAGATAAATAGATAGGGCATACATTAGATCTGTTTTTGTCGTATGAGTTTCCTGTTTGCAGTATTGAGCTATGTGATGCTACCTTCTCTGACCACATGCCTGTTCTATTGACAGTTATCTTTCTTGTAATCCTTAACCTAGTGCCCCAGCTCGCTTTTGTCATTCATTTAGTCCTTCAACTGTCAATCTGTTTTCTGATGCTTTTAGAAATATTGATGAGAAGCATTCAATGTCCTCTTCATGCCTAAATACTGAGGAGTTAACTCTACTGTTTAATTCTACATGCCATAACATTTTCGATATAGTTGCTCCATTTCAAATGTATCCGTGCTAAACCTAAAGTTGAACCTTGGCTGAGTGATACGACTCGTGCTGTAAGACAAGGGTGAAGGAGAGCTGAATGCATTTAGAACAAAGATAGGCTACAGGTTTATTCCGACATTTTAGAGGAAAGTTTGCACAAATATCAAAAAACTGTTAAAACTGAGAAGTCTAAGTACTTGTGTGAATTATTTCCAACAATTCACACAAGCCTTGGGTTCTTTACAGTACTATTAAATACAGCTCCTGTATCATGTTTCTAAAAAATTTTTGTTGACAATTGCTGTTGTTAAAGCACACATTTCACTTCCTTCTGTTGATTCATCTATTACTGTTATGTGCTCTTTTGTCTTTAACCAGTTTGAGTTTGTGCCGCGTTCTTTTTTGAGAGACATCTTAGCTAAAATGAAACAATCTGCCTGCCGCATAGATTTGTAAGGAAATTTGTCATCTTGTTTAAATGTTATGCAGATGATGCACAATTTTATCTTCTTTTGAAACTGAAAGATGCAAATTATACAGCACCATTGTTAGACTGTCTTGAGGAGGATAGGGCCTGGATGGATTAAAAAAAATGTAAGTTCAATGAAGAAAAAACAGAAGTCATGATATTTAGACCTGGCAACCCCTGTGACACCCTTGACTTCGATTTGAGTGTTATAAAATCATATGTTAAGCCAAATGTAAAACATCTGGGGGTTATAATGGACAGTGATTTTAAATTTGATAATTTAATTCAGTAATTAAATCTAGTTTTTTACAGTTGAGGCACTTTTTTGTCTTTTACTGACTTTGAAAGGGTCATGCATGCTTTTATCTCAACCCACCTTGACTATTGCAATAGCATTTATGTAGATATTAAGTCTGTTAACCGGGACCTGCAAGCGCAAACAAATTACACCAATATTGGCTCCTCTTCATTGGCTTCCTGTTCGTTTTAGAATTGATTTTAAGGTTTTAGTTTATAAGGCATTAAATGGACTTGTACCAAGATACATTTCTGATTCAATACAGCTGTGCGATCCATCGAGAACACTTAGGTCCGCTGACCACTTACTTTTGTCTGTACCTCGAATAAGACTGAAAAGCAGGGGTGACCGGGACAGACAGACAGACAGACACACAGATAGATATATAGATATCTATCTGCGATATAACAGTGTAGTTACAGCACTAATACTAATAATGCACGAGTCACTGTACTTTATTACAAACAAGAAACATCACAAACATTGATCCTTCCCAAAAGGTTTGTGCAGTACTGTGTCTTGTCCAACAGAGGGCCCTGTAGGACATTTACAGTCATCATACCGTTGGCTTTTGTGAACAGGAAATCCGTTCAGTTATCTGTTACTGTTCAACTTTCTCTTTGAGGACCTAGATGGAAAGACTATCAAGAAAACTAGCACCAAACTTAAAAATTAAGAATAAAAAGATTAAAATGTAACCGTTCCTTAAGAATGAAATGTAACTAATAGTTCCAACTAATAATTTAATTCATAACTCCGGGTTTTCTTTGACGTTGCTGTCTGCTTCTAATGAGAGTGAAGTGCAGAGATTTGTCAATCCGTTTAAGATTCATACAAATGTTCCAAGCACAGAAAAAGAACAGTACAGTCTACAGATTCTATCTGGGCCTAACGATGGTTATTTTATGTGTAAGTTAACTCTATTACGTATAAACGTCACTGGAAAATGGATGAATCCTTGGCTAATCAGAAGGAATTAGTCATTTCCTCCGATCAATGGAAGCCCATCCCGGATCCCTGAACTTTGTTTGTTGTTCTTGTAAAAGTTATGTTGTCAGTACATTTCACAGTGTTTTTATCATTAAAAAGTCGATCCATCACACCTCATTAAAAGGGAGGGAGAGACAGAAAGAGCACTTCTGTCGAGTCGGAGGACTCAAAGAGCAGGGTCGTGTTTGGCCTCAAGAGTGCTTATGTATTAGATAGATGACCAGCTCCCTTATATCAGGTTTCATTTCTGTTCGAGTTACTGAACATGTAGAGGGGAAGTGCTGTGTTTGTATACATTGAAGGATCGCTTTGCCAGAGCATTCCTTCATAGTAATGACCCTTATGATGTTTTGCTTGCTGTGAATGAATACTGCAGCACTGATAGACAAATCCAAATTTTTCCGTTTGTAATTGGAGTGCATTGGATCAATATTCGGAAAAACACCTGGCTTTAACTCATGAAATGAAAAGAGAGGCATGGATTTGTTCAGATTAAATCTGTAAAGAAAATCTATGCTCTTTTACAAGCATCTATGCCAAGCTTTCAGATTGTACCATTGTATTTCTAATGCCCGTGTTCAGGTTCAGTGAGTTATGTTAGGCCAAAGTGTCTTGTCAGCAAAAGCTTCATGCTTGAGCACCTATTAAGAAGTGTTCATCTTCTAATGGCATTACTGGAACCTGCCCTGTGCTCCTAAAAGCTCAACATTAATTCCTATACACAACGAGGACTGACGCCAGCCATAAATACAGCAGCTTAGTCAGAGCATGCATTATAATGGCGAAAGTGAGGCACTGCAGCCATCATAATAGTGAAGAAATATATACGTGTGTATGTTTTTGATAGGATTTTTAAAAGAAGATTTTTAGGTCGATTTTAATTTACTTAACCTCTCATCAAAATATCCTTTTGACATTTCAAAAAATGTATTTGTCCAAAAATTACCGCTGCATTTCAAATATTGTAGCACCACATTTCCTTTTTTTCTGTTTTCATTTCTGACATGCATCATCTTTTTATGACTCTTTTAACAAGAAAAAAGAGGAGGAGAAGCATGGTGTGAGAGAAGATGAGCGGATGCTGGCGGTAGAAAAAGCGTTTGATCTCACCTTGTGTTTGGTTGACTTAAAGCTACCATTAAGGCTTTATTGATTCCTTTATCTAACTGAGCTATTACAGCTCTCTCCTTTCCTCTCTCACTAAACTATAAGCAGGAAAACCCGTAAGCTAATGTTATCTCTTCTGGTTGTCCCAATCCACGCAGAGGCCTTGCCTTGCTTCACTCACGAGGAAGAAGAGAAAGAAAGTGCTTCAGATGGAACAGATATGTGGGTGGATGGAGGCTGGGAAATCGGTAGGGGAGGGCGTCCCTGGAATCTGATCCCCCTAGCATCTCTCCCTCTCTCCTGCTCTCTGCACTGTTTGGAAATGTGACTTTTCCCCAAGTCCCCAGGCAGAAAGTATGTAAGGAAATGAGAGAGAGAGAAAGGGAGAAAGAGAGAAAGGGATTGTGGTCAAGGAAAAAGGACCAGTTCTCACAAGAGTCTGACTTTGCAGTCAGGGATAGTGAGGCTTGGAAAGTGAGCGATGGATAAAAGAAGGGATGGAGTAGTCATAGATGAGCAGAGAGAAAGAGACACGGAAGAAGGGGTGGGATGGACAGAGAGGTGAAGATAAACTGCCCACTGCAGATTATTACGGGACAAGAGAGGGCAAGAGAAACAAGGGAGGGAGGGAGGAAGAACGTGAACTGTACAGTACAAGTTGAAAGAAGAGACAAATGCACTTGATGCTGACTCTGAGGAAACAGACGAGGGAAAAGATGAGGGCGCTTGACTGACGGCAGAACCCCCAAGAAGGTGGAGACGAGGAACCGCATTCTTCGGGACCACTCCCAAGACATATCACCGAACTTAATGGGCCGTTTGAAAGGTTTGACGGTGGCTAAGAGTTGATAGCTTCATGGGATTTGCACCCAGTTAGAGACGGATCCACCCAATCTGTGAAGGACTGATGAATTTTTGCCACTGCCACAGGAAGTACCTTGTTGCTTTTTTGCCGATTTGCACCAACCTGGTGTAGCACGCGAACAGGAGGCCACTGAACGCTTTGGATCGGGACTCGGGATGCCACCTCAGTGGTTGTCGCAGTGAC
Organism: Carassius auratus; assembly: GCF_003368295.1. Classification (NCBI taxonomy): domain Eukaryota; kingdom Metazoa; phylum Chordata; class Actinopteri; order Cypriniformes; family Cyprinidae; genus Carassius; species Carassius auratus. The sequence goes on along the minus strand of NW_020523831.1, from coordinate 506,962 downwards.
CGAGGCAGTGCCAGATGTTGATCCTGCGCGTAACTAAATTGATTATTACTTCAGTGACCTCTACATAGACAAATGATTCCAGTTTGAGGCACTGGGGTGCCCATTAGTCTCAAATTTCTGTGTCAACATCAACAAAACCCGGATTTAAAAGCCACTCAGGACTTGAAATGAAACATGATCGTTTTAACAGCAAAATCAGAGCAGTGTGTCCGTAGCTTCCAAGTCGCAATTCCACATTGTACTCATCTGGATCTACTGAATGAATTTCCATTTTCTTGTGCCTCCCGTCTCACACCAAAACATGCACCTCTGAATCAACAATCTTGAATATTGCAGCAACGCGGCAGAGTTTGAAATGCTCTTGTCTGTTGTTGACACTTGCAAATAACATTTGCGGCCCACGATGGCTTTTAGACATCTGGACTGTGTACAAGAACTGCAATCCAGCTCTTTATTTATGCGATGGGGCTTTCAAGAAGAATGACCTAACATGGAAACACTGACTTCTCTTCTCCTCTGCAAAATAAGTGTAACTAGACCGGACTCTTTTTCCCATGCACACTGCTAGCTTGACGTTCTGCCAAAAATATCCCCTGATTTTCCTTTTAAATATTCTTCTAAAGGAACTAATGAAATGAATCTCTCTTTTTGAGACACTCTGCGTCTGGCACCATGCTATATCGGCCAGTTGGCTTTGTCCCGTGTTAGTATACACTCTAGCAGATTAATACTTCCTGTAGTTCCAGAGGCTCTTGCGCCAGGAGCCAAAACCAGCGCAGTCATGGGTATCCAGGGAATGGAGCTGTTTGCCATCGGAGTGGTCATCATTTTGTTTGTTGCTGTTCTCAAACAGTTCGGCATTCTGGAGCCCATGTCCCTGGAAGGTAAGGAGCATTCTAGAACTGAGGTCCTCCCCTTTGTTGTCATGGTGATTTGCTTGACCAATGGGGCCCGTGGGGCTGGGGTTGCATCAGGTACATCCCGAAGATAGAGATAACAAATCTGATGATTCTTTTCTAGTAATGTTATGATGTTTGTGTTAAAGTGATGGAACGATATTGTGCTTTTACAGTACTTTTGAATGCATAAATAGATTGAGTTTACCCTGCTTGTGAGTTTTGAAGGTCACTGGGTCTTATGTGGCTGCTGGGAGAAAGTATGAAGTATTTTATCGCAATGTTTGCTGTGCTGACTGCAGACATAAACACCACAAATACACAGATCTTAAACCAGGTGTTACGGTTGTACCGCATCACCACCGGGATAGTTTGGGGACAACATTGTACTTAGAAATGTAAAATCTGGCATAACCTCCTTTTGGAAATGATCTTTAAAAATTATTTTTATTAGCTGTTTGTTTTTATAAAAAGAATTGAAGGCTATTGTATATCCTCGTTTAAATCAGAAGCTTACATGAAATAGAAATGAAATAAATGTGACATGTTATATTCCATCTGACATGAAATTAAGTTGACGTGCATGTATTATACTCCATCTAAAACTATTAACAGCAATATTTTGTCAATTCTTTCATAATTATTATGCTTGCTGCTTTTTTGACCTTATTAATTAGGAAACTAAAAGGAAAACTTCCATAACAGCAGATTATATCTGTGTTATTAAGGATAAATATTATAGGAAACTTTTTATTGTTAGGTTTATGATGTTCTAGAATGCGTTGTTTTGCACAAACAAAACGTTCAGATTTTATTTTTATTTTTTCTTATTATTTACAACATACTCAAGAACAAGTAACTTATTGAAAATGTTATATTGGTGTCAGAAAAACTGCATACTCTCTCTCTCTCTGTCTCTGTCTCTCTCTCTCTCTCTCTCTCTCTCTCTCTCTCTCTCTCTCTCTTTCACACACACACTTTCTCTCTTTGAATCAAAACCCAGTCTAACATTACCCTTCATTCATTATGTATGCTGTATTGAATAGGCTTTCTTTACGGCTACCTAAAAATGGGTCTGCTGGTCTCTGAACTGGGTCCTGAAGGGCACTGTCCATTTCCATCTCACCCCTCAATTCATCACAAGATCATGTCCACCAATCATTTCTGAAAGTACAGATCAGAGTCAAGCACCTTCAAGTGCAAAGGTGATTTGTTTACTATTGTTACCGAGAACCAATCACATGTCCAATTAGGTGGACATAACCACCTAAGACCAGCAGTTTTAAGGCTGGTTTATACAGTTTGTTTCAGCAAGGATATAAGGTATAGGTGCTAACAGTATAGTCATAACACATCACCTTTTATAACAGACATGTAAATAAAAGCTTGATCATCTGGAAGGGTCTGAGTGCCTCCTTTAACCCATACATATATCTTCTTCCAGCATTGGCCCGTAAGTCGGACCACCCAACCAATCAGCAGGGGGCTATTTTTAGCTCAGTGGCATCACTTACTACAGCTCTGATAATTCCTGAGAGCCTTGTTTCAGGAGAGTGAAGTTTATTTTGGGCTTCTGCTGGTGTGAATCTAATACGTAACCAGAGACACTGAAGTATTACTTTTGAAGGGAAGCGTGCATAAGGATCAAATGTGTGCCAGCTCTGTTGCATGAGGGAACTATGACTATTATTTTGTTTAACTTGCATGTTTCTGCTCATAGTTCAATGCAAATTGTCTACTGTTGTGCACCGCAGACGTGTAGCATTGGCCACTAGAGGGCGATGTTTCTTTGCATGATCTCAAACTCGGGTGATGAGCTCAGGCGAGAAACCAAGGGGTCAAGGTTAGCGTGGTTAGAAATTCTGGTTCTAAAAAGCATTTCTCTGTTGATGGCCAATGGGATTTAGGGATCACAAATTGTAGCATTTTTTTCTCACTTTGGCATAAAAGGAATACAATGGATAAATATATACTGCCATTCAAAAGTTCTTTTTTGCAAGAAATTAAGCAAACTTCCTATAAATTGATAAAACATTAACAGTAAAGACATTTGTGCACCTGGACCACAAAACTTAAGTCGCTGGGGTATATTTTTAGCAATAGCCAAAAATACATTGTATCGGTCAAAATTATCGATTTTTCTTTTTTGCCAAAAATCATTAGGATATTAAGTAAAGATCATGTTCCATGAAGATATTTTGGAAATTTCCTACTGTGAAAATATATCAAAACTTATTTTTTGAATATGCTTTGCTAGGAACTTAATTTGGACTTTGAACTTAACTTTAAAGGTGATTTTCTCAGTATTTTTTTTGCACTCTCAGATTCCAGATATTCAAATAGTTGTATCTTGGTGTAAGCATATTTATTCAACTTTCAGGTGAAGTATAAATCTCAATTAGGAAAAATGGACACTTAAGACCAGGGTCACATTCACAATGGTATGAATGATTTCTATTTGAAAGAAATGCTCCCTTTGAACTTTCTATTAATTAAAGAATCCCTGATAAATAAAAATGTATCACTGTTTCCACAAAAACAAAAAGTAAAAATTAAGCGACATGTTTTCATTTATAATAAAATGTTTGTTGAGCAGCAAATCATCCAGTTAGAACGATTTCTTAAGGACCATGTGACACTGAAAAAAACTTTGCCATCACAGATATAAACTACATTTTTAAATATATTAAAACAGAAAACAGTTATTTTAAATTGTAATATTATCTCACAATATTGTTTTTTATTTTATTTTTATTTTTATTTTTTATTGTATTTTGATAAAATAAATGCAGCCTTGATGAACCTAAGACACATCTTTTAAAAAACAATAAAAAAAAATCCTAAAGACCCCAAACTTTAGAACAGTAGCTACTGGTTTTGCTAATGATTTTGGTTGTCATGAATCTGTTGTGCATGACAAAATGTAAAAGATCACTCTTGGAAAGAGAGCACTGGATAGCAATGCTGCCAATAGAAGGATAAATGAAGAACAGTCTCTGTAGATCACAATAATATCACAAAGGCCGAAATACAGAGAGAACAATTAATTGTGGGAAACTGGTTCACAAGACAGGGGAAGCAGGATTTAGGGCACCTTATGAGTGTGCATCTGTTCCAACAACTTCAAATATTAGATGTCCATTCCAGACCAATCAAAGGCATACAAATCTTTTTACTGTAGTCAAGGAACTTCCATTTGAACTGCAGTTCTGAGGATGAAGATGTACCACAAAACGTGATGGTCTGCTGTGTTGACTCATTTAAAAGCAAAGTCTGTTTTTTGTTGTTGTTGTTGTTGTTTTTTCCATCATATCAAAGTTCATGTTGGGGTTGTGTCTAAATCTAATTGGGACAACCTTGTCTCCTGAGTGGGAGTTTTCTCAATTCCCTTTGAAAATTGTGTCAGAGTGAACTTTTAAATAGATGTGAGAAGAACAGAGGCAAAGAAATAATGAGAGCGGAGAGTTACCAGCGTATATCTGGACTCCAAAGCCATTTTGGACCCAAGACTAAGACAAGATGACATCAGCATAAGATGCTTTTTGTTTTTTTCCCAGATTTTATTGACTTTTACAAAAAGCGTGACAGATGTTTCTCGAAAAAGGACATCTGCCCATCTATTTACCTCAATTACGTTATCGGCATTCTAGGATACTTATGTTTCATTTCTGATGCTTGTGGAATTAACACACTAAGAGAGGACTGAGCTGGAAGAACAAGACATGCTGTGAAAGAGCGTTGAGGGACAGAGTGTCAGGATGAGTGTGAGATGGGAGACTGAGGGCTTACAGACTGTGGGCATTGTCTGCCTGGTCATCATGTTCCTCAAACTCATGCATCTGCTGGGACTCATAGACATTACTGAGACAGGTGAGAGAAGGAGAGAGAATATAGCAAACATCCTTTCAGGGATTGCCAAATGGAAATATTGTTTATAGACGATATTTAGAGATTGTTTCCTCTGTTGACAGCATTTGTGGGATTTCAGTCGAAATATCTAATCTTACTTAGACCAAAATGCATTTATTTGAGAGGCAAAGTTGATTATAATATTCAGAGAGTTTATCTCGAATGTGATTGATTTTTCTTACGCGAAATAAAAGCTCACTAACTCACTTTTGTTAGATTGAAGCTTAAAACGAGAAAGCTAATATTTTAATGTAATTTTGTTTTAATTTATTATCAGTACTATACATGTATTATATACATGTATTAAATACATTTATATTGTATTAGGCATGTTTACATATTTTTGTCTTTACAAAAGTACTGATTGAGAAAAAGTGTTTTGTTTTACTTATTTTTATTTTTTATTTTTTCATTCCTGGTAATCTACAGCATGTCAGATGGATTGTATTTAACTTGAAAAAAAATCTTCTGCTTTTATTTTTTAAGAGATTTTCCAGTTCTTTGAATTTTCAAGAAATGTCTGTTTAGAACTAACTTTTGTTCCCTAAAGCATCACAGGATTATTTGGTCTGCTCTTTTAATACTATTATAGTATTTATGCATATTAGTATTAGTATACATATTATAGTATTTATTCATATAAATTTTAGTCATTTTGTTATGTGCTTTGGTCCATTTTTCATATATAGTTTATTTTAGTTTTAGTCATTTTAGTACTTCAACTTCAACTTATATTTCAACCCAGTTTTGTTAGGTGTCAAAGCAGCATTTCAAATTTTTGTTAAAGGTTTTTATTTATTTTTTATTAGTGATTGCTCTATTTTTTGTGGATTTTTTTTTTGACTTGACCGTTTATCTCTTTTTTCCTCCTCTCACTCTCTCTGACCCTTTCTGTCCTCCTTGTGCCTCCCTATCTCCCTTTTTATCCGTTTTTTGTGAAGACGGTGAGTGTAAGCACCCGTCTAATTTAGTCTCTTCTGTTTGTTATTTGGTCTATCTCCTTGTCTTTTCGTGGGGTGCTTTCTTCATTATGTGATTGACATTTCTAGCTCATCTCCAAACACTAGCGGAGCTCAGAAGAAACAAATACTTAAATCCAGCAACAATGATTACTGTATAGTCTAACAGTATGTGGGAACCCTAAATTAAAGTCATTCACATTGACATCAAGAGTCAGTTACATTGAAAAAGAAAGTGATACCCTGTCTATCAAACCTCCATTTCTTTTTTTTCCTCTTCCTGCACATCTTTGACTTTTATGCTAACTCTTTTGCTTTTACTCCCCTTTTTCTTCCTCTTTTTTTCTCCTCGGAACCACTGTCTCCCTCTTTGAAATGCTCTTTCACCCCATCCTGTCCTGCATCCCATAAACTCACCCCTTTCTCGCCCCCTTTCCTCTCTGCTTTCCCCCTCTTCCTCTCTCTTTGTTTTTTTTTGCACTTTCTCTCCCATAGACAGCAGTGACAGTGACCTTGAGCTGTCCACGGTGCGACATCAGCCCGAGGGTCTGGAGCAGCTGCAGGCTCAGACCAAATTCACCAAGAAGGAGCTGCAGTCCCTTTACAGGGGCTTCAAAAACGTAAGTATCTGTGCAAGAAAGGGAACAAATAAGGGAAAATGTAGGTAGTTAATGTTTTGTGGCCTGTTGCTTACTTTTTTGTGGTTTGGACAAAGTCTCTATGATATCCTCGTCCCTAGATATGACTCACTTAACATGCGTCTCTTTTTGTCCACTAGGTGAAAACCCAATTACAGACAGTAGTAGTAGTATTTTAATAATTCCTTAAGACGTTAAAATGACACAGTTCATCTTTAAGGAAGAGCTTTGGGGAAGAAGATGTTGTTCGTTCTGTTTGTTTCAGCAGATGTGTACTATATAGGACAGAAAAGTAGCACAATGCACTTATTTCAAGCCTTCAGGAGCAGTGAGAATTAGTCCATTATCTGTTTAATTAAATGTTTAATTAGACGAGCCTCTCTTTCCATTTAAGGAGTGCCCAAGTGGTTTGGTTGATGAGGAAACTTTCAAAACCATCTACTCGCAGTTCTTTCCCCAAGGGGGTAAATACACGTTTTTCACTAAATCAGTAAATGTGTTTATTGGTTTTGCATGAATTCGGATTTGGGACTAATTGGACGTTTCGGATGTTTTTGTTGCTGTTATTCCCTCAGATGCCACCACATATGCCCACTTCCTGTTTAATGCATTTGATCTCGACAGAAATGGCTCGTTTCGTTTTGAGGTGAGAATATCCATAATCAAAGGTTGTTGTTGTTTTTTTTTAAATCACCGTCAATTTTTCCCCCTTTTATTTTCATTGTCCACTCTCTACCCTCTATGGCAGGACTTTGTGATTGGTCTGTCCGTGTTGCTGAGAGGATCTGTCACTGAAAAGCTCAACTGGGCTTTCAATCTTTATGACATCAACAAGGATGGATACATCACTAAAGAGGTGCTTGCTAAACCTTTATGCTCTAATGTTCCAGTGGCTCCATCACAAATAGTCATAAGTGACACACACACGTGTCTGTGTATGTGTGTGTGTGTGTGTGTGTGTGTGTGTGTGTGTGTGTGTGTGTGTGTGTGTGTGTGTGTGTGTGTGTAGGAGATGCTGTTAATCATGAAGTCAATCTACGACATGATGGGCAGGTATACCTACCCCAGTGTGCGAGATGAAGCTCCATCTGAACATGTGGAAAAGTTCTTCCAGGTACCAGCACATTTAACAGTCTGAATCAATGCACACAATCTTACCAGAGCCTTAAGATCTTTTACGCTTACTACATTTTCTTCTAGAAAATGGACAGAAATCGAGATGGAGTGGTCACTATTGAGGAGTTCATTGAAACCTGTCAGAAAGTAGGTTGAAATGAGTATTTACTCAAAACTGTTGGTGTAAATGGTTTAGTGTAAATGATTGCATTCAATTCAATGTAAAAATGTACACAAATTGTCTGTAAAGACATTCTTTGTCATATTCAGTTCGAAGTGAAAATTGCACAAGTAGTTAATAAAACCAATGTTATTGTTAATATTCACTTTTGATGTGAAAATATATGTAAATTATTCGTAAAAACACATGTAAATGATTGCATTCTGTTAAATACAAAGATTTACATCAATGTGAAAAACTATTTTTAAGTGAATTATTGCATTTAATTCAATAAAAAAGATATGTTAATAGTTTCTATAACCATCGTTAAATAAATTTGTTTACAAATGGAAAATGTACCTGAATTGTTCTTAAAATCACTCTTCTGTAAATCATTACATTCAGTTCAATGTAAATAAATCATTTGAGAAACCATTTTCATGAAAATTATCACATTAAATTCAATGTACAAATGATCTGTACATAAAAACGAATAAAACCATTCTTATCATTATTATCTCTAAATAATCCAGTCTGTGAAAATGTATGCGCATTACTTGTAAACCTCTTCTTATATACATTTTCATGTAAATTGTATAGCTATTTTTAAATGATCACTTTCAATTCAATGCAAAAATGTATGAAAATAGACTGTAAAACCATAAATTAAAACAATAGTTTCAATGCAAAATGTACATAAATCATAAAACCATTTTTACATAAAATACTGCATTCATTTCGATGCTGTTCATGTTCCTAAAATCATCACTATTTAGATCATATTCATTGCAAAAATGTATGAAAAAATCACTTAAACACATTCAGTTCAATGTGAAAAAAATAATAATAATGATTTGTGTGTATGGTTCGTTAAACGTTTGACATCATTGACGTCATTGACGTCATACCATATTTGAACCGAACATGACCGCGAATGAGAATGAAATTTGATAACTAGAAGCAAACTGTCTCTTTAAGGTGGATGCCGACTATTACAAACTGTTATAATCGATTCTTCTTCTACTTCCAGGATGAAAACATCATGAACTCCATGCAGCTCTTTGAAAATGTGATATAGGATGGGAGTGGAGCGATCCAAAGCTAAAACAGCCCTCAAAGCCCCAGTCCGGTTCTCTCCACATGTCTATATATCAACCTATCACAGCAGTCACTCTCTGTCTTGTCCTGTAGCACTACTCCCATGCCTGCTGCACTCCGTAGAATCCTATAGACCAACACATAACCTACAGTATGGCTTCAGAGTTTGTACTTCACAGCAGGACTACTTTTAAAAAGAAAAGCCTGGATGGCTGGGATCCTTTCAGCTGCTAAATACTAGAAACCATGTGATGGAACTTTCTGATCAGAATAAACAAATGAAGTAGCAAAGCCAGGTTTTTATCACTGGTTCATGGATTCCAATGGGCTCTCTAACGTCTGTAAAAAACCATCACCGCTCTGGGCTGCTTTCTTCTGCGTTTTGAATGAGGGAGATTACAAGACTCAATCTCAACCCTCCAGATACCAGAGTTTGAAGGAGAAGTACAGCAACTAGGGTTTTCAAGGGACCTAAAGGAAGGTCCAGGACCAGTGACGATTTGAAGCACACCAGAGACTATATGTAAAACGACCAAAAGAACAAAATAAATGTGATGAAAACCGACCTGAAGCATGCCTGTCCAAATATGTGAGATATTTGTGATTTTCTTGCATGAAAGTTGTACATTTTCTTCCTTGTAAGCCAGTAGGTCCCACAGAAGACTGTAAGCAAACTAAAGCAACTGTATGTGTGAAGTTACATAGTGTACCGAGTTCTGCTCAAACCTGTATTGCACATATCTGTGAGGCCAGGGTGATTTCCTTGGTCACATTTGATTCTTGCACAGCAATGAGGTATATTAAAAATTATATTTACACTATAGGCATTTTAGAAGTATAGAAGTATGCGTTTTATTTTCAGATATGTATTTATTTGTCAAGTGGCATCTAATGGACAGGGTTTGGCCATGAACGGACATGTCCAGATTATTAAGAATGTGGTTTACAAGTTTTATTATGCTCAATGAAAAATAATTTGGATTTATATATACAATATGTATATATAACACATATATTAAAAAGACTGAGATATATTCTAGACGAGAAGCTCGATTATCCTTCTTTTTTACTTTTGCCCACATATTGCTTTGTAAATGTGACATGTCATTTCATCAAGTACAGTATAATATGGGCAACCATGGGAATCTCCTTCTTATATGACAATCATATCATCAGGAGCATGGATAGTTTTTACTTTTACGCAACAATCCCCTTCTATTTGGGGATGTGAGAAATTATTGCTCACCTATAAAGGAACAAATACTATGATGAAGATGAAGTTATAGTAAAAGTTCAAAGTCTGATTTCTGTTCACTTTTAGTAAAAGCACCTAAATGACCCAAAAGCTCTTATTTATTTATTCAATGTTTGTTTGGTGGGTTGGAGAAGAAAGTTTAATGTCCAACGAATAAAAGATGCACAACTCTTGATCAAAACCAGTGTTTCTGTCAGTGTTACTGATGTTTTTAATGACAGTCTCAGTTCAAAAGTAAGACAGGAACGTGTGGGTCATGTAGCGACACGGTTACAGTGAGTTATTTTACTGTAAAACAGTGGTTCGCAACCAGCGTGAAAAAGCCAACTATTATTTTGACATTTAAATTTAGACTTTCAGTTTTAAATGTAAACTTTAAAATGAAAACAGAAAATAATATTATATAAAAATAAAACAATCTAATTAAAAATATTAACCAAAACTGCAATTGTTAATCAGTAATATTAAAATAATACTGCTTAAAAGTATTTAAAAGAAATTGTTAATATTACTGATATATTACTAATATTGTAATTTTATGATCTATGAATATTAAGCTCGAAGTTTGAGAGTCATTGTTTTTCAGTAAGTGCTTTACTTGAAACAGGTCACTCTTATCGGACCTTCTGTGTGTGTGTGTGTGTGTGTGTGTGTTTGTGTGTGTGTGTGTGTGTGTGTGTGTGTGGTTCAGGTGTGCAAAATATCCCCGCAAAGATGTTAATATCGAAAATCCTTGTTCTTGTCATTTTTTGGTCCCCATGAGGAAACAAGCTTATAAACAGTGTTGGAGAATGTTAATTTTAAAAGTAATGCATTGCAATGTTGTGTTACTCCCTAAAGAAGTAACTAATTACGTTCGCTTTACTTTCACGTTACTTTGTAAATATGAGCAAGGCTTGATTGTTTTTAATATAAGAAGTTCTATTTATAGCAAATGTAAAAGCCCTTTCACACCAAAAAGTGTAATGAATAAACCTCAGGTCGAAGGAAAAGTACATTCACGTCTGTACAGTAGAACACAGGAGATGAGGGTACACTCTTCAGCAATAAAAAAATAAATAACATAAAATAAAATAAAGCACAATTGTTAAAGTAATTTTTGCTCATTAGTATGGTTAACGCGCACGTGTGTGTGTGTGTGTGTGTGTGTGTGTGTGTGTGTGTGTGTTTGCTTTGCATGTGTAAACAAAGACCAGAAAGGTGCCAGTTATTTAATCCCATGCATGACAATAATACAAAATGAACCCAAGCAGGAAAGGGGAGAAAGATTTGCACCTTAACACAGTGATCTGAAACTAAATATCTGTGGTTATGACTGTGATTGTGTTTACACAGAATAGGATTTCCTTACAGAAATGCTTATCCCCATTTGCTATGGTTTTGGAAGCCTGCGTGTGATCTGGTTCATGATGAAGACACTCAGTCTGCTTTGTGTGTCTGACTGAGGAATATAACCTTTCTATACTTTTCATCCTCCTCTCATGTATCGTTTCTATCGGTTGCTCATCTTCACGTTTCTCATAATATCTTTCATCTCTCATTTCTTTCTTATCACAGCTTCTATGTGATTTCTTGAAATGTCCACTAAAAGAAGAAAATAATACAACATATCAAATCTGAGTGAGGCCCATCGACCCACTAACCTACATCCATCAATTAGCACAATAGATTAGCCACTGATTCAGGCCATGAGCTCTTAAATAAGCAGGAAGAAGAGAAGTCAACACTGTCTAGTTCTTTGTGGTGCATTATGAAAGCACTATAGCTGACAGGGATTATTTCCCCCATCTGTTCAGGTCTTCCTGTCACCTGCTGCTATTTCCAGGAGTGACATCACTTCCTGTTTGTGCATTTCTGACCAGAAATACATTTATTGATTTCTTTATTGATTATTTTATAGTTTAAGTGCAAATATTAAATTACGGAAGACCTATCGACATATAATAATTTGAGAATTTTCTTTTTAATTTTAAGGTAGAAGTTTTGACAATGTAGAAATACTGCATATTTCTTATAAAATTCTAAAACCCTTTTTTTTTTACTGAAATAACTAAATTGTCATTTTAACAAATAACTGATTGACAATAAATGTATTTACACTATGTATAGGCCCAGGAGGTATTAGGATAAGACATCAAACATGAACACACAGCTTGGATTATACATTGTGTAAACAAGCACTCATTTTAAGGCTCAGCAGTCAACGCAGTACAAGCATTACCACTCCAGTTATTAAAACTGAGAAAAGTTCATGCAAGTAAAGTGACGATGCTTCAGATGCCTTTCCTTATTCCTTGTTCTTCTTTCCTGCTGCTTAAAACATTTTTTTCCCTGTGGTAATTAACTGTTTAGCTGTCCTAAAAAAATCTAAACTCTCTTTTGACTTTGCAAACCAAATTTCATACGTTTATGACCTATTAACACCACAAGGGGGAGTAGAGTCATATTGAAGGTACTGTAAGCATTTTCAGAGAGCACACAGCCTACACCCTTTTTGCCCCAATTATAGGTCTCTGCAGGAAAGTAATGAGAGTTACCAGATCAGGGTTTTTAGACCAGGATACTTGATTGGCTGAAGTCATATTTATGGTAGGTTATAGGTGGTGTTGGGTAAGGGGGATCATTTTGATTGCATGATTTAGAAACACCCAGCAGTTTGAAAACACCCACAAGGCGTTTTTTTTGCTCTGCAAAGGCCCAAGTCTACCTTTTTGAGCATATTTCGAGAAATTCCATGTTTAAGAAACAATAGTTTCAAAATAGTAAAAATTGCATGGAGACAGTTCCTTGAATAATTTAATTTCTAGTGTAAATCTGCTCTGTTGCCACCAATAATAAAGTCAACCAATGTAGTTATAGAAGTGGCTCTAAGTTTCTTTATTCAGTGCTGTTATTCACGTTCAGTCATCTGTCCAATCTCTTGTGTTCTGCTATCTGTTAAAACCTTCGTTGAAAACGTCGCAAAAAACCCTAAATGTGACACAACACACTCTTCTTCTTCTAGATCTTCAGTGGTCCTCTTTTATAATCACTCCGATATAATTTGCTTTGTAATGATGACGTTTGGTAATGAGGATGTTGTTATTTTTATTCAGTCCTGTTGGAAATGTGTCTGTATTTCACTGAATGGCCTGTGTTCTATAAAAGTTTAACCCAGTTTGGTAATGCACTGGTCAAAAAAATTGACGAAAATAGCATAGGCTTAAATTAAAACCTGCTTTTCCAAACTCACAGTTCTCACTGTTTTGTCAGGTGGAAAGTACGGCTCGGATCATCGGTGTCACGCACAGTCTATGGTGTCACGTCATCACGTAATGGTTACCGAATGTAGGTCAATTAAGTAATGACGCAGTTCAGCCTGAAGACCGGAAGAGGGCGCCGAGAAACGCTACGGATGGCCTTTCGTGAGACTGAGGGAGCCTAGAAAGCTTTTTTATTTGAATAATATCATATCTGGAATTATTTTAGAAGTGAGCTTATTTAATTTATATATGTTTTGATGTGTTTTCCGTATCTTTCCTCAACTTCTAATTTTTTTTTTATTTAATTTTTTTATAATTGTATATTGTTTGATTTAAATATGTCTGTTCAATGCTTTCATTTTTAAAAAGGGACTGGCGGCGCAATTTTTACTGTTAAAACCAAATGTGATGAAATGGGAGGCCTGTGAGGCAGAGAGGGGCGTGTGAAGGAGGGAGCGTTGAGCAGGCTTATGGAATCACAGCAAAGAGATGACTGGGTGATGCGTCATTGCCTGTGAACAATTCAATTGGCCGAGAGTCATCAGAAGGCGGGGCTTATAAGCGTTACGACCTCAGGGTTTGTTTTGAGCATGCGTTGAAATGCCACAGTGCCCGTGTGCCGTCTGTATATCCGTGTGTCGCTATATAATAGGGGAAATTCGTTCCACTTGTCTCCTGCTCATCATATAAGCCAGTCTAGCCAGAAGACTCTAGCGAAGGTGTTTGGTCAGAGAAAGTCGCTATTTCTGTATGTACCCTCGGTAGTGCTGAAGTAGGACACTCCAGGTGCCGCGAAAGAACAAACGGGGAAATAACAGAAGAGGACAACGATTTTCTTTCTTCCCGAAAAGGTGAGAAATAACGATTCAGTGTGTTTTATGACACACGTGTTCTATTGAAATTGCAAATATGATTTTTCTTAATCTCAAATAAGCGTAATAATAAAAAAAATGGATGATAATAAAGTCCTAGTCGCATCCCATCAGTACCGCGGGATTCAGTCCCTGAGATGCGATGCAGCTGTGCTGAAGTCTGGCTCTTATCTACAGTAAAGGCGATGCTGTTAGATGATCAAGTACAGTTTTTGTGCTTGGTTTATGAGTGTATATAAGACATGATTTTGAAATACGGATGGCGTTAGCCTCATTGATCTTGGGCCATAGCGTTAGATGTTGAATTGCAGGCTCTTTTAAAAAGACCACGTGCTTTAAGCCTGTCTGGTTTGAGAGAGATTTCCCTCGCCATATAATTAAGGTGTAATAAAACAAGTCTAGGTTCAATTGTAACGTTTAATTAAACTAAACGCAACACAGTATCAAGTATATGGTATGCCCATCAAAAGCAGTGAGACTTATTATTCTTTTATGTATCCTGATGATATGAGAGTTTAAATATTAAACATTCTTATCTTGGTTGATTATATAAAGGGATGCTTGTTTTATTAACTTTGAGAGGTATGTCAAGGTTAGTAATAATGTGATAGATTGGTGAAGCATGTGAGGAAGTTGTGAGCAGGTTCATGCCTGATGTCATCATCTGTGACTCATGTTATGCAACCTGGACATTTATTGTTTGTGCCATATTAAATATCATGAATGGTTTTGGTAATTGGTGCATGGTGCTTTAGTGATTGCTCAACTGTAAATGCTTTCTAAGTAGTAGGTGATGTGGGATAGTAAAAAATTCTTGGTTGGGCTTAATGTAAATTGCTTTGGACAAATGAGTAATTTTTAAGCAGAAATATTATGAAATTCTGATGTCTGAGGCCTGTAAATTTGTTAAGTCTCAAAAGGTCTTGTGTAACATTATGAACTACGAACATTGGGGTCAGTAAAAAAAAAATGTGAAAGAAGTCTCTTAATGCTCACCAATGCTACATTTATGTGATAATGAATCTAGTAAAAACAGCAATCCTGTGAAATATTAATACAATTTGGATTTTTTTTACCTTCAAAACTGAATTTTCAATATCATTACTCCAGTCTTCAGTCACATGATCCTTCAGAAATCATTATAATATGCTGATTTGTTGCTCAAGAAACATTTCTTATTATTATCATTGTTGAGAACAGCTGTGCTGCTATTTTTAGGGAATTAATATATATATAAAAATAAAATAAAAACTTCAAAAGAAAGGCATTTATTTGAAATATAAATATTTTGTAACATTATAAATGTCCTAACTGTCGCTTTTGATCGATTTAGCATGTCCTTGCAAATAAAAGCATTAATCATACTGATCCCAGACTTTTGAGCAGCAGTATATGCTTTATGTTTATAATAGTGCTCCCCTCTGAATAATTTCATAAATAAAATGATGATCCTTGTAGAGCAAAAACCTTCCACAGGCCATCTTGATAACATGGGACTATGTGATGAGGGTCTCGTTGGCAAAAAATTGTACATTAAAATGCTAAATTGTTGAGAGAATGCTGTTATGCATAGAAAATATGAAGGGAATCTGTTGATCTCCATCTTTCTGTGATTCATTCTTTTTTTCTGTTCTTTGATATTTGCCTAGGAGTTATTCACAGTGTCAATGCCACTTTGGGTATTTGTGTAAATGATGCCTGAAATAAGATTACATATCAAATGTTTCTGAGAAGAAAATTGATTCTTCTTTTTTGAGCCATTCCTTTAATGCAACATAAACTGTACAACATCCAGTACTGCATAAACAGTTTAGATAAACAGATGTAGCTCAGAGGAACACAGACCGGATTGTGGCAGCTGTATTTTATAGCACAGGCTATCAAGCACCAGAAGACTCTTTTGAGTGAAAGACTTTGCTTAAACAAATCTGTTGTGCTTGGTTTGGACCTGTCTGAATATTGTTAAAGGCAATGGATCCTCATAGTTGTATTTTTCACCTGATAATAAATATGTTTTATTTAGCTTTTGTGCATAAAGGGTTGAATTCAATCTTTTTTTCTCTCTCCTGCTTTTATGTTGAAATAGCGTTTGTCCGCACAAGTTGCTCTTCACAATCCAATTATGCTGAGAAATGGATTGTTTTATGAAACTGACAATGAACCGTGTTGATTTCTCTGAGCTTTACTAAGTAAAGTGAGAACCATGTAATTAACATGACAAAACATTGTCTAATACACCACTGGAAAAACAATAGGGTTTTGAGGGCTTTCTTCCTCTTTTTCTTCTCTTTTCTCAGTCATCTGATCACTGACGAAATGGGATTTAGTCCCTTGAAGCTAAAAAAAAAATCATCACTTTCGCTCATGCTGTTTCAGTCTTTTTCAAACCATTTCTGATTCTCTGTTCTCTTTTTCTGTCTCTTTCGATTTTTAATGAGGAAACATTTGTATTGTAAGCCTTTTCTTTTCATTTACAGACTGAGCATGAACAAGCTGTTGTTTTTAATAAGAGTCGTGGTAGTTGATGGATGCGAGCATAAACTTCGTTTCCAAGAGCAGTTACGTTGAAAAAATAAAAAGATTATGCTGATTACTCAAACGTTAAATTCGGATTGAATGAGCCCAGCCCTTAGGCTTAAACTTTGGCTTAAATCAATACTTCTGTATCTAATGATTCAATACAGGAAAGTGTAAGGCTTTAATAATACCTTATTTTTCTTTTCTTTTTTTGTCATCTGTGTCATCCAAAAAAGTTCTGCCATCATTTTAATTTACCCTGTCATGATATTCCAAACCTGTATGACATACATGGAATATAAAAGAAGATATTTTGAAAAATTATCCTGTCGGTTTGCTATAATTGTGAGGACATCACACCTTGCTGGAAGCTCTCTCTCTCTCTCTCTCTCTCTCTCTCTCTCTCTCTCTCTCTCTCTCTCTCTCTCTCTCTCTCTCTCTTATGTCACTGGTTTATTATCACAGAAAGCTCATTTTATTCATTTGCTGCACCCTTTCGGGTTTTTCATGTCCCATAAGGCAGTTTCATTGTCAGATTTAACTCCATTTAACAGGGGATTTTGTGTAACTTTTTTTTTCTTTTTTTTTTTTTAGTTTGCATAATACGATGAGTCAGGGCTCTTGAAAACTGCTGAATCAAGTAAGATACATTTGAAGAAAAACATGAGCTCTTAGCTAACATTGGCCCGATGTGATGCTACAAAAGATAATAGAATCCATTATAATCAGTGATTCTGTCAAATCCCTGGCAGTAAACTGATGCCCTGTTCTACTTCTGACATACTTTTGCATACATGACATCTGTACTATAGCACCTCACAGACATGCTGAGCACACATATGTGACACATCGTTAGGCCACAACTATTTACAGTGACAAATAGCTCCTTGACTAATTTCAGAAATGAAAGAGACCACATAAAATGCATCATTCAGACGACTTTTTCACTGAAGAAATCAATATTATGGATAGAAGACTCTTGCAACAGCTACAAGTAAAAAAAAAAAAACCAAGTAGCTACAAAAAACATATTTCAGAATGTGTTCCTATGAAGAATTAATAAATGAACTGTGGGTGATTAAATTTTCACCCAATTTTTATTTTTGTGTGAATTATTCCTTAATTAAATTTCCTTTTAAACTCATTTAGTAAAGCTAAGACCTGAAACACAGTTATTTTGATTTATATCAGCCTGTTCTTACTGAACACCATTTAATTGTGGCACATTTCTTGATCTTTTATATTTATATATATTTATACACACCTATACATTTCCCCTGCTGTACTGCAGTAAATCTGGGGCCGACCTCACTGTTATGCTGACAGAAGCTCTTCAGATCCCCGTCGAGTCAAATATCCCCTTCCTTCCCGTGAAGCCTCTTTGTGTTTAATTGATGTGGATATATTCATTTCTAAAGGAATTTGTCATTCACTATACAGAAGCTCAACAGTTTCCCCTGCGGGGGTGCACTGTGATGAATAGAAGTCCTCTTGCATTGCCCCGGGGCAGCGGTCCTGTGGTGTCAGGCTCCTGCAGGGCTGTGGAAGAATATGTTGTCATGGGTGTGGAAAGGTGTCCTCTTTCTGGGAGGAAACCAAGCTTGTAGTGAAATTTCATTGTTTATATACTATTATATAATTTATTAACACTTTGAATTGGCTTTTATTTGAAATGTTCTGTTTTCATTTAAATTAATACATATTTTTTATTATCTTTTTTTTTACTTGTGAAAAACTGTAACTAATATCAAAAATAAATTCACAGTTAATATATAAGTAAACAATAGTGCTAGACAGAAGCAGCCGGGCATCGGGTCGTAGTTCAGACGCGGACCGGGCCTCCAGTCTTGTTTTAGACTTCTCCTTACTCTTATATTTTAGACATCCATTAATTAGTGATGAAACAAAATTGTCGCGCTGGTGGAAACAATGTCAAGAGTGACTCGACAGTGTTTAGTGTCCCGCAGCAGCAGCGCAACTGAACAGTTCTGCGTTCAGATACGCGCAATAGGCTTAAGCTTGCAAAGCACCGGCAAAAGTAATACCCTAAATGTAACCAGGGAAAATAGTAAGGAGATATTTGAATGAGTATTGTTTTCTGAGTCTGTGTCGCTAGGATGAAGTTGCTCCTCATTAGACGCATCTTTAGAGAGAAGTGCATCTTTACGGGTTATGGTTCTATTGAAAGAGTTTTTGTTGTTTATTTGTTTTATTTCATTAAGTAGTCACTTAAAGCTTTCTGTAGATATTTATCATGTCTGTGAGGCATGTTTTCACTGAGTTTCAGTTCATTTTGTACTCCTGTTAAAGACGAGAAAGCACAACGTTTTGTTGTTATTGTGAGTGATGTATTACTCCTACCATTATGAGCAAAAATGACGTCGTATCCACTGGAAATATGCAAGTGAACACGCTGGCATCTACATGTCCTGAAGCGTCTCCACACAAACTATTGGATCTAGCGCACATTTTCCTGGGTCTAACGTTCAAACATTGTTATATGATTGAACTGTTTTATATCTGTAGATTTTATGTTAGGCAAGTCGTGATTTGAAAAGTCTAAATTGATCAAATGAAATATAATCACTGATTAACTATTTTAATAGCTGAAACAGTAGTATAGGTTGTTTAGGGACTGTTTAGCTGCTTAAATCAGACACTAGAGCGTCCCTCATTCAGACACAGTGGAAGATGATCAGAATCCGTGCAGACGGCCAAGTCTGGAAGATTTTGATGCTAGAGAGAGTGTGGCCAGCTGGTTTAGCCAAGGCCAAAGATCAAGAATGCCAAACTACAGGAGTTGGCCATCTGAAAAGCACGTGACTGCAGTGATGGATAGTCCATTAGATACTGAGCCATGAGATGTTCAGTTTGAAGCCCTTAAAACACTTAATATAGATTTTCTTATTATTTCATTTATCTTGAGATGTTTTAAGTTTACATTCAGCTCAGTAGTCTAGAGCCCAGCCTATCATATTTCTTACTGTTAAAAAATGTTTTGTACGATTTTTATTTTCTGTGTAAAAATAACTTCGGACCCCTTAGCACCCTCTGGTGGAAACTTAGGGGGTTCTAGGACTCTAATTTTACTTTTTTCAGCATGGTCTTCGCAAGACTTCAGAGGAAGTTTAGATGAGTTTGTGAATGTGTGTGAAATCAGATGAGTTGTATTTGTCTCACGTGGCATGTTGCTCTACGGCCAAATGACAGAGTTCTAGTGAATTCTCTCTGGATTGATTGTCAAACCAGCTCTGCTTTCAGTTCCACGAACACTGGATGGTTGACATTCGATCATGAAGGGAAAAAAATTCCAACATGCGCTATACCATTCAAAAATGTCAAAGATTTTATATTTATTTATTTTTTTCAGCAAGGACTCATTAAATTGACAGTAAACACCATCTCTACTTTGTCTCTAATTTGTTTTAAAAGATTTCCATTTCAAATAAATGTTTTTTTTTTCTAGATGAACCTTTTAATCATCAAAGAATCCTGAAGACTGGAGTAATGGCTGCTGAAAATTCAGCTTTGGATTGGACAGGAATAAATAAAATATATTTATATATTTTTTAATAAAAAAAAATAATAAACAGTTCTTTTAAATTGTAAAAAAAATTTTTTTTACTGTATTTTCAAATAAATGCTGCTTTGGTTAACGTAAAAAAAAAAACATTTATGGTATTACTGACCTCAAACTTTTGTATTGCACATACTGTTGGCTTACAATGGACCAAAAAAGTATATTAACACTTTAAGTTACACTTAATATGAATGAATTCTATTTGAAATATTTTGACCTATCTGAATGAGAAAAAGTGAAACTTTTAACGTTTGCTTTATGCTAAATACAGCGATGATCTGTCATGTTCTGCAACCTCCACATCTGAACCTCTGACTGACTAGCAGATGTTTCATCATTAAAGCTGCGACAGAAATGAGCTCGGTGTGTTTTGTCTATAAATGTGCTTTTGAAGAGGTTGTCTAACCGTTTAAACATCAGTGAGCTGTAATTCTGAGATAATTAAGGGTGAGCAAAATTAAGCATGTGCTTCACACGCTGGTCACCAATGTGGAAACATTTGTTGTGGAAATATTACAAAACATTCTGACTGGACTCCAGTATTTCCCTTCCACAATAAAAGTCTAGAAAGTAGTGTCTCTCCACGATCTTTAAAGCACCTCAAATTCTTCCTTAAATCCCCTGAGCTAGTGTCTTAAAGCAGTGTTGTGTTTGTTGGTTTAGTCTTGCTCCAGTAATAATTGAATAATAAGTGAGATGGTGATCTCCAGGTTTAAGGTTTCTGTTTCGAAATCCAGCAGTGATCTTATGAACACACCTCAGCTCTGTTAGTCAGATATTTTTGTGGCACTGAATTTTTCCACCTTAAGGGCTCCTGCCAGATCAGTGTGGATGGATTCGTCCTGCTGTTTTTGGACCGACCATCCACTGATGATCGCATTACGAGGACATATATATTATGCCTGATGGGTCATGACTAACAGCAGTAAAGCTGAATGTTGATAAAGCCGACAGCTCACTCTGTTTGTCTGTGTGTCGACAGGCAGACACGCACGTACACATGTTGACAACACACAGCCAGATATCACGATAACATGATTTTTGATCAGGCGCATGATTAAAATGTTTTCAATTCTCCATACAGATTAAGCAGCTGGTTCAAGTTGGTTTGCCTGATTTGGCTGTGAGTGCACCTAAAACAGTGTGCCATACTGAATTGTGTTCTGCTGAAAAGAGAAGACGCAGTAGTGCAAAATCACTCATGCCATCTCTGAAAGTTTTCACAATACTGATTTGATCTGACAGTCTCTGGGAAATAGTACAATTATGCACAATACATGCTACCCATGTTGAAATTCGTGCTGTTTGCACTTTAGCCACAGATGTTGGTAGAGCTGAACTTGTTTAAAACCGGCAACATTTGTTAAAGCTTTGTCAAGTATTAGGCAGGGATTTGCTTATAGGCTAGCACATTCAGAATATCAGCATGCTAATTAAACAGCATAGTTTAAATGATCAAATAGAAATGAAATGGCTTGTGTTTGTATGGCTGCTGATTAACACCTGTCTCTAACTTTATTTTTATCTACCCTCACTCCTTTTCTATATCCCTGCCTCTTTTCTTCCATCTTTCTCTTTTCCATCCTCTCTCTGTCCTTCTCTTCTCCCAGTTGAACCCCTCACACAGATGCTTCCGGCCGACCTGATTGGTGGGAGTGATGTGTGAACTAGGTACTTGTTTCTTTACTGTCCCCAGCCGCACTAGGACACCCGCTTTCCAAATAAAGATCAATAGCATGTCACCGATATCTATATATATATAAGAAAATTCTGTAAAGTTGCTTTGCAAAGATTTGTATTGTAAAAAGTGCTATACAAATAAACTTGAATTGAATATGTGTGTGTGTGTATATATATAATATATGTATGTTAAATGTAAAATAATAATGATTATATATTAACTTTCTGCTAAATATCTGATCCATATCTATGAAATATTTCTGTTAATAATAATAAGGTACATTTTAATGTAATGTTTGTGTAATTGTATTTTATTTAATTATTTCATGTTTAATGTAGGGTTTTGAGAATTTGGGTTTCGGACCATTACGCATGGTTACACAGCAAGAAATAGAGAAAATTTGACCGTTGCTAGTTTGGACACGTGTAAGAGTCTGGCGTGGCATGTGTAGCGCTGAGGGGGTATCCGTGGACCCAGATGCTTCTAGATACCATGAAGATGTGATTGTCCTGGAGTTCAAGGCTGCTGAGGGATCGTGGGTAGTGTGGGGAGGGAATCAGCCGCTGGTGGTGTGCTGTCAGTAATAGCGGGGGTGCTGGCCCAAGGCCACAAGAAAAGTCAACAGAATTTGACGGTTACCAAAATCAACAGCGTCCAGTGATAAAGCATACCGACCTTCACCAGTCAGTCGCTGTCTTCCTTCCTTCCACTTCTGTTTTCCATCTCACCCATCCTATCTCCATCATCCTACCCCCCCCCCAACTTCTTTCTTTTTCATCTCCCTAAACTTTATTATTCTCTACTTCATCACAAGTTTCTCAAATCCTCTGTTGCTTGTGTCCATAAATGTAGACATCTTATCACTCATCATCATTGTTATAAAAATGGACGTTTGAGTCCAAAATCACACCGTTAAGTGTGCGATGTGAGTTTATAAACCGTTATTTGTTTGATAAATAGTCTCAGATCTGGATTTGTTTTAAGATTCCATTTTTTAGTTCATTCTGCCTTTGCCTCCATAAAATAAGTCTGAACTCCAATTTTTTTTTTTTTTTTTTTTACAAAAACCTAATGAGATTTAAAAAGATAATTATATTGGTTTATGACTTTTTTTTTTATTGAAGTCATCAAGCACTTTAATTCGTTCATGAACAACATTGCTCTGTTTTTTTTTCTGACCTCAGATGACCTGTCTGGCCAATCAGCGGAGCATGAGAGTGTACTGACAGCCAGAGCAGCAGTGTTTCTACCAGAGCGTGAGAGGGACTGGAAGAGAGGAACAGAGCCAGAGGGAGACGAGGACGAGGCAGAGGAGCAAAGCGGAGGAATGGGTGTTGGTAAAAACACCACCTCCAAATCCATGGACTCCAGCACAGAGCCTGGCAAATATGAGGAGGAGAACAAACATAGTGCACACTTCTATCCCATCCCAGTGAGTGTGTGTTTGTCTGTGCGGAATGACGCTAATCACAGGGTCAGAAACAATGCCTCTTAGCCTGTCATTACAGTGACTCTACAGTACACGCTGGTTATGTGTACTTTAAGCAGGACACTGTGGTTTGCAAATTGCTACTTCCAATAATTGCCATTTAAAAGCTGGCTTTCTAGAATTTCCTGTTTCAAGTGTCTATAAGCTACTAGGGATGACAAACAACTTTTTATAATCATGGTATACATAAGGTTTCCTTTGAAGTTGAAAATAGTAGAAAATTCTTGAGTAGCAAATCAGCAGCATATTAGAATGATTTCTGAAGGATAATGTGACACAGAAGGCTAAAGTAATGGCTGCTGATAACTGAGATTTACCATAATACAGTGATTACTGTGTTTTTGATCAAATATATACAGGCTTGCTGAGCCTCTAAACTATCAGTTTTATAATAATGCATTTTTAATACTGCAACATTTCAAGTTGTAGTATAAAATTACATGTATTCGTCTATTATAAACAGGCATGAATTAACAGAGAAGAATAATCTATTCATAAATAAATGCTAGGAACATAACCATCAATAAATGCTTAATTGTTCTACCTTATTTTAACAACTAAATATCGTCAAACATTGCTACTTTAATTATACAGGTTGTTTGTGTTTGTAACATGGAAGCACCTCAGGTTCATGTTCTCTCACCACTGCAGGAAAGGGTTTTCTAAAGGTTAAACAAAACAATCTAATTAAAGTTTTTGTTGCTAAATGTGCATATTTATACATTTATAAGCATGTCAGGATGTAAGAGACTTGCTAAGATATTATCTTTTTTTCCACAGAAGCGACCCTTTATCAGTTGGTCCACTTTGGTCAGCTGTTTGTAACTTTATCTGTTCAGTCATTTTAAGAAGTGCCAAGACTCAAGTTTCCCTTAGTCATGCCCAACACTCCTTTAAATGCAATTACATAATATACATAAATGTTTGTTTGTTTGCTGGTCATGAATTATTAGTGAAGTATGTTCTTTTCTAGGACTAGTCCTTATGAGTCATTTCGTTGTATAATTATTGTTTGAAAGACTCTTGTGCAGCCACATAAATCTTCTGTCTAGTATGATATCATTACAAATAGAAACCACCAAAAACGTGACTAACCTCATGTAATCCTTGTTTTGGTGAAATCTTCCCTCACTTACTATATATTAATAACCCTGTCTCTGAAATTTGAATGAATGCCCTGCTGAACTTTAGTGGACTTACATGTTTTGTGAGAGTGGGGATGTAATATCATGAAATGTGATGTAAAACTATGCACTCGCCACTGGAACCCTGGCATTTGAATTTGGCTAATAGAACAAAGCTTCTGGAAGCTTAACCCTTCCTATGCCAAACTCACTTACATAATGTTTAATTTCTTACCAAGATGTCCACATCCACATTTTATCCTTATTCATGACAATAGAAGAGTTTGCAGGTACTGTCACCTACTTCCTTTTGTTTTGTTACTTGGTAAATATGTGATGTTTGCTAATCTCTGTGTATTTGATAGGTGGTTAATGGTGCCGTGCAGACCCCTGGAGATCAGGACGCAGAGGACACGCAGCTCATGGCCATTTATGCTAAAGACAGCCAGACTGAGGACAAAGTGAGTTTTTTGTGTGATGCTTTTGGTATATAAATTACACACGTCACCTTTAAATCAAGGGGCAGCTCGTACCGGTTATGCTCATCCGTCCTGTTCTGTAATGACTCAGTCATTATGACTCGGCACTTTTCCACCACAGAGGGAACAGGGATTTCGGAGGTCACAACAACCAATGGAATTTCCTCAGGGTTTTCCTCTAATACAGCTGGCAACACTTTGGGATTCTTTCTCAGTCTAGTTCTCTCTGGTGCTGTGTTCCCACTAATATGAAATGAGAATTATTTGTCTGATAATTGGAAAAATAACTGTTGCATCTCAGAATAAACTTTTCAAAGACATAGACAAGACTCTCATGGCTGTACTGTATCTTTGCATTGTGTTTAAATTAATAAAATTGTTAAAACAAGTACCGTATGTATTTTCCATTGCAACATACTTAAGATATAACAGAATAACTCTTATAGTAATGTGGAAGATTAGAATGGAGTTTATTTAGCAGTTCGAGTTCACTTCAGGATAATTGCTTAGAGGAACTGATTTCCTGCTGGTAGGTTTGAATTGCCAGCATTTTTCTGTGTGTGTGTGTGTGTGTGTGTGTGTGTGCTGATGCTGTTTATAGTGTACAGCTCTCACTAAACTTCTCTGTAATAGAGATTTGTTACCATAGGAACAGCCTAGAGCCTGAATCCCATGTGTCTTGTTTCCTCTCCCCTTCAGTGCTCCATATCAGAGACTGTGGACAGTGCAGACAGCATTGATGCCAGGAGAATGGACATGATATACACCATAGAGGACACACCACCTTGGTACCTGTGTGTGTTCCTAGGTTTACAGGTACAAACATATGCACAGCCACATGTGGACTTGAACATTCAAGTATAGAGTGATGTGCCCCAGACATTCAAGATATTCATATACAACCTATGACTCAACTAAGGGTTTATAACTTGACCCTCGAGTTTGAAACAGTGACCCTCATCTTTACTGCAATGAATCCCAGACTTTGAATCACTGACTGTCAGCTTTCAGCAGTGAAACTAAACTTTGAAGTAGTGGTACTCTTCTTTAAACAGTGGGCCTCAAAAATCACTGCTGTAAACAGCATTGATTATGGAATTTGAAGCAGTGGCCCTTAACTTTACAACAGTGAAACCTTGACTTGGAAGCAAAATACTCAACTTCACAGTAGTAATATTCAACTTAACAACAGTGAACAGTTAGTGGCCCTCATCTTTACAGCAGAGAATACTGGACTTTAAGGTAATGATGCAGTGACCCTGGACTTCATAGCAGGGATCCGAGACTTTGAAGCAGTGGCCCTCAACTTTCAACAGTGAAACTAGATTTTAAGGGGTGACACTCAACTAAAATTTATAGCAGTGGCCTTTGACATTGACCCACTTTACCCTAGACTTGTGTGAGATTTGATGTAGAGACCTGTTAGATGGATTCTTTCATCCTGTCTAGCTCCCGCAGGATTCTGTCCCACAAAATCTCAGTTCATCTTTGTTAGATGAACACCTCAGTTCAAACACCTTTGAATGGCAATAGCATTCTAGAAATCAACAGATATGTCTGTGATTGACTACATTGCTCAACGCTGCAAACACGTTATAAATGGAAACTCTGCCTTTGTTTGCACCTTTTAATTATTTTTATTTTATATTAATTTGTTTAATAACAACTTTTGTGCTATAAAAGATTTTTTTTTATTTTATATATATTTCTTTTTTGTGTGAGTCCCACAAATCATTTTATTCTCCTGCGTCTCGCGCACACACACTCTGTTGCTTTGGGTCCAACGGGTCTCGCAGTAGTCCTGCGGGAGTGCAGGTCTATAATTTGATGTTCTCCCTTACAGAGATAAGAGATACAATACTGATATATTTTTTCTTTCCTCAGCACTACCTTACCTGCTTCAGTGGAACTATCGCTGTGCCCTTCCTGCTTGCTGAAGCCATGTGTGTGGGATATGACCAATGGGCAACCAGTCAGCTTATTGGCACCATTTTCTTCTGTGTGGGCATCACCACCCTGCTGCAGACCACTCTTGGCTGCCGGTAAGAGTGTTTTTTTGTTTGTTTGTTTCTTAAGTTTGTGGTTGTGCCATGTTGACAATGCAAGATACCATTCCGGGTTACTTGACTGTAACCTTGTTCCCTGAGAAAGCAGAACGAGATGCTGTGCTGCTCAGCACATTAGGAAACGTCTTAATCATGACCAGCTGTGAATATTGTGTGTAACATGTCAACACGGGGGTATAAATAGATGAGCCACAGGTGCATCATCAGGATATTTTGTCTGAAGAGCAGTCCTGGGTCATCTTCAGCATGGCAAAGCAGCGCAGCATCTCGTTCCGCTTTCTCAGGGAACAAGGTTATAGTCAAGTAACAGGGAACGCTCACTTTCGAAAGCTATAATCGATGCTGCGCTGCTCAGCGCATTGGGAACGAGATACCCAGATGAATGACCGGCTGAACAGCCGAAAATTGAACCTTAGGCAGGTAATAAATGCAAAATCATTTTCACCATTCCTGGGGCAAAGTCTTAAGCAGGATGGAGAGATAGACAGAGCCCCAAAATCTGCAAATCCCCTAATCTCTTCAAGGAAGTTATTGACATGAGAAAAAAAAAAAAAATTAGGGTCAGAAGTTTATCAGACGCTGATTCTATAGGTTCAAAGGGGGTTTCAACCAGACTCTCGAGAACTATAGCTAAGTCCCAATAAGGGATCTTGGTTTTTACTGGAGGCCTCAGTCACCTGGCCCCACAAAGAAAGCGAGAGTGCAGAGGGTGTCTCATGAGTGGTGCCCCGTCAACCAAGGCGTGGCAAGCCGAAAGAGCGGCCACATAAACCTTAAGAGTGGCATGGCATGTGCCTGTTGATAATTTCTCTTGCATGAAGTCCAGAACTGAAGCAATCTGGCAATTGACTGGATCTACATTGTGTAAAACACACCACTTAACACCCCATGTACTGGCATAAATTTGTCTAGTGGAGGAAGCCCTAGCACTTAAAATTGTCTCAATAACATCTGTTGAAAGCCCAGTGTTTCTCAATTGGTACCCATCAGGGGCCAAACATGAAGATTCCACAGGTGGGGCCTGGGATGGAATATTGTACCCTCTGCCTGAGACAGAAGGTCCATCCTGTCTGGAATCGCCCATGGCGAGCTGTTGAGGAGAGGTATTATCTCCAAGAACCACACTCTGTTCGGCCAACATGGCCTTCAACAGGTCAGCCTGGTATTCTTGTAACACTGCCATAGTGTGCAGCGCAGCACCAGCCTGACCTGCAGCTTGGTAAGCTTTACCCACTAGTGATGATGTTACTCTACATGGTTTAGTGGGGAGGGTAAGTTTCTTTATCGAAGATGCCGATTCGGGCAGAAGATAGCTCGCGAGTGTCTCTTCAACCCGCAGCAGGTTATGTTCCAGGGTTAGTTCACTACAGCGAGCCTTCAATGGGGTGATAGATTATTACAATATGTAATATAGCCTATTTTATTTATATATATATATATATATATATATATATATATATATATATATATATATATATATATATATATATATATATATATATATAATATTATATGATATGTTAATGAGGAAGCGCTAATATAAGTAATAAATAAGGTAATATTATTATTCTAATATGATTATTTATTTAATTGGCATATATAATAATGATCTATAAATTATGTATTAAGAGGTATGCATAAATTATAAAACAATATGACAAGGTAATGTTTAACTTATATATGTTTATATATTTTATTAATTACATGTTATATCTCACACATGGAGTGGTATTTTCTATAATGTCTGAATTCTAAATCAAAATGCATATCTGATATGACTTAATGTATAATTAGCATAAAACTAATAATACAATTTACGTTCTCAAGGATTGGAAAAAAAATTTAAATGATTGCACAGCCATCAGTAAGGTGGCGATATGCACTAAGCAGGTAAACAACTAATGAACAAAAGAACAAGAAAGAAACAGCTTGGCGCGCTTTTTCTTAGCGTCCATTTCTATAGTGACTCGTCGATTCGTTGCTCTGTTGAGAATGTCTTGAGTCTTAACCAGGAACATACTCTGAGTTGAATGAACTTACTCCCGGACATGTTTTTGGAACCACATACCTCGAGTAAGCAAGGTTTGGGGTTAATCAACCGAGAGTTCAGGGTTTAGTTCACGGTAAGTTAACCCTGCTTTCTGGAATACACCCCTGATGATGCACCTGTGGCTTATCTATTTATAGCCCCGTGTTGCAGGTGCGCACAGATGACGTCATCGAATGGGGCTATATTACCTCCGGGTCAATTCTATCGACATGTTACACACAATAAGTCGTGGCCTAATGGTTAGAGGGTTGGACTCCCAATCGAAGGGTTGTGGGTTCTAGTCTCGGGCCGGATGGAATTGTGGGTGGGGGTAGTGCATGAACAGTTCTCTCTCCACCTTCAATACCACGACTTAGGTGCCCTTGAGCAAGGCATCGAACCCCCAGCTGCTCCCCGGGTGCCGCAGCATAAATGGCTGCCCACTGCTCCGGGTGTGTGCTCACAGTGTGTGTGTGTGTGTGTGTTCACTGCTCTGTGTGTGTGCATTTCGGATGGGTTAAATGCAGAGCACAAATTCTGAGTATGGGTCACCATACTTGGCTGAATGTCACTTCACTCTTCACTCACTCACTCTATTCACAGCTGGTCACGATTAAGACGTTTCCCAATGCGCTGAGCAGCTCAGCATCTCGTTCCACTTTTTCAGGTAACTACAGGTTCGCATCCAGCCTGCGTGGTGAAATCCCATGCAATGCTCCACTGTAAGTGGACTTAACTAAATTACAAGTAATCTCAAAAGTTCACTTATTTTGAAAATAAGTTAAATAAAGGCATATGTTATTCTGATCACAACATATAAAAGTATTCAGTATATAGCAGAAGCCCATCTGTTGTTCACATTTTTTGCGCACACAGTATGTTGTGTGTGTGTGTGTGTGTGTGTGTGTGTGTGGGAGTGGGTGTGGGTGGGTGTGGGTGGTTTTATTGATTACTTTCAGGATGTTAGATTCAGGCTTATTTTACAAGTGCACTTTAGTTCAGCAAGTGCTGCTTCTGCTTCACTCTCTTTTTGCTCACTCCCAGAAAATATGGAAGATGATAAACATCTTGAACATTCTGACCACAGCAAAGACAGCTGTGAAGAATCTCTGCTTTCTCACTGGCTCGTCATCATAATTGACATTGTATTTGAAATGAAGTGGTGCTCGTGAGATAATCTTCAGCAAAGCAGTGTATAAAATGCATTGAATGCCTGATAAAAGTGTGGGAGCATTATTAGCACATCATGATGGACCGAACATGTTGAACACTGCATCACTCATGTTCATGGGATAAGCAAGTCAGAACATGTGCATGAACGTCATGACCTCACATATTGAGGCGTTTCCAGTTATTGGAAAGATGTAATTAAAGCAAAAGGTTAGAGTCTTCAGAGAAGACAGAAGTTGGCATCATATATTTACATTTTATATCAATGTACTTTTATTGGCATGTCTGGGCATGTGCTTCATATTCGTGTGAATATTACTCTAAAGTACAATGCTAAGAGATTTTAACTCTTTTAATCTTTATTTGCTTTCACCTGTCTTTTTCCTTCCTCTTGCTGAAAGTGGAAGTAACCTAGATTTAGTGTTGATTAAAATATTTCTCTCAGTTCTGTGAAGAGGAAGGGCATTCCTAAGAGTTTTTCCACTGGTTATGAGACACAAGCACTTGTTTACATTCACTGTATTTACATTTCTTTGAAAAGATTTCTTCGTTTTAATGACACTCAACCCTCTTAGTTGCACAAAGCTGACCACATTTTATTATGAAAGAGGAGATCGAATGGAAACGTGGAAGAGAAATCGAGAATATGACAGCTTTTTTGTTGTTTAAGAAATCTAACATCAGTTGTTCATGCAACAGGTCTGGACTGGAGAAAATGGGTCCGTTCTGTTTAAGCTGTGGTCATCTGTCGATCTTTGTGTTTGTGATAGAGGTTCTTTACTCACTCTGTTTTTTGTTTTGTTTTTACAAAAAAAGTATTTCAAATAAATGCTGTTCTTTCAAACTTTTTTTACTCAACAGAGAATTCTTAAATAATGAAACATGGTTTCCACAAAAAATATTAAGCAGCACTGTTATCAACATCAATAAAAAAGTCAAAAATGCAAATAAGCACATTAGAATGATTTCTGAAGGAGCATGTGCCACTGAACACTGGAGTAATGATGTTGAAAATTCTGATTCATCATTGCATTTTAAAATATTAGAATAGAAAACAGTGTTTTAAATTGTTATAGATAAATTAAGCTTTGGTGAATACAAGATTATTTTCCAAAAACCTATTACCAACCCCAAACTTGTAAACTGTAGTGTAAATATTCAACAAAAGCATGATTCACTAATGTGCTAAAAATATTTTTTTACATAGAATTTACATAGAATTTGCAAACCATAAAATGCAGAGTGGATCAGTCACCAATCTGGTGACCAGTGGCTCCATGACCCTTGTGTCACCTCACCTCTGCTTTGAATAAGGATCAAGTGCATTTGATAAAACAAATGAGTACATTCTGATCCCTTAAAAAAAAAAAAAAAAATAGTGCGTCAATGTCTTATCTAAGTCCTTGGGTCTGTTTATGCCCATAAACAACATATACAACTTCATCAATCACAGCCTCTCAGGAGACTGTTTCCACTGTTAATGTTTTGCTGCTGCACTTCGCTTAAATGTAATTAATGTCACAACACTGATATGACATAAAGCCCCCAATAGGGAAGCTAGTGGCAGTGATGTCTTATGTGGTGTAGATTGCGGGAGGAGGTGGAGGAGGCTGTGTATCTGTGGAGAGCTGATCCTTTAGGCTGTTCATGTCAAAGACATTTAGCCTTTGCCTGTTCTGTGTCTGGCACTCAATGTTCTTTTGTGGCCACTTTGCCCCTTGAATAAGAGGGTCGTCTGATGTCTGTACTGCTCATGTGATCCCTCTGTTTTGACATCAATTGCTCGTGGCACATGCTGTCTCCAGGGAAACCCGAGCGTGTGACTGAAAATAGAGGAAATGAGAAGAAGATAAGAGTGGGAAGAATCGGGTGAATGTTGCCGTTAGACCTTTGTGCTGATTCAATGTATGTGAGCTTTACTGATACTTGTTACATCTGACTGAACAGTTTTCCACTGAGTAGAGGATAAAGACCTGATGATTTGACCTTAAACATTCTCTTTATCTAGACACACAAGGGGGCAAACCTTTTAAAATGGATCTGTGCTCTTCAGTTGTGGTTATGTAAAACATGGTCCTTTTGATATTACTTGGTGTATTGTCATTGCTGGGTCATGATGACCCTCCTCCCATCTTTGTTGCTCTGTGCATCAAGTGTTCTTAAGCAAAGATAAAGGGGGGAAAATGAGAAGGAGTTTGAAAATCAGTGGCCTTTTATAATCATAATTTGATATAGCAGCAGTCTTAACTAACAGACTTCAGAGCCCACATCAGTAGTTTGTCTGGAGACATCTAGTGGTTAAAGCTGAGGTGCCCAGACCACCTTTTCATAAATTTTCAAGGTAAATAAGATGAAAAATGTTCAAACTAAAATAGAAATTAGAAATGAATACATGCTTCAATTATGTTTTTTGTTGTTGTTATTTTCCGTTGAGAATGACTGCATTAAACCCCATGTAAAGTGGTTGGTGTTACATGTCAGTCAAATAGTCTATTTTTGGACAAAATAGGCTGCCATAAGCACCTGATCTTGTCTTTAGTCAAAGGTCTGATTACCTGAGCCTAAATATATGTCAGTGTTCTTGACAGTTGTTCTTTTATAATTATAATTGAGTGATTTACAGACAAATCACTAAACAGAATGATTTGATCACTGCCTCGTGATGTGGTTAAGAGCTCCTCTTGGTGACCATTACCTGTCTTGGAGGACAGATGTTTCTAAGGAGCATGAGTGTTTTAGTGTGTGTGTGTGTTAGTACAAGCTGTTCTTGTGAATGATTGTGTTTTTGTGTGTGTTTTGTCTCTAGGCTTCCATTGTTCCAGGCTAGTGCTTTTGCTTTTCTAGCCCCAGCAAGAGCCATCCTTTCACTGGATAAGTGGAAATGTAACGCAACAGGTACTTGTTGAACACACACACACACAGGTGTACCCTCTCAGTCACACTTAAAACTGCTAATCTGATCGTCTTGTGTCTCTGCAGCTGTTCCTCTATTGAATGCCACCGAGCTGCCACACACAGAAGACATCTGGTACCCCAGGATACGAGAGGTGTGTTCAAACAAAGAGAATGAAGAACAGAATGTGTATCTAATGAGGAACATTAATGTAAAAATCAATAAAGGAACCGATGGTGAGAAACTAATGAAATAAAATGAGGTGACAAATTAAGGCAGAGTGGCTATAAATAAAGGCCCTGAATTATATTAAAAAAAAAATCTATAGAATCACAATCACCGTAAATTTAAATAAAAAGGAGGTAAAATCATCTTTACATCAATATTTAATGTTACAATGGATTAAATACATGAATAATTGTTTTCCTAATATTTTACATTTGTATGGTTAATTAAAATCTTGAAATGTGATTACTATTTATTAAAAGTACAATAAACCATGTAGTGACTCGGGTAATTTGAGTTATTGGAAACTGCGTTTAAAAAATTCATATAATTTAAATAACTATGTGCATAAATGTTTATTTAGTGGGCTAAAATCAATGTACAGTAAAAACTAATTAGGACATGATTTGTGTGTTGAAGTGAATATTCTGTAAAGATCAGTGAAAAATAAATAGAGCAATTTGGATAAAGATTTAAAAAAAATTGTATATATTATAGGCTATACACCGTAAATGAGTAGTTGTTATACACAAGTATATAATAACGTATATGTAATATGAGATTAAATGAAACAACTATAAAGTACAAACTGAATCAGTAATAACTATAGACAGCTCCTTTTTTGCACACACTCACTCTGTGTGTGTCACAAGACTGAAGGAGACGACTGAGAACAGACAGGTAATCTTCAGACTTTTATTCGAGGACTTAACATGATCTTAAGTCTTCTCCAAGTTTTGTGCGTTTTGAATGACATTAGAGTGAATAAATGATGAAAGAATTAGTATTTTTGGATGAACTATCCCTTTCTCAGTCTTTTAAGAGAGTTTTGCATAGACTGATTTGATATTGATTCTGGTGTGGCAGACAAAGCAACTTGAGCTAAATTAGATTAAACAGAACATAACTCTGTCTGGAGGTCTTTGTCAATGACACTTTTCAATCCTTGATCCCTTTTAACCTTTAACTGCTTTTTGAAGATCCATCTTTTTCTTCTTCTAGTTTATTTGTATGATGATCAGATTTAGGTTAAGTTAACTTCTTTCTCCCTCTCTGTCTCTGTAGATCCAGGGTGCTATAATCGTCTCGTCTCTAATAGAGGTGATCATAGGGGCCTTAGGTTTGCCAGGTATCCTGTTGAAGTACATCGGCCCGCTCACCATCACTCCTACTGTCACTCTCATTGGGCTCTCGGGCTTCCAGGCGGCTGGAGAGAGAGCAGGCAAACACTGGGGCATAGCCATGCTGTGAGTACAGCTCACACACACACACACACACGATAACTGTAGCTCAGTGGATGCAGTGTATAAACTCTCTGCCCTCTGTTAAACAGAACCATATTCCTGGTGCTGCTGTTCTCTCAGTATGCGCGTAACATCCAGTTGCCGCTCCCAATCTACAAATACAAAAAAGGCTGGACGTCTTATCGCCTGCAGCTGTTCAAGATGTTCCCAGTGAGTTTCTCCACATTCATTCAAGACAAACACAGTTTAAACAGAATAGGGAAGCACATAAGGATGTAGAAAATGATTATTATATTATATAGAATTATTATATTATTTTATTTGATATATATATATATATATATATATATATATATATATATATATATATATATATATATATATATATATCATTTTCTCAGTAGATAATCACATTATACGTCTTCCTGTAATAATGCAGGGAAACATTCATTATACATAAATCTTGTATCAGGGATTGATGTATTTTCTTAAAATTAATTCACTTTTTTTATTATCTGAAATATATATTTTTTTTTTTATGTGAAAGCCCATATAAATGTTTCGCTGCTAAAGTTGCAATTGTGATTTAAAAAAAAAAACTATTATAGTATATTAAGTATAGTATTTAATAGTATAGACAGTATAGTATAAGTGTGTGTATATGTATGTATGTATATTTTTGTTTTTCTCAGTGCCATCCCATTAAAAAATAATGAATTATACATTTATGTATTTTCTTGCTTGCTTGCTTATGCTGTTGCCAAAGTTGTGCCAATTATGGAAAAAAAAATATTGATAAAACACCAGATTTTCATAGCAGAAGAAATATATATTTTTTTTACATTCAAGTGATCATCATTCAAATTCAATCATTTGAATTTCTGTTTAATTGCAAATGCTGCTTTTTAAATATATTGGCAGGTAAAGTTGTTGAACATATCTCAATAATCAGTGTATTGCGGTTTACACTTGATTTACACTTTAAAATTATCCACATTCTCATAAAGGAATTCTCATTTTCATTAGCAGTCTGGTGTCTCCTGCTCACAGGAGCGTGAGGTGGCATTTTCAGAGTGTTGGCACAGCTCTTAATCTGCCGTTAGCTCTGATGACAGCCGTAATTACCATGCTGTTTCAGAGATGAGATCATTTTGGCCTGTGTTTTTAATGGGAGCACAGCAGACAATGACATGGCAATGAAAGTGAGTGTGGGAGGCAGATAGAGGCAAGCCAAAACACACAGATTGATCCTTGATGAGGAATCGTGAGAGAGTTTCAGCGTGCAGTGCTGTCTGCTTGTTTGAAGGCTAGTGGAGGAGGTTGGATAACATGTCTGGCTTTGTGTTCAGCAGTCTGCGTTACTCATCAGGAATTAGCATGAGAACAGTGTTGTTTCTTTGTTTTAAGTAGCTGGGTTTATCTCTCTTTCTTTCTCTCTGTAGATCATCATGGCTATCCTTGTGTCATGGTTTCTGTGTTTCATCTTCACGGTGACTGATGTGTTTCCCCCTGAGAAGGACAAATATGGCTTCTACGCCCGAACAGACGCCCGACAGGGCATCCTGGCAGCCGCCCCCTGGTTTAAGATACCCTACCCCTGTGAGTGTGTTACTCTTTTCCAAACCTAGCGAACTGCCCATATTTCTGCACCTCTTAAGGCCAACCCTTCTGAAAAGTAGTACACATTAGCATGCTTTTAAAAATTATATTTTTCCAGAAGTACTTCTTTTTTTCTTTTTTTGTGTGTGAAGTGAATGTAATGTTTTAGGAAGCTTATTTGCATGTTAATTACAATTAAATGGAAAAAAAGTATTCTCATATACATTTATATTAACTAGTTAACTTTAGAGTGTTTTACATATATGTAATTCCCTATCTACTCCTATTAATTACACATTTGTAGTTATATTGTACCTTTAAATGTAATATCTATACATCAAAACAAGTTTGTTTCTTTAAGGCACAACAAAAGATTATTCTAACATAATGTGTAATAACTTTATTTTATAGTTGAATTTGTAATTCAAGTTAAGTGTGGTAAGAAATATTGCTCCAATTAGGTCACATATGAGGTTCCATGACATTTAGGAGGCTTATAGGCAGCTCACTATGTTATAATAGATGAACTACATCAGTTCTTACATTTAAACTGATAATTACATTGAGAACTAAATTGTGTAGTGAATATAATATATTCAGTAAATCTTGTTAAATGCTAAACCTAATCAGATTATACATGTTGCTTTGTTTGAATGGTTGTGTTGTAGTCCAGTGGGGGATGCCCACAGTGACAGCAGCAGGGGTGATTGGGATGTTGAGTGCTGTAGTTGCCAGCATCATCGAGTCCATTGGAGACTATTACGCCTGTGCCCGTCTCTCCTGTGCCCCGCCTCCACCTATACATGCCATTAACAGGTACAACACAAGGACACAATTGCACATATCAAAACTGATAAGACACTTAGCATGTTTGGTTGTCCTAATGCACTAATTGGAAAATTATTTTTCTCAGAGGGATCTTCATGGAGGGTCTTTCCTGTGTTCTCGATGGCATCTTCGGGACAGGAAATGGCTCCACTTCTTCTAGCCCAAATATTGGAGTGCTGGGCATCACCAAAGTAGGACCTTTTCCTATCCAGCCTCCCTGGTATTAGATATTGGCTTTATGACCTGGGTGTTAAAAGCACATGTAGAGAGCAGTCCATATTTTATTTTTTTGTAAGAAATTAATGCTTTTATTCATCAAGGATGCATTCAATTGAAAAAACTTGATATTTATAATGTTAGTATATTTCTATTTCTAGTAAATGCTCTTTTGATTTTATAAAAAAAAAATATCAATACCTCCTGGAAATTGACTGTATTCCCCAAAAGTATTAAGCAGCTCAATTATTTTAAACATTGATAACAATAAATATTTCTTGAGCAGCAAATCAGTAATATTAGAATGATCATGTGTGACTGAAGGCCGGAGAAATGACTGAGGTTAAATAATTCTTTCTAAAATCTTACACACTACAAACTTTGTAATTATAGTGTGTATTTCAGCTGACTTTTTAGGTTTGTATCTCACTTGTTGCTGTATATTCTGGTGTCTAGTCGTGTAATGCACTTGTTATGCAGGAGTTATCCTCTGATTGGTCGTTTCTTCCCTCTATGTGTTTTATTGTGTAGGTGGGGAGTAGGCGAGTAATTCAGTATGGCGCGGCACTGATGCTGTTACTAGGAATGGTGGGTAAATTCAGCGCTCTCTTCGCATCGCTGCCAGACCCAGTTCTGGGGGCGCTGTTCTGCACTCTATTCGGCATGATCACCGCCGTTGGCCTTTCCAATCTACAATTTGTGGATCTCAACTCATCCCGCAATCTGTTCGTCCTTGGCTTCTCCATCTTCTTTGGCCTGGTCCTGCCCAGCTACCTCAAAGAGAACCCGCTAGTCACTGGTAGATACACAAACACATGTCTACTCACCCCAATGGAAATGATTATTGCTTCTGGAGGAACTAGTGAGGAACCATGTTCTTTTCTTCTTTTGTAGGTATAGTGCAGATAGATCAGGTGCTGAATGTTCTGCTCACGACTGCCATGTTTGTAGGAGGTTCAGTGGCGTTTGTGCTGGATAATACTATTCCTGGTAGGTGCAAATCTCATAATACACTCAAAAAACACTGTTTGTCTGAAAAATCAGGAGAAGATGGAGAACTTTGATTTCTTTTCAACCAAATGAAAATTTTTTATTCTGTTCCAGGCACCCCGGAGGAAAGGGGCATACGCAAGATGAATCGTGGAAGCGGTGTATCTAAACGGGAGAGAATGGAGTCTTACGACCTTCCCTTTGGTATGGACTTCCTGCGGCGCCATCGCATTTTCCAGTACCTCCCAATCAGCCCCACATTCGCTGGCTACCCATGGAGCGTCCTCACGCACAGATGCCATGAGCGCCACGACAGGAGAGAGGACGACATACCAACAAAGCCAGAACTGGGAGAAAGTGGGGTATAGTGTAGGTTTTTAGATAGTAGTCACAATGCTCCATTCCACCCAGTCAGTGCAATCTTCAGTCCAGTCCTTTACTAAACAGCCAGCGATTAAACTCTTTTATCCCACAATCCTTTAAAACTCTGTATCCTTTTTGATTGACTCATCAAGGTTTTCCAAAGTTGGTTTCTAGCTGTGAACACGGCTTCTAAAAACTTTGACAGCACAGCAGCTTTGGCATTGATCTGAAAGTCTTTCCATGAGAACCGCGAGTGGATACAATTCAGGTTGTACTTGTTCATCTCTCTCTGTGTGGGAGGACATGTGTACAGAGACTGAGAAATCACTATATATTATCTACTGGATTTCCAATATCAGTGTTGCTTTTTTTTTTCGACCTGCACTGCTCCGTCTGCACAAAGCGTCCTTTCGTAGATAATTGGGTGTTTGAATTTAAACGAGGCACTAATGAGTGCTATCACACACTTTCACATTCAATACACACACAAAGACATGCTCACACTCGCATTATGCATGGTGCAGTTCCGGATCCCCGTTGAAGATAGAAGATCGTTAAGGTTTACATAGTGATGCAAGGTTATTGTGCTTTATGTTTGAATTGCATTGCTTGAATTAACGCACAAAATGTAGTTTGCTTGTTCCTACTTTAACTTCTAGTCTTGCTTCCAAATCGTAAGTTAGCTGCTATTTTGATTAAAAGCTCTTAAGCTTCTTAAATACTGTTATTTGACACCTTGAAATTGTAGTGGTTGCACGTTTTGGAGGCAGATAGCTATGCAGTAGGTAAAATTAGACGAAAATCGAATGTACTGTCAGTGCATGGCTTCAAAAGAAGGAAGACTGGAAGGGAAAAACTTGAGAATAGTTGCACTCAGGCAGTCCCATTGAAAGACGTGGGGAAATGATTGCGATTGAGTCGACTGAACCCTCCTTTTGGCTCAACCACAGTTTTGTTTGATATAGGTGGCACTTCCTCACTGCTGGTTAAGTGAAAGTGGTTTATAATGTAGATTCCCACAAGCACTTCAGATGTGGTTTGTTTTTGAACACCAAGAGGATGGGTGGCATTTAGTGGGCAATCATTGACAGGTTCTTCAGCTGTACAAATCCTATTATACTGTATTATCACAATCAGTTTCTGATCATTAGTATTTAGTTGTAACTATAAATTCACATTTCCCATCTTTGGTTTACAGAAATTTTGTGATCTTTACTGTAACAACATGTACAATACAAAGCATTTTTTTTTTTTTTTTTTTTGTTATAGCATTGAAACCAATATTCGATCATTGGAGACTCTATTGTCATGGAAGGGTGACTTCAGTGGCCCTCTTGATTTAATAGTGTGCAGTTGTGCTTTAACCTGATATGTGATAATCTCACTTAGAGCTCCATCTGACGGTGGTATTTGTACTTGTAATTTATTTATTTATATATACTACATCTACTATGTTTGTGCAAACCATTTGCTGCCTGTAAGCAGGAAATGGAAGATGCAGTTCTCCACTCTAAAGTTTGATTTGAAATGCACACACAAGGTGTGTGTGTGTGTTGCAGCTGAGAAATTGCCGTTTTATACTACCACATTCTTGACATTTATGACATAACTGGTGCTTCCTCAGTGAGTCATTCCAACTAACATGTTTGAGATGTTTTTTTCTCTCTCTCTTTCTAGCTGACCTGTAATACAGCTCGATGTTGGATTTGTGTTGTATTAGTCTTTACCCGAAACCCTAATTATGCAAGGAGCATTTCACTTAGTAACACAATGTTACAACTCTTACTTTGTTTTCAGCCTTATTTACACATTTAAAAAGAACTTCTGTGCATTATAGCAGGACAGAACACATGACAGAGTGTTTTTAATGTGTTTGGGAATGTTTAAATGAGTGGAATGAGATCTACAGTTCAAATCAATGAGAGTCAAAACACAAATAATGTCTAAAGAATTCATTACTATTACACTTAGTGTTCCTAAAATAATCTTCTAAAACGTTCAGCACTCTAAAGTGTGTTATAATGATTCCAAAGTAAATGCAAGTGAGAAAGTGTGCAGTTTGCCACTAAATCTTCTCCCATTCTCACCGATAGTGCTTACAGTGGTGTCAGTTCTCATCTCCTCGAACTTTTATCCTTAAATAGTTTATTGAAATGTTATCGTATGACATCTTATGAAGACCTTTCACATCCTGAGATGTATAATTGTCTGTCAGTCATAAAGTGTTCTATGGCAGTGACATGCATAAATATTTGTCAAGTGATGGGGATTACTGAAAACATATATATAATATAATAATAATAAAAAAGGTAGATTTGTTGATGCGAAATATGGTGATGAATATGAGAACATTTTGGAAATAGATGCTCTTGTGCTGAACTTCAGTATCCACTGATGTAAAGTTTGTGATGGGTCCTAATAACATGGTGGCATGTGATTTCAAAGAAAATAAGCCCTTCAGTTATTTTGAAGGGGATATATCTGAAGAATATGCTTAGTTTCTCTGAATCATAATATGTTTTCAATATATATATATATATATATTTAGTTTTTACAGACAAGATGTTGGGTGGAAAGTGCTTATCTTAAATCATCATGCTGCAAAGCGCACCAATTTGTTACATTTTTATTTGAGTAAAACTAATTTTCTTTTTTGTTGTATTTTTTAATCTTAAGTTTGTTTGAATATTTTTGTTAACTTGACTGTTTTCATATTGTATTTTTCTAACATTACTTCCTGTTCATGTTAAAAGTAGTACAAAAAAATTTAAATAGAAAAAGGTGCAATGCATTGAGACTATTATAAATATATGAAAATATATATATTTAGGGCAGAATGTGCTATATTCTTGGACCAGCCATTGCAGCTCCTGTAAGTAGAAACAGCAGAAATTGTTTTGTTCCATGTCCCTAAAGATATTTAATAAGATGTTTCTGAACAAAACATATTGTCTTGTGTCTTTTTGCATGTTTTTGTTTATGTGTGTGTATCAAGGTTCCCCCAATAAAACAGTATATATCAGGTATTTAAAAAGGAAATATGAATAATAATAATTATAACTTCTTATAAATAACATTTTATAAATAATTATTTTAATAATTATTCAAACAAATCAAATACCATTGTTGTCTATTCCTGCATCCTTGACTGTTTTCAGGGTCAGGTTATAGCGCTATCTGAGGGGGAAATAATAAAACTTTAACATTTCAAATGAATGGATTTTTTTCTGAATCGTGGTCTAGTTAAGTATGCAAGGTGACAGTAAAATTTTGGTCTGATCTGTTAAACTCATCAAGTATATCAGGTTACACATATCTGTTTTTCACCTCTGCTTCTCCCCCATCAACCGTGTGTGTGTGTGTGTGTGTGTGTGTCTGTGTGTGGTGACCGTAACCATCGGAGTTAACATGATTAAGCACGCAACTCAACCAGACTCAGTTAATAGATGCCATCTTAGTGGATGCAGAGAGAAGAAAGTGAAGAGATGCTGTCAACAACACCAGGTCTATTCTTTATGGTCCCTTTTTGAATATTAATAAAGGACACAGTTAATCAAGTAATCAAATAATATGATAAATGATAGACCTACAAGAAGTGTCTCATGGTGAAGATGTCTACAGAACAAATCTAACAAAACAAAAAAAAAACATGTTACAAAATGATCAAAGTATGTTGTTCTTTGTATGTTTTACTGATTGAATAGCCATATATATATATATATCAGATTTAATGGAACCAGGCTTATTTTTATAATAAGTTTTTTTTCTTGTCAAGTTGACATGTTTGAACAATTGTTAAAAATTAAAGGTTTACTTCCCCCACAAAATGAAAATTAGCCTGTGTTTTACTAACCCTCAAAGCATCCTAGGTGACTTTCTTCTTTCAGATGAATCCAATCGGAGTTCTAAAAAAAATTGGGTAACACTTTATAATAACTGCATGCTATTAATCATTAGTTAAGCATTAGGAAACATTAATTCATCATTTATAAAGCATTAATAGACATTTATAAGCAGTTTATAAATACAGCTATAAATGCTTTATACCTGATTTAAAAGCATATCTATAATGTATTTAATAATTGTTTTTTCATACTTTATTAATGATCAATTTATCATTTCTAAATGAAGTATAGCATTATTTACACACCAGTTATTAAGGAGTTGTCAGTGGTTCATAAGATCACTTAGAAATTGTAAGTAAATGGTTAATAAACTATTTAGATGTGCATTCATACATCTTTTTATTCAGACGTATAGTAATAGTGTTAATAAATGGTTTATTAACATGTATTTCTACTGTAATTCAGGGTCAATTCAAGTAGTTATAAAACATATGTAGTTGTTAACAAATGAGATTTAAAGGCTGTTACTATTTATATGTTCTGAATCACTGTGTTTTGTTTGTTTCTGTTTTTTGTTTAGAAGATAACTGAGCCTTTAAATATCCTTTATAAATGCTTTACAAGGCATAACTAGTCCTCACTTTAGATGAGCTCACATAAATAGTTAACTGACCACTACTAAATGCTTTATAAATACCTGAATTTACTACATTTCTTGTGATCTTATGAATCACTGGCAACTCCTAGATAACTGGTTTGTAATTAATGCTATACTTAATTGAGAAATGATAAATTGATCATGAATAAAGTATGAAATTACACATTATAGATATGATTTTAAATCAAGAATAAAGTATATCTGTATTTATAAACCGATTATTACTGTCTATTAATGCTTTATTAATGATTCATTATCTGTTTACTAATGCTTAATTAATGATTAATAGTGTGCAGTTATTATAAAGTGTTACCAAAAATTGTACTGGCCCCTTCAAGCCTTTAAAATGGGGGTAAGAGGATGTATGTTGTGTTTTTGCTGAACCAACACTTTAACATTAATTAGCTGCTGTAAAAGGTGTTAATCTTATCATTTACTAATATAAAATTTAAGATAAAGAGTTATCATTATGCACTGTGATTATTTTTTTAGTAATTAACATTAAGAAGGTTAATAAATGCTATAAGAATATATTGCTTAATGTTAGTTCATTTTAGCATTTAAGAAATGAGACATTATAAAATGTTACCGTGTAAAAGTCTGATGATTTTAATAACACATTCAGGGCCACGGCCACCCCTGTATAAGCTCTGGCCACCCCTGTGGCCACCCCTAGGATTATTTGCAGTGGGTACTATTAATTTAAATGCAGAATGTAAATTCACAATAGTTTAAAAAAGTTCAGCACCTGCTGAGTTTTCAATGTGTTATCTTTAAAATATCAAAACATTATTTATTCATTTGTAACTGCAGGTTAAAGTATTATTCCATGTTCCACGGAACTGCATTAAACATTGTGTAAAAAAAACATCTAAATGGCACTTCAGATGCAGCTTCTGTTTTATCTGCATTGCAAATATCAATTTTGTTGATTATGATTGCATTTGCTTGGTAAAAGCCCAAATGCAAGTATTTGACCTAAAATATGGTGCACACTTTTAGAAACAATGCTGTAAAGGTAAAAAAAAAAAAAAAAAAAAAAAATCAGGTGTCAGCACAATTAAAAATAAGATATCAGCACAATAACACTCAGCAAAATAGTCTAATTATCGTTATCGATAAAATCCTAGAACTCACAGAGATATAACTTTTTGTCTATATTGCAAACCCTTAATTTTTTTTGTCTTTATTTTAATGTGCCACCCCAAAATTTACTGTGGCCTCAATTGGCCACCCCTGTTAAAATTTTCTGGGGGCGCCACTGAACACTTTT
The DNA here is from genome assembly GCF_003368295.1 of Carassius auratus. Lineage (NCBI taxonomy): Eukaryota > Metazoa > Chordata > Actinopteri > Cypriniformes > Cyprinidae > Carassius > Carassius auratus. The sequence continues at coordinate 462,548 of NW_020523831.1, read as the reverse complement.
AAAACAATTGAATAGTTTAAGAAGTTTTAACCATATAATAGAAATATGACAATAGTATGTGTGCCAAACATGTACTAAGGCTTTTGTGTATTATCATCGTTCAGAGACAAACCCTTAGAGCTGTTTGTGTCTTTTTGAACATTTTAGTCACAAATGTTACGGACGGGGATTAAACGGGTGAAACTGTGCTTTCATGTCCTATCAGATCTCCTCCTCCTTCTCCGTCGCCCTGTACCTCAGCGTCCGCGCGCTATTGTTTTGGGGATCCCCCGCTGGACGTACACGCTGTCCAGCGCTAAAGGAGCAGCGCGAGCGAACAAAGGGGCGTCCTCGGGCGCGCTGATTGGCTGCTGCGCTAGCTGAGGTCTGGAACAGCAGATGGGGTATTCCTCCTCTTCAAACGCCCCCCTCAAACTGCGATTGTTCCCGATGCGAGCACAGGAGCTCGGTTTGGGTTGGAATGACAGAAGCCTTGGTTTGTTCATAGCGTCGCGGATGGTGGCTTCGTACAGTTTTGTGTCGTCTGGAGGGATAAAAGCACAGATAAGGACCCTCCAGAATTTTATCTGAGCGACGGACATCGGGCATCTGGAGACTGAGAGCACAGATCTGCGAGAGAGAGAGAGAGAGAGAGAGAGAGAGAGGGGTGGGTGTTTGTGTGCATGCTTTAATACGTGTTTGTTACTCACGACTTGTTCAGACTTGGATGCTGATGTGCCCGTGGCTGTTTTATGCTGGCATGCGTTTGCAACTTTGTATCATAACGTGTAATATGATCGGTTGTGCATTGCAATTCATTGAGAATGTCTTACTGGAAGTGTAATATAATATTCAGGCTTCAGATTACAATAGCATCTGTAGACTCTTGTCAAGAGAATAATATGCGACAGTGTTTAACATTTAGAGTTGTTTACGTCCCCTGTGAGATATCGGTGTTGGCAATGGGAAAGTAACTATGAGCTCAAATGACTTTCCTGGCATTATTTTGGGCCAGATTACATAACGAGTCTGGTTTATCCAGAATAGTTCTTCCAAAAATGTCAATTCTGTTACTGTTTACTCATGCACATGTTGTTCCAAACCAGTATGACTTCCATTCTTCTGTGGAATACAAAAGGAGTGAATGATTTTTTTTTTTCTGTACAATGATCATAGACATGTTAAATTGATAAAAAGTGACAGTTTATAATGCTACAAAAGATTTTTTTTTTTCTGTTCATCAAAGAATCTTCACGGAAACGATCAGTTTTCTCACTTTCTTTAAGCAGCAGCACAACCATTTCACCATTAACTGAGTAGTAAATCATATCAGAATGATTTCTGAAAGATCATGTTACACTAAAGATTTATGGCTGCTGAAAATTCAGCTTTGCTTTGCCATAGCAGGAATAAATTGTATTTTTAAATATGTTAAACAGAAAACAGTTATTTCAAATATAATATTATTTCATACTTTTATTGTTTTTACAGTAACTTGATTAGCATAAGAGATCTTAAAAAAAAAAAAAAATATATATATATATATATATATATATATATATATATATATACACGATACAAACACCGAACAAATACAGAACCGGGACAATTGTTTTGCTTACGAATTATGAACTTCTTGATAATCTTCTAGAGCCATATGAAAACTTTGTTAGAAACAGACCAAAAAAATGACATGATAGTGAATAAATGATAACAGAATTTTTTTATTTTTGGGTGAACTTTCCCTTTGAACAGTGATCCTCACAGCTGCCAGCGATGCCTGTGACACATTCGAGTTCGAGTGAGTCAAGGAAATATCTTCAGAGAGCTCAAACATGAGGGAACCGTTTTTCTAAACTAAACAACTGCATCCACAACTTTTTTTTTTCTTTTTCTTTTTTTTTTTTGATACATGTGTAATCTTTTGGTGTTTACTCGTTACCAGACTAGCCTTTGTGTTTCAGTTACAAGTAAGAATCTGAGTCAGATGTGGGCATCATATTTTCCATGAAGTAGATTGTGAAGTTGCTGTGTTTTGTCTTTTTTGTCGTACTCTTGAGGGTTTCAGAAACAGCAGCAGCCATCAGTAAACACTCTGACAACTGGCAGTGCAAGCTTCTAAACACGTGAACCATGGGAAGGAAGAAGAAAAGGAAGAGTTGCTGTGGCAATTTAAACAATAGCCGAGCTATGGTGTTTTTGAGGAGATGCTGGTTGGGGGAGGTGAGGGAATGGATGTAGGCCAGGAAACATCAAGCGGAGATCTTGGCCTGGCTCTTAAAGACCGAGGCATTTGCTTTGGAATTGAACAACAAGGTGGAACTTCCAAGCCATGGGAAGGAAGAGAAAGGATGGAACCGTGGCTGTTGTTGGTTTCAAGTCATTACAGACAATAGCATGAACAAATATGAAATTAGATAGATTTATTACTTAAATAGGAACATGCAAACATGCATAAAAGAGATGTCCAGCTACAGAGTTTGGTTAGTTTTGGATGCTAAAGCAGGATTAAACCACCGCTTCCATCCTGTCTGTCCCACTTCCACAGTCTTCCCAGCACCGACACATGTATAACTCAAGTGCCAAGCCACCAGACTGTCTGTGTTTGAAAAACATATGTAATTATTCATAATTAGGTACTGTTGTAGAGGCAGAGTTGATCTTTTGGAGAACTGGCAAATTGGATAGTCGCATGAGTCCAAAAAATAGTTCTCATGCTCTTTTGCATTCGATTTTAATAGACTCCCTGGACACATTTAATGCAAGAGTGCACAGTTGCATAAGCGTGGAAAAGTACATGCCTTTTGAAACGTGATGCTGAAGTGGTTTGATGGCTGTTCAAGTGAAAAGCGTGAAAAAGTGGCTTTAGCATTGCAGAGACTGAAGCAAGGTCATGTTGGATGGAAAACTGGATTTTTTTCTTTATTTTTATTTCTCTAACCAACGTTTAACTGAATATCTTGAGTAAGGAAGGATTAAGATTGTGAAATGTTTTTTTCTCTTGACTTCCCCTTTTCCTTGTTCAGCATGTCTTGGATTGATGTTTTGGCCAGTGTGTGTGTGTAGTAATTGTACTCTACTTTGGTGTTGACAAGTGTTGTATTTTTAATGTTTTTTGAAAAATATTGTTTTTGAATAGTTGTGCTGCTTAATATTTTTTTGTAAACTCTAATACAATACAGAATTATTTGTTGAATAGAAACTTCCAAAGAACAGCATTTATTTGAAATAGAAATCGTTTTAATATTATAAATGTCTTTCCTGTCACTTTTGTTCATTTTAATACATCCTTGCTGAATTAAAAATATATATAAATTTCTTTAAAAACCAGCAAAAATCCACATTTACCAATAATCAAAAACCAAAATAAATCATTTTAATTGCTAAGTATGAAAAATGGATATTCACATAAAAAAATTGGCACCAATATATCATGCATCCATAATCTAATCAACACCTGTCATCTGATGCCTATTATCTGCTGGCAATGACTTTTGGATTTGTATCAGAGACTAATAGCGCTTCTGTAGTTCTGGCAGAACTATATTTAGGATATGAAATATTAATGTCAGAATAAGCTGCTCTGGGTCGATTGGTATTGAATATTTCATCATCTCCTGATTGAGTGCAGCGAGTGGTGTGTATGAAAGACTTGGGAGGGGCCACACACACATTTACACACACAAACACACACACACATATGCTCTAACAGCTACAGCTAACTGTACACTCTGGGTCAGGAGATGGTAGTGTTGATAAGAAAACATGCCCATACAAGAGAGAGACCCTATTGTTTGCTGGTGGGATAATGATCTTGTGAAAGGGTAATTGTGAAGGAGTTTTGTCAGGGACTGATTGAGGCCATTACCGGTTCCATTATGGATCACACCTGTGCTCTGTTTGTGTGTATTTGTATGTGTGTTGGACTCTTGAATTACATGTGTACACTAAGTAGTTCTCTTAAAGTTCTTCTAAGTGCTCATAATGATTAATGACAGTGTGAATAAAGACAGTGGAGAACTTGAGAGAGGCAGACACGGACAGATAAAGGGAGGAGGAGGCTGTGAAACCACCGCTGGGGAAGTCTGAAGCCTCATGTCAGTTTCCGCTGTGCATATCAGAGAGGAAGAGTTTAGAAGAGTCACATGGATTCTGCACTGGTTTAGCATTTAAACACCACTAGACGATCGGCTGCAAAAGAGACATTTACAACAGAAAGAAGGTAATATGCATTCAGTTAAGTCTTATATCTAGTTCAGGAAATCCTGTGAGATAGTGAGACAGTAAATGGGAAGTAGCCTATTGCTCTTCGTTCTGTTGAAAATGTCAGTATTTAAATCAGTGTCTAAATTCAGATGAAGAGGAGTAAATGCAGGAATTGTTCTTTTAAGTGACTTGTATATCATTTTATCATGTAGTACAGAGGACAAATGACTGGTTTCTGCATTTAAAGAGATAGTTGACCCAAAAATGAACATTCTCTCATGATTTACTCACCCTCATGTCTTTCCAAACTTGTATCCATTTCTTTTTACTGTGGAACACACACACACACACACACACACACACACAAAGATATTTTAAAGAATGTTAGTACTGTTTTGGATCCCACTGACTTCCATTATATTTTTTCAGTGGGAAACGAAATGGTTTGATTGCCAACATTCTTCAAAAATATATGTATATGCTCCACAAAACAAAGAAAGTCATACATATTTGAAACAATATAAGGGTGTGTAAATGATTAATTTTTTATTCTGGATGAATTTTCCCTTTAACGCTGGTTCACAAAGTTGTGAAACCGTATACTAGGCAGATAGCCACTGCTATTTCCTCTCTTTCAGTTCCTTTAACATTAGGTTCAGTGTGAAAAAGTATATTTAAAAAAAGCGTGTTTTATTAAAGTTAGATGTGGTTTGACACCTATTCATTTCAGTTTTGTTGGCATGAGAGTTTTATACTGAATGTTTTGAATAAGATACAAAACAGCAACGGCTAGGAGTAGTTGTAACAGCAGGGTTACAGTCCCGCTGTTGTCCTGCACCTGTCCCCGTCTCCGGAAGCTTCTGTAAAGCCTTTCCAGCTGGTGAGGAAGGAAGCCTTAAGTAGAGCAGTCTGTATTGTGCCAGGGGAACCTCCAAACATGAGTATATGTGTCAGCTATTGAGTTTTACAGCTGGTCATAACTACTTGTTCATCTTTGAAATTGACAGATTACAATATTCTGTATTGAAAAATGTAATTTTTTTTATTTTGAACAATTCACAATGTGATAAATAATTTAAACTGAATATCACTCATGTGTTTTAATTCTCTGTGTGAGCATTTCTGTTGGTTTTAAAGAACCAATGATTATGAATGAATTACATATTAAAAATGTATTCGGTCTCTGGTTTCATCTGTAATGAATCACAAGGAACAGTGCTTTATTATCTTACAGCAGTCATTGTATTTCAATCAGTGACATTTCTAAAATATAAAAATATTGATCATTATGACGGAGCATCAGTCATAAGCCGTCTGATAAAAACTAAAGTGTCTGTTTGGGGGGGGGGGGCATTCTAGATATCATTTGATAGGACAAAAAACTGTGTAGTGCAACATGACTCATCAATTGAGAAAGGCAAAATTTAAATGTTAATATTTGCTAAAAGTGAGTCTAAGAAGTGTGTTAGCATACACTGCTGTTTATACGTTTTGGGTTGGTAAGAATTTATGTTTTTGAAGTTTTTGTAGTATCTTTTGCTCATCAAATTTTTATTTTTATTTTTATTTATTTTTATGTAGTTTATTCCTGTGATGGAAAAACTTGAGTTTTGAGCATCCATTACTCCAGTCTTCAGTGTCACATGATCCTTCAGCAGTCATTATAATGTTCTGATTTGCTGTTCATCAAAGTTGAAAACATTTGTGCTGATTAATATTTTTGTGGAAAACACAATGCCTGTTTTTCAGATATAGAATGTTCAAAAGAGCAGCATTTATTTGAAATATAATTTTTACTGTGATTTCTTTTTTATTTTTTACTTTTGATCAATATTATGTGCCACTGCTGAATAAAAGCACACATTTTAAATAAAATCTTACTGATAACAAACGTTTGAACTCAGACGACCAGCTCGTTAGAAGAGAGCTCCATGAATGAACTGTGTTCAGATTGTTATGGTCCCTACACAGCGTTTATTGCTCCCTACTTCCTGAGCACAGGAAATCCGTTGAAGTTTACTTAATTTTGGAAGATTCATTCACGGATTTGCACTACATCACTGTCTGAAACACCTTCACACACAGACGTAACTTACTAGAGAAGTGAGAAGTGTGATATAACAGACCTCTGTAAATAAATACAATTTAAATTTGTGTCTCTCACACTTTAATGCCCTTTGAATGGAACATATACGCTCCGTTTGAACTGGAATCATGGTGGAATATCATGGTGTGAAGTCCTCTTCTCAGGGCATTAAACTTCTGAAGTGATAAGAGATGCATACAAAATGTACAGAGCGGTGGTACGTGAGGACTGGCATTGAGTGCCACTGCTGTAGCTCAATTCGAAGCTAACACACATAGACTAAAGGGCACAGACCTTGAATTTCACAGGGTCTTTAAATGTGTTGAACTGGTCTTGTCTGTGTCAATCCTCTCATTCATTCCAGTATGTGCTCCATGTCTATTCTGATCACATCCTCATGAATAGTTTACTTTCAGCTGTGACTTCCAGATGTCCACGTCACATGAGTTTGTGTGATATAGAACAGAGCATTCTTTTGTCAAGAGATATCAAAAAACACACAATCTAGTGAGTGTGAGATATGCATACTTTATTTTGAGAGAGTTTGTTATTCTCTTACACTCTTCTTGCTCTGACCTAGATACAGAAGAGTTAATTCTTTAATGTTAAAATTAGAAACGTTTCTCTCTCTCTTTCTCTGTCTCTCTAGAGTCCTTCCATGCAGTCGTGGCTAAGATAAAATGGATGACAGGAATAACGGTGTGCGGGTCGGAGAGAATAAATTCATCAGCAAGTGAGTATAAATCTTTCACCAAACTCATTATAATGTTAAAGGGTTAGTTCGCCCAAAAATGAAAATGATGTCATTAATAATGCTGTTCCAAACCCGTAAGACCTCCTTTTATCTTCGGAACACAGTTTAAGATATTTTAGATTTAGTCCGAGAGCTCTCAGTCCCTCCATTGAAGCTGTGTGTACGGTACACTGTCCATGTCCAGAAAGGTAAGAAAAACATCATCAAAGTAGTCCATGCGACATCAGAGGGTCCGTTGGAATTTTTTGAAGCATCGAAAATACATTTTGGTCCAAAAATAGCAAAAACAACGACTTTATTCAGCATTGTCTTCTCTTCCGTATCTGTTGTGAGAGAGAGTTCAAATCAAAACAGTCTGGATATCCGGTTCGCGAACGAATCATTCAGTTCACCAAATCGAACTGAATCGTTTTGAACGGTTCGCGTCTCTAATACGCATTATTACAAACATGTAAGGAGGCCTTACATGTTTGGAACAGCATAAGGGTGAGTTATTAATGACATAATTTTCATTTTTGGGCGAACTAACCCTTTAAAATCAACCCATGATTGGGATGTTAAAACATCTGAACAACAGAAATGTTGCTCTTTTTTTTGCCGTTACTACCTCTGACAGTTCTGTAATAATCTTTTCACAATGCATAATAAGCGATAATGTACAGTCAGATGTTATTACAGCAAAATAATACCCAGACTGACTGATCAAACCTTTATTGTTTCACCATGACCAGCTGACTTTACATTGACAAGCTACTAACTAATTAAATACATGGATATTATGAATTATTCTAAAAACATAAATACTGAAACAATATTATTAAAATCACAACATTTAAATACCATTTGTGTATATATATATATATATATATATATATATATATATATATATATATATATATATATATATATATATATATATATATATATATATATATATAATCAAAGATTAAAATAATCGTTGAACAAACTTGGTTCTTTCTCAGGAGCAGCATTCTCTCTCATTTAAAGACCTACAATCTCTACTATGAAGGAAAGAACCTGCAGTTACGTCACAGAGAGGTGAGAAAGAGTTTTACACTCGTCGTGTGGCAGGTGGGGAAGCGGTGGACCCCTTGTGTGCTTTCTCAGTTATTCACTATTGTCTGGGGAGTAATAACTGTCTGGGACTGGAGGCTATGTGTGTGTGTGTGTGTGTGTGTGTGTGGAGGTGTCTGTAAATGCAGCTTGCTCAGGTGCTCTGGCTGTGCCAAATGACTTATATATTAGATATGCTGTATTTATCATTTATCAGTCTCATTTATTCTAAAAGTAAAAGTTATTTAAATCTAATACTTGTTTTTTGTGAGGTAACAGATTCAAGTCTGAGTATATATGTATGCTGTATATATTGTGCCTGCAGGAAGAGGAGGAGCTGATCATTGAAGGACTTCTCAATATCTCATGGGGTTTGCGTCGACCAATCAGGCTTCAGATGCAGGATGACCATGAGCGAATCAAACCTCCTCCCTCCTCTACCTCCTGGCACTCAGGGTGTAATCTAGACAACCAGAGGTCAGACAATGACGCAAACACACAAATATATTTAAATGAGCGTAAATATACACTACCATTAGTATGGTAACATTTTTTAAGATAATGTTTTTGAAAGAAGTCTTTTATGCTCATTAAGTTTGCCTAAAAAAAGAGTAATATTTTAAAATATAATGGCAATTTAAAATAACCGTTTTCTCTCTGGATATATTTTAAAATGTAATTTATTTCTCTGATGCAAAGCTGAATTTTCAGCAGCCATTACTTCAGTCTTCAGTGTCACATAATCTTTCAGTAATCATTCTTATATTATTATTTGGTGATCAAGAAACATTTCTGATTATTATTGATTAGTGTTGAAAACAGTTAATATTTTGTGGAAACATTGTTGCAGTTTGTTTTTAGGATTATTTTGATGAATAAACAGTTACTGTCACTTCTGATCAATTAAATGTGTTCTTGCTAAACAAAATTATTAATTTCTTTAGAAAACATCTTAATGACCACTAACTTTTGAAAGGTAGTGTACGACTGATAAATCAGTGTTTATACATCAGTACTTACTGTATGTCTTATCATCTGTAGCATACAAACATTATCATTGTCATAGAAAAACCAAGATTTCTTTCATAAGCCTTCTTTAAACTCAACTGACCTTGACATCCTAACAGCTGAGAGCCTGCTTTGTTTGTTGCCATAGCAACTCTATCCTTGCAATGACCATGCTTTTGGCATTCCCTCTGCTGAAATGTTTTGGACGTGTGTGTTATAAATAATTCACAAATTTCTGATGTTTTATGGTTTTGATCTCCTCTTGTCTGTTTTTGCCTTATGGTTCCAAATGGGGACTTCAAAAGAACTATTTGTTTCTGAGCGCTCCAGTGCTAATATTGTTTTCAGCACCTACTGGGGGTCAGTCAACAGAATGAAAGTGCCGAGGAACTGAGCACGTACAGGCCAGAATCGTATTATGTTATCTTAACAAGCGGTTCCCAGAATCACTTGACTTTAAGTCCACTCCAGTATGTGTTCACATGCATGACAGAAAGATTAGGACTGGAATTAACATGTACCTGGTTGTTTTGGCTTCATTTGGATAAATAATAAGATTCATTATGGCCGATTCTAGGATTTCAGTACTGAATAAGATTTGTGTCTTACATTATGAAAAATTGCAAGATTAAATGTTGCTTATTTATTTCACTTTAATATTAACCAAAATGTTTCATGGTTTCCACAAAAATATTGAGCCACAACTTTTTATTGTTAGTAACAAAAAATACTATCAAATAAAAATAAAAATAATCAAATAATGCATACTTGCATTAGAGACCAAAAAATTTATGTAGTGTATAAGGTGCATTTTTGGGTGCAAATAAGTTCAGGAAAATGTTGACGCCAGATACTTTTTGCTCTGCTGTGGATTGTGATTTTATGTTGTGGAAGAATTATGTTCCTCTTTTCTTGTTTTTCAGTCAGGATGGTCAGAAACAGACTCCTCAAACTCCGCCTCAGATGGAAGTGACGCCCCCAGAGGACCAATCGAGCAACAGCAGATCACAAGACCATGAAGAAGAAGAAGAAGAAGAAGGTACAGCTTTCATTCAAAAAGATAGACTATGTGAAACTGACTTGTTCTGCCGGCTCATGCTCTGTTCTCATGGCAGATGCGTGTGACATCTCCGCTCAGCTTCTTAGAACCAAAAGTGATGCTGGAGTACTGAGACGGGGCAGGAAACGGTCTCCTAGCGACCAGCGGCGAATCAGAAGGCACAGATTTTCCATCAACGGTCACTTCTATAACCACAAGGTAACTTTAGAAGAAACACTGTGTGTGTGTGTGTGTGTGTGAGAGATTGTTTGACCTTATGTTCAGTGATCTCAGTCATGCAGTCTCTTGTTCCTCTTTCTATTTGATTCAGACGTCTGTGTTCACTCCTGCGTATGGTTCTGTGACTAACGCACGGATCAACAGCTGTATGACCACGCCACAGGTGCTGCGGGTGTTACTGAATAAGTTTAAGATCGAGAACAGCCCAGATGAGTTCGCCCTCTATCTCGTTCATGCCAGCGGAGGTCAGCTGCTGTCTGCTTATAGTTTCTCCATTTAATAAATGACTTGACTGTTGCAACACTGAATCTCCATCTAGTGGACAGACAACAACATGACTGTTGTACAATGTTGGAGGCTAGAATCAATGTACACTAATAATAACAACTAATATACTGCTACCAGAAGTTTGGAATAGTTCAGTTTTTTTTTCTATTTCAATATATATATATATATATATATATATATATATATATATATATATATCATCATCATGTCTGTAGCACAAACATAACTTTTAATATATATATATATATAAATATATATTAAAAGTTATGTTTGTGCTACAGACATGATACCTGAAATCTTATGATGGATATTAATTATATTAAATGTGGGCCAGTATGCAACCACATGTGCATAAATTTCAACAACCAGATAGCAACTCTTTGGAAACTTCCCACAAAACACTAGTATTGTGGTGCTAACCAGTTTTGCACACATTTAGTCACCACTTACATTTTCTGCTCTCCTATATACTGCTTACATTTTTTCATTTTCTACAGAAAATTGTATCTAATGTAGTTATATATGTACAAAACCTGTTATATATTTCAGAGCGTGTTCAGCTAAAGCGTACAGACCACCCGTTAGTAGTGAGAATACTTCAGGGACCATGTGAGCACGTCTGCAAGATCTTTCTCATGGAGCAGGATCTGGGAGAGGAGATTCCCTATGAAGTGAGTGTGTGTGAAACAGGGTCGAACTGCTTAGAAATTGTGATGATAAAACATGCAAAGATTCTGACTGCAGTTGCTCTCCACTGCTCTAGGTGGCGCAGTACATCAAATTTGAGATGCCTGTGCTGCAGAGTTTTATTATCAAACTGAAGGAAGAGGAGGACAGGGAGGTGCAGAAGCTGAGAAGCAGGTAAAAACTAACTGACATAAGCAGACGGGAGAAATCATGGGTTCTGAAGCTTTGAATCAGTCAAAGGGGTCATGTGATGCTTTTTTAAAGATCATTTTTTTGTCTGTATTTTGGTGTAACAGAATATGTTGACATGGTTTAATGTAAAAAAAAAAAAAAAACATTACTTTTCAAATACTGTACATTATTGTAGGTCCTCTATGTCCCGCCTCTCTTAAACGTGTAATTTTCTATAAAGTCCCTCCTTCTGACAAGCACAGTCTGCTCTGATTGGCCATCTGACCCAGTGCATTGTGACTGGCAGAAAACCGCAAGTCATGGCTGCTTCAACCAAGTATAGGTCTCTGCAGGAAAGTAATGGGAGTTACTAGATCAAGGTGTTTTTACACCATGGTACCTGATTGGTTGATGTAATAGTGACGTTAGGTTTAGGGGTGGGGTTGGGTAAGGGCGATCATTTAGATTGCATGATTCAGAAACACCCAGCAGTTTGAAAACACCCACATGGTGATAAACGCCCACTTTTGCTCTGCAGAGACCTAAGTCTCGCTTCAACACTAACTGTGGTTAATGAAACCACACCTTCTTTGCATGTTTCCACGTTTGCATGAACATTTGGGCGGCATTACACAAATATTTCCACATAGTGACATGTTGGGGCATGTTTAAACGAGCCATTTTAGGGCGGCATGGCAGAGTCTTAAATTCCCAAGTCTTAAAACCTCAACCTTTTCAGATAAATTCTTGCCTATATCCGTTTTTTTTTCTTTCTTTTTTTTTGTAATTATGACAAGGCTTCATGTTTTAAGTATTAAATTAATTAACCGACAATTATTTTTACTTTTTTTTAATTTTGAAGAACTATCATATAATATTCTACATGACATACGTTTCAGTTTACAACTTGATTTTATTATTATTAATTGTTTATTTTAATGTTTTTTTTTAATGTTATTTTAGGGTAGAACTGAATATCAGCTAAAAGCCAATGCAAAAATGTCTCATTTTCATTTATCTTAACCTGCACTAAAATAAACTGAAATACAAATGAATAAAGGTTAAACTTGCATCTAATATATATATATATATATATATATATATATATATATATATATATATATATATATATATATATATATATATATATATATATATATAGCAACACATCACACAACAAAACTAACAAAAATTCAAATGAAAATGTTATATATAAAACAAAGAGTCAAAATATTAAGAAAACATCACAAAACATCGCTACCTTGCTTCTCTAAGGCAATTGCTCAACTTACACAGAAAATCTGTGATTAGAAACTTGTTTTTGTTGCTCATTGTGGCTCATGGGCTCTCAAATCTGCTGCCAGGTCTTTTGAGGCTAAATGCCATGTGACTGCTGACTCAAGCGCCACACAAAAGGATGTCATGACAATGCTAATTGGCTGATGGCACCACAAGACACACAATCCCAAGCCCTTCACTAGAGACTATTCTAAACTGTGACGTCAAGGGCAGCAGGCTGGGAAAAATATCGGTTTCATTTCTAAGAGACTTCCAAAGCAATGATGCATCAACAGCCACTGTCAAAATCTTTTTAAATGAACTTCTTTGTGATTTAATTATCCATGCATCTCTTTCTGAATAGATACAAGTATCTGCGTTGTACCATTGAGAAGCAGCTCCAGTGTTCTCCAGAGGGCTCCACCTGTATGTGACGAGCACTTGCCCTTCTTCATGTCAATCAGTGGACTTCCAGACAGAATCTGATCAGCCCTTTCTGTCCTAGATGATTGTTAATCCTTAATATGCATTGATTTATGCTGATCAGTGGATGGTACATCTTATAATATAAAAAATCTTTGTATATTTTTCTCTACATATTCTGGTGCTGTAGGGAATCACATGCAGGTACAATAATATAAAATCACATTCAACTAAACCAGGGAATTTCATCATCCAGTGATCACTGGAAAGAGCAATTATAAGAAGAAGCACAACGTAACAAAGATAAACGCATACAACTTAAGTATTATTTGTTTGGTTTAACTCTTTAAAAAGGGTGATAATTGACTGATCACTTCACGTGTTGCATGTTTTGAGAATATATATGCGGTCTGAGCCAACCTGTTGTACCATTACAGTCTGATTACAACTCCATTTGACCAACGTCTCTTTTAGACAGTGATAAGAAATCTCTGAATGGTAAGAAGCGAAGTAAAAGACTGTGAATTTAAAGATGATTGAAAACGGACTGAATATGTGAATATTGTTTGGGATGTTTGATTGGGTCAGTTTTGCTGGTATGAATGTTTGGGTATCTGAAGAGTACAGCATGGCTGTAGTTGCTACGAAAGAGCTTCATATTTTTCTTTTACATTTAGACTCTCATTCACACCTATGTCTGGACTCTGTGTTGTCATCCTTCTGACATTTTATCTGGCATGTGTTTATATGATACTGATTGTAAAACTGAGAATATGGTGATAATTATATTTAAATAAAGTATTATCATCAGAAAAATTAGAAAAGCTGTTTTATTCACACTTAACAAATGCATTTGTTGCTTGTATGAATTGGAGCATGTGAGTGTTGAGACGTTTTATATATAATTACATGTACCTTTTTCAACACAGATTTATTTTGCTTTTGAAACGTATTCTTTGTTGAGTCCATCACTATAGATTTTTACCCAACTATATAATGGCTTCTGAGAACCACAGTAAATATTAACAGGATCCAAACAACCTACCAGCCAAAAGACAGTCATTATGTGATCGTCAGAGCTATTGGTCTTGCACATGATGTGGCTGCAGGTCGTCTCGTGGGTTACCTAACCAGCATCTCTGAGCTCATGGAGAGACACAATCACCACATGACCGACCCCACAGAATGACCCCTGGGCCTAAAGACCGTCTTAATCCTGTTGGTGGATTAGAGCGATATTCTGATCCTGTGCCGGTGAGACGGACGACATAAGTTCATTCACTCAACCAATCAGAAGGAGCAGCAGTCAGTTAATGCCGCTGTGTACGTGTACTTGTGTGAGTTCTACTCTCATCCATTCAAGCTCAGCAGACCAGGGAGGACGACATCCTGAACCTTCCAGAATACAGATACCTGTTCAACGTAAGTCAGTGCATCCTCTTCATTTGAACCCTATTTTATAACAATAATTAATATTATTATTTTATCTTTTTTTTCTAAAAGAAAAGTATATCTTTATAGTGGAGAATTACATACCAGTGTGTGAGATTTCTTTGTTGAATGCTGTATTACTGTTTATTTTATTTTCTAAGGCTGTTAAAACAGAACCCATAATGTAATATAAAGATAATGGTATATATATATATATATATATATATATATATATATATATATATATATATATATATATATATATATATATATATATATATATATATATATTCTAGTGCTGTTGAAATTATTCTAGGGTAATTTTAGAGTGATGGTCACCTTGCTGTAAAGGTTACCTCATAATTGAATGATTGTAAAAATGAACTTTGCCTTTGTTACATTGGATTGAATTGTGCAGGTGTGAGAATATAACCAGACGGTGAACTACCGGATTATTTTTCTAAAGCTCCCAGACTGGAGGTCTGGTTCCTGAAAAGATTGTGTCCTGCTCAATTCATTGTCTGACTCTAGAACATAACATAAAATAATGTCGTAATGTCAAGTTTTTTTTTTTTTTTTTGCTTTCCAAATAAACAAATACAAATTTTAAAATCACTATATTTATATATATCAACACACACACACACACATACTGTTTCATCCTACCAATGAAAATGTAGGAATAATTAAGCTTTTTTCATGTTTTTGAAACAAATCTTTTTGCTCACCAAAATTAATAGATCAACTTTTGATTTTAATAACGTATCAACAAAATGTTAGAATCAACATTAACTTTATTTTTTAGATTAATAAATGCTTTGGAAGTATTTATCATTGTTAGTTAATGTTAACAAATGGAACCTTATTATAAAGTGTTACCAAAAGATCTGTTAAATTGTAATCGTATTTCACAATGTTCCTGTTTTACTAATTTTTTTCCCTCAAATAAATGCAGTGAGCAAAATGACTTTCGGAAACATTAGAAATTCTTAAATATTATTATTTTATTTTTTTTCACTGGTAGTGTGTATGTGTATAAATATAGATACTGGGTACAGTTGCATGAACACAAACACTTAAGACTCTGTCTTAAGAACTAGTTTAACCAACTAGCAGTTGAGTTTCAACAGAAGATTTTTAAGAAGAAAACAAAATAAAAAACAAATGGCTAGTTTTTAAGACTAGTCTAAGCAGTTTATGCAACCAGCGCCTGATGATGATGAAGTTATAGTGAAAACATTTAGTCACTGCATGGGCACGGTTGTATTTTTATGGCCTCTGAACAAGACTGTATATTATTTTATTTTTCTCAAAGGACATTCCAGGTTTTTGCACTTTTTTTACTATGAAAAATTAAGATTACTTAAACATCCTTAATAAGATGTAAGACTCTTAAAAGATTTCTTTTTAGAGAATATATCTTGAATTACTGTTTCCACTTGTTTTAAAAACTGAATTGTCTCTCTAATGTATTAAACTTATGCTTAAACATTCAACAACCAACAGGGTTCTTAAGATCAGAAATCCCCCTTAAAGGTGCAGTAGGGAACTTTTGTAAAAAAAAAATTGTACATATTTATTAAACCTGTCATTATGTCCTGACAGTAGAATATGAGAAAGATAATCTGTGAAAAAATCAAGCTCCTCTGGCTCCTCCCAGTGGTCCTATTGCCATTTGCAGAAAGTCATGCGCTCCCGGTAAAAAACAACCAATCAGAGCTGCGGTCCGTAACTTTGTTTGTGTTCAAAATGTAGAAAAATGTATATAATAAGAGAGTACACCATGAATCCATTTTCCAAACCGTGTTTTTAGCTTGTCCTGAATCACTAGGGTACACCTATAATAAGTGTTTATATTCAGACTATTTTAGATTGCTTCGGGGATACCGCGGCGGAGTAACCCAGTACCTTTGTGATTCTTCATAGACATAAACAGAGAGAAGTAGTTCCGGCTACGATGTTCTTCCACAAGACACAAGCAGTTCTGTTTATTAACCGCTAGAGCGTCAAAAGTTCCCTACTGCAGCTTTAAGGTTATTTTAAGATACATAGCTACTTTTTGTTTTGTTTTTTTTAAATAAGAGCCTATAGACATTTTAGAAAATGGGACCTCTCTAATTTTTCTTTCTTGACATTATTGGCTTTCTCTATATCCTTCCTTCCAACTCCTCTGTGTCCACTAATCAGACAGATCTCATTGGGACCGATGAGTCAAAGACTGATTGGTTTTCTGGACTACGTTTAGCTCTTTGCTTCAGAGAGTTTACATGCACCGCCTGTGTTACCAGACTACACAGTACATCCAGTCAACCTCTGCCCTTGTGTGTTCACAGCATCTTCCAGGATGTTCTCCCAATATAAAATCATCATGTTGATGAACTGCCTGCTACTCCTGACTGTGATGTTTCCTGCGGTCCAGTCACGTCGGGGCGGGGGCTTTGGCCGTGGGGGAGGCCGGGGTGGAGGATGGGGTGGAAGCAGCGCCGGACGCACGGGATGGGGAGGAGGCGGTGGACATTACCATGCCCCACCAGTCCATACCGGAGGCTCCTCGGGACACAGTACAGGGAAGGTAGTAGGGGCAGCCGCCGCCGGAGCTGTAGGGGGAATGCTGGTCGGACACGGCTTGAGCTCCTTGGCCCAACCTGGTTATGGCTACGGGCATGGCTATGGAGGTTATGGAGGCTACGGTGCAGGGTATGGGCATGGCCACGGCCACGGGTATGGCCACGGACATGGGCACAGACACGGACACGAAGGACATGGTGGTGAGCATTCAAGAGATCATGTTCACAATGAGACAGATGTGGATTATTACACAGATGCTGCCAGTTCTGGACCTATTTATAGCTGCCTGACAGTTTTTGGACTTGTGATGTCATTCTTACTTGGGTACATTCTGTTATAAAGGACACTTTGGCACTCGGCATAGGTCAGTCTTGGGCACCTTCTTACATCTGCCACTTCTTTCCATACAAAAATAATCAAATAATCTAACAAAATAAAAAATGTGTGACAGACGTAGCATTAAAACATGGAGTAAAATGAAGAGCAACTCAACCACTATCAAGGATTTCATTACACCTGAGGCCTGCATTGACAGCAGAAAAATAATGTTACAGTTACAGCATGGCATTTTGAACCAATAAGACTTTAGTTTGAAATAGTTTCCAATGTTTGTTTTTTTGTTTTGTTTTTTTTTAGCTCTGAAGCAAGAGTTATGAAAAGCATATGCCTGTAATTTTTTTCTTGAGAATTATGGTTTTATAAATGAATAAAGTAGATTTTTGTAATGATTTAGTTTATCTGAAAGATGGAGTTTTGCATCATTCAAAATATATATGTAGTTTATCATCTAAAGATATTTGCAGAGCATCACGTGTATATTTATACTTTATATTTACACAAATGTGCATTGATTGTTCTTCTCAATGATTTAATCTCTTCCTGTCATTTACGTCAGCGAACATTCAAAATAAAACAAGGCTTATGGTAAAATCACATTAAACCACAATAAGCTTGCCGAAGTGTGTCTGGTCAAGAGCAAATCTTGTTAAAGGGCTCGGGCACTCTCTACCTCACTTCCCCGAGCTCTTTAACAAGCAGCTGATTGTCTTAAACCAAAAGATTCCAGCGCTCTCGCTTGTACACCTTCTTAGATCTGTTTACCAGTATGTACGTTTATTTTTGTACTGCTAATATAAAATAAATACACTTCCTAAAATACTTCATGTTTTGTCATTTTTCATTTCTGTGTGAGTGATAATTTGGGTAAATGTGGTGTGATTTAGTCAGAAATGCTACATTTGGAATCCTAGATAACTGGGACAAATTGTGACTGTTTTAAATCAACTATTACTTTGATCCTAAAAATAGAATAGAAGTTTTACATGCAAAGAGCAACAAAGAGCCTTTAAATTCTGTTTAGAAGAAGGCAGGAGTCATTTTCTTCCCCAATATATTATTGTAGCTGCATCCTTTTTCATCTTAAACAATGTATAACACATCTTTAACTCTCTCTCTCTCTCTCTCTCTCTCTCTATATGTTAAATGTTATTAATAAAAGCAAGCAAAACATGATTATAAACTGAGGTGACCTCTTTGAGACCACTGATTTCTGTAGGTCTTTAATAAGGAAAAGCAGGATTGTTCACATTAGCCTGTAGATATGTCAATGAAAGGGGAAGGAGAGTTGAAGAAGCGTGGAGATTCCAGTACTACTGCAGTGCTCATGAATAAATATGAGTAGATATGAATATGCATTAGAACAATGAACCAGCAGGCAATGATGAGATTTGGCAATATATGAGTGTGTGTTTGGAGCCGGCGGTCAATGACGAGAAGAACAGAAAGTTGCTGAAAGTCAAATGGGAAAGAAAAACAAACATTTGGCATGCTCACAGTTCTCCTCCTCAACCGACGTGAGGCAAAGTAGTCATTCAAATGACCATGAACAAAAGTCTTTTACATCTTATTTGAGTTTATACAGTGTTGCATAAAAAGCAGCAGGACATTCAGAAGCTCTTGCTGCCATCCGTTGTCTCTCCATCTTTCCCTTTAAAACACACATATTCTCTCCCACTCACAAAACCAGTCTTTGCCTAAATCTTGTTCACTTGCCGGTGTGTGTCGTTCAGCATATCCCAGGGTTGTGCCGTGCTATTGTGTTTGTTAGTTGTTTAAATCTGTAGTGTGTGTCCGTGTCTTACATGTTTATTGACAAGGTTGTTGGTGATATGTTGATGATTTGAGCATCTGTATCAATGTTTGTCAATGTTTGTTTGTGTTTTCACAGTCATAAAGATCTCTGCATATACTGCATTGGTCTTAATACGTCTATATTGATATACTATCTGTTTTAGGATGTGTAAATGTGCGCCATACGTCAGTCTTAAACAGTTCTGTCTGCACCCGAGCGTTTGCGCACCACCTGCTCCCCATTGACCTGGTCCACCGCGAGGGTCTCCACTTCCGCCTGTTGCCGGGCTGCACCTCCACCTGCTGAGGGTGAACGGTGGATCCGATGCGCCACTCCTATATGCACATTAGCATGGGCATGGCCTCCCTCCCGCGCTGGGCTATTCCTGGGACTCGGGGGCACTGGGTTGTGGGCGGGGCTTAATTGTGCAGGGGGTGTGGCTGAAGAAGCAATGGGCGGGATTACAGAGGGGCGTTCCCGCAGCACCGGCTGAGACTCTACAGGGGCCGCAGGCTCTCTGGCTTGCAGGAATGGTGTGGGATCTGGCATGGCATCTACTGAATCCCTCAGTACCACCCTGCGGCCGTCTGCGGCGCCCAACCGGTACAGCTCCGTGTATTCAGAGTGCAGCGGCTGCGAAAGACTTTTGCGCATGCGCCTGCGAGGGGTCTCGGGTTGCCGGATGTCTTTGTCGTTTCCTGATGCAGCAGGAACAGGAGGAGGGGTGGGTTTGAGAGAGCCGACGGGGCTGACCGAGGGGCTTATACTCGCCGCGCCCCCGGCGAGAAGGCGTTTTTTGGTAGCGTGGAGCTGGGAGTTGAGGTAGGCAATGGTGCTGGCTCTCTGCTCCAGCTCTCCAGACAGCACAGCCAACTTATGGCTTTTCAACTTCAGCTCATCCAGGTACTTCTTCTCTCGCTCACGGATAGTGTTCTCCAACACAGAGATCATGGCGTTCTTCTGCTCCAGATCTCGCAGGAGCTCGGTGTTTTCCTGCTCTTTAGCCTTCAGCTGAGCCTCCAGCTCCTCACAACGCTGATGCAGCTCTCTGCAGCGAGCCTCACCATCATCTGAGAGAGAAAAAGACTTAACATACAAACTTTGTGCAATGCACAAATATACACTCTATTCCAGGGCTCTTCATCTCCAGTCCTGGAGAGCAAGTGTCCAGCTGGGTTTAGCTCTAACCCAAACCAAACACATCTGAATGAGCTAATGAAAGTAAAGTGTTCAGAATGACCTGAAAATTAGTTAGGTGTGTTAAACTGGGATTGTACCAATGTCTGCAGGACACTGGCCTTCCAGGACTGGAGTTGAAGAGCCCAGCTCTATTCTGCCTATATTGTCAGCATTTTAAAATTCTTCCAAAAAGTAGGCATGTTTTTAAATTGATCACTTGTGAGTGATCAATTTGTGATGATCACTATGCTTGCTTAGAAGACAGCTGTCTATCTAGGAAAACACGCTATTAGTTAGGTTTAGAAATAAACTGTGTAAAATTCAATGTCAGTAATAATATTTTTGTTTGTTTTTTAAAGAGATTATACAAACTGACTGAAATATTAGCCTGTAGAGGGCAGCAATGAACTGTGAATCAGATATCAATAAACCAATTACCTCTGCAGAACCAATGGCTATGAAACATCAAACTCTTTTCCTACACAGGAACCCTCCACTTATCCCATAAGATCTAATGTAAAGCTTTTGTTGTATTTTGGGGAAAGCTCATTTAGCTTAGCTCAGCATAGATATTGATTTCTCCATAAATTTAGCTGGATAAACACACTGTAAAAACACAGGTAGCACTTTATTTTACAGTCCTGTTCCTCATGTACATACTATGTATTTATTATAGTAATTACAATAACAATGTAGTAACTAGGTACTAACCCTGAACCTACCTCTAAACCTAACCCTACCCCATGTAGTTACCTTGTATTACCAGAACTTTCTTGGATAAATCCACTGTAAGTACACTATAAGTACATGTAAGCACACGTAATAAAAAATAAAGTGCAACCGATAATTCTGAAGCATCATATTGAAAATAACTGCATCATTTAAAAAATAGGTTATGTAACTCTTATATATATCTAAGATTGTAAAAGACATGCATTTAGCAGGCAGACAGGATGGGGTTGAGACAGGCACCTTGGAGAGAGACTCCACACACTCATAAGAAGGGCAGACCCACAGAGACAGAGATCTCCCGTTACACTGCTAATGGATGTGAAGGTTGTGGGAATAGCAGAGTCCCTCTTTATTGACCTTCAGCTTTGCAACAGCCTAAACAATGGCAAGCGAGGGGAGATTTTTCTCTCTCTTACTTTCTTGCTTTGTCTCAAGTAAAATGTATCATGCTTCACTGGCTTGACAAAAAAAGAAAACATTTGAAACTTCAAAGTATATAAATAAAATAAAAATAATAAAATATGATAAAAAAGTATAGTATACAGTAGTATATAGAGTAAAATTATAGAATCACAAATGTCTAACTTAATTAATCAGAAAAATTTTGTTCAAAACAAATAGTAGACAAATTGGCATATAAAAGTAGCATAGCGGGAAAAAAGCAAAGCAAAGCAAAAAAAATAAATAATAAATAAATAATAAAAAAAGCATAGCAAAACTTTCATTTGATATAATGAGGGTCTCACTTCTATGTAATATCCCTCTAATTATTAAAATAGACATGAATGAGCTCATTTTAGAGAATGACTCACACTTTATCACTTTCCCGAACGCTTCATTACAACTTAGCAATGGCCACACCAGATAATGAGGTCACCATCAAACACACACAAACCCAGTTGGACAGCCATAATACATCCACTAAACACACTCCAGCACAGTCATCTGAGGTCAATGAGAGTGTTTACAGCTGAAAATCTGATAAGTATACTTCATTCTTCACAATGCTAATATCACTCGTGTCACAGAAGAGAGACAACAGATGTCACTCTAATCAGCATAGGTGGTGTAGTTATCAGTTACGGACATGTAATGTAGCAAATTAGCTTGAAATGGAAATGCATATAAATAATTAAAATTATAACTATTAATTGCAATTATTTATATCAGCAGCCAGTAGTAACTGTAGCAGAATTATTATTACCATCAACTATCATCTGTTTGTATTTTCATATCAGCTCTAAGAAACAATATTTCCTCGGCCATAGAAAATAACTTTCTACAGTACTAACGCATAAGAGTAAGCTGCAAAAGCATTAGATTACTGCAAACACGTGCAAAGTAAAGGACAGTGATCTGCATCCTGGATTAACAATACCCTCACTGCCAGCATTCATGTCAGCGCTTGTCTCCAGACTGCATTAACAGCAGCCATTCAGCACTGCAGACACACAGATAGGCGACGACACTATTGCCTAGCAATGTTTACCCCGGGATGTGTGGCATCCACGGTATGATCACTGCACTGTCAAAGTGTGCTGGTGTCCAAATAATGCATGCGGCAGCAACACAGACACTAGTACTGCATAATGTTGCAACGGGTGGCAAGCCTAACAGTGCTGTGCGGCTAAAGGTGGCAGTCGTGAAAACACCTAGTAGTGATGTTTGCTGCAGCAGCGATGCTGGTGCCATCATGGACATAATGCATGCAGGGTTCACACTGTGCAGATGAACACAAAGGCACCAGTAGCACTGTGGCAGGAGTTTTGTCTTCTGTACAT
The DNA here is from genome assembly GCF_003368295.1 of Carassius auratus. NCBI lineage: Eukaryota > Metazoa > Chordata > Actinopteri > Cypriniformes > Cyprinidae > Carassius > Carassius auratus. The sequence goes on along the minus strand of NW_020523831.1, from coordinate 439,493 downwards.
GACTGAAACTGCTCATACACACTGGAATGCTGCAGTGAAGAGGCAATCCAGGCAAAGGCCCCCGGATGTGCCAGCTGTAGTTGGCTTCTTGTAGCTGAAGGGGAAAATTCTGAGTGTGGGGGAGCCATTGGTGGGCGGATTCTTGCCCACGAGATTTCATAAGCTTCAGTAAATTAGAAGAAGGAAGGGATAACCGTAAATCTATGATGACAGTGTCGAGAGACCGACTCAAGAGAGAGATGATTTGTTATTGTTTGCCATGATAACCAGAGGTCTGTTCGGCCTTTTTGGGGTGTTAGTTGCTCTTCAGGGGTTGTCCACAGAATTCTAAGACATGGTTTACTTTTTAGGTGAGAGGGTATCCTGCATTATTCATTAAATATAATGAATGAGTGTGTGTCTGACTGGTCCAAACGCTACATTAATGAGAATTAACAATCTGCCTTTACTCCAGTCAACAAAAAGTGCAGAGTTTAAATTGGAACAGAAACGATCTCTATTATTATTATTATTATTGTAATGGCTGGATTAAGAGTGATTCTTGATATTTGAAGTGAGAGGAATAGGTTCTCCTCATTTGCGAAATCTCTTCCACATAAAAACAAGTGTTTAGATGCATGGCAGCAGTGTTGGTCTGAAATATCATGGCTATTGTTAGGAACATGAGCGTGGGGATGTAGTCAGCAGGTTGGAGATGATACATTAGCCTTTTGCATTAGTGCTGTATTAGCGTAGTCATTCCTAATCTCATTTCCTGTGCTAGACACGTATCTGGCTCCCATCAGCCACATGCGCGCACACAAACAACTGTCCAATCACACAGACACTAAACAAATGTGAAACTACTTCATTATAAAGTAACACTACACAGCTCTCTGGAATACTTGATTCTGATTGGCAAATTGTTGCTAATTGTTGGTTAGATTGCAGAAATATAATATGCATATTTATAAATAAATGTTGTGAGATTGTTGCAGTGTTTGTCCTTTCTTTCAAAAATGTATTTTACTATTTTTGCTATTTTTTTCTTAGAAGTGAAGACAATACAATAATTGCAACTCCAAAATCAATATTTCGTGTATTTATCTGTTGTGGATATGTAATAAACAGGATAATGTATAGTCAGCTGGTCTTGTAAAGGACTTTAAAAACCTGCCAGACAAAACAAGAAACTAAAAATAAATATGAACAGCATTTCTGGATGTTTCCATTTGGCCTTCCTCCTGCTGGTTGCATGTCCATATGTCTGTGCGTCTACCAGGCTGTCAGAGATTTCTTTTAACAGGTGAACATGTGGTTGACAAGTTCTTTGACTGCATCCTAGCAACACCTGATACACACAGCACCCTTGCGTGAACATTTTGTTCTGATCCCATGTGAGTGTGAATGCGGCCACATGTAAAGCGTGTGTGAGAAATCTTACCGCCTGGATCAGAGCTCCGCATCGTCAGCTCATATGTCAGGTCTGTGAAACAAAAGTGAGGACAGAGGGAGTGGACAGGATGACAAAAGAAGGAGGAGTGTGTGTGTGTGTGTGTGTGTGTGTGTGAGAGAGAGAGAGAGAGAGAGAGAGATCAAATGTTAGGCTGGCAGCAGAGCATCACACTACCATAAATGAAAACAGTTGAAGATCACATGACACAAGACATCACCTGAAACAGGAGGAGATCAAGAGAGTGAGAGCAAAAACAGAGAAACGGTAACACAACAGAGAGTCAACCAAGGAGAAAAGAACATGTAGGAGTCAGTGGGACTATAGAAACAACATGAAACTTAAATTTCTGTAGTATACTGAGTTTTGTTTTGTTTTGGTTCTTTTGATCTGTGCAATACCAAATCACATAAAATAGCACCACAAGTAAAATAAAAGTACAACAAAATACAATACTAGATGAACTAATAAAACAATAATGAATCCACTGAAAACTGGCAATAATTAATCTTTAATTTATTTGAGCCATTAAATAAAAGAGACACTCCATTTTTAATGATTATAATGATTATAGTGCTTCATTTACTGTAGATAGTTTACAAATGAATTATGTGTGTGTTTATGGATGCTTGCTAGTGCAGTTTTGCTGTAAGCTGTCACTTTGCTGTCACTGCTTGATGCTAAGTGTATTTGTGTGTGTGTGTACCTGTGCAGTGCTGCTGTAGGCGGCGGATCTCAGCATGTAGGCCTTTCAGTGTGTTGGCATGGTCTTGCTGCAGGAACAGCAGGTTCTTCTGTGCACTGTGCAGTTGATTCTCCAAGGTAACACTCGAGGCCATGTTGATAATGATACACGGTCACAGACTTACATGTAGAAATAAACTCACTCACTCACGCCCAGGAGACCTATAAACACAAGAACAGAAAATACTGATCACATACACAGATTATTTAGCATTTTGACAGATCATTTTTGATCATTCAATTACAATTAAAAAAAGCTTATACTAAAAGTTATACAAGACATGCTACAAAGACACTGATTTTAAAAATACATTAAAATTGCAATATGGACAAGCTAATAATTCTTTATTAATTGTTATTTATTATTTTTCATTTTATGTGTGCTTTTACAAATACAATGTAAAAGCAATATTTCAATGTTGTAAATAAAACAAAGGTTACTGGACTATATTTTACAAGAAAATACTATTTCAGTCTTTTCTACTAAAAAATATTCTTGTAAAATTTCACAAATAATTGATTTAAACAAGCAATTTCAGAATGAAAATTCAGTGTAGCTGCTGATAAATTTTAAATTCTTACTGTAAATTCTATACATTATAATATATTTCTAATTTTATGTTGATAAAAAAAAAACGAAACAAACTTTTTGAAAAACAAAAATTAGATTTTCTAAAGCAATGTTAATTTATTACATATATTGATTACAGTTTTATACTCTCACTCTCACTCTCTCTCTCTCTCTCTCTCTCTCTCTCTCTCTCTCTCTCTCTCTCTCTCTCTCTATATATATATATATATATATATATATATATTAATGATACTGATTTAAAAAACGTAATAATCACCAACCTATATTAACCCAACATTATCATAAAGCAATAGCAGTAAAATATCGTTCTTGAATGACATAAATCGGATAACGAAAAACGACTGTCAGACAGAAAGTGCCTCAAAGTCTTCTTATCTAATAAAAGACTATGACTGTGGTCTCCAGTCACAACAGTTTTACAGTTTACCGTGCCAGGGCTGCCTGACATCATCACAAGTGTGATATTTCAGCACATCTAATTCAGATCTGCCAGGTACTGTACTACAGACATTTTCTGAGTGACATTCCATTAAAGAACATCACTTAAAACATCTGGAATTGAACCTCTTCTGAAACATCAACATCAGGATAGCTGCTACTCACGTCCCAGAGTACATGACGCATTACATCTTTAAACTAATAATAACACCAAAAACAGATGTGACTGTTTGTGTAATCAGGACAAGCTTTTTTAAAACTGCACATGTGAGATGTTTATAATAGAGACATACAACACAATACATTACTTCAATCAAACGGTTTACTCCGGTTATCACTATCCCTTCCCCCGAATCATAATCCCTCTGTCTGAGAGGACAAAGAGCTATATTTATCTAATGACAGCATAATGGTTTGCCATTACGTAATGCCTTTCAGATGAGGCAGAAACAAGAGAGAGTCTGTAGGTACTGTTTGTGGGAGTATTGATTTAAGGGGGTGAACACAAGAGAAAGGCTGGTTTCCACAGACCCTGCACTGCTCAGATAGCATCTCCTATACCAAAGCGCTCCTAAAGAGGTCACATCATACATATTTCATCATTTTATTTTTTCCCTTGAAGTTTTTTGATCCACTTCAAATTTAAGTAGGGCTGGGTGTTGTATTGAATATTCGTGGTATATCGCAATGATCCTGCTGGTGAAAGAAATTAAATGATTCATGAAACTGAATAATCAGTGGTGCTTTTTATCTAGCCATTAATGTTCTGTGATTAATCTTCAGTCTTTTCTTGTGTTGAAATGTTTTTATAGCATCATTTAAAATAAAAAGTGTTTGATTAAGTTTGATTCATTTCCATGAAGTAGTTTGCATTATCCATTTTAATGAATCAATTCAGTTCTGATTCTGCCACAATAATGTAGTTGTCATCACTCTAACGTGTTCATAGAAATCTCTACGGCAATTTTCATATATCAAAATATACAATTATTAATATTAAAATATACAGTATGCACATTACTGTTTAAAAGTTTTGGGGTCAGTTGGATTCTTTTTTTCTTTTTTTTAAAGAAATTAATACTTTTATTCAAAATTGACAAAAGCTTTCACAGTCTTCAAATAAATTGCTGTTATTCTGAACTTTATTTAATCAAAGAATCTTGAAAAATGTATCATATTTTCCACAAAAACCATTCCAACATTGATAATGAGTTTCTTGAGCAGCAAATCATCATATTAGAATCATTTCTGAAGAATTATGGGACACTAAAGACTGGAGTAATGGCTGCTAAAAATTCAGTTTTGCCACCATAGAAATAAATTACATTTTTCAAATATTAAAACATTAAAACATTATTTTAAACTATAATAATATTTCACAATTTTAATATTTTTATTGTAGTTTTTATCTGTAACACATTTGTTAACATTAGTTTACTACATTAAACGTTAACATAAACTAATGATGAAAAATACTTCTAAAGCATTTATTAAGCTATAGTTTTAATCTTAATGTGTGTCTATTAATGTTATCTAATGGACCTAAGATAACACAGAGTAAAAAAAAAAAAAACGGTTGTGTTTTATTAACAAATGTGAATATAGATTAATAAATAATATAAAAATGTATTGCTCAATTTATTGTTAGTTATGAATTACATACGGTTAAAATCAACGAAGATTTCATTTCTCATGATATGTCCCCTTTAAAAACACTTTGGCCTGTCCTAATATATCACATTCCAGTTTGTGCTTCCTAATGTATTAATCGAACACCATGTTTAATATTCTGCTTCTACACGAAAGATAAAAGAAAGTGTCCCCTTCATGACTTCTTAAGAAAGGCTTTGATTTAGTAAAATGGTTCTCATAAAGCCCTGTGTAGTTTAAAATATTAACAGAGCTCACTGCCTCGATCGTTTTAAGGCAGACTCTCTCTTCTGCTTGTACTTCCTCCTATCATAATGCACCCAATAAAACCGACAAATCCAGCCATTCAGACAGAAGAAAAAGAAGAAACACAAGAGATAAGGGAATGCCTCAAGGGTGTGTCCAGGGACCGCAGTGCTAATCATACTTCACATTAATTCTGCTATATGATGAAAATGAGCTACCTGCTCTCATGCAGAAAAACGTGATGCTACGAAATGTGGAAAATGTTACTGCGGGAAGAAACTGCAGCAGTTCCCAAGAAATGAACACCAGTGATGCAGAAGTGCTGCAACTTTATTTATCAAGTAATATTGACTTGAATAGTGAAACTCTGAATTTTGGGCTAAAGAACTCTTTAGTATCTAGGTATGGGTTGGATTACGGTCAGGCTAAGTGACAATGCAAAATGCATTCCTATTGGTTGTCTTGGTTGATTTATAAATCAGTAGAACACTATTTAGACTTTATAGGAGAAAATCAATCACTTATAGCTCCACTTTTTTGCTCGGTGGACATTTCATCTGGAAAATGCGGTGATTTATACGGCGGCTGATTGCAGGTTTGCAAAAACATGCATGGTGATGTTTTTCTCATGCGATCAAGCTGAAAACAAGAAAACATAGAAGACAGGAGCAGATGCCTTAAATGCACTCTTACTCTGACAGAATAACCAAAACCCTCCACAAGTCAGACACAACAAGAGCAAGGGAAAAGTAGCAGGCTGGATTCGCTCTAGTCAGAAAGTGAAAACAAAAACTCTGGGTTTGTGGGGGGAAAAACATATACATATTGGACAGTGTGGCTAAACAGAAGGTAAGACGATGTTTGAGGTAGACTGTGCTCAGTGGAACTCATGAAAAGCCTATGAGCATGAATGAGTAATGCCAGGCTGTGCTCACGCTGGGTGCGGCCCAGAGAAGACTGTCAGGAGACTCTGCCCCGCTCTTTTATTAATTCACTTGCTGTCCCTTCCTCATGTGTCCTCTCTCTTTTTCTTGCCATCTCCATTTCTCAGTCAATCAAGCTATAAAGATGCAAATGTGAAGATTCTGCTTTCTGTAAAACAAACAAAATGCACCACCAACAAACAGGGTTGGGCAAGATGTAGAAGTTAGAACAGACTCACTTTCAATTAAGAGTCACAACCACTACCCACAGGAAGTTGAATCAGGATAACAGGAAAAGGAACTTAGCAATTGATTAGCAATTCAAAGATATTCAACATACAGTAGTCACATCATTTGGGGAATTTAATTTGTCCATTAACTTTTGTTATTAACATTAGCTGGCTTTATGTTGTTTGCGTTCATTTTAAACAGTGGTGGTCCATGAAATGAAAACTGATTTATTACTATATTATCTTCAAAAGTTTAGGGTCAGTTTAGAATTTGTTTTTATTACTTTTTTATTTTTAATTATATGTCTTATGCTCACTAAATCTGTATGTATTTGGTCATGAATACAGTATAAACATTCATGTGAAATAATATTACAATTTAAAATCACTGTTGTATATTTTAATATATTTTAAAATGTAAATTATTCACATGATTGCAGCAGCCATTACTCCAGTCTTCAAAAACAGTTCTTACTGCAAAAATAAATAAATAAATAAATAAATAATATATATATATATATATATTTGTGGAAGCTGTTCCCAAAAAGACCTGATTTTATATAGTATAAATCTTTTGTAACATCACTAATGTCTTGAATTTAAGGCATCCTTGCTGAATAAAAATGTTAATTTCTTTTTGGGAAACAAAACAAAAAAAAACTCTAAATGATCTTTGAACACTTTTGAACATTTTTTTTTTTACTTTTAAACAATACATAAACTAAATAAAACTGCCACATAGGTGTCATTTCAAACAGTGATTCCCCATATGTTCTGGTTATGGGAAAAATGTATATATTTATATATATATATATATATATATATATATATATATATATATATATATATATATATATATATATATATATATCAAGAAATACACCTACAACAGATATATATTTCTTTGAATTTTACTTGGTTACTATTTCTACTTCCTTAAATTCAAATTCTGATTCCTGTTTTCTACCTCATTGCAAATTTATATTAGTGTACAATCCTGATACAAACACAATAAAAACCCATATGGCTTATAAACACACATTCTGAATCATTCTTTCAACCATGTTATAGCTGGACACCTACACAATCCACTTATTACATCAGTTGGGTGTCATTATAAGCGTGTCTGATCTCTCTTTCCCGGCACAACCCACACAGACGGTACACACAGTGAGAATGACTTTGCCACGGTCAAACCTGCTGTGCTTAAAAAGATTTTAATGCTCAAGACTGCAGGGACATAACAAATGACACTGACAAATGACCTCCATTACTAAAAGACAGAAAGAGAGAGACTCCGAGGCTCCGCAGAGCAGGTAAAAACTATAACTCATTTATGAATAATGAAAAGTGAGGCATATGAAGGGGTTTGCACTATGAGCAATATCAATATTGTGATACCATTGTTTGATGCAACTGCATACCATATTTTTATATTAAAATAAGCTGAAAACACTAACTGAAAAACATTTAGTGCTTTTCTATAGTATTAAGCTTCAAATGTCAACTATATATCGCATTGGTTTCTTTTTAAAATTATAAAAAAGTAAAAATATGAATGGTATTATAATGTTATACAGAAACTAAAATTAAAATAATGGGGAAAACTTTTTAAGATAACATGTCGAAAGAAAAAAAACGCATCTCAAGCACACAGAATAACATAAGTGGACTTTGAACGATTAATTGCTGCTTTGAACGATTACGTAATTGCGGCATCCATAATTGTAATCGCGATTAGAAATTCAATTAATTGTGCAGCCCTACTACCTAGACTAAAAATTCACACAATATTTCAAAAGATAACCCTTAAAGTAAGAACCAAATCATAACATACTTATTAACAGGCTGAGGCATCAAGTGAGCATCAGAAACAAAGTGCACCCCGTCACCATCTGTATACCGCTTATCCATCGGCTTACCGTAAATTAACCATTAAATCACGGGCGCCGAGAGCACTGGCCATCCTTCAGAAGTGATATTCCACAGTATTAGTGAAGACTCACTCCCTCACCCCTTCTTTAGGAGCCATTAGACATTTTAGAGCGCTGATGCTGACATTTGTTCTAATCTGACTGATGCTGGTCCCTACAGTCAGAGGGTGAGGCCTCCCCCGCCCCGCTCCACATGAGACAAAAGAATCCCCCTGACATTAGTAGGCCACTCAATCCTGTTGTTCTTGCCCTGGCACTATCTCTCACTCTCTCCCTTAACAGCTCTCTTTCTTGCCCTCCAAATTCTCTCTCCTTCTGTTGCATTAATAATCAATGCGGAATGAGCTGTTGCTTTAGAGGAGACTCTAAAAACACTGTCATGTCTTAGTCCTGATAGTCACTTTGCACACACACAAACACACACACACACACGCACACACACACGCACACACACACACACACACACACATCCAATATCCAATGCTTCATTATGCAGTCACACCCATGACATACTCCTGCATGATGTAAGCTAGCATGATGACATATTGTGCATGGCACAAAAACAGCAAGCAGGTTAATAGCAACTTATTATCAGTTATTATTAGAAACGTCACTGCTTTTCGTTTCTATTATTAAATTACCACTTACTAGTACATAAATTAAGACAATACAAAATCGTGATTAATAAAATGTGGGACTTTCACGGCAGCATCTGATTGGCCAGTGCACATCAACACATGCACGTGAGAGTGGCTGGGGATGAGCAGGATCATAAGGCAGGACCTGCATTGCGGACAGCGCAACAATCAACGAGCAAAAGCACCATTCTACAGATGAATATAATTACATCAGAAGACATTTACAAGCTTAGAGACACAAGAGGATGAGTTGCGTTTTTACTCATATCCTGTAAACACTGCAGAAACGACAGCACTTGTCCAACGTGTCATGGATCTGAATGAATAGATTTTCACATAGCTAAATGACTATATAAACAACTGATTTGAAGCATCAATAATAAAAAAAGGATCACAAAAATAATTGTTAATGACTTCAAAGCAGTTAATTTTCAAAAAAAAAAAAAAAATTATATTATAAGCATGATAAATAAACATGAATTTTCTCAAATTCATTTCGGTCCGGGATCAGCCAGAATGTGTCAATGCCGAAATAGTTTTCAGTGACATCTATATGACATCCATCTTCACAATCGTCTCTAGTTACTGTCACAATAATCAGCGACCGAGTCGATTATTAATCTCATCCGTCCGAAAACACGCAACAATCAGTAAACAATAACATCTTATACTGATGCAAGTGCTAAACTAAGTACGTGAAATCTAGGTGTCAGAGTTGTTATTAATACCATATAAAAGTGCAGCAGGCTTTCTTTGAGAGCATCGCTTGTTTGTTTCGGTCCGCGGCTCGAGCGCGAGCAGGTGCAGCGGCCGACACCTACCGGAAAGACGGGCTGAGATTAGTGTATGTCTGATGGGTAGAGATGGGGCTGGTTCCGCTGCCTGCGGGATGCCGAGAGGAGAGATTTTCTGGGTTTTGTCTCCTCACTGGAGCAGAGAGACAGGGCTGTGTCTGTCATCTCCCGGAGATACAGCTCTAAATAAAGCGGTGCATGCCGGGAAACTGAGGAAAACATGCACGCACGCAAGCACGCGCGCGCACTTTTGAGGGCCTCTGGTGCGGGTCAACACATACACAAGTCTTGTCGTCTAATGTTTTAGTGCCGACTGCCGAGTTGATAGTTAGTTCCGTCTGACAGATGCAGTGATATATGGGGAACTGAAGTCGATGACGAATTAACTGTGTAAACCGTAATGTATTTGACGTAGCGTCATCACTATAGAAACATGATGACGTTCAGCGAGCGCTCGGTTTAAAGGTCAACCAGATGTATAACTGTGAAAATTAAAGTTTATAGTGACCTCAATATATCATCTGTTTCACATATGAACATGCGATTTGAAAAAGGAAAAGGTATATTTATAATGATGATGTTTATTTCTCTTATTAGAAAGTTTTATATTAAAAAAACTTATAGGCTTTTCTATTATATCCAGTTCTAATTCTATTCTAATTCTACTCCAGTTCACAGGCAGCCCTATTAATTATTTGAGCCTAGAATAATATATCTAGTTATTGAGGTCACAATCGTTTTTTACAAGAAGATTGACAATCTGTGTTCTTTAATTTATTTTGTTACATTTATTTTTGAACTGATCAACTGAATTGCAATCTTTGGAAACAGCGTCTACCAAATGTAATTATATTTATGATAATATCTAGTTTATGATATTCTCAGTAAGAAAAAAAAAATGCAAAACTTGAAATTTCACACATTGCCAACTGTGAAAAAATTCTCCAGAACCACTGATAGACCAAGTCATTTTAGAAGACACAAACAACATAATAACTTTCATCAATAAGTAATTGAAAACATAAGTTGTTTATAGTAACACTAGTTAATTTATGAAAACACAGTTATATATAATTGATTATATTTGAAAATAAATAAAATAAATAGAATATTCAATGTTTAATTAATGTCACAGTTCCTTGTTTTTTCCCAGTGTTTCTATAGCATTTAATAACAGCAAATAAACTTACAGTTCAACACTTATTTTTTTTTGCTTTTGTATTATAATGGTCTTTCACAAAACTAGCACATTTCAGACATGTTCTCAGTAGTCTTTCGTTGACACCATAACTGTTACTATTTCATATGCCAAGTTAATGTAAACTAATTTTCACTATGCACAGTATTGTTTTGGTTAGTGTCTGATCATGAGAACATGAGGAACATCCGCTTGCCAAAATATAATCTCCTGGATTAGTCAAATTATAACAGCCTTCAAGTGCAGATTGGAACTCCATCAAGAGGAACATTCCACAACAAAACCAATTTATTTGAGCAAAGCCTCTCCATTTTCTGAAAACACAAAACAGACATGACCTTCATAGTCAGATCTCTGATGTTGCCCAGTTTAAATACTCTTTCAGCTCATTTGAGGCAGTTGTACAAATTAGAGTTCACAGCAACATCAAAAGCAACATCGACGCTCAGTGCAAAGCCAGTGGGGAGTTATATTCACTAGTGTTCTAACCTTTGAAACAAGAATCAGTTCATGACTAAAAATGCTATTTTCTGCATTCTAGAGCAGAGCATGCCCACAAGAGAGCAGTGTTTTATCATTTCAGTCAAACATTTGACTTTGACCTGATGCCTATGAATACAATCCCTCTCTCAATGCCACTGACAAGTTCATATTTCAGTAACATTTCTCATATGCAGACAGGCTTGACCTGAGTAGAAATATGCTGTCTTTTCCCAAAGAGTGTCTTTTCCCAATTAAAGGAACAGTTCACTCCAAAATAAAATTGTACTCACTCTCAGGCCACCTGAGATGTAGATGAGTTTATTTGTTCATCTGAACAGATTTGGGGAAGTTACATTACATCACTTTCTCACCATTGGATCCTTTGCAGTGAATGGGTGCTGTCAGAATGAGAGTCCAAAAATCTGATAAAGGCATCACATTAATCTACAAGTAATCCAGTCCATCAATTTCCAGCACATTTTCGTTCATGGGTGAACTATTACTTTAAGGCTAAAGAGCAAGCTGTGATTTTTGCAAAAGCTTTTTCATATAAAAAAACATCCATCCATCTAAAACTTGATGCAAAGGCTTAGCTTAATCTTGTCTAAATTGTCTGTTTTTTTTTTCATTACTCAGTTTAACTGGTAGAAGTCAGACTGTTTATTTGCATTATGGGGTTTAAATTACATTTAGTGCACTTATTTAACCAACAGCAGTGGACAAGCTCCAGTCCATGTATGGTGTCACTCAGTCACATAGTACACTAGATTACATGTCTTAACCTACCGACTGTGGCCATGCTAATGTGCTTATAGAAACAAATCACCCATGTTCAGTTTCCACTTTCCACTTTATCTTTTGAAAACAAAGAGTGGATATTCCCAGAACTCAAACCCTCAAAACCCTTCAGCACCCGAGACTGAGAACAGAAGTCCCTCTGTATTTCTCTCTCCGCAAAAACAAATCTCTCTTCCCGAAATTACATTGGCTCAGTGAATTCCGCAGTGGCTCAGCTACTGTGTAAAGTGATATGAAGCAAACAAAAAAATACATTTTTAGGACCATTCAAGGAGAAGAGAGCGAGACTTGACGACAGTCTCAAATAAACGGCAGCAGGTCTGTGGGATAAATGGAATTGTTGTCTTACTCCCAGGATGTTATTGTATTGAAATGGACTTGAATCTTTACCCAGCTTTCATTCAGTCTCTTGACCTGGATTAAATTGGTCTAATATCTTTATTTTTAGGGTGTCTGATTGGCAGCCCAGAATTTAGAAAGGAGAGAGGAATGAGTGAGAGAGAAAGAGAGACAGATGAAGGGGTGAGGGCACAACCATCTCTTTTCACATCAGTGCTGAAAGCAAACACATCCCTTATTCAGGATTTGTTTTACTTTGTGTCTTTTGAGTTATTTATGTTTCATAACAGGTAGCTACAAAAGGTCAGAGAGGGGAAGGACTCACTCACCAAATAAAACATGAAGACCACAATCAAAATCAGTCTAGCGTTTCAATACACACTGAATTATACGAGAGTAACCATGAGCGATGTGGGTCACGTTTAAATACCAGCACGCTCTTAATACACACACACACACACACACACACCGCTGTCAGGCAGTATGGCACTAGTCGAAGATGTATGCCTGTGAATGCATTTAGTCTTTTCAACTCCCTAAAGCAATTTCCAGACTTTTGGCACTGTTTTACAAAATAAATCTCCGTCTAAGTACAATCAGCTATTCCAACCATGCAAAACATGCACCATATAGAGAACTCCAGAGAAAAAAAAAAAAAAACTATATTCCACTATCATTTACACTACAGAAAGAAAGAAAAAAATAGTTAAAAGGCTATGAAACTTAGTTCCAGTCCTCAAATTTGAATGGGCTTTCCACTGTTATCACTCATCTCTGCTGTCTGTGTTTGCATGTTCCAGACAGACTGTCTGTAGATTAGTGGTGGCAATTTCTTTATTAATCTTTCTGCAGGTTGCACAAATAAGCCAGTATATTGGCAACAAGTGATCCTTTGCATGTGAATGTATGTCCGAATGTATCTTATAGTTGCCGAAATTTGGATGAGCATTGAGTTATATGTCTGAATTCATAAATGCATCAGAAAGTTTAGGGAGCTGACTTTTTGCCTCAGTGTCCTATCAGACATTGACTTCGCAGGCAGCGTTTGCACACAAAAGTACCTCACAAAACTGATTTCAGACAGGCTTCTGATGGTCTAATGATAAACAGAGATAACTTGGGTGATAAGTAAGCAATCATTTAATTACTATGATGCTATTTTCTTGCTAGGAATTCAATCGAAGGCTATTCACTATAAACCTAACAATATTATTACCATGCTGATTTGAACAACATCACTCTTGCTTAACTCAACAATTAGTAACATTCAGGGGCAACATTTTAGGTGTGGTTGGGGATGGTTTGAGTTGCTTGTTTTGTCTGTTCACGAACAAACATGCAAGCTCAACTGAAGTCAGTCATTTCCTTTAGCAGACAGGAAGTCTCATAAATGTGGGAGTGTGATTTACTGCTCACTCAGCCGGCTACATTCTGAAATGAGAAATCAAACATTACGAGTGTCACTCTGAGGAAACACAGCACTCTGTGAAACAGTGCCCCTATGCACACCTTACCTGTAAAAAAAAATAAAAAAACACAAGCCAACCAGTGTTTAACTGTGTGCCTGGCCAGAAATGAGGTCAGGTGTGGTTTAGATTCACTAGGAGCAGGTAGTGAGTGGAATGAGCATGAACTCAGCAGAACAGAGTATGTGTGAACAGGTCCTGTTTGGCTGATCTGGATTAGGTGGCGTATAGGTCTTGGGTTCACTGCTGGTAAAAAGCTCAGAAACTCAATCCCATGGATGCAGTTGGTACGATGGCAAACTAACCAACTCTTTATTGCCCTCATTCTGACATGCTGCCAAAACCAACCATTTTCAGGTTTAGCCCTACACTTATTATACTGGAGTTGGCGAGGCAGATCTCGCCCCAAAAAAGGTAAAGCTAATTTAATTTTCCAAAAGTTTTTTTTTTCCCCGTTCATTTAAAAATGGAAGTCAAAATCGCTCTAAGATCGAATTGAAAGTGTCATTTATTTGATTTGTTCAAAGTGAGGAAGCCTGCCAATGTATTCACAGCCACTGAATAAAATGATTGATTTCAGCAAACCATGCTCCACAATGGAGTTTTCAGCCCTCATTACTGCAGAAGCTGAAGTAGCCTCCTCAGCTTTTCAAATGCACCATAAAATAACTGACTGCTTAATATAGTTTACTTGCCAAGAGAGAAATTACTCTGAGAGACGAAATGGATCATTTGTTTTTGAAATGATGGAAATAATGGTAATAGGCAGATATTTATAATAATTCATATTTATAATAAATCTCTCTCTCTCTCTCTAATACAACATTATAAAAAAAATATAGATAATATAAATGTAAGCGTCACCCAAACTTGCAAACCTCTTTTTTAATTGAACTATACCTCTGCTATATGTGATGCAGTGTGCACTTGACATTCACATGCACTTACATAACTGCATCTGTGATCACTTCATTAGGCCATATAGGTCTTAGCAGTCACTGTACTGTAAGTGACTTGCACATATTGCATTCTGGTGCCAGACATATTCTCTTTCTGGTCTCATAGTATGTAGGTACACATGTTTTACCCATAAAACACAATCAGTGGCAAAAAGTCAGGTAAATAAACAGACATTGCAGAGCTCAACTAATGGGGGTTAATCCTAACCATTGAGCAAAACCTTTTCCCTATCAGGGCTCTCCGAAGAGACATCCGTCTATTTCATTAATACCTCTCATCATGTTCAGACCAGATGTTAAAGCAAACAAGTCTCTCTCTCTCTCTCACTCTGCTGTGGTGAGGTATGGAAAGTATTTCTGAGGGCTCTGCAGCTGGAACACACAAGGGAGGAAGCAAGACACATAAACGCTAGAGAGATGGAGCTGAGGATAGATGGGTGAACACTGGGCAGTGTCTCAGATGTTTCTCAAATTCCTTAGGAGAAATAAAAGTAGACAATTGAGACATGAAAAAATGCTGAGAGAAAGGAGTCCAAAATGAGAATGGACTGTGGAAAACATAGGAGATTTCTTTATTGTCTTGCTGTAATCCCTTTCAAGACACCATTTAAAAAAAAAAATAGTTTTATTGCTCAGAGGCTCCTCTTTCTTTCTTGGGTTCTTTCACCTTTAATGGTCAGGACAGTAGAGAGAAACAGTGAATAACTGGACAGATGAGAAGGGAACTGGAGCAGGAAAGTACCTTTAGCTGCGACTCGAACTCACGCTGTTTGATGTGTAGCTGTGGTTTGATATCAGGGTGCTGCCCATAAGGCTACGGCTCTGACAGAGGATACAATAAGGATACTACAGTTTGATTCTCTTATTGTTACGTGCTGGTGCTGATGACAAGTGAGAATATTCCACAAAAGTCCAATAATAAATCCACAAGAAATAAACGCCAGAAATCCCAGAAGTAAGCATAGAACAACACAAAATGTAAAGCAAATAACCAGCCCTGGACCGAACTAAACAGGGATCATATATTATTTGAATTAGTTTATTTGAACATCAAATGGAGAATTTTTGCTCGAGCCTCCTGCTTCTTTCAATCAGTCTAACAATGGACTCCTTTAAAGTTTTAGAAGAGATCTCATCAACATCACACACTCTGTTCAGAACTTTCTCCTTAGTTAGAGATTCTGAATCTCTCACATTTGTCTCCTTTAAAGCTTTAGAAGAGATCTCATCAACATCACACACTATGCTCAGATTTTTCTCCTACACTAAAGTCAAGGGCGATCTCAAAAGCTTTTCAAAGTGTGCACCTAGTCTAATGTCTTAATAATAGCTCAAACATTTCTACCATATAATATGTATTTTTAATCAAATTAGTCTAGGATTGAGTCATTTGCCACTCAATGAAATTCTGTAAGTCAGTTTGATAAAGGCATCAGGTACATTACTATTTCCAAAAACAAATGATGCGCCCAAGTATTCAAGTAGATCTCTTCTAAAGCTTTAAAGGAGCAAATATGATACCTTCAGAATCTTCAGTTTATGAAGAAAATCTGAGACTTTTTTTTTTCAATACTATGGAAATCAACGGCTACCTTCAACTCTTTGGTTACCAGCATTCTTCAAAATAACTTACTTTGTGTTAAACAGAAGAAAGACACTCATACAGGTTTGGAACAACTTGAGAGTGAGTAGAAGAGTGACAGAATTATCATTGTTGTTTTTAACATCATATTTGCAGTTGGAATAATATTAAGAATTGTCAATAAAATCACCCAAATATAGATCAGTTTCTGTATGGATTAATAGCACTGTGTATACAAAAAATAAAGATCAAAACAAAAAATCTAATTCACCTCCACATAGGTATGTACTACTCTGTATAAGCCAATTATATACTTAAGTATATCTCTGATAATTCCATAGAAAATACACTGAAACTATACTCAGCAAATCTAACAGTACATTTGAAAAATAAAATGATGATGAATATCAAATTTATTTGGGCATGTAATGGATGTTTTTAAATAATCTTTTTTTTTTTTTTTAACTCTTGAGAACCCTTTTGATTCCTGTTCGAATGTTAACACACACTACTGAAGTTAATGAGCGGGCACTGACAGGTTAAAAGTAAGGTTCCTTTGGCTCATTCAGAGACTTTATAGACCATGCAGGTGAAGTGGTCCATAGCTTCAGGTGTTGACAATTTAAACACTATGGTGTGGGACCCACAACGCAACCATTTTTGTGCCGCTTATCTTTTTGAAAGGTGAATGAAAGTGTATACTGTATGTGAATGCTTATAATGCATCAGGGTGGCCCACAATTCAAAACGAACAATGAGTCTTTCAACACCAATAAAGGCAAGATAAGAACATCTTACAGCACTGTCGGGACACTAAAGCATGTCGGCAGCCCACATGTGTCTGGGAGATCCTGGCCCAGCTCAGACAGATCAAGCTATCCTGTCATCATGGTGGCTTAAATTTAGAAAGCTTTCTCTCTGCTTGTTCTTGGTTGCGTTCCAATACACAGAATTAGCAAAAGACTCTATGTTGTCTTTTCAGGAAGAGATAGAATATTACTCCAGCATTCCTTGTATTCTGATATCCAATCGTTTTGCTTTAGTTTGTAACAGTTCCTTAACTGGTAATACAAATTCGCTTAGATTATGTAGTTTAGCAAAAACTTGATTTTTCACATTTTTCCAACCTCTACATTCACTTTTTTTTTTTTTTTTTTTTTTTTTAAGAATCTGCTGTTGGGAAATATGAAACCCACAGATTTTGAGTTTTTATTGGAAGATTTAAATGGATGGTACAGGTTTATTTCAGCCAGTCACAGATCATATCTGTTTCTTTAATTTAGCCCATGCAGACAGACAGAGCATTGACTATTTCTGTTTTAAAAAGAGCAAGAAGAGAGTGAAAGTGGAGGAGAGAGACATAAGTCAAATTTAGGATTTTGCAAACCTTGACATTCTTCTGCTGATCTGCGTGTTCTTTTAAACTCATGTCAGAGGAGGCGTGGGTGCTTCTAATACATCTGAAAAATGGCCTTGCTTGACATGCATAGCCTGATCTCAAAGTTCAACCAAACATTAACATTTGCTGAAAATGTATTCACCCTCATGCCATCCAAGATGTAAATGAGTTTGTATGTTCATCGGAATAGATCGAATTTGGCATTCCATCACTCACCAATGGATGTTCTGCAGTGAATGGGTCCAAACTGATAAATACAGCACAATAACACACAAGTAATCTACATGTCCATTGATTAATGTCTTCTAAAGCAAAGAGACTCTTTTTAACATGAAAACATCACTTCTGACTAAAATACCCATCCATAATCCATCCTCTATTGTCCTTTCACATTAAAATCCAACAACATGTTTGTTTAGAACTGTTGTATACTGTCTTTGCTTGTAAACAGTTTTTGATCTGTGCATATGGTATTCTTCACATGACACAACTTTTATGGGAGAAAGCAATATTATGAACAGAGGAGCTGTATTTTATCTGGAAACAATGGTTCAAATGTTTTGATTGATTTTTTTTTCTTACAAACATGCAGCTTTTCACTTTACAAGACATTCATTGATGGACTGGAGTCATGTGTATACTTGTGTATATATATATATTGTATTAATTACCAACATTCTATGTGCTGATCTGTTAGAAGCCTGTAATGTGTTTGTTGTTAAATATCACAATTACTACTTCAAATCTGGCAGTGTTACTTAAATTCTTAACCTAACGATTATTTTTCTAATTTTTCACTTTGAAGCAGAATTCCTCAGAAGTTCCAAAAATGTAGGATCAGTTTTTATTTTAAAATGATCCTATATAAGAGACAAAATATCTAAGATCGGCACTCTCACAGATACATTTTGTACATTATGTACAAGCCCCTCTCTTACAGTACCTACAGTAATAGTAAATGAAAGCACTGGAATCTGACCAAGTTCCCACTGTGTGGTTTGCAGCTGCTCGCCCCAAACGTTCTCAAAAAAAAAAAAAAACACACACCATTAAACTACTCAGTGAGCGGAGCGAATGTATAGAGAGAGCCAAATGGCTCAAAGGAGCTCCGTTACGTGGAAGCAGCCCGATGTTCTTTCCCTGTTTATTTGCAGCTCTCAGAACTCTGGATATCTGATCTGAGATCAGACTGATAGGGGGTCAGGAGTTTGAACAGTTAATCAGGGTCAGAGGATTTTGTTCCTCTCTCTGTGATTTGAATTCTATGCAGATGGCAAAAACTGAAGAAAAAAGCACACAAAGGCAGACAAAACAAATAAATGGACAATACAATACAATACTGGATATGCATGCTGCTGAGTGTAAGAAAACAAGCTGCTACATCAGTAGACATGCATATAACAGGACAGGATAGGACAATCAACAAAGCAGATCTACTGCCAAGAAATATGTACTGATGCTGCTCAGAAGAGCCATTAGAACCACATGTTTTTATTATATGTGCGATTGGGCCTTCTTTACTGAATGGCTTAATGCTACAGCACTATGCTATACATGATCGCTTGATCATGTAGTGTCTTAGCAATGTGTTCCTGGGTGTCATACTCTTCGTGATGACCTAAACGAGCTATGTGTGTCTGAGCCAGTATGGCTCAAGCTTATCTAGTTAATGATACACACTATGTGTGTAGTCAAGAAACAGAATATACTGTAATGTTACAAGCTGAAAGAAAAAAAAACCCAGCAACCACCTGCTAGGGATACATTAAGCATGGCTTATAGGCCCCATTTGTAAAATAAATGATCATTTATTTCTTAATGCTTGACGCATGTACACACTCTTGCATGACACTTTAACCTTGTGTAATGCTGCTTAAATTAGAAACAGACCATGCAATGTGTTATTTGGTAAAGAATAATGAGACTATGGACTTACCTTAAGATGCTGAATTTCAGAGGATTTCTGATCCAAGACTTGCAGCAAAACACAGAACCAAATTGTTTAAAAGTTAAGCAGCAAGCTCATTGGCTGCAGAATAAGCAAAGGCTAGTCAGCATGTGTCATGCTGTGAAAACTGTCATTGTTTGCAGATCACATTAAAGAGGTCATGACCTGCCTTTTTTTTTCTTTTTTTTTTTACACTATTCTCTACAGTCCACTTTTAAGATCATCAAGATTTTCAAAAAAAAAAAAAAACATAATTTAGAAGTAATAGGCTATTTTCTGCCCTATTTTGACCCTCTCATAGGAATGTTCTGTTTTAATAGGCATGACGTATTGTAAACCTGGAAGTAAACATGCACTTCTATGATTGGCTCACAGTTGTGTTTGACAGCCCAGATCCTTCATAAATGGACGCTGCCATTATTTAGGTTAAAAATGCATAAATACTCAGTACATATCCATTGATCTGTAATAACAGACAAAGCAATATTGACAACATAATAAAAATAGTTACTCACACTTTACATTACCATCCAATCAAATATATTCAGCACAGCATCATTTTTTTTAGTTTCACTCTTTCTGAAAACTCTAAAATATTTAGTTTGCTTTTAAGTTATAATAACTGTTTTGTTATGTGCAGAAACTTTTACAAAAATACAGCTCAGTGTAACCCGCGACGTGCTCAGACCACTCCTACAAAAAATGTGAGGTGCAACAGGGCTTTTATATAAATAAATCTGTTCTAAAAAGCATTAATTCATTCTTTAGGTAGATGTTGTTTCAATTTAAAATGTTCTAATGTCATGGTTCTGTTTAGCACCAAAACATCTGGTGCCATTTAAATTCAGGGCCATTTAGAACCTGCATTTGGAATTCTTTTGTGAATGTAGTGTTGTGTGGTCCACAGAATCATCATCCCGCTCTGTTCTGCCGGTGAAAAGCACTCACCTCTGTGCCATTTAGATACTAATTTCATCATACAGCCATTTCTTTAAACAGCTGTCTCAGCTGTCGTTGGCTCTGTTGAAATAAAACACACATGACAAAAACATACTTAGACTGAGTCAGACCAACTGAGAGACATTTGAAATAACACAAAACTTATTTGGAGACCGGTAAAACTTCATGTGTCAGTTGGTGTATTTAGCTTTAAAATAGCCTCTGGCAGGTTAGCACATTTGGGTATGTTGGCAGCAAAAGACGTTTAAGACCTTGGAAAATAATTGTGATGAAATGCATAGAATACTGTTTGGTCCCCAAATGAGTTTATATCTAAGGAATATCACACAAGCAAGAGTGTTGATGTTCTGAACTTCACAGCTTTTGATTCATTCAGGCACATATCGATTTTGTACAACAGTTCAATAAGCAAGATAATAGGAACTTATTTTAGACACACTGTATATTATTCCAAGAAGTAACAGCAAAATTAAACGCTGTGTCTATGTGTTAATGATTCAATGACTCTTCAATGAAGACAGTCATTTGTTTTGTTCTTCATTGAATGGATGTTCTGACACCCAGTCTCGACAAGTTGAATTTGATAACTGAAACTTATCATTGTATAAAGAATGACCAAGTGTGAACCTGCACTGATAAATTCTAATGTTTCCTATTAATCATTACAAAATTTAATACATTGTTGGAAAGGCATTCAGTACTTGGAAGCCGTGAGAGTATATTTATAGAAGCTGGAGATCCATTCATTTCTTTAGATTTGTTAATCTGAGTATTATTGGTTCCATACTTTCCATTCTCCATCAAGGAGTTTGGCTGTATAATGTGGGAAAGCCTTTAGCCTATAGCAGCCAACTATGTCCACTAACTAACTGACAATCTCACACAGTGTTTCTCTTGCTTTCTCTGCATGACAGGAACTCCAGTTGCAGCCTTCTGGAATGTCCTGTCTCGCTCTTCTTTATTTTTCCGTTCTTTTTGTCTTTCTGTCTGGATCGGAGCCATCTGTGGGAGAGAAAGGTGCATGCTGGGAGAGTCATGTGAGGAGGAGCTGGATCTGTTTATGTGTTCCACATATAGAGCCTTGTCTGATCCTCAAAAGCTTCTGGGTCTTCTGCTGCCTCTGACTCAGGCTAGTCATCTTTTAACGCCAGTGTCCAAGAAAAAACAGCAGTGAAACAGCCAGGCAGACTGCACCTCAAGAGCTATTTTCCACATCCACTGTCTGGCCAGACCGAATACTGTACAGAACGATTGAGTCCTGTTGTCTAAAGAAATGTTCTGTGGATTAAGGCAGGCAAAGAGGACTAGAGTGAGACCGACGAAAATAACCAATCAACTTGCTGCCATTGTGCTTCCTAGATAAATCTGCTCTCTTAGCAAGGGGTTTTGTTATTGGGCATGGTGAACTACGTGAAAACATCTACTTCACAGTATCTCTCAGTAAGAGGGGTTGTAACAAAAAACAATGCAAATTGCAAAATGCAAATAATCATGCATTGAAGGGGATGGAAAATAATTTGCGATATCTTTGGTTACACTTTATTTCAATAGTTCACTTTAGACATTCCAATAATTATAAGTAACTACAAAAATATGTGTTAATGTATAATAATAATACTATACAGTTATAACCATTTGTAAACAAACTCAAATTATGAGACACAAAATCACTACTGTCATATATAAAATAAAGAAATAATGTAACAATTATGAAAATGATGATAAATAAGTAATTTCCAATTGTAAGTTGTATATTTTTGGATTGCCACTTGAAATCACTTGGATCCTAAAGCAAAACCAGATGACTGCCACTGTACGATATCCAGCCTCTCAAAGCTGAAAATGATTATTCTGATGTATGTACTTGTCATTACTGTATTACACCCTAAAGCTTCGACATTTAAAGGTCAGATTTGTCCTATCCAAAAGCACACTTACAGTACACACATCTGCAACTAATTTTGTGCACATTTGTTGAAAGACATCAACAACAGTTGACTCTAGTCATTCATCAGCAGTTACAGAACCAGTTAAAACCTGACTGAGATATGAACCAACAATCATCTGACTGCCACTTTACCAACCTAACCACTAGCTTAGAGCCCTTCAGCAACCACTCACTCAAACACTCACGGCCTCTGGGACACTCCATTAACCCCAGATATTCCTCTCTTACGCTCCCTGATGATAGTCCATCTGTTAAATGGATGTTGACTGAGACATAGTAAGACCCGCTAGTGTACCACACATCCCAGCTTATCCATTCAGGGTTCAACACCCACTATCCCCTTTCAAAGAGAGTCAGAACAGACCACAGGCGAGACCCTCACCCAGACCCTGCTGCCTCAGAGGAGCAACCCTGCGGGCTCTCTGGATTGATGCCTCCAGTAGGACAGTGTCAGAACTGCTCCTATAGAGTGATGCAAATGCTCATGGGAGATTTTACAGTTTTGTCTATAGAACAAGACCATATGGTCAAGGGAAATTAGTGGAGTTAAATATGTCCTAGGCAAAGAAGATGGTACCTGACTTCAGGAAGCAACAGTGAACGTTAATACAGGTGCATCTCAATAAATTAGATCAGATCAGATCTGGTGAGTTTGCTGGCCAGTCAAGCACACCGACACCATGGTTTTTTATCCTACTTTTGGTGCTTTTGGCAGTGTAGCAGGTGCCAAATCCTGCTGGAAAATGAAATCAGCATCTTCAAAAAGCTGCTCAGCAGAGGGAAGCATAAAGTGCTCCAAATTTTTGTTAAACGGGTGCAGTGATTTTGATTTTCAAAAAACACAGTGGACCAACACCAGGAGATGACATTGCACCCAAAAAGGACTTTGGACCACTGAGCAACAGTCCAGTTCTTCTTATGCTTAGCTCAGGTAAGACACCTCTGATGTTGTCTATTGTTCAGAAGTGGCTTAACAAGAGGAATACAACAACTGTAGCACAATTTTTTATCTCGTTTTTATTTTTTATTTTTAGATCCCTATGAACTAAGAGAGTTACTGTATTTTATTCAAAAAATAAAATGAGAATCAATAAATCTTAATCTTTAAGATCCCTATGAACTCCATTGCAGCAGATATATTTCTCACTGCCCAACGTGTTGAATATTGTATGTTTACAATATAAACATTTTATTAGATTTGTTTATTCTGTGTAAAAGTAGAGTGACTTCAGAGAAGCATAGGCAGTGCAAATGGCCTTTTACTGCAGAAAAAAAAAATCACAAACAAAATACAGGTCTACAAAAGTTTGGAGATGCTGTTGGTATCTCTTGTATTTAATCTATAATATTTCAATAGAGTTCTTATTACGCCATATTATCTACAGTAGTATGTACTAAAGCCTTTTATCCAACTAGATGTTTAATCGAAAAACAATATTCATGGGTAAAACATAAATCAAAAGCACAAACTCAACAGGTTGTAATAAAATAAAGATATTTTGTAAGTGTGTATGTCATATGTCTGTTTTTGTTTTTATGTTTCTCTTTTATACTTTCTGTACAGCACTTTGGTTCCACTTGTGGTGTTGAAAGTGCTTTATAAATAAAGTTGAGCTGAGTTGAGTTGAGATATTGCGATGAATCTCAAATACTAAATTATATAATAAATAAAATGAGATGAAACATTTATACAGTATATCTTGTAGAGTTCCATGCTCTGAAAACAAGGACATGGCAGTCAAGAACTCATCACCTACAAAACATGCCATCTGCTAATCGTCATGAACAGTTTATGATCACTTAGAAGTACACAAGCTAGAATTTCACCAGGAAGTGAGGTTCATTTCCTCGTAATTTGATGGAGGTTGCAAACCTGCAGGTCTGCATGGAAACAGTTTAATAAAAAGAGGCTTGTTTTAGCTTTCCTCTTTTTGACTGACGGCTTGCCACAAACCCTTGCTTCTCACATTTATCAAACTCCTGCCGTAGCTCTCCGAACAACTTCCCTCAAACAAGCTCTGAGCAGCTGGGACAAAACACATGAAGTGGGATATAGCCAGTAGAAAATAAACACTGAACATTTTTCCTGCCTGTTTGTGTGTGTGCACGCTTCTCTTGGAAGGAACATTCTAACTTAACAATAGGAGCTTTGTGATAAGACTTTTTTTTTTTTTTTTTTTTTTTTTGCTGTATGTGAAATAGAGAATAAAGTGTTCCCACTTTCCAATATTTCCAGTGAGAGAGATTTAAGGGGAAAAAAATCCAGGCCTGACGGAGGGTGTGTGGTGCACAGTTCAAAAACTTTACACCAATCCCTGATTTTCATAAATCATCTGAGAAAATAAAATAAGCAAAGCTGAACAAGATGGTGAATATTTCACAGGCATGTGCCACAGGATAATTGGCCTTGAACTCAATACCTGACAGAAAACTTGAAGCCAGGGGGCAAATTCACTCACAGCTTTGACAACGGACGGACAGATAGAAAGACAGATAGATAGATAAATAGAGTTGCTGTGATTTATGGTACAACTACTGAATATAGTACCACATTTCAAAGGTTACACACTGCTGAAAAATCTGTAAGTTACAGCCAAATCAAAATTGGAATGTAAAATTATAAATGTGTCAACATGTAATATTGGATCGAACGAGTTTTATGATAAGTCCATGCATGCTTTGACATATTTTCTCTCTCATTCACACAAACCTCTCCCACTCTCTAAATATTTTCTAATACCACTGAGGGATCCTGTGAGGAGTAACTGAGCCTGTGCACTGAGCCTGCTACTGTTGACCCAACACCTGATACACTCTAAAAAATGCTGGGTTAAATATGGACAAACCCAGCAATTGGGTTGTTGTTGTTGTTGTTGTTTTGGGGGGTTGTTGCTGGGTTTGTCCATATTTTACCCAGCGTTGGGTTGTATTTAACCCAGAATATTTTAGAGTGTACTCTAAGCCACCTGAGCCGGAGTCCACAAAACAAATAGACCTTTCTCTCAACCTCTCTCCATCTCTTTCACTCTCTTTTGGGTCTGCTGTCATTGTACATTGTACATTGTAACTACCTGCATTTAATATAAATGTAAATTATTATACATTTTAATTTAATTGTAAATGGCGTGCAATTAAGGGTATAATCACCATGTCACATTTTCTGTTCACTATACGGTGATTTAGGTAAAATGACGTTTTGATTGTCCTCTCAATGTCAAAAGTGGTCCAATTCACCTGAATTAGTCTCTATTCATGTCAGCTCTTTTCATTCAGCTGTGTTTTTCTTCTTTTAGAGGGAAGAGAGCAGCAGCTGTGTATGGGAAGAGACTGCTAAATGTACTGCAGCTCAGAGGACAAGAGGTCCAGGGTTTTTTTTTTTTAACATCACTTCTACAGCTTGGCACAGGCACACAGTTTAACCAGCATGGCTTTGTTTGTGTAGACTCTCTGTGTGTACCTGAAGGACTGTTTGGACATAGTTTCGCTGAGTCAGAGGACCTCTGGTCAAATTAACGTGACCACAAACTTTTTTTTAATCACCTCGGGTTAGGTGTTTATAGCTGTGACATCATCTGATAGAGAGCAAATGAAAGCAAAGAGCAGGTGAGGAATGTGGGTCGCCGTGATTTTGCCAAGTAAGACATGATCCTGGATCAACATTACTGTCCAAAAATATAGACTTAACCCAATCCCTACCCCTGAACCTAACCCTACCCATAATGTATTCCTAAAATCAGTGGGAAATGATAGCTGATTAACAAGGCTGTAGAATAGGGCTGGGATAAACGATTATTTTTTAAACGATTAATCTAGCGATTATTTTTTTCGATACATCGATTAATCTAACAATTAATTTTTTCAGACCGATTCGATTTCGATTATCTCCCCATTAATTGACTACTAACAATTTATACATGTTGATTTACATATCTGAATGAAAAAAACATGAATTCCTTAACATTGCAATATATGTTTATTGCTCTTAAAATTACAAAATAAAAGACTGACTAAGAATGCATTACTTTGCACTTGTATAGAGATAGCATTCAATAAAACCTTGAAACCTTGAAAACACATAGCTTACTGAAACAAGCTTACTGAACACAAAGGGCCTAGCTTACTGAAAAAAAGTTCTTCTTTCAGATGAAAATAACAACAACTTGATGTCTAGCATTCAATAAAAAAGGTCACCCAAAATAGTTGTTTAGAGCAATTGAAAGAATACAGTAACCAATGTAAACTTGAGGGCTTTAAGCTAATACGGAGAGTGCTTTTCAAAAAAAAAAAAAAAATTAACAGTGGGAGCCAGCAGCCTGTCATGGAGAAAAAAAAAATCTCTGAATGCTCCACGTGAAACTTTGGCGTTCCGCCCTTTTTCTATCGTGTCTAATGATTTTGGTTAATATGCACGAGGGAGAGAGAGAGAGAGAGAGAGAGAGAGCAAGACAGCACTCATGTAGTTTGAAGACTGTGAGTACGCGAGCGCGCGTGAAACTTTGGTGTTTCGCCCTTTTTCTATCGTGTTTAATGATTTTGATTAATATGCACAAGGGAGAGAGAGAGAGAGCAAGAAGCGCTCGAGTTGTTTGAAGACTGTGTGTGTGCGCGCGCAGCCGGGGCTCTCTCTCGTACGTAGCAGTCATTCTATTCTACATCACTCACCGATCAAATAAGGCTTTGACAGCAACCAAAAAAAAAGATCAATGCAGAAAAACCCCTGGATTGGTTATATAACGTTGGACAGAATGTTGATCCGGCCATCGCGTATATTCAGCGCACATAAGGTAAACATTTTGCAAACTTTTTTAGAGAAATAAAAACAGGTCGACGAATCGAACCTAACCCTGCTTGTAAGCCTTTCAGATATTTTCTGAAAAGTTAAATCTCAATCCTGATTGGTTGATTGGAATGTTGATCCAGGAACATGTTGTACTTGGTTAAAATATGCTTGCATAGGAATGTGTTAGTGTGTGAGCGATTCACATAATATCTGAGTGAGATGAATGTTAAATCAGGCGAATTTCATACTTCTCACATTAATCATGTGTGTTCTGTGATGCTTTACAGATGTTTTGGTTATTTAATGCAGTGACATTTAGGAATGCACCAAAATTTTAATTTAGGCCTCTACAGATAAATCAGTATTTCTTGATATATAGTAATAAAAAAAGCTATTTTGTCAAGTAATTCAAGAAGAAGATTCATTTTGAGACTTGTAATTAAAATAATATTAATATGTAAAAATAGAAAATTCATAAGAACAATTGACATGTAACGAATGACATATTTTGGATTCCAAATGACATTATTTTTAAGTCTACATGTTGTGCTGTGCGACATAATGTTCATTTAAAAACAATCAAGCTCACTGGTGGCCAATACACACCAATAATCTCTGTTTTGGAAATAAAAATCCCTTAATTAAAAGCACTCGCTTTAAATATTTTAATACAGTAACTTTACTGGAGTTTCTTTTATGAGCTTCCCATGATAAAAAAAAAAAGTCCTTGAACTCAGCTTTGGAAACCTGTCAGAGCTAGACAAATAAGGAGAGCATGGGCTAAATTTTAATGAGAACAAGTAAAATTATCCGAGGGCAGGTTATCAGAAAAGCACTTCATTGTAAACACTGACCACGAAGAGTGCAAATGACTACATTTACAGCTGCTGAGCTTTATGAGTCTACTGCAGCTTGGGAACAGTGTAAATCTAAACACACTGTACACTGCTATTCAAAGCTAATGGTCTGCGGGCCACCTTATACGGAGAGTGAGTCCTTGTGAGGAGTACATGGGTGAAAAATAAGAGCCAATTTAATACAGTATGTCAGCATTAAAGCAGACATGTTTAAAGAATGAAAAAATGAACAAGCTTGTTAAATGAGCTCACGCTCAGAATCATAACACATGACACAGACTCCCTCAAACACTGCTGGCATCAATCTTCATTTTCTTTGTTATTTATGCAGATGGGTGATGATATATTTACACAGTTTGTATACACTGACTGACAGAGGACAACAGGTCCTTTAACATGAAAGTATTTTAAGTTCACCATAAATGCTTGTCACTACATTAATTTTTCAAAGCAATTATGAAATTCCATATAAATACAATACACTTCTTTAAGAAATAAGCAAAGATTAAAATCGAACCCCAATCAAAATTGAATTTTATAGTTGGTTTATAGTCTCCTTCAAGACTAATTATGTGCTAAACCAGTGAGCATAGTAAACTTTTAAAAATATATATTTTTAATAAAATTTACTGTAATTATTAACTGTTGCAGAATCCAATAATTGAAGTGTTTCAAAAATTGCAGCATTTGCTTCATCCTGAATTTAGATCAGATACTCCAATTCAGTTGCTTAAAATACTTTTCCTTCAATTTGAAACGATGAATGTTGGAGTATCGGAGCATCTCTCTCACTTTCTCTTTCACTGTGGTAATGCCAGTTTGGCTTTTCCTCTGTGTTTGTACAGGTGTTGTAGTAATGTGTGTCTCTCAGTGCATGGTGAGTGTATTTGACAGGCATCTGAATGAATGCTCACCAACCCACTTCTTTAGCCTGGCAAGAAGGTCAATTGCACCAACACACACACACACACACACACACACACACACACACACACACACACACACAAACTCAATTATATTAGTCAGAACTGCCCATGGCTGGATGCCAGACGTTTCAAACTGAACACTTCTCTTTAGAAAATCTTTTGGAGAAAAAGAGAGAGAGAGAGAGGAGTTCATTGTGAGGAGAATATTGATATATGAAACCATTTAAAAAAAAAATGATTACATATAGTCATTGTTTACTATATTGCTTATTTGACTATAGTGTCAGATTTAGAATATTTATTTTGCCATAACGTTTCTTTCTTTTACATCTTTCAAAATCCTTTTCCTGGTTTAAATTGGATAGCGAATCCCAGATTTTCAGACTTTTGAATCTCACTGTATATCTTTTATGCTCTTGTGAAAAGGAAAGTAAGGTATGACTTTTTCCCCATCCTCTGGACTAGTGGATACTGGATTGAGGAAATGATGCTGAGTCTTTCTGTCTGAATGGCTCAGGCACAGAGGCAAGAAAATTTATAGTCACTGCCTGTCTGTTTCACTATTTCTACAGTATTGAGCGACATTTTTACAGCCAGCGGTTGGCATTAGCGCTGTGTGCATATACTCGACACTTTAAGAGAGTGATGTGTGAATTCAGCCAGGTCTGTACCCAACCAACCAATCCTTTCCAAGTCTTCTATGGCAAGATTTAAAAAAAAAAAAGACATTATTGCTTCCTTCGCCACATTATGATGGAAATATTCATCAAACAGTGATTTTAATCTGGGTTTCAGTCACAGCTGGCATTACAGTGAGGCAGCTTTCAGTCCAGCACATCATAGAGAGTTTTATAGCTGAGAATTACTTTCAGAGGGTAGAATCCACTGAGCGGGGTATGAGTGATGAAGACTGTCAGGAAACCAGAAAGAGAGAGTAAAAACTACTTTAAGCAAAATTGCATTTTCATCCAGTCATTCTAAATAGAGTTAAAGAGGTTAAAGTACATAAAGCAGCTGTTTAATCTAAGAAAGGAACAGGAATATATTTACAATCTGAAGCATGTTAAAGTCACACAATATCGTCACATCCATCTGACGCTATTACTGAGTGGATGGGATCAAAGTATTTGACCTAAAAGAGCCAGAACTTAATGTGAGTTTGCTAAAAACAATGCCAAAATAGCCATTTGACTATAAAATGTACCCTTTTTTCTCAAGTATTCTTTATCATTCTGACAATATAAAAGAGGAGAAAAGTGGCCCTTCCTCCTTCAATAACCACTTCTGCCAAATGCACCAAATAAACCCCACCCAACCTGTCTGACACAAATCGAGGATCTGAAAGATGAAGGCACAAGATGAAAGCAGCGAGGCAGATTTTCATCATGCATCACACCAGGAAAATGCAGATCAAAGTATAAAAGTGAGAAAGCCTGAAGTGTACAGACACATACAAATTGAGAGAAGGGCTGAATTCCTGCAGTGCATCTGTTTATCAGTGCAGAGATAATGTAGACAGGACCTAGACCACACACACTCTCTCTCTTACACACACACACACACACACACAAACACACACACTGCTTGGCTTCGATCAGCTACATTTTAAGAGGAACCAGGGAATTAGATTCAGCAACAGGACCTCATTGTCACAAACTTTACAAAGGAAACACATCTTTGAAACAAACACACATTTTTATAATGGATTTTTATAATCTAACATTGAGACTCTGTGACAAATGTAAAACAATAAAATCCAAACATTAAAGACATTTTAAAGCCGTAAAAATAAAATTCCAAGATGGTTTTAACAGACGATCAATCAATCAGTTAATCAATAAATCTGTTTGCCCCATCATGGCATAAAAAATAAAAATGGTAATTGTGACTTTTTATTTCAGAACTGGTTTTTTTTTTCTCTCTCTCACAATTCTGAGATTAAATTATTGTTGTTGTTTTTTAAGCTGGTGGCAGACACAAACTTCCATTCATGATCAATGCAGTGTGATGGACTTTTAATGCTCAAAAAGACCTAGACAAGCCTCCTCATTCTAGAAGCACATCCTGGTTTGATGTACTACTACTTTATTCAGGATGTGGGGTATCCTGTCTGAATGCTGGAAAGTTGGGCGCCGAACATCAAACCAGAGGAAGTGGGGAGGAGGGGCAGAGGGCCAGAAAAGAAGGAAGAGGTTGAATCAGTGGTAACTGATGGCAAAGCGAAGGAAAGAACACCAGTTTTCCATCAAAACAGAATGTGAGAGAGGTAATTGTACTTGCCGATGGAAATGGACAGACAGCACATATGCACACAGAATTAGAAAATTTACCTCAGACCGTCAAAACAGTACCACTGCTTTACAGGAAGCATTTCTGGAGCAAATTCTCCACCTGCACTTATAACTGACATTGGTTATGAAATGTTTATGCTGGCAGTCACTAAGAGAACATTTAGGACTGATTTGTTTGACAAAAAATGTATCAAAATGAATTAAGGTTATTAAGGTGTAAAACAAAATCTTTTTTTTTTTTGAAAACAAGATGATACACAAGTAATAATTTTTTTTATTATTATTATTAATTGGTTAACAGTAAGTTCCCTTACCTTTTATATATGCTGGAAAACTGTAATGGGTATTTTATGTAATTTTACAGTTAAATACAGTTTTTGGAAGTTCAAATTAATGTATAATTTACGGTGAAAAACCACCTGATTTTGGTGGCTATCAGTGTTAAAGGTTCTAAACAGATTCAATAGCCTGCTACTGTATTTTTAGGGTAAAATTCTGGAAACCAAAGTTTTTTTTTTTTTTTCTTTTTTTTTTTTTTTTTTTTTTTGCAGTGTAAGCTAAATTTCAGACAATAATTAATTATTGCATATTGAACTTGTATAAAGCCATATAAAAAAATCTGTGATAATGCTTTAAGTGTGTTGCTTAAAAAAAAAAAAAAAAAAAAAAAAGATTTACACTTTTAAATGACCAATATAATTTGAAACTGCTTCCAGTCACTTGCCACAGGGCCCTGCCTTTTCACAGTTGTTCAGTTGTCTTTTTTTTTTGGCCAGTCTCCTGTGTCTATTTAAACCATACTGTGCAAGGCCCATCACTCACACACATATACCCACAGGGGTGGGCTGAGTCTCAGATATTTTCACATTTTGACACTGAAAATATGCAGAGCTGACATGTGAGTCATGGCCCATTCACAAACACACAAATGCACAGAGGTTTGAAAGAGAGGGGTCACATGCATTCTCATATTAAACTCAAGATATAGACAGTAGCTACACTCTCAGTTCTGTAGCACACAGCAAGTAATTCAACTACATCACAGTACTTGAACAGATATACAGCATTGACTGTAGTGTGTTAGTTAAGACGCAGTTTCTCAAACTGAAAGTGCGCTACTGTTCAAAAGTTTGGGATCAGTAATGTTTTGAAAGAAATGTCTTAGGGACAGGTTTGGTTAGGTACAGGTTTGGTGCTATGGGTAGGTAAAAGGGATAGGTCAACAGTGTAATTCTAACTGAATTACAGAAATCATTTACAGATTTAATTACATGCAGGTATTTCTAAAATATAAGTACAATGTACAATGTATAAGTACCGACTCTAATCAAGCAGAATTTCACATAATAAAGTTCAAGTAATGTAATTACTTAAAGTAATGTAAAAGCTGCCATGACTTACTGATCATATCATTTTTTACAGCCTACAGTCTGTTTAATAAGCAATACAATGTAGTCACTCACTGATGATTACTGATGCTTATAAAGCTAAATAAATCATTCATTTGTGTAATACATTATACAAAGATAATTAAAGTTGTTATACAAAGTGTTGATAAAATATTACTGAATATTTATCTTGCTCAATTTCCATAGAACTGTCCTGGCAACAGTAATGTCAGTGGTATAAATGTGGCAGGTAAAAATGCAGCTCTCTTAGGAAAGCCATCTCAGATTTGTGGTTTATAATGTGACTATATAACTAGACTTAAGCAGGTGGACGTACACACACATACTGTACATTACCTGACATCACCCAAGCTTCTGAGAAACAAAAGACAGACACTCGATTGGGACTCATTAAAGTGGAGTCAGTTGTTTGGAAATACTTAATAGTGAGTGTTTGTTTAGATTCATTGAATTTGTTGAATTGGGTTAATGTTCCTGCGGAGGTCTGTGATTCATCTATAGCTGTAGAGTTGAGAATATGGTAGTTAGACAGCTTCATTATGCTCGAATGCAGTTTAACCCTTCTAATCAGGTTTAGGGCGTGTGTGTGTGTGTGTGTGCTCTTGTTTTTGTGACATATCAGGACTCAACTCTGTATAATGACATGGGTGTGACACAGGTATTACAAGGAGAGCGTGACTTATGAGGATATAACCCATGCCCCCATTTTTCAAAATGCTTATAAATCATACAGAATTATTTTTTTTGTAAAAATGCACAAAGTTTCTTGTGAGGGTTAGGGGTAGGGAAGGGTGATAGAATATTCAGTTTGTACAGTGTAAAAACCATTACGCCTATGGGATTTCCCCACTTTTCACAAAAACAAACATGTGTGTGTGTGTGTGTGTGTGTGTGCGTGTGTGTGTGGGGGGGGTGGGGGGGGGTCAGTAGGGGAGGCCCAGTTACTGTTGTGAGGGATACCAGCCATTATAGAGAGACAGAAGGAACACTGAGCCAACATGTGCAGAACATATGAGGGGAACAGAATCACACGCACACACACACACACTCAAACCACTGTATGAAAATGAGAGGACCATCTTTTATATTAATTTTATATTAAGAACGGAACACACAAACAAGCAGGAGGGAATTTCTCATTAACCGATGAAAGTAAAATGGGCCAGCTTTTTAAACCAAGGCATTTTAGGAATTTTCTAAATTATGTTGTTGTTTTAAATTAGCCAAAAACGACACTATAATGTATTACCTTTTTTTTTTCTTTCATAACTCACAGACTACTTGAAATATACTATTGATACAAGAAATAAATATATATGTGTGTTAATTAATAAATACGATTAATATATTTTCACTAATGAGAAGTGCGAGAAGTCAGTGTTACAATTGCCCCCTTTACTTTTAAATTGTATTTTCTCTTTGATAGTACTCATACGTACAGTGCTTATGTAGCAGTAGTGCTAGCTGCCTGTTTACTGTGCTTATGTGTGTATGTGTGTGTGTCAGCGTGTGAAAATAGGGCTCTGGAACACCCAAAGAGCTGAGAGGACAGATTACAGATAAAACACACCAGCTGGAGCCACAACTCTCACTCTCTCTGATAGACTCACTGAGGTTCTCTACGCCTCCAGTGGTGTTTTCTCCAGGCCCCTGGTCTTAGCGGAGCATGATTGAAGGGTGTTGAGCCGTCCGTTAATAGAGACTCCCATAAAGCCACACACTCCAGCCAAAAATGTCAACTATAACAGCAAGCCATATTAATCAGCAGTTTTCTGAATGGCTCTCTAAATCTGTTTTCATAGTAAATATATGCCACAAATCTTTAACTGAGGCCCTGGCCAAAAATGGTCATCAGTGATGAAATGGACATAGTCTCTTGCCAAACATTTGAGTTTGGAGTCAGAACAAAGAAAGATGTCTGAATATTGCACAGAAAGACATGATGACAGCACAAACTAAGAACCTATTAGCACGTGTCATTTATATTTATATTTTAATAATATATACAATAAGATTGTTTATCTTATGGGAGTTTGGGCTGTAATCAGAATACAGTGTCCAATGTAAAGGCACCTGAGGCCACAGGAAATAACAATGATTAGAGACTTACTGCAAATGTAAACAGTGGAAATTTGACAGGACTGTCTCAAATCCTGCTTGCAGTACTAGAAGATAAAAGCGTACAACAATACATAAGTCAGTCAGGCTGGACTCATATGCCACTTAAACTGCTCATTCCCCTAAAGCTTGGCAGGCCGCTCATGCATGACATTCCCTGCCTCTCTCCTTCACTCACACACTCCCTCTTTTCTTTCCACCAGCCTTTCCTTCAGCCAGTAATGTGTGGGCTTGGAATTGAGACTCCCTTTCATTCTCTTTCTTTCACTTGCTCCATTTTTCAAGCTTTTCTGGTGGGATGCTAGATGGATTTTTGCCACCTCAGTCCATTCCCTCCTCTGTCTTACATTTCATCTATTTTTCACATTTTCTTTGATCTTTTTCTCACGAGGCTAACTTTTTCATCTCTTCCCCGTTTTTTTTTTTTTTTTTTGGTGTTAATTCTAGCTGATCTAACCCTTACAAATTGCTTTCACTGATATAACCTAATAAACTCAGTAGAACTGGATATTGATTTGATTAGATTACGATTTGTGATTCATTTTGACTTGATTCTAAAGTAATGGGGTATACAGTACTTCATTTTGTTTACATGTGAAAGAAATACATTTTAAATGCCCAAACTATGCAGTTTATTTAAAAGTGAACAGAAAGCTTGGGATTCTTTCTGAATAATTCATTACAAAGAATGGTACATTTGGTCTGGAATGGGAATACAGCTGAGCTACTCTATATGTTTGTGATTCACTCAAAATAAAAAAATAAATAAAAAAATAATAATAATAATAATAATTGTGCATGTGCACTGGAATCTTAAATCAAATATGACTTATTTTACTGTAGGGCTGTAGTTTAGCACTTAAAACGTGTTGCAGAAAACACTAATATTAACCCAATCACACAGGAAAACGTAGATAATTCACAAGGTGGAGATTTTGTATGAATTTGTAAAACTCAAACAAAAAAGGTATTTAAGAGAAAAGGTAAAATTAGTAGCTCACCCTTAAATATAAATATCACTAAACAGTATGTATGAAAACATATTTTCATAAATTCATAAACATTAGCCACCAATTCACCCAATATATAAAATATTTCTGAATATCCACAAGGCTGTTTTGGCAATATGGTAAAATAATCTTTAGATAAAATAGATAAAAATATCAAAATAAAATAAAAAATAAAAAGATAAAAAAATCATATCATAAACTATATATTTTTACCCAGCCCTACAATTCACGTTGATGTAGTCAATCAGTTAATCAGTTAATTAAGATAATATATCGCATTAAGCACATTTTAGATTACCTGACAAAAATTTTTCCGGTATATAAGCTTGGTCTTTCTCAAGGTCCATCAGCGTGCTGTTTATTATTCTGACCTCTATTAATGTGCCAACAGGCATCGGCGGGGAACTGCAAGAGGCCCGGAGGCCACTAATGCACACACACACACACACAC
Organism: Carassius auratus; assembly: GCF_003368295.1. Taxonomy (NCBI): domain Eukaryota; kingdom Metazoa; phylum Chordata; class Actinopteri; order Cypriniformes; family Cyprinidae; genus Carassius; species Carassius auratus. The sequence goes on along the minus strand of NW_020523831.1, from coordinate 402,950 downwards.
ACGCACAGAAAGAAAGCAATGTACATTTTGTAGTTTGATTCTGGCCTGAGGGAAGGTGCAAAAACTAACTTCAATTCCTCCCATTGTGTACAGGGTGTCAAATACCCTTTTAACCCCAGAAAGACCTGAGGAGCTTAAAGGGGTCATATGTTGTTGCTAAAAACAACATTATTTTTTGTATTTGGTGTAATGAAATGTGTTCATGCAGTTTAAGGTTAAAGTGAAAGTGAGGTGACATTCAGCCAAGTATTGTGACCCATACTCAGAATTTGTGCTCTGCATTTAACCCATCCGAAATGCACACACACAGAGCAGTGAACACACACACACACACACACACACACACGGAGCAGTGGGCAGCCATTTATGCTGCGGCACCCGGGGAGCAGTTGGGGGTTCAATGCCTTGCTCAAGGGCACCTAAGTTGTGGTATTGAGGGTGGAGAGAGAACTGTTCATGTTCACTCCCCCCACCCACAATTCCGTCCGGCCCGAGACTAGAACCCACAACCCTTCGATTGGGAGTCCAACCCTCTAACCATTAGGCCATGACTTCCCCGAAAAAACGCCTTTAAAGAAAAAAACACATTATTTTCACATACTGTACATTATTGTTTCTCCTCTATGCCCCGCCTTTCTGAAACATGTCGTTTTTTACAAAGCTCTACAAATGTCGCAAAACAGCGTCACACACGGCAGGCTGAGTGAGCAGAGGCCGGCTTGAGAACGTCGTGGTCGGCCGATTCAATGAAGGAGCTTGAGACAATCACATGTGACAACCCGTGGTTGGACTATATTTCATCCACAGTGAAGCCAATCCAGTGATCCACAGAGTAAAGTTGATGTATTTCCTAAGCAACAAGCACGGATCAGCTCTAGGCATGACGAAACGGATATCGTCCTCTTTTGGAAGGTCAAACAAAGTAGTTTTGCTTTCATAATGAAACACAGCAGCAACAACAAAACTACAGCGAGAATAAGTTATGCCTTCTTTCTTGCATGAACATTTGGGCAGCGTTATGCAAATCTTTCCACATCGTGACATAGACATGTGGGGGCGTGTTAGAATGAGCTGTTTGCGGGGTGAGGTTGACTCTTAACTTTAATGAAGAATATCTCTTTGGATTTGAGAGTTTAGTCCTCGCAGCTTTACAGATCTTCTTTATGCACCAAGAGCCTGTAGCACAAAAATTTGACCCTTTTAATCTTTCTCACTTTAATCTAGTGTTGGAATATACTGGCTTTTCTTTATTTTTCTATTCCATGTATGTTTCTATGGGAAAAATTTGAGCTGAACACAGCGAGTACCAATGATATCAAATTTTTTAAAGAAAGAAAGAAAAGATGGATTTAACTTTTCCAGGCATGTGGAGGAAAACATAAAAAATAAGAAAATGCACCATAACAATAAGCAGCCACTGCGCCTCAGAGACTGTGCTGTTCTTCACAACTGACTGGATCGAAAGAACAGGAAGTTCAGTTTAATTAACTGGGATTGGAAAGAAACTAAATACTTTTGACATGTAAACAAGCCCAAACAAAAGACAGGAGACATCTGTAAGCATCAAGGCCTAGAAAGATTCAGTCATAGTCACCTCTTGAACTTAATGCAGAACAGTATGTGAAAGAAGAGTTACCCATAAGCAGCAATTCAACTAGTTTTACAGTTCAAGTTCAAAACAGATTAAATAACAGCACTTTTCTTTTAAGTTTGCATACTCATAATGCATTGTAAAAAATAAAAAATAAAAGTGGAAGTACTGTGCGTTAACAAGGCCTTACACACATACCTTATAATTAGTTCTACACTGTCATTCAAAAGTTTGGTGTTAGTAAATTATTTTCAAAGCAATCAATAGCAATTTAACTGATCAAAAGTAGTGAAGGTCTTTTAAACTTTCACTTATTCATCAAAGACTCCTAAAGAAGAAGAAAAAGTATCACTGGAGTAAAAACTGGAGTAACAAATCTCATTTTAAAATACACTAAAATTTTAACTGTTGTTTTAAATTGTAATATTATTTCACAATAGCACTGTGTTTACTCTATGTTTGATCACATCAATGCAGCCTTGGTGAACAGAAGACATTAAAAACCATTTAAAAACAAAAAAAGTACTTACCCCAAACTAATAAACTGTTGTGTAAGTTCTCATTAATAATTAAAACCACAATTATAATATATTACCATATTTACCTTTTAATAGTTCTATCTTTAAAGAGTATTAAACAGCAACACCATATTTAATGTCACATGCATATAATGCATTGCCATTTTTTAGGCTTAACCATAAATAGGTTAAGTATTAAAATATATTACAACTGTGGTTTGCAATTAATTATGAAAATATATGTATTAATATTATAAAGATTAAGATCACTGATTATACTGTGCATTAAAGCATTTTAATTAGCTTTAAGATAGTAAGAACAACTTTACAATACATTATTCATACAAGTTTAAAAGTTTTTTTTTTTCTGAAAGTGGAAGCAGTTTTAATTATGTATAGAGTATACTGTATTATATTATTCATGATATAAGAAACATGTAGATTGAATGGGAATTCAGTATTCTCCTGCCTTTTGTTTGGTCTCATGTAAGAAGCTGAATACAGCTGTTCACAGGTCTAGTTGAACTCAGGATCGTGGAATATTTGCATATGTGTGCTGAGCTCGGCGTCCCACAGAGGACTTGGCAGGAATGCTTTACTGTCCTTGCTCTGCTCCTGGAACACAGGCATTTGAGGAAACACAAAACACACCATCAATTTATTAACAGACATCTGTTTCTTATCACACAAGCCTAATTAGAGAGAAAGACTCCAGCCAGCCCTCTTCAGTCTCCATCTACAGCCTCAGTGTTCAATCTACAGCTCCTGACTCAACCACTTATATAAAGCATTCATGTGATGATGAATGACGTTTCATTCAGCAGATAATAAATGTTAAGTATTTCAATGTTACATCACTTACAGCAACAGTGTCTAGACTTTGGCCCTTACAGAGAATCAGAATGCACCTCCACCACAGGCCATATGGACAAACTGACATATTAGTGTTGTATGAGTACATTTTAAGCTCTTGTGTCAAGAACTGAGCCATTATTGCAGGGTTAAAGAGCATATGGACAACAGTGTTACAGGTTACAATAGTCCTGTGTTTACAGAGAGAATGGTGTATCGCGCTGCTCAGGAAAAATCTCTCATATGTGGAAGTGATTACAAGTGAATGTTTAATTCACAGAGAGAAATTAGAACACATTAGAAATGACTTAAGAAGTTGTGTACAATCACTGCCTACTGTCTATTGCTCAGGAGGTAGTTCCTGCTGTACTAAATGTTCCCCATTTAACAAACCTTTAATGATGTATCACTCTCTTCAATATTTCCACCCAAACAGGCAAGTACAAACACAGTAATGTTGTTGGTACAATCCAATAGAGTTCCAGAGGCCACAGGTCTGTTCTGTCATTACTGGTCCCTGAGCAAGATATTCCAGTTTGATTTATGACTGCTCCTTCACTTGAATTTTCATTCATAGGTATTCTGTTAAGTACTTTTAAGGGTTTTTTTTTTTTTTTTTTTTTTTTTTTGCAGTGGGTTATTTATACTTAACAAACAGGTTAGATTGTTTTTCTTTTTGAAAAATGAAGGACATTATAAAAATGTCTACAAAAACTTTGAATGAGAAGCACTGGCTTCATCACCGGCTAACATTTAACACACTCATTCAACTCTACAATCTCAGTAGAAAGCATACATATGCAAGCTCGCTCTCTTAACTAATCACGGGTGTCTTTCTGAAGTACTGACCCTCGCTCAACCTCAACTACCATTCAGACAGCTGCATTTATGCAAATCATAAATCAGTTTGAGAGCTCATTCATACCTTCTTTCTATGATCTATATATGGGCAGGAATCCAAAACCATGTGTATACATGCTAATGTTTTTGGCCCAGCTGACCTGTGAAGAGGTTTTGTCTGTCTTTTATTTCTCAGCACAAAGCACACTTACAGACTGTACATGTCCACACTGGCTCTATCTCTCCACGGGACAGCTGCTCTCTACAACATCTCACTGTTCAGCACTGCAGCCGCCGATAGCACAGCACAGATATAAATACAGACTGTAAACGCCACTGAGATGTAAAAGCACACTGCATTATCTCACAAAACTCACCTCACCAGATGCATGCAATGATTTATGACAATGCTAATATCATGGCTGCTTTTCTTTTCTGTGATGACAAAGCTGAATTTTCAGCATCATTACCCCAGCCTTCAGTGTCACATGATCCTTCAGAAATCAATCTAATTTGCTCAAGACACATTTCTTCTTATAATAAATTCTGAAAACAGGTGTCCATCTTCTACTCACCCTTGAAGCATCCTAGATGTATGTGACTTTCTTCTTTCAGAATAATCCAATCAAAGTTATATTAAAAATTGTCCTTGCTCTTCCAAGCTTTTCAATGGGGGTAAGCAGGTGTTTGATGTGAAATAAACTGTGAGCATCTGTAATAAAACAACCATCATGTGGCTCAGGGGGGATAAAGGCATAAATCCATGCATTTTTGTAGGATAAATATCAAGATTTCAAAAAAAATTTCTCACTTCTGCTGACTATGGGGAACCGGTAGACGTGCAGGCAGATGTTGTAGTTCGTCAGCTCTGCATGGTTAGTGACAAGCGCGGAGAGAATCAAAACAAAATGTTGGTCACGAAGCACAAAACGAGCATTTGTAAAGAAAAACATCAGAGGATTTCGAAATAAGCCAAGAGGAGAATGGATTTCCTTTGCTAAAGTAAAAAAACTTTCCTTTGCTCCAATATTTCCCTGAGGTGCGCATGCAATGCATACATCATCCGTATCCCACAGTCAGCAGATGTTAGAAAAAAAGTGTTTATTATGTTTGAAATCTGGATAATTATCTTGCAAAAACGCATGGATTCGCTACTGGGGGCCTTTATTCACCCCCCGGAGCCGTGTGAGAGACGTTTTATTATAGATGCATGCACTTTATTTCACGTCTTCTGAACTGTTGACAACAAACACCCGCTTACCCCCATTGAAAGGCTTGGAAGTGCAAGGACAATTTTTGTTTTAACATCTAGGATGCTTCGAGGGTGAACAGAAGATGAACAAATTTTCATTCTCAGGTGAACTAACCTTTTAATCTGAAAATAGTAAAGACATTTAGTGTTACAAAAGATTTCTGTCACTTTGTCACATGTCCCTACCAACATCTAGAGACTACTCTATTGTCTCTATAATTTTTAAATGTATAGCAATTAAGTGTATGTGTACCTATATAACCACTGTTGTTGTAATTTTGGCCTTGTCTGAAATGGGTCATACAGTACCACTGACATTACCTGAGAACTTTTAGTAAATACCCTATAGAAAACTGTGCTCTTTTAAGGAAGTGCATGGATGGTGTAAGAAAATAAAGTGTGAAATATCCATCAAATTAAAGACAATACTGAATATAAATTAAGCATGCATTTACCTGTCAATCAGATGCATGTGGAAGTAGTGTTCCTTACTATAGTAAGAGTAGGATCCATGTGTGCATTTTCTTTCAGAATCATCATTGGTCATCTTCATCATTTTAAATTTTGCCTGCACGTGCTGTACATATGTACTTGGAAGCTCATGATTGCATGTGATTTGAACTTATAACAAGGATGCATTTTAAGTTTACTAACGACAACATTAAAGAATTTATGAATTGAAGTAAATTTAGACTTAAAACGTTAATGCCGGTCCCTGAGTAACTTTTTTTTTCAGTTATGAGTATAAGACTGTTGTAATGTTGTTGGCATACATAATCAAAATTGTGTAATTATCGCTGTCATGTCGCCACCAATATCAACATCAAACCAACACCTTTGCACTTTTTCTCAATTTAATAACCTATGGTATAAGAATCCACTAAAATACTAAAAACACCAATTAGTTAACAGTCAGTTGTGAGGAAAGCAGGGCTCCTTATTTTCTTTTTTCTATTTGTGATATAGAGAGTATGTGTATGGGATTCCCTTTCATGAACAGTCAAGGTTAAGGTGAGATATAGTTTCTGTTTCCCTCACCCTTGACCTACTGATAAGGTCTGTGGTCTGTAAACACTCTCTCTCTCCACACATCTATATGTCCTCTTTTCTTTAACTCTTTGAACTCACTTGCACTCTCACTCACCTTCTATCTTTGTCTTTGTCTCTCACATAAATATACTGTAGTCCAAAATAATATTTTTCACAATGCAGAAATTACAAATTATATACAAAATATTTTATGCTCCAATCTTTAATTCAATACTTATCTTTCTCTCCCCAATGAGAATGATACTTAAAATAAAAGAAAGAATTTTAATATAAAAATTCCACACAAAAAATTTGCAATAATATATTGTAAAAGCTTTACTTCTATTTTCTAATAATGGTAGATTGGGTGATAGAGGTTAACCATGGGCCAAAATTAAAACTTGTTCAAGTTTTGTGGAACTACGTATCGTTTGATAAAATTAAGTAACTGACGTTCTTCATTCTTTCAACTCTCTAGTCTAAAGTAATGATTTATAAATTACTGACATCCATTTTCAGTCACTCTGTACATAGGTGTTGTCTCTTTTTTAAATTCTGCATAGACTATGTAAACATATGAACAAAATTGACAAAATATTGTTTTATTTATTTATTAAAAGGTTACAGACTAATATAAGGTGTCCTTGTAACACTATAATTATACATTTAAGTACTGAGTAACATAACATGTACTTATGATAAGGTTATAGTTAAGATTAGGGTTTGGTTCAGGGTTAGTTGCATGTAATTACGCATAATTTACTCTTATTACTATAGTAAGCACATGTAACAAAAACACTGTAAAGTGTTATCAAAAATACGCTAAAACAAACTGTTTTGAGTAAGAAGTTTATCAGTGCTTTATGTCCACCTCCAGTGTTCCTCAGGCTTCAGTATTTGAGAACAGGCAGCTGGACTGTGTGTTATGCTAGCAGCTGGCAGTAAATACATGGACATGCATGTGGATTTCATGAGCTGAAACTCAACACACAACACATAATCACAGTCCTGTCAGTCCCAGTCAAAGCCTCAATGACAATACTTTGTAAATGAAACAAAGCTTAAAAGTTGTGTGTTTAATACAATGTGGTACTTGCTTTTTCTTCATAAGTCATTTGAAATTTTCAATTTATGAATAAAAATCTATAATTTGTTTCTACACCAAATGCTTTATTTCAGTGTTAGTAAGTTGCAATATGTTGCACATGTTATGAAACTGAACGAACAGTTCATGACCATGCAAAGCAGATACAGAATGAGATATGAACCCAGCATGACATTTCTTGACCACCTCTGGGGTTTTTTCTTCACTGGGGACCCATTTTTGTTTTCAGAATCTATGACTGTCTTACCTGCCAGGAGATTTGTAACTTTTTCATGTACTTCAAAGTTCTCCCTTTGAAAAAGGGGAACACTTCCTGAATGTGTTGCCAAAGAAAAATGTTTTAAAAGAATTGTAAAGAATGAGAGGCATACTGTGAGAAGAGCATAAAATTATTAATTTTTACACTTGTTGCATCAATACAATCATGGGAAGTACTGTAAATACAATTAAATAATCATTATTGATGTACTGAGTCCTAGATTTGATTTGTGCATTACAGTTTAATTTTACCTGAAATTTAGCTATAGTTGAACTTGCCTTATATATTGTTTTATGCATATTTTTTTTGGTAAGTTTGGTAGGATGCCCTGGACATGTCCTGGATGTCCTAGCTGGGATTTCTAAATTGCATAAAACATTCAGGTTTTAGCTTTATTTGCTCTCTACAGTTCCTTATACATTACATGTGTATTTGCATTGTTTTGACCTCTCTGAAGATCTTGCACACCACAATTGGTCGATTACAAACAATAACAGCAAGCTATTGGTCACACTACACTTTAGGCATTACCTTAAAGAAGTATGAAAACAGGAGGAAGACAAAGCCAAAACATGGACATGTCAGGAAATTTTAAAAGAAAAAAAATAGGACACATGGCCACCCTAAATTTTGGATCAAACATTAATTGGCAGACCCCCTACCACGAAGGAACACCTAGAAGTTGAAGACTCCTGCTCAAGATAATCAAGAAATATTAAAACACTGTTCTCCTCTTTTGAAGATTAACATGAGCACTACAGAGCTCTGGGACATGACCGAGAGTGTGAAGGTGTTGAAAAGGTCTCTTGTGCCAAATCCTTCCAGCTTTACAATGAACAAGAGCTATTAGAGAGACAGATAAGACATGCAGGGATCATTTGCTGGTCCAGCCTGCCAAAATATACTGGCTAACAGTCCACATATTCAAAGCATACAACAATACTTGCTTGATTTATGGATTCCCGGTATTTCTGAGTCCTTGTTCCAACATTTAACATGTTTTGTTTGATAATAGGTTAACATAATTCATATCATCTCTCTTTATAGTTAAAGGCAGAGACAATAGCGACGGCTTTCTGACAAGCCTCATGGTTTAAGGCAAAACAGTGACATCACAATAGCTACAGCTTTCAAGGGACAGAATTAGACTGTACAACCACAAAATAAATACCCTGTGGAAAAAAAAAATACAGAAAGACATAAATAAATAAGAAAGAAACATTCAAACAAATCTGTTAGTGAGCCTCAAATGCCACGTCCTATGGGGAGGGAGAATTGAAAAAGAGTTCATTGCTTTGTTCAACAGTCAGAGTGTGTGGTCATAAATAAGACTGAAAATGCATGTCAAGAATGAGAGGCCTTTAAAACTCCAGTTTCCTCCTATATACAGTGTTACCTTATTTTGTTAATGTACATGGACCAAAGACGAAAAAGTGTTTAAGCATAAAAAAAGTGTAATACTTCTTTAAACTGTTGTAGTTTTTACTAATTTAAAACACAGTAAAATTTAGCATGCTCCATTATTCTTTTAGATATTTTAATATGTACACGTCAGAATAAGCATGTTGTTTGAATATTTGCATAAATATTGTGTTACACTGAATGACATTGTAACATTATTTCGACCAAATTTTGACATTTTATTCTCCAAAAACTTATTTAAAACCTTAAAAGCAGACATTTTACTTAAATTTAATGTGCTTCCTATGGACACAAAATCACTTTTGTAAATTTTTCTTGATGCGGACATCTTAACGTCTATGACCCACATACATCATTAAATCTAACTTTGCATGTATGAAAGACAATTTGCTTGAAATGCTGTTTTGTGTTTTTTGCTTGCATTATCTGAGAGACTTTAAAGTCAACATGAATTGCCATTGCAATCAATTTATTTAATGTGACATATTTCTGAGTGAAAAGTATTGAACTAGAAAAAAAAGTGGAAATTAATCCATTGATTAAAACAGTATCTAATACCCTGTACAGCTGTTTCAGATGAAGAACAGCTTATTTACATAATGATGAAATCTTTGGTATAAAATTCAACAATTCCCAATAAAACCACTGAGTGTGCTTAAGGAAGTAAATAAGGCCCAATTCATGTTGGGTTAGTCCTCAGAGCTATATTATTTATAACGTTTTCTATAAAAGGACTTTTATACTTAACATTTAGTCTGTTCATGCTGTACATTACAGTTCCTGGCTCAGTTTACAATCCAGCGTTGTGCAAGAGCAACAGACAAAATCTCCATATCTGTTTGTGCTCGAGTTTGTTTCCCTCAGTTTTTCACCACTTTTCCTCTGTACTGTATATACCTCTCAGTCAGCATAGCCAAACAATGTGGCAGTTATTATAGGCATCTCTCAGACAAGTTTGCAGTAATCAGAGTGATAAGACACCAGCCTTCAGCTGATTGGGAGATATTGAGTTTGAGACCCTTAACGAGACCCTGAACTGATTACCGTGCCATCTCAGTGTTTGGATTTATCTTTCAGCCAGTCCTCAGCTGGTGGAAGAATGCCACCACACTTGTTTCCTGTAGTGATGGAGGCACTGGGTTTTATTTAGCCTCTCTAAACCATCAGGAGCAACTTAATATGTAAGCCACAGCTGAGATTTAAACACCAGCACCTGAGAATACCCCATGAGAGCAGGAATGCAGTCCTGTAACTCGAGCAAAAGAAATTAATTTTAGCTGGATAAAACCCTAAGTGTTTATTTTGACAGTTTGTAAACTCTCAAAGTGGTGAGGGTTCATATTTTGGTCTTGCATGGAAATGCAGTACTTTTGATACTCGGTGGAAAGTCAGAGCTGCTCAACTTAGACCAGGCTGGGGCAGGTTTGAGTGTCGGCGCTCTGCAACATCTTCACAGAGGTGCCCCTCAGCTCTTTTTTGACAGGTCAGGAAAAGTTCATCCTAAAGTTTGGACAGGTCACAACAAACAGGCTATCGTCGGTAAACCACAGCACCATCATCCACCTCTCTGAAAACCTTTTCTACCCTCTCACTGGCTTTCAGTGCTGCCCCAAAGGTTCATTAGCCCCTCCAGAACTTCAAAAAACAGCTGTTTCAAAGTGTAACTTTTCACCAACTCGATAATGAAAAATGTCAAGTAAACGCAGAGAATGCTGATAGACTAATTAAGCCTGTTTTGTGTTCCTGCAGGTTAGTTCTTTTGAATCACATGATCTTAAGTTTGATATTACAAAGTTTTGGTGCGAGATGAGAAGAGCTGATGTATTTTGGTCATGGCAGCGTCTGCAGCTACATTATTAGAGTAATATTTGTGTTTTTGAAAGCTGTTATGACTGCCTGAATGTTAGTGTCTGTGTCAGATGTGTGAGAGCAACTAATAATTAAGTAGCAGTCTCACAAAGAAACAATGTTTACATACGAGGAAGGATCATAGATAGATGGATGGACAGATAAATAAATAAATAAATGATAGCTTACCAACACTAAATAAAGCAAGCAACTGACAAAAAAATTAAATAAACAAATGAGTGAAAAAAATAATAAAAAAAATAAACAAGCAACTGCCAAAGCTAAATAAATATGTGCCAATGAATTAATAAATAAGGCAAGCAAGCAACTGAGAAAAATCGAAATAAAATAAATGAGTGAAAATAAATAAATAAAAAGCAAGAAACTTTTAAATAAATATGCAACAATAAATAAATAAAATAAGCATCCAACAAGAAATAAATAAATATTTTATAAATAAATACTTCATAAATAAATAAAGAATTTTGTTTGTTTTTTCTCATATAAACGAGGATAATTTTTAAATACATTAACCAAATTTTATATTATTACTAAATGATAACTTTAATTATTAAAAAAATGTTCACAAGTATGTTTTGTAGCAGTAAAAAAAAAAAAAAAAAAAAAAAAAATAGGAAAAATACATAGTTTTTTAAGTTGGTGATTTATTTCTCAATGTGATGTGCATACAATTTGTTTTGTACATTATGAAATGTTCACACTTAATATTTTACTCACACACGGTACCAATGAAACAAAGTAACGAGCACCAAGAAGTCTCATTTATTAGTGAGAGGATGGTTAAATTTACAAACAATAAGAATACAGCTGGCTTTATGTTTTAGCAAGAGATGCATCATGTTTGGCCTTCACTTCATAATGTCTGAAAAACCCTGTATTAGCTGAACGGTTATAGAGTATTTACAGTCTTGAAACATTTCAGTCCAGTTTATATGCATTCAAAGCAAATGTCAACTTTTCTGTAATGATACATGATGGTAGTTTGTCCAGATTATGTATCAGAATTCATTTCACAGACTCAAAATCATATTAATCAGCCCCTCGTGTATTAAGACTCGTGTTTGCAGGAAACACGTGTCAGATTATGAGATCAGTTCGCAGACCCTAAACAGTTAATTGGATTATCAAAGTCTTCTTGTGCATTCTGAACCGGATTAGTCTGGAAAACGGATTTAAAAACCTCAAAATCATGACGGCTTGTGTGAGCATGCACAAAGTTTCAGGTAGTATATAACATTTCAACACCAAATGACAGACTTTCCAATGTCTGTGACTGAAGAGAGAAACAATTTGTTCATAACTTGAATGAGTAATAGAGTGAGTAATTAAAATAAACTGTGAGTGTATGACACATATGAGAAAGATCGTCTGGTTTAGGTACGGCGACAGCAAAGACACACATTAATGTCATTAATCATTAATAAACCTGTTCTGTACAGCCACCTTCCCCACCCAAACGATTGTATGTCTCCCATAAAACCATTAACACACACAGTACTGCCAACACACACACATTCACACTCTAATATGTGAACGCACACCCTCATAAACAAACACACACTCTGCATACCTGTGCTGACTTGTCGTACACCTACATGTCCATTACGGCAAAGACTGAGTGGAAGCTACAATAGCTGCCAGGATCATTTCAGACAATTTTCCAAAACACATTCTTCAAAATGTCAACAACAATGCTCTCTCATAACCCCTAAAAAAAAGAAAGAAAGAAATGGAAATCGAAGGAAATGTGCAGGAAATCCAGCAAATAATACCAACTGCTCAAAGAGCGGAAGAACGTACTTTTGATAAATACTGTGCGTTTAAAATGATGGACACTCACATGAGACCACGCTGTAAACAATTATTTTCAGTTCAGTTCTAAAACAAATATTACCGCAGTACGTTTCATGAGAAAATATTAAAGAATTGTTATTACTTGTTGATCCTTTTTAATTAATAATTCTTACAATTATTCAAAAATGTACTTCTTGCAAATCACGTCTTGTTAATAAACACTTTAAACGTTTTCCAGATTTTTGCTAAATAAACTTGATATGGTTTTATAAGTAACAGGCATATTTATTTACCTTGATTATAGATTTAAATTGATAATAAGTATTTCAGACATAAGCATAAATCTTATATATTTTGTTCATTTACCCTTTCAGCAAATGTTATATCACAAAATCAATATTCTGTACACAATGGCAATTGCATTTCCCCCATTCAAGTAGATATGAGCTGCTTTGGCATGACTGGAAATACTGCAGCTGCTTTGCTAAAATAGCAGCCAAATGGCTTTGCCATACGAGGGACTTGGATGTAAATTGTGGAATATCATCTTGGACAGTTAGGACTTGAGAATCACTAGTCCGCTTTCAGTGTACATATGACATAGCACTGTCGTATTAAAGGGTTACTCCACCCCAAAATTAACATTTAGTCAATAATCACTTACCCCAATGTCGTTCCAAACCCATTAAAGCTCCATTTGTCTTCGGAACACAATTTAAGATATTTTGGATGAAAACCTGGAGGCTAGAGACTGTCCCATAGACCGCTAAGTAAATAACAGTGTCAAGGTCCGTAAAAGGTATGAGAAGTCGTCGTCAGAATACTCCATCTGCCATCAGACATGCAATCTGGGTTATACTGTATGAAGCGACGGGAACACTTTTTGTAAGTGAAGAAAACAAAAATAACGACTTTTGTTAACGGTCTCCTCTGTGTCACTACATATCACCATGCTGCGTATGCTCTTCTGTGTCCTCCGTGCCACAAGGATGCACTGTTTCTACGTGTATTTAGTTTTATTTTAAATAAAACAGTGCATCCTTGTGGCGCGGAGGACACAGAAGAGCATACGCAGCATGGTGATATGTAGTGACACAGAGGAGACCATTGACAAAAGTTATTTTTGTTTTCTTTACTTACAAAAAGTGTTCCCGTCACTTCATATTCTATGGGACTTCTATGGGACAGTCTCAAGCCTCCAGGTTTTTATCCAAAATATCTTAAATTGTGTTATGAAGACGAACGTAGCTTTAACGCGTTTGGAACAACATGAGGGTAAGTGATTAAAGACAATATATTCATTATAGGGTGAAGTATCCCTTTAATAGCCAAGGAACACCACAAAGAGTCAACACTAAAAGAATCCCCCAAACTGAACGGAGAAACAGTGAAAATGCAGTGTAGACCAGATCACAGAATAATACAATCGCAAGGAATACAACGAGTGTGAGATTTAAATGACCGCTGCAGGTAACCATTTCAGTGGAGCTATTATTTGTTATATCATAAATTACTGTAATCCAAGTATCTAGAGATTTGCAGTATCATATCCTGTACATATAGCATTATGACATATGTCTCTGTCTGCCCCAAGTAGTACTTGGACTCACGTCGACACTCGGACCTTAAACTAAAGCTCTGCCGTTCCACACACATGAGCCACAGTTCAATCTTCCCTGACAAGAGATTTTCTTAGGCAAGCGGCCCAGTCTCTACCCATCCACCAAACACATAGTGCACACTAACATACAGCCTGTGCACTGTTTTTCTTTGAGGGATTGAAGAGATTAGTTTCATTTCAGATTGCTTTATTTGGATTTAGTCGGCTAAATGTCCATTTTTCCAAACTTTGACTTACTGACTGCAGAGTGAGGATTTATGAGCATTTTTCTGTACTCTTTCTTTACATACTGTATAGACTGAACAGACGGTGGCCACAGGAAATGTTGGCTTACTTTGAATTATGGTCTGCCTCAGACAGAATGTGATTTGTTAAAGACATATTACAAAAAAAAAAAAAAAAAAAAGGTCGGTCATGGTGAATGAGGTCGTATATTGGGTTAAAGCACTATCGGGCAATTAAAACCATCCATTTAGGTTTTGTATTTGATCAGGAGCGTGAAGAAAACTTCCAATGATGTGTACTGAAATATTATGCATCTGTATTCTACAGTAGTCAAATCAATAAATCACAAAGGTTGTGACATGCATGTAGTCAAAGATAACTGTATTTTTGTGCTTCCCCCTATAAATAAAACGAATATGCACACAGGTCTTTTTACTAACAGAGGTTAGTAAACAGAACAGAAAACACACTCATTGACTTTGATTTTCCAAGTCAAAGTGTATCGGTCTCTCATTCTATTGTGATATTTATCAGTTTTCAAGTGGTGATTTAGTGTTGTGTAATTCAGAGAAACTGTTCATCCAGAAAGACCCGACGAGGAGGATCTAAAATAACTCTGAAACACAGCATATGGATCTATCTCTTACGGAGCCCCGCACATGACACGCAGGAAATAATAAAAGGCTAAATCGTGTGTACGATTTACTAATTCGTTCTCTCAATGTACTAAAACATGCACACGATTACTATAGCATTCCCTCAATTTACCATTGCCTTTACTCGATTTATAAATTGTGCACACGATTTACTAATTCGTTCCCTCGATGTGCTAAAATGTGCACACAATTACTATAGCGTTCCCTCGATTTACCATTGCCTTTACTCGATTTATAAATTGTGCACACGATTTACTAATTCGTTCCCTCGATCTGGTAAAATATGCACACGATTACTATAGTGTTCCCTCGATTTACCATTGCCTTTACTCGATTTATAAATTGTGCACACGATTTACTAATTCGTTCTCTCGATTTACCATTGCCTTTACTCTATTTGATATTTGGTAATATATCAACTATTTGATAAATCGTGCGCATGATTTAGCAAATCGAGAGAACACAATAAGTAGTAAATCGAGGGAACGAATTAGTAAATTGTGCGCACAATTAATTTATTTTTTCTTGCATGTCATGTGCGGGGCTCCGTAATTTCTTAACAATTTCATAATTTTAAACAGCTGCAGTTGAGAATGTAAAATATTTCGCTTGTATTTTAATTTCTGAGCATCTTTCCGAATTTTGGAGTTCTCGTTCTCCAACACACTTCACCTTGTCTGAGCTTGTGTGGTGGTAATTTCATCTGACCCGCCTAATGAAATTAACCCAACAGTACACACACACACACACACACACACACATGCAGGCTGGAAATACACAGAGTGAGAAACAGTCATGTTGGTTGCTTAAAACGCACATCTCATGCACAGGAATAAAACATCAACTACTGACCCACATTTTGATTTCATGCACATCCATGAAAGTTCCATCATGTTTAAGGAGGCCACAAAACCCTGGAGCGCACCAGAGCTGGACCACCTCAGGAGATAAATGTTACCACTCAGGGTTTGGAGCGCTTTGGGTAAAACCAGCAGATCTCATGCCACCGTCCACAAAAATGCCTGCTCTGGATCCAGATGACAGACTAGAGAATGCCTAAAGTAGAAAAGCAGACGTTCTGAGGCTTCAAGAGAAAACATCTCCAGCGCTGACAAAGTTGATCCTACATTTAGAGAACTGCAGAGGCTTGCCTTAATGAGGGCCTCACAAATACCCACCCAGCATGCATGTCTTTCAGAAATACTAAAATCTGGTGCAAAAGTGTTGTTTTAGGCAATGAAACTCTGCTACCATACATCAGAATGTGAAAACAACAAAAAGATAAAGACATGAGACCTCCAGCAAATCACTGGTGTTTGAGCTGTTTTTATGTACCCGGTAAAACCTAATCATTTAAGAACTGCCAGGTTGAAGAGGCTTAAAATCAATTTTCCTATAATATAAGATTTGTTTCCCTCCCAGACATCAATTATATTAAATGAACATCAAATGGAGATTCTTCGGGATCTCTTTATAATAATGTCAAATTAATGTCAAGTTATAATTAAGAACATTTTCAGTTATTGTTTTAATAATCTTTTGACATGCTTTAAAGAAGTACACTTATTTTGATGTGTTAACTGACATAATAGAGCTCATTGATGTTATTTGATATTACAATATATTTTAAATGTACTAAATTGCAACTTCTTCATTATAAATGTCTGTTTACAAATATATTATGACAGAAAAATTTGGTTTACCATTAAATGCTTATTAGTACAGTCGGCACAATTCTAACACAATAAAAGTAATTTATTATGATATAATTATATAATATACATATAATATTATTTTTATATTTAATATAAAATGTAACTATAATACATTTTTGTTTAAATCCTAATAAAATGATTTCCCAAAATATTACGTTTAAATATATAACCCATGTTTGGAAGTATTATTTATAAAGTAAGTATCCTAAAAACAAAATGATCTGAGCTATGTTATATTAATTTAATAGCCCTATACACTACATTGTATGTGAACTATTATCTAATCTGAGTCTATTTTTTATTTGCCTTAATGAGAAACATCTGGGGCAAACCATTTAAAACATAAATGAGGGTTCAATTAAGTTTGCTAAGTTACAAAAGAGAAAACCTGTGAACAATAAAACGTTCCTCTGGTTGAATAGGATAAATCATTGTCTGTGTAACTAATGTAATTAACAGTTTAACTATCCTAAATAATGTTTGACAGGTAGTGAGCAAAGCAGACAATGCATCTCAGAAGACCTTAGATATATTCAGTTTTCTTGGGCAAAACACAGACCTCCATCGAGCACAATACAGCTCCGACATTTATAATAAAAATGATCTGCATGTGGTTTAGCAATTGTTGGAGACTGGGTACAATACAGGGGGCTTTGTATTTGAGAAAGACTGTTGGTGAAGACCTTGAACTCCATATGCAGGGCAGAGATATTTACAATGTTCTCTTGATAATTAATGGTTAACATAGACTGCTGACACTGCAGAGAGTAAATCTGTCGCCCAAACTCCCTCGATACACACACAACGCGCTGTAACTAACAGTGTGTTTAAATTCAGACACCAGCGGAAAAGCCACTCTACATGAGAGATACAGATGCGTCATAAATACTGATGATAAATTTAATGACGGACATGTCTGTTTGAGAACAGATGACACTTTCATATCAGTCAGGTTTCTCTTTCACCACCTATCTCTCACACACACTCTTTTATTGGTCTGTTTGAAAATGTTTATATAGGCATCTCTCAGATTAAAGGCTGGAATACACTACACAACTTTTACAATTTGAACAGATAAAAAAACTGAGCATCATTCACTTACTGACTTGGTAATAGTCACAGATAACCATCATACACTAAACGACTGAGGATCATATATTACCAGACTTTAAAGTTCTTCCGATCACAACAAACTCACGAATGTGCACTCTGTTGCTAGGAGTCACATGACAAATGAAAACAATATGTGCTCTAAAATCGGCTCAAAATATCGAACATGTTTGACATCCTCCAATGAGATGGAATCAGAGTCTGTGACCAGGTAGTTGATTTTCTATGAACTCTGTCAGTTGAAATCTGCAGAATGGCTTTGACTTTCGGCAACTAGTGTTGACTTATCCAAACTGTAAATCACGCTAGAACTGGGGTAAAAACTGTGTAGTGTATTCTAGCCTTAAGTATCAGATATTGAATTTTTTGCCAAGATTAAACTCAAAGATAGAATTTCAAAGGTATTGGAAAGCATTGAGGTAATTATTAAACCAAAGGAAAATTCAAAATGATTCAGGGAAATATTCATCATGTTTGACAACTCATTCACTTGTAGTAATTTTTTTTCCAGTAAAAACAAGTCTTGTTGGGCGAGAGAGTGAAAGAGACATGGATTAGTGAGATGACAGTTAAAACCCAAGTCTCAGTCCTTTATCAGCCAAAAAGAACCAAAATCTCATATAGAATATACTGCAGTGCGTTGCCAAAACTAGCATGCTAAATTCATTAACACAAAGTCTTAGAGTGGAGACACTCGCGGCTAGTTGCATTTAAACAGTCAACTTTAATTCTGCTGAACCTAAAACTTGGGAAGGATTACAAATCTCCTCCCCTCCTTTTCTGATGGCATTTCAACTCTCTTTTCTTCTCTTTCCACCCTCCCTCCCTCTCTCTTCCTTTCTTTTCTTTTCTTTTTTAGGGATAATAAATAGCAATGAAAATGAATCTTGAAAATGGAGTGACTGGCAGAGAACAGAGGGTAAAATATAGGAAAATAACTTCAAAAGTACTCTCATACTCAAAAAGGGCAGAAGTTCAAAGGCAGAGAGGCCGTACGCATCGCTATATTTGCTGGCAAACGTTATTGTTAGCATATGTTGTGCTGCTGCTATGCTGTTCCTCAACTGGCTACCCAGAGGCCTGTATATACAGTATATAACCGTGTAAAAATATTATCTCAGAAGTGCAGAATAATCTGAACTGGTCAAACAGGGGAAGAGACCTCAAAAATCTCTGTCTCCGTCTATTCAAACATTCCAGTCATCCACAGGCATGTATTCTGGATTTCAGAAAAACACATTCAGGAAATCATTTTCAGTGTCACTGCGGTTTTGCAAGAGATTTAAATGCTAGTAATTTTTGAAAAAATGCTTGCAAATTTTTAATTTATTGGTGCTCATTATTCCAAACAAATAAAAAAAGTAGGACCACTTTTCAAAATCCACTCAAGTCTGATTTTATCTGTCAGGAACAGACTAGACTTTGAAAAGTTATTGCATTTTAATCATTTTTGCTATGGATATTTGTGGATTATTGGGATGTTTTTAAATCAACTGTTTGGACTCTCATTATGACGGCACCCATTCACTACAGAGGATGCACTGGTGAGCAAGTGATGAAACGCTAAATTTCTCCTAATCTGTTCAAAGAAGCAAAAAACATCTACATCTTGGAGTAAACCTGAGAGTGACGACATTTTGGGCAAATTTTCATTTTTGGATGGACTTCTTTAAAAGAAGTGGCAAATTTGATAAGAAAATTAAGTAGGTAATCTTATACTATTTAAAACTGACATTTAATTATATTTTCAGGAAGTTAATATTTATTGACTGAAAAAAAAAAAAACTTTTTAGTGTCTTTTGAATGCTCAGTAACATTTGGAGGATCTCTGAAAATTGCATTCAAGATTGGCCAACTTTCTTTACTGCTTTCTTTTCACCTTCACATGAGATTGAGAACAGAAAAACAGTGTGAGACTGACTGTGCTGACTTACTGAAGCATTAAAGGTTCGTCTGACTCAGCCGACACAAACAAAACACCACCGAACCACTCCACGCTAAAATTAGGAGCGAGATCTCTCAGCAAGCACACATTGTTTATGGAGTTGTCTGAAAGTCCCCTACATTCGGTCCCTGTGCGATCAGCACACACCCGATGCAGTTACACAGTCTTTAATTAACAAGGGCCTCCCTGCATCTCCACACTTTTCATCAGAAACACATGCTGTTTGAGAGATAAGTTGGAGTGTGCGAATGTTTCCTCAAGTGTTAATTGCCTTCTTCATGTTAACAGAATGGATCCTATTGCAGGTTTGTACAAGTCTGTATCCGCCTGCAGCATGAAGCACAAGCCGCCTGTTTGTGTTTGTGTGTGTGTTGCTATTGAGCAATAGCACGTCTGCACATTTACAGGTTTGTGTTTTTTTTTTTAGCTTCTCTGTGTCTTTTCCTTGGCCTGTGGGTGAAGACTGACATAAACACTGCCCGCACCCTCCACGCAATCACTAGACCTGAGGGGAAAAGAGCGAATAATGGATTAACCTTTCTAGTTAAAGAACAACCTTAACCACAGCAAGCAGAAAGCCAGCTCAACTCTAAGATAACATCTAGTAACCCCAACAGCTTTCTCTATTATGAAATGTCTAGCGAATCATCAGAAACTGTGAACTGACAAAAGAACAGAGTACTAGAAATCAAGAATCTAATCGCATGTTTTAGGGTTTATTGGTTTAAGATTTAAGGAGGAATCGATATAATGGGATTATTCATCAAATATGAACTTTTACCATTTAAAACTCATCTCACTAGAACGTTTTAGCCCATTTTTTTAGTCGCTGAATTGCATTGCTTCTTAATTAACTAAACTATACTGTAGATATTGTCAAGTTTGCAGCATCACTATTGTCACCTCATATCGTCAGCTCTCACTTCAGGCCTTCAGTCACGGTTCATGGGATCACAATCTCATCTGTGATATGTCTACTGATGTGTGTGTCTGATTACCGTGACTAGCTAATCAGTTCCAGGTGTGGCTGGTTTGCGGCTATTTAAGGTGTGCTAACCCCATCTTATAGTGTCAGAGCCTTGGTGTTTGTTCTCTCCCTCCTGGTTGTCTCTTCCCAGTTCCTGGTTCCCAAATCTACTGGATTTCTCCCTGGGAGTTCTACCTCTGTGTGGCTGCACAGTGCACATTTTGTCCTAGCGCTATGGAGATTACAAGTCCTCTGTGATTTCTGCTGATGTTTTTTTTCTCTTTGAGTTTTGGTATTGTTCTAATAAACTGTCTTTTTAGCATCCGCTCTTGAATCCTGTCTCGTGATTCGTAACAGCTGCAAATTGAGTCGGGAACACCAAATATTTGATAAAAAATAAAAAAAATTATGATCTGGTCTTGAAGCCAATTCATCATAAATTATAAATACACCTGATAACAGAGTTATTTAAGGGCTAGTTAATTTAAGCCTACAATAATGCTGCAAGTTTGGGTCAGTAATAAGAATGTGTAATACTTTTTAAACAGCATTAAATTAATGAAATATTTCCATTTTAAAATAAATACTGTTTTTTTTTTTTTTTTAAAGAATTCATCAAAAAAATATTCATCACAGTTTGTACAAAAATATTTTACTGTATTTTGTTATTTTGTCAAAGAAATGCAGCCTTGGTGAGCATGAGATGCTTCATTCAAAAACTTTTCTTTTGATATTACGGACCACAAAAGGTTTTATTTTTGACAATGTGCTTGTCCACAATGATTATTAATTGATCATATGATACATTGTTTACCACAACTGTGAGTTAGTGTAAATGCATTGTTACATTTCAACAGCATAATAAATACCTGTGTAAATGAGCTGTACTGTATACAGATTGGATCTGGCTTCTGTGTGTAGTGTAGTAACCACTCAATTTTAGTGAATATAACCACATGAGTGGTCAGGGCGTCCAGCGTAACAGGGACTTAGGATAAGTCCTGTACACCGATTCCTGAATGCAGGTTGAAATGTTAGTGGAGATAAACCCAAAGAAAGTGTTCAGTGAATGTGTACAGCCTGGTGTAACATTCGTCCTCTGTGAGATGGGAGAATATGTAGGGAATATGCTTTTGCTTCATGTCAGAACATGGCAAAATGACACTAAGAAACTCAACCAGAGGAACAACCTTTCCAAAAACGTACCTAGAGACCACTGGCAAACAACATCCACTGATGACAGGGGAATTCATGAACTCCACACACACACAAAAACTGCACATTTTACAGCACCTCCCATCATTTGTTTTAGAAAAAAAAAAGAAGAAGTAGAAGAACAAAGAAGCAGAACATCAGGTTGCGTGTTTCAGGCTGCAAGATGACAATGCTGCAATAACATCCTGTTATTAACACACTGCACACGTTGCAGTGTCACCTCGTTGCAGGTTAAAACAGGAGTCAATGAATGAGCTTCTCCTTTTTCTCTCTCTGCACGTACACAGTCCAGGCTTTCAAATGTTCAGATAACTTCCCTCCTGTCCTCTTCTTCTTCCTCCTTCACTCTCTCAGAGGAATGTGCTTCACCTGACCTCAACCTCACCCTCACTCCACACACACACGCACACACACACACACGGTTGGAGATAAAGCAGAGTCCGCTCTAAACATGGGTGACCTGCACTTGTCACTCTGCTCCGTCTGGCCATTACTTTAATTTAGAGAGAAAAGAGGCTGTAAATGAAGGAGAAACACATCAACATCAGTACTGACACACAAGCATACTCACACAAAGATCTGCCTCAGACTAGTTTTTATGTACTTATATTTCGTAAATTAAGAAATTAAATTATATTAGTGACTGCAAAATGTTTGTGCACATATTTCAGCATTATAAAATATATACTTCATATACTTTACAGGCATACATTTGCCTTGGGCATGAAATGTCAAATACTAAACTGGGTTAGCTATTGGTCAGTGTAGTAACTGCTAAAGCATTTCTGTACACTGTACATGTCAACTGTCTACATGCAAACACTGTGTTTGAAGTGTGAGATATTTGGATGTGGATCTGGAACACAACAGATAAGAGTCCTTCCACAAACTTTACAACTGCCCTGTCCTTATTGTTTTATGATAGGTGTGTGTGAGGAAGTGTACTGATGTGAGAGAAAAGGGATTTGACGAAGGAAACTCAAACAAGCCAGGCTGCCCTTATCTCCCTCTCTCTAGGCCAGTACAGCAAAGGCTTTGCTCTCTCTCTATAACAGTTTATTTGTTCCTTTCCCCACACCATCCTCCCATGTTTAAACGTGACTCAGGCCAAATGCACTTCCTACCTTATCAATAATACCAGCATGTTCCTTTCTTTGTCCTTTTAAATGATTAAAAAATACTGCTTAGAAAAATCTTGGATTTTAAGGTGAAATGTGTGTTTTTTATGTTGTAACATGCCATTTTCTTATTCAGTTGATTTAATTATATAAATGACAAGCTTGAATCTATATGATAACTTACAGATTAATGCACAATTGATCACAAGCGGATGTGAGCAGTAGCAATGAAGGAGGGAGCATCAACGTTTTCCAGTAACCAGTGCAAACATAATCAGTTTCACACGTAAACATGCAGACGAAGTATACTGCGAGACACAACGCTCGTACACTGCGTGAATGCCACAGGAAGTAGCAGTTAGTAGAGAAGAGGACAACAGGTGAGTAAGCTGATTACAGATCTGTGATGGCTTGGTAGCATGCAATCTTCGCTCTCATGCACGCACACACACACACACACACACACACACACAGCTGTGTCACCTAAAGCTATATGTGTTTACTCACTATCAATCCCAGCTTTAGTAAAAATCACAGCTTTAGCATAAACACTTGTTACTTAATAAATGGCTGATTTTCAAGAACAAATTCTAATTTAAGATCGAACAGTTATAGATGTACAGTAATGCTAAATAAATGCAACCCCCCGTAGCATACATTTTGGATGTTATAATAAAAATAAAAATGTTTTTATAATTTTAGTATTATGGTCGTAATAGTATTTACAGTATAATAAATTAAGTACTATAAATCATACATCATTTTAAACAGTTAATATCATAAATATAATCATATAATATTATATTATAAATATTGTTTATGTTATATTATTATAATTATATAATATATTAGGCTTTTTTGCATTGTTACGTTAAGTTTTCATTATATTATTCACTAATATTTTATTTTATACAAGAATGTTTTACATATTTCATATTATATTTTTATTATATTATATCATATTAAGAATTGTATATATTATATTATGCTGTTTTACATATTTAATATTTATGCTATATTATTAATAATTTTATATTTTGTATTTCTGTAATTTTTTAGATTAGATTTTACTAAGTAAGTTAAATTAAATTACTGAATGATGGCTTTAAGATGCTTGAAAAAATGGTAAAAAAAAAAAAAAAAACTAAAATATTCCTGCAGTAATTAGTGAAAGATTTGTTCCTTTCTAAGCATGGAAAACAGAAAAAGGAGAAAAAATTGATCAAGAAATGTGGAACGAGTTAGAGCGAGAGAGAGAGAGAGAGAGAGAGAGAGAGAGAGCAGCAGTGTTTTGATGTGAGAGGAGCAGTGGAGACCCGTATCTCTGCAGAGGGTCTACAGACATTGAAACCAGATGCAGTTCTGCAGTCATGAGCTTGAATGTGTGTGCACTCAAAGGGGTCGCCTGAGATATATTTAGAAGCTCTGAACCCCATCCATCAAACCGACAGCTTCAGATTAAGCACTTGATGTAACCTTACATTTGGGCCTGCTCCAACTTTCCCCTCTTTCTCTTCTTCTCTTTCTATCTATCTCTGTCTGTTTCCTTCTCTCTACCACACGCATTCACAGTGAGCTGAGAAAACTCCCCGTCTGGGATGGGTTCTGCACAGCACTGTCAGCACACTGTCTGCTTCAAACAGCCTTTATGGGAAAAACAAACACCTAAAAGATCAGCTATGCCCTACATACACTGTGTCTGAGAGCAACCTGATGTGATTAAATTGATTTCTGAAAATATTATATATTAGATTAGATTAGATTAGATTAGATTCAACTTTATTGTCATTATGCAGAGTACAAGTACAGAGCTAATGAAATGCAGTTAGCATCTAACCAGAAGTGCAAGAATATAGTGTTTTATACATGAAAGTGCAGAGTAAGTGAAGAGTTTACGGAATATAAATAGGACTACAGTAACAACTTTAGATACAGTAGTTTACAGTAATAGCTAGAATAGTGTGCAGTTTGTGCAAAATATGAGTAGTGCAAATACATGTATGTAAAGTACTGTGACCAGTGCAGTAAAAGAGCAGGTGCAGGTTAGATTGGTTGTGTGGAGTTCAAAAGTATATGAACCTCTATATAGAGAGAGAGAGAGGTTTTATACAGCAAAATACAAAATGCTTTTAGGCAGCGTATATATATATATATATATATATATATATATATATATATGATGTCATTAAATGTCGTTCCAAACCCGTGAGACCTCCGTTTGTCTTCGGAACACCGTTTAAGATATAAGATTGACGAGTCAATCTTTCGTTTGTTATCTGGCTCGGTTTGGTGTTCATCTTCAGTTCTCTCTTCACAGTAGTTCAGTCAGTGTACTGTTTGAGTGCATGAATTACTCCGGGATATTGGTTTGTTTTAACTCGGAGGAAGTGTCACACATATTAAAAAAGTTAACAGCTTAAGTCATTTGGCGATTAATGCGTATTGGACACGAGAACCGTTAAAAATGATTCAGTTTGATTTGGTGAACTGGTTCAAGAAGATCTCGTTACATCGAATGATTTGTTCGCGAACCGTATATCACAAACTGCTGTGTTTTGAACTCTCTCTCACAACAGACACGGAAGAGAAGACAATGCTGAAGTCGTAGTTTTTGCTATTTTTGGACCAAAATGTATTTTCGATGCTTCAAAAAATTTTAATTGACCCTCTGATGTCACATGGACTACTTTGATGATGTTTTTCTTACCTTTCTGGACATGGACAGTATACCGTACACACAGCTTCAATGGAGGGACTGAGAGCTCTAGGACTAAATCTAAAATATCTTAAACTGTGTACCGAAGATAAACAGAGGATTTACAGGTTTGGAACAGCATGGGGGTGAGTTATTAATGACATAATTTTCCTTTTTCGGTGAACTAACCCTTTAAGATGGGTAATAGCTTTTTAAGGTCAATGAAATACAGGGTAAAACTGATTATCCTCTATAGTTACTGAAGAAAAACAATATATATATATATATATATATATATATATATATATATATATATTTCTATACGATAGCTTAGTAGACGTGTGTGTGTTAGAAATATTATTTTTCTTTGAGGGAGCAATCCTGGCCTTATTAAAACTTGTTTATGTAGGGAGCTATTCCAGAAAACTGAGGTTTATTTGTGTGTGGTGAAGCTCAGGTGACTGTTTTTTCCTCTGAAAATGTAAATCAAATATGAAGTTTAGAAAGATGCATTGTACATGCACAAACTGAAACCCTCACACACACCTGGACTTGGACCATCCTCTTCACAGCTGGTTTGGCAGTGTGCATGTGTGTGTGAACAAATGAAGTTACCAGGTTTCACTGCCGTGTTATCAGTGCCAACAGGTGTGAAGACTAGGGAAGGATGTGTGTGATCGCTTTGTACAATGACACGTGTGTGTGTGTGTGTGTGTGTGTGTGTGTGTGTGTGTGTCAAAAAAGTCCCATTCCACTTTCGACACACTCATGTCTAAAAAAAAGTAAACATTATTTTCTTCTTTTCAGCACATACACACACTATACACTGAGTCTGTCTCCTTTTAAGAGGGAGAGGAGGAGTAAAACCACACAATGTCTGAAAGGGTCATCACTTAAAAATATTTTCAAACACACCATTTCAGATAGAGAATATGAATCACTACAGTGAGTCAGTACAACATACAACAAATGCATGAGTTTGGGTGTATGTGAAGGAATGAGGAGGGAGAGTGAGAGATCCTTCTCATACAGTGGTCTCATATACTGAAGAAAAACAAAGTCAAAGTGAATGAAGATCCTCTGTGTGAAAACATAGAGTATATAGTGCATAAAACAGTCCATGCTGTCTGTGTCTTTCTTAATTCAGTCAGTTATAACAATATTCATATTTTACTTTAATATGCTTCTTTTGGTAAAAAAAAAAAAAAAAAAAAAAAAAAACTAAGTGAATGCATAAAAACAATGTATAAAACATATTTATGGATCCAAGCATTAAAAGTATATTCAAATTTATGATGATTCTTAATATAAAAGAATAGCAGAGTCCACACCATAACTAAAACGATAAAGACATAGAGAAATTACATTGTTGGAATCACTTTCAGATCGATTTTTTTTCCAGCTGATGAATCAATAAAAACATTGACAGCCAATCAGAATCCATCCTGCTGTAAAGAGCTCGAGAATTTAAAGCAGCAGACGATATCGTTCGCTGGTGTGGATGCTAATATCGCTATCTTTATAGTTATTGTTCTTGGTGTGAATGGGCCTTAAGTCCAGAACTGCATTAATGACAGAGAATAAATATTTTTTCACAAATGTATTGGTTATATTTTCTTTTCTATATTTACAAATGTCCCTTTAAGCAAACCTGTCCTAGACTGCGGAGTCTATTGCTGCACAATTTTGGTTTTTTAATTTAGACTCCCTTCTGAGGAACAACTTGTTCAAAAAGGTTTGGTTCATCATATTGTTCTTCATTAAAGTCTTCATGAATGTTTTTTGATGTTTGGAGTCACACAACATGATATCAAACGTATTCTTCAAAATTTGCACATTTACTTAAAGAATGTTGAAATTCACCAGCATTAGATGACAATTATATACTGTTGGGCCATATTTGGAAATCAAGGTCACTTTCTGCCCCTTTCCACTGTGACCCTAAGAATTGTCGTTTCCGGCTGCATTTGATATCTACATTTATATATGTAGGCGCGTGTGTGTGTGTGTGTGTGTGTATGACAGAAAGAGTTCTGGGTTTCTGGAGAGTTTATTCTAACACTCAACACTTATGTGCTATGAATGCACCTTTGTTTGGCAAAATCCCATTCAAACAATAAAAGCTTTGCTGTGATTCCTGGCAATTTGCCGAGGTAAAGTCCGAGAACTGCTGAACCATCACAGCCTCAGTCAGTTCTCTGAATGTGTTTCATGATTGTGTGTGTTTATGCACGTGTTTCTGTGTTTGAACCAGTCATGTATCTTTCCCCAGAATCAGTGAATAACTCTTCTCCAGGTTAAAACAAACAGCATATTTTTAAATGACCGCCAGATTCTCCCATTGCTTTTATCTGGTTTTACTGCCAGCATTGTTATCTTATTTCTTTGTTTTTCTGTCTGACATAGGCCTGTATGTACGCCTAAGTGTTTTTGGTTTAGTACAAATGTCTTGAAGAGTGGAAGTGCCCACCCCTACTCCACCCAGGCCTGAAATACAACTACACACCGACCCGAGCTTTGAGACGCGCTCCTTCACACTCACACAGCTTACACGCAAGATGGCTCAGACTAGGCTTCTGCGTAGTTTCTGACCAAGTAAATATTTTCCTTAGGTTGCTGAGGCATGAGGGTTGCCAATTGTCCCACACAATCCAGAATATTGTACCATTTACTGTAAGGAAGCAGAAAAACAGATATCTTTTACATGAGTTGTGTAACAGCCATCATTAGCTGTTGCTATGTTACATTGACACTATATACAAAGATCAAGGAAGACCAAGGGAAAGTAGTTATAGACTGTTCTTTATTGGCAGAGGGTGCAAGCATTACAAGCATTTCACTGGTGCACATATTTCATGCAATTTACTGCTGTTTATCAAAATACAAAGAGCACTTAGAAATCCAATTTAATGCCTAAAAGTTAAACTGAATATGTTAATCTTAAAATGTTTATGAATGCATTTCTTATGTTATAGTTTGCCTGTACATGCTAAATAAGCATATGAACTATTAGAATAACCTAAATAGGGCCTACTTATATTAACAATTAGTATACAAACACACACACACACACACGCACACACACGTGCCAAAATCAAAGTGACTGCATTTCAAATGCATTTTAGCACTTAATTGTCAAGTAGTGACTGTTTATACACAAACAGTAGTCTACAATACAGCCATGCACAGGACTGTGTGCAGCAGTTCATTTTTGTTTCCATTACGGTCAGTTATCACCAATAATCAAATGGCACTTGTGGTTTAAAGAAATGACAAGTGTCCTCGGCTGAAGTGGCGGTTTACCCGGGACACTCCCTGTTTTATGAGGTGTGTCCCTGTTTCAGCTGTTAGGCTGACTGACTTAAAATGATGTGTCCTCAATGTCTTTCCTAGCAGCTCATGCTTCTCAACAGAACCGCATTACATTACAGAGAATGAAAGCTGTGTCTTTGCCAAAAACCTGGTCACCCTAATTTTCAAAAGTGTGACACACTAATCCCACAGTAACCCAATACACTTTCTCAAGAGCTGAGGCCAATTAAGCACATTATTTCAGCAACATAAATCAATTTTAAATAACTTTGAAATGTGTAAATTGATGTATACAATGTTTCATACACATTTTTATTATTATTTTTGCAAATTATTAATCTTTGCGATAATGTGGGTCAGAACTGTCAAATGCAGTTCTCCCCCTGCTGGCCGGCGCTGATAAAGGCATAATCGCCTGGGCAGCTCTGGATTGGCTCCAGCAGTATAAAGCCTCGCCGTCCGTGTGCGCGCTCTGCTCGTTCACAGACAGACGCACCGCTGCTGCCAGAGACGCTTCTGCGCTTCCAGAAAACACCGGCACTTATGAGCTGGGGACTTGTGTGAGACTTTACAGATTTGTGGTATTCTTCTAGCACTCCTTAAAGTGTTTGCGAGGAAGTCATCGCGTCTGTTTGTGGAATTTACCTTTTTTATTATTATTCTGAGATGATCACGGAGTTTTAACCGACGGGATTTCTAAATTCAAAGGTAACAAAAAACTCTAAGGCATATTTTCTTCCCAAATATAGGCTTGTCTAAATGTATGGTAGAGTGCATTAAGTGTGAATTTTGTTTATCTTTTAATTAAGTACAAATAACTAGAAGAACTCGTCCATGCATTGTCCTGTAACGCGCACGTTTGGGAACATATTATGCGGCGGCGTTTCGAAACCGAACGAGCCGCCTGTCGACGCGGTATTTTGGGCTTCATGAGAGCGATTGATTACTGTAGTGTTCGAACGCGCTTATGATGACTAAACTGCTGTCTGGCATAGCAGCACACTAGGTTTTAAGACAGACATTGTTTACTGTAAATATTTCAGTAAAAATTTTATAATGAATTACAGCATTTTTTTTTAAAAATAAAATTAAGGTTGTGTTTGTGTTTCTAATTTAAATGTTAGCTCAGCGCAAATTGTTACGCATTATACTGGTATAAAGGTATACAAATATTTATATAATGATAGTATTTTGGGGTAAAAATAATAGATGGAAATATTGTTACCGTTTTATGCATCGTTTGTTTGTCATAACTGGTTTATTTTTGTTTCATTACCGTTTTAATTTAGCTGAAAAGCCTATAATAGACAGTTTAAATCACAAAATCTGCTGTGACAACTTACCCCTGCATTATATAGACCAGGTTTACTATTAGTGTCTTTACAGAAACTGACACAGAAATATTCACTGAAACCAAAATTGACTCTAGTGAATACTTTGGAGTCAAAAGAAAACCATTGTGTCATATAATATATATTGTAAAACTTTCGTTTTAGGCATCTATTGGGACACCAGGACTGCGTCTGTGGCTCTGATATGGGACTTTAGGTTCAAACCTCTCGTATTGTCGTTCCTGGAGTGAATTCACTTGGTTTAAAACATTTATGCTCTTCCAGAAATGGTGGGGCATTTACATTTGCAAGCTATGGATGAGAGTTTGAAAGGAAAGAACCGGGAGGGACTGCTTGATAGTCCGGATTCAGGACTCCCTCCAAGCCCCAGTCCACCCTTCTACTCTCTGTCACCGGGCATCCTCGAGTCGCGAGCCGGCAGCTGCTCAACCCCAAATGAGCTGCAAGGATACTGCAGAAAGGAGACCCGAGAAGGCAAACTGGTATGCATTCATCTAATGAAGCCTCAGACCTTAAATAAGTCCCAAGAGGGATGTGTTTCTCATTCAACATCCTTTGCTGGTAGTGGAACAGTTTTCTTATAAACCAATCGGTGCACTGATTTTAGGGGTAGGGTTAGGGTACTGCTTGTTGTCCAGGAAGAGGAAGTTGATGCATGAACATGTCCTACCTGGGTAAATCATGTGCAGTATTTAGACCCATTCATAAGGACTATGAGTGGAAGCAATCAATTTTAAAAGGAGATAAAACAATGAAACTGAATATGTTTACATTTTTGAGTATGGTTGTTTCGCACACACTTAATTTATAAATGTCAGTGACATCTGAACTGTGTTCATGTGTGGCTTTGGAGATACAAGCTGTGTGTCATCCAAAGGTTTTAGATCCAGTTGTTGTCTTCCATCAGTTTTGTCCTTTGACAGATGAACCTGCACCTTGAATTTACTCTTTTAAGTCATGATGTAACAAAAATTGTGGAGTGAAACGGATTATCAAAAAAAACATTACTTGGCTCAATTGTTGATTAGATGTAGGCGTTTCTGCAATGCGAGTTTGAGGTTGATCACAAAAAAAAGCAATGGGTTTAAATAGACTAAAGTATAAGGATCAATATCTTCCATTTAGAAAATAGGTATTACATGTCATACCAATTTTAAATAACATAATTGTAATATGATTACCTGTTGTTATCGTAGTTAACATTTCATATTCACTATGGATACATTTAGTGTATATGGTTAAGGCATTTGACTTAAGTTACTTATTCATACTGGCAGCGTTCAAACTGCTTCTGTATGATCAGAACGATTAAAGTCACAGGAGAGCAAGTTTTTAAAAATAAGTAGATTCAATCCAAAATATGTTAGAATATTGAAGTACATATTCTGGACGTTAATTGTGTAAGGATCTTTGCTGTCTATGGGGGGTCAGAGAGCTGTCAGAATGCATCAAATATATCATAATTTGTGTTCCGAAGATTAACGGAGGTCTTGCGGGTTTGGAATGACATGAGGGTGAGTAATTAATGACAGAATTTAAATTTTTGGGTGAACTAACCCTTTAAACACGAACCAACATTGTTGACAATGTGGTGGCCAGAGACAAATAATGAGAACCAATAAGGCAGAATCTTGAAATAGAAAGAGGTTCAGGTGCTCGTGCTTCTGGAGACTCAGGGATGACAAGGAACAACCAGAGAGTAAGAGTTTCTGTAAACAAGTTGACCTTGTGTTTGGTGAATGTGGTAACTGTAACCGATCTCTCCGTCCCTCATAGCTTCCTCATAACAACCCTTTTACAGCACATATATACACACAAGTAGTCATGAGACACACACATAAATATATCACGGTACAGCATTACTCGACAGTGCATGTGTGCTACAGTATAGCACTGCACATGTGCCTCAGCATGACCCAGAGTTTTATTTCTACCTCTGAAAGATTACATAGCATGCTAAACTAACAGTGTCCATATTTGACATGACCATCTATTTAAATCTAAGTGCCCTTTCATATTGAACTAGGGCTACTATACTATAGTGAAAAACTCCTTGCAGTGTCTCAATACTTCAGAGTATCTACAATGCTAGAAGTTTCAGATTAGCATAGAAAGACAATATTTTCCAACACTTCATAATGGATGCATCTTCTAGGGCAGGAAATTCCATTTTCCCTGAGAAAACACAGATCAGCACTAACAAAACAACAACTCCTCTTAAACAGATTCCAGTATGAGAGGCCTGAACTGAACTGATACGCTGCTCGACTGTTAACGTGATTGAGCTGCGTTTGTCTTTGTCATGCAGCATAAATGCTTTGTCAGAGCACGCCGCTAAGAGCAACTATCTAAAGACATTTTGGAGTGTTTAAATGATCAGTCAGACACTCCTCTTCAAGAAACGTGCATGCACTTGTTGGGAAGCCGCTGCAATAAAGCGTGTCACTCAGTAAAATAGAAAAGAGCAGTATAACTTTATTTGTGCAACATGATTTTCTTTTATACTACCACACAATATT
This sequence comes from Carassius auratus, assembly GCF_003368295.1. Taxonomy (NCBI): domain Eukaryota; kingdom Metazoa; phylum Chordata; class Actinopteri; order Cypriniformes; family Cyprinidae; genus Carassius; species Carassius auratus. The sequence continues at coordinate 369,969 of NW_020523831.1, read as the reverse complement.
TCATTAACACTTTGGAAAGTTCTCTTGCCAAAGTCAACAAAACATCCCTCTGTCGCTGTTCTTCAGAAAATGCTGTTTCCAAAATCCTATTACTTGAACTATACAAATGTGGTCGAGCCTGCAGGCAACATGCAGTATATGAGGACCAAATGCTCTTTCAGAGTAGAAAAGAAAATGTAGGCATACAAAGCAATCATTGTTTGCTGCACTTTGTATTTTCCGTTCATTGCAACCTTGCTTTGCGAGGGCGTGTATCCCAGCATGTACATATAGACACTATGCATGCTTGCAGAGGATATATCTGCCCTTTCCCTCTCATTTTGTGGCTGCAGGTCTATTTTAAGAGTTGTGGTTTTTTAATGACATTAAAAAAATCTCTCCAGTCTATTTTAGTGTGGCAGGCCTGACAGCAGAGCTGTAGCAGTCAGTTGCATAAGAAACGAATTACCTCTGTTTCCTGAAATTAAAGCCTCATAAGAGTGCAGTAGGAATGCATGATAATCAGCAACTTATCAGGTATCTCCTGATATTAGAGATTGCTTTAATTTATTGAGGTTGATCGATATTAGATTAGTTGTGCAAGTTCAGTTCCTCTATCTGTATTTTGGTCTCCTCATTTACAACCTGCAAACTCATCCTATTAGGTATCATATTAAGGCTGGTTCACACGGCAGGATAATTAGGCCGATTTTAGCCCCGATTCACCCCTTCCGACAATCTTAGGATGCTCCGATTATGGTAAAATAATCTGATCAAATATTCCTGCCGTGTGTGGTGTGTTAAGACTGCTCTCCTCTGCTCGGAAGAACGTCGGGACCGCTCCGATCTCAAATCGGGGGATATCCAACATGTTGGATTTATTTGGCCCGATTTCTTCTCGTGTGTGGTGTCCCCCGAGTACAAACAATCACGCAGCCTGTGGACTGTGGTGTGTAGCCAATCAGAAAGCGAGGTGACGAGGCGGTGAGGAAGTACAAAACAGCCGGCGTATATAATATAACAAATATAACAAATACAAATAAAGTCGATGGGCATAACTACATCCACAACTGCAGTCCACCAGAGTACATGGAAACGAATATATGAACGTTTATTTCAACGGTTATTAATCTGTGTAGTACGTAACAACATTTCTATGAGATAAAACAACAACTTTCCTCCATATAATGATGTCGCAAGTATGGTCCATGCTCGCGTTGTCTCCACCTCTTTGACCATCGCCTTTTCTTGTTTTTCTTATGTTTTTTTCCGTTAAAAACAAAGAACAAACTATGGCCACTACATCCCCTTCGTCAGCCATGATTGTTTACTCTGAAGTCACGTTTGATCTCGAGGGATTTTGCGAGATTTCCCGTCTGACCTGGGAATGCTCGGGAGTCAAATCGGTTTGTGTGTGATGTGTTGATATTGCCAAAACTGTTAGACCCGTGATTTTTTATCGCCGTGTGTGGGGTCTCTCAGGTTTGGAAAATCGGCCGACAATTTTAAAATCGTCCCGTGTGAACCAGGCCTTAGTTATACACTTTACCTTAGACCACAACTCTTTGTTTCCTTTTTTACTCAGATCACCCTCTGTTAAATGTCTGTAATTCTTACAAGTTTCTCTTAAGTTATTTGAAAAATGTTTAACTGGAATCACAGAATCTTCACAGAATTTGACATACGCAGAGCTTATTTCATTGTGCCTGTCAATATCTGGATCATACAGCACCTCCCATTCAGTACAGACAAAAGAGCCTATCAATATCTCCACTAGTTCTGAAGACCAAAGTCTCACCACTGGCTTAGGTACGGTAGACACGAACGAGCAGCACAGTATTATGGTATGGTATTCCTAATTAATATTATGGATCTTATGTAACTTTTAACACTCCGAAGACAAAGGAAAAAATGAAATCGCATCATATGACCCCTTTAAAGGTTCAACAGGGTGGCTGCAATGTATGCCTCAACCAAACAGTATCTTAATCAAAGCTTGTCTGAAGAGAGTTTGACATTACAGTGGCGTCACTACAGGTGCATCTCAATAAATTATAATGGCGTGGAAAAGTTAATTTATTTCAGTAATTCAACTCAAATTGTGAAACTATTTTAATAAATAAATTCAGTACAAACAGACTGAAGTAGTTTACGTCTTTGGTTCTTTTAATTTGTAATAATTTTGGCTCACATTTAATAAAAACCCACCAATCCACTATATCAACAAATTAGAATGTGGTGACATGCTAGCTGATTGATCAGCTCAAAACACCTGCAAAGGTTTCATGATCCTTCAAAATGGTCTCTCAGTTTGGTTCACTATTCTACACAATCATGGGGAAGACTGCTGATCTGATAGTTGTCCAGAAGACAATCATTGACACCCTTCACAAGGTGGGTAAGCTAAAAACATTCATTGCCAAAGATGCTGGCTGTTCACAGAGTGCTGTATCCAAGCATGTTAACAGAAAGTTGAGTGGAAGGAAAAAGTGTGGAAGAAAAAGATGCACAACCAACCGAAGGAACCACAGCCTTATGAGGATTGTCAAGCAAAATCAATTCAAGAATTTGAGTGAACTTCACAAGGAATGGACTGAGGCTGGGGTCAAGACATACAGACGTGTCAAGGAATTTGGCTACAGTTGTTGTATTTCTCTTGTTAAGCCACTCCTGAAACACAGACAACGTCAGAAGCATCTTCCTAAGAAGAAGAAGAACCGCACTTTTGCCCAGTGGTCCAAAGTCCTCTTTTCAGATGAGAGCAAGTTTTGTATTTCATTTGAAAACCAAGGTTCTAGAGTCTGGAGGAAGGGTGGAGAAGCTCATAGCCCAAGTTGCTTGAAGTCCAGTGTTAAGTTTCCACAGTCTGTGATGATTTGGGGTGCAATGTTATCTGCTGGGGTTAGTCCATTGTGTTTTTTGAAAATCAAAGTTACTGCACCTGTTTACCAAGAAATTTTGGAGCACTTTATGCTTCTTTTTGCTGAGAGCACTTTATGCTTCTTTTTGCTGACCAGCTTTTTGAAGATGCTGATTTAATTTTCCAGCAGGATTTGGCACCTGCTACACTGCCAAAAGCACCAAAAGTTGGTTATATCACCATGGTGTTGATGTGCTTGACTAGCCAGCAAACTCACCAGACCTGAAACCCACCGAGAATCTATGGGGTATTGTCAAGCGCAAAATGAGAAACAAGAGACCAAAAAATGCAGATGAGCTGAAGACCACTGTCAAAGAAACCTGGGCTTCCATTATTCCATACCACCTCAGCAGTGCCACAAACTGATCACCTCCATTCCACTCTGAATTGAGGTAGTAATTAAAGCAAAAGGAGTCCCTACCAAGTATTGAGTACATGTACAGTAAATGAACATACTTTCCAGAAGGCCAACAATTCACTCAAATGCTTTTTTATTATTTTTTATTGGTCTTATGACAGTATTCCAATTTGTTGAGATCGTGAATCGGTGGGTTTTTGTTAAATGTGAGCCAAAATCATTACAAATTAAAAGAACCAAAGACTTACTACTTGAGTCTGTTTGCACAGAATTTATTTAATACACAAGTTTCACAATTTTAGTTGAATTACTAAAATGTATTTACCTTTTCCATGACATTCTAATTTATTGAGATGCACCTGTAGTGACGCCACTGTAATGTCAACTCTCTTCAGCCTTCAAGCTTTGATTAAGATACTGTTTGGTTGAGGCATCCACTGCAGCCACCCTGTTGAACCTTTAAAGCAGTAATATGATGTGATTTCATGTTTTCCTTTGTCTTCGGAGTGTTAAAAGTTACATAAGATCCATAAAGTCGCAAAGTCAATTAAAGTCTCAAACCCAAAGATATATTCTTTGTAAAAGTGAACGCTCAGCCACACCCTCCTAAAGCACGCCCCCACACGTCTACATCACTCTGTGGGAAGATTTGCATAACACCACACAAATGTATACGGAAAAAAAGAAGCGTAAATCAGACGCTGTGTGTTTCATTGCAAAAACCAAAATACTTTGAGGACACAACTAGAAATCAATGGTTACATTTTATTTACAACACTGTTTCAGAACAGAACAGAAAAATGTGAGTGCATGCAGTGCATTTTATGGAGGAAAGTTTCCTGAATCTGGTAAGGGGCGTAACATTACCGTCACAGGCTTGAGGTATTTGGCCAATCACAATGCACTGGATAGCTGCCCAAAGTTCGCAAAACGATGTGCTTTGTAAGAAATAGATGCGTTTCACAAAGGAGGGGCATAGTATAGAAATAATAATGTACAGTATGGGAAATAATTAGTTTTTTTTATTTTATTTTTTTTACCTTAAACCGCTTAAACACATTGCATTACACCATGTACACAAAATAATGTTTTTAGCAACGGCATATAATCCCTTTTAACTGCTCTGTCCCAGCACGGTGGACACAGTATCCGTCCTGGATTTAATGCACATTCTGTCATACTCATATGGACACACATTCTCAAGGGCGTGATCACTTTCTCACTGGCTCACATCCATGAGACTAGAGCATGATGCCAGAAACCTCTCATAAACAGCATATATGTTAGTAAAGGGAGGGTTTTTAATTTTGCTGCTAATTACTCACTTTCTTGGCTTACACAGAGTCAGACCACCCTCTGCTTAATTGAAAAACAGATTTAAAAATGTAATGCATCACAATATCATTAATAAATGGTGACTGAAGTTCATCCATTTTATTCCATAGTGTGCAGTTATCGAACAGAATAACTGAAGGCAGAGCTGGACGATTTCCTCTCCTCCTCAAACACCCTCACCATTTACCTCTGTGCAGAACTGTGTCTCTAGCTTGTGGCAAAGCAAATATTGTGGTTGTGGTCATATTGTGGTCGTCTCCACAGCTCTGGGGGTATTTCAAAGCACATACAGATGAAGCGTAATGCCATAAGAGCCTCCCTGGTATACGAGATGGCACCCTATTCATGACCATGTGCTGCCAAAGTTGTATGATTCATAATGAGGGGCAACAAAACGAATCCCACCCAAAGGACATGCATGAGTGCAGTCATCTTCCAGTCTCTGACAACATTTAGAAATGCTCATTTTGGTTTCACGAATGTGCACTTTAAAAACAGTTTGATGCACTATTCTGAGAAAAATAATATAATGACATATGATTGTATTTGCACAACGCTAGTTCGCTTTGCAAGCAGACATCTTCAACACACTCATGTGGACCATCAGTTCTCCTGACTCCTCAAAACTGGTTCAGTCAGTCAACTAAGTTACTAAAATCAGCTGAAGCAAAAAATGCAGATTAGAATGTGAGACTATAAAAGTTAACGTTTTCTTGATTTACTGGATGTGAGAGTATTCTGAGTATTCTAAAATATTCTGCTCGAGCTCAGGAAGAGCCCACGTTTCCCATGTCACATCAGATGACAGTTTGGCTGATGGGTTTTTATGAGTTGTCAGAGACAGAGAGTGAGAAGCAGAGCGTGTACGTGCTTGGACACTGAGGAAGGTGCTGAACGCTCACGTGATGTGTGTGTGTTTGATGACCGGAGCAGGTGCTACACACGGCTACATTGTCACAGTTTGTCTGAGTGCCAAATATATATATATATATATATATATATATATATACACACACACACACATCAGCACGCAGACAAACAAATGCACACAGATGGCACTAAAGCAACAAAACTATTAAAAACATTTTAATTCATTAAAAGATAAAAATAAAAAATAAAATACAATCTAATTATTAGATTAAAGCAGATTAGTGTTGACTGCTTATACATCTCATATTCAAATAGACACCAAAACACGAATAGACACTGTAGGATAAATATTCTAGGATTGCTGCACATTTGATATTGCTAAAATGTTGTTTTGCTAAATGCTAAACATTGCTCTGATTCAGAGGACAAACAATTTCTTCTATCACCTTTAGGGATTTATTTTGTGATTTGATTGAAAAATTTAATTGAGTTTAAATTATGTGACAAGAAGAGACCACAAAATAATGGGACATGAAACATAAGAAAGTTGCTGTGGCCAGTGGTCAGTTATACAGTTTAGCTGTCATCATACATTGTCAATGTCAAATTCACAAATATTTTTGGATTGAACTATTATTATGGGCTGTAATGGCTAGCTAAATGGCTAATTCCTGTGTCTTTAATGTCTTCCTGTGTAGCTGCCATATTTGCTCCTGAACTCTCAAGGTCCAGATGCGAAGTCACGCATGTACCCTGTGGTCTATGGAGAGAGCATTGAAGTTAACCCCAAACCAGAAAGAGAGATCAAGTGAGTGTTAAATATCACCATTAACTACCAATGTTTAAAAACATGTTCTCCATCATGATTTGAGAAAGACCATCTCCGCTTCAATGGAAGAACATCTGACCATCTGTACTGTACAAGTCACATGTCCAGTGTCACAAACATAGTGCGGAATCTGGAATATTTCCTTTCCATTTTGAATTTCCAGTTGTTCTCCGACTTTTTGCCTGATGAATTCTTGTCTTTTTGACCACCGTCAGGTTCAACTCTGCAGTGAAGTACGCTTCAGACAGACACTTCCGTGACCAGGTGTTCTGCGCCCAGGTCCCGACCGCCACATCCTTCAGCGAGACGGTGGTGTCTGTTCAGAACTGCACGTGGCGCAGCTACAAGTCAGAGGTTCACTTTGAGCCACGGCACAGGCCGCTACACTTCCAAAGCACCACCATCGTGTTCCCCAAGCACACCCGGAACACCTACCGCACCACGCTGAACTACAACGGCAACAGAAACGCAGCTGGGCACCGACGCTTTGTGTCCACAGTCAGGCTGGAGTCCACCGAGGACGCCAGTCCATGCATCATTTACACAGAAGACCTCTGAGATGTGTTTCCCTTCCCTTTCGTTAAAAGCCACAGTCAGAGTACATGGACTAAAACACCGATTCAAAAGGATGGCAAGAGACTTTAAAGAAAAGAAACAAAAAGTCAGTGAGGGTCATTTTGTTCTTTTGCTTCCAGTGAGATTGGTACTTGATAGCGGGGATGAGCTGGAGTTAAGTGTGTGTGTGCAGTCTTTATGTGTCAGTGACGTATTTATGTACATCTGGAGATTTTTCCTTTTCATTTTAATATCCAGTCGTACCAGTCAGGTGGAGGGAAAAGCTGATTCACAGGTCCGCAAGGAATTCCACTGAAAGATACACAGAATTAAAATAATAATTATCTTTTTTTATCAGTCATTATGTGTCTGGTATTAAGATTTAGCTTGGTTTCATCTTGTTCCCTTACGTTGTATTTTATTACCATTATTATTTATGCAATTTTCCATTTTAATTATTCCCCAAAAATTATTTAAAACATGCAGCATCCATGTGGGCCTACTTTATCGTCTTAGTATTGCTGATTCTTACAAATCCTCAAATAGGAAACTATTAGTTCATAATTAAAATGCAAATATTATATGTGGATGAGAGGACATAGTCTCTAGACCTTAGTCAGGTTAGATGTGTTCATTTAAATGTGCTAACCAATGACTAAGGTCTACTGGAATTCATTTGTAGATTACTAGAACTGGCTGAGAAAATAGAAACTTTAAGTTGCACTTATCGAATGTTTTTGTTTTAATGTTTTGGCTGTAAATGTGTTGGTATGACTAAGGGCAAGTCAACGTGTAAGAGCACTTGAGAGGTTGGACCAAAGATTCTGTAAAATTCAGAGAAAGGGAAATGCATTCTTAAATATTTCCCTGCCTTTCTGTCCAGAAAACGTGGAATCATTTCTTGCACATGAGTTTCAGAAGCCGTCCGACGTGCTAATAATTCAGTGGCCAAAATAAGAGCTGCCCTCACAGAACGACAGGAAACAGAAGATGACTGGACTGAGCATGTGTTAGACGGGAGGATTCAGCGTATTCGGATCGAAATGCCAAATGCTGGATTCGTGAGACATGTCTTATCTCTAAACAGAGACTAAGTTCTTTGGCCTCCTGAGAACCATATGTTTTTCTGATTTACTTTGCGATTGCACGGTTAGATAACGTTTGGTGAGTAATTTCTGACATTGTTGGAGCCAGTTAGTCTCAGCCAAATTCTAGATTAGCAATCTAAGCTCCTGTCTCCTCCAGCGAGTGCGGTTCCTCTTTCATGTATTACAAACTCTTTTGTGGAGCAGAGCTGTTGTTGTTTAGGGAGGCGATGAGATGTAACGGAGCAATGCGCTGAGAGAGATCAGAAAAGCATTGTGGAGGTGCAAGCACTGTACGTCATGTCTGCCTTGTGTCTGGACTGTACACTTTCAATTCTGTAAAAGCTGAAGTGGGGTTTGAAAATTTTGATGTTTTTTTCTGATTTTATATAAAAAAGATCTCAAAATAGTGTATTGTAAGAAAAACAAGGACAATATGTTTCCGTCTGGTAAGTGGATGTGTTTGAGTTTGGAGAGGAAAAGCTTGGCAGTACAAAATTTTTAGTAATGTGTTGAAAGCAGATCTGAGGGGAGATGTTTTATTTTTTCACATTTTATGATTACATTTGTTTGGTGTACAAATGCTTTCTTGCTAACAGATGGATTCTTGTTTGATTTGCTAACACAATGATTTGTGCTTTTGTAAAATATTTTCCTGCTGTATATGTGGCACACAGCACTTGTAATTCTCTTTATATTTTTGTACAATTCCCAATTTAATGGATTTCTTTTGGACAACAGATGAGAAAATAATTTAAGAAAAAAGAAAGTATACCCAGATTAAATAAAAGCCGCAAACCCTACAAGGGCTGTGTGTTTGTCTTCTTTCGATGCAGTGTTAAACCTTGGATTTATAATGATCTGTGAGGTAAGAATGGGTTTCTGAATTCCATGTACATTATCACTTACACAGCATTTTCTAACGAGGTTAAATACTTTCCAGTTTAGGATGAAAACCCCTTCCAGCATTCTCTTATTTGCCAGCAGTAAGAGAGGTATTGGGGCTTTTGGGAGCATATATCACTTTAATCCCTTCGCTCAAGCTCGCTTTGGGCTAGATCAGGTTTAATACAGTAAATGCAATATGCTTATTTTATAGTCGCAAAAGCTGTGTGCTGGTATCACTACATTTTGAAGTGTATATATTTTTAAGTTGCATAATCTGTATATTTTCCATTTCTGCTCCTGTCTCTCATGTGTGTTTCCTTACCTGCTTTAACAAAAGCTTGTGTTGCCTAATTTTCCCCACGCCTTAACAGTTTTACTTTCAAACTAAGTTTTCCAGTCTAATGATTTGCAACCATTTGGCGAATCGTCTTGACTGAGTTATAAAAGAACTGATACTCAGTCAAGAATTTGGATTTGCTTTAGAGGATGGAGAGTGTGCTTAAACTGTGCCCTCTTTATTGCTATTAAATATAAAATGTTGCATGTTTTCCCTCTTCTGTGAACACAAAACAGTAGGCTCCTAAAACAGACATTTCCTATTGGCGTCTTGAAGAACAGTCAGCCAATCAAAATGTGAAATGTTTACAAGGCCTAAGGCTAATAAATTTTACTTCCTATGCAGTTAATCATATGCATAATGATTTACAATGATTTTAATTCATTATATTGCTTTTCACGGAGAGCACAATTTCTGGCAACCTTTCTGAGTTTCATCATAATGCAAAAAAAGCTTCAAAATAGTGTTTAACAAATATGAGGCTTTGGGTTAATTCAGGGGCCTGTAATTTTAAATATTAATTGTGAAATTATAATTAATTTAAACTAAATAGCCTATTGTAATATTCGAATTAGAGTTTTTACCCAAATGTGTTACGATAACGTTATAGGCAAAGATTTTTTACTTTTGCAACATATGTCAATGTATTTTCTTGGATTGAAATACGGAGAGCAAAATATTAAAATCTTAAAAATATATTGGAAATATTGTATTTAAAAAATATATATATATAAATGTTTGAGCAAAATAATTCCTCCTAAACTGCTTTTCAATCTTTCAGCTGCATAAAAACAAGATGTCTGTTAAAAGTGTTTTTGTTGTTGTTGTTGTCATAAATCAATAGCCGCAACAAAGAAAGAACTGCAAACAGACTTTAGCGTGAGGTCATGTGAAGGTCAGCAGCGCCCTCTACAGCTCAACACGCGTCAAAAACGCTACAAATATCATGCAGTGAAGAGACGCGCCAACTGCGCTGCACAGCAGACCTTTTTTTATTTTAATTTTATTTTTTTTATTGCTGGTGCTGCTAGTAATCCACTGACTGTAGGTTAAATATGGACGCAATTCCTACACATTTCGACAAATGAATTCCCATAACCTTTGAACAGTTCAAAGATTTGTGGTCGAGTTTTTAATGTATATCCACCCTATTTTTTTTAGATATTTACCGATTTCAGTTATTTGCTACCAACCATTTAGTTTGATTAATTGTTTTAACTCAAAATACGATGACTAATATTAGTTTGCAACATCTAGCAGCCAGGTAAAATAGCTACTCAGAATCACAAAAAAAATCCCTATCATTTTAGTTCTCATCACGCTAATGTATTTTAAAGTTTTTCTAATATGTTTTCTTTTATTAGTTATTTGATGCTAGAAAACCTGACGAAAGTTACCCATGTTTTTTACTATATTTCGATTACTATTTAAAATAACTGCTTTCTATTAGAATATATTTTAAAATGTAATTTATGTGATCATATATATTTATATGATCAAAGCTGAATTGTCAGCATCATTACCCCAGTCTTCAGCATCACATGATTCTTCAGAAATCATTCTAATAAGCTGATTTGCTGATTATCAATGTTTAGTAATATTGAGTAAATTTTTTCAGGATTCTTTGAAGAAAGATCCAAAGATCAGCATTTATCTGAAATAAAAAGCTTTTGTAACATTATACACCATACCACTTCAAAGCTTCAAAAGCTTATTTTTAAATTATTTTTTATTATATCATAGAAATTAAAATTATAGTAATTATTACTTTCATTTAGCAAGGATGCATAAAATTTATCAAAAGTTATGGTAATCCCGGTCATATTCCTCTGACCTCTTCCTCTCAGCCAGGTGAGGTCTCCACCATCTCTTTCTAGAAATGTCCTACTCTTTTTCCTCCCAAATGGGTGTAAACGCCGGAGTGTTGTGGTGCTCTGTCTGATCGGTACGATCCACTTTGTTTTGCCCAGTTTACACAGCTATGACTATGTAAAAGAAAAAAAGAAAGAAAAAAATCAGTACACAAACAGAACAATGAAATATACACCAATTAGGAATAATATTATGACCACCTTCGTAATCTTGATCTGCCTTTGGCTGCAAAACCAGCCCTGCCCTGCCCCATCGAGGGATGGACTCCACTAGTCAAGTCAAGTCAAGTCACCTTTCTTTATATAGCACTTTAAACAAAATACAATGCGTCAGAGCAGCTGAACAACATTCATTAGGAAAACAGTGTGTCAATTATGCAAAATTACAGTGAAAGGCAGTTCATCGTTTAATTCATCATCATCATCATCTCTCTTCAAATTAAATAGTGTCTGTGCATTTATTTGCAATCAAGTCAATGATTTCGCTGTAGATGAAGTGACCCAAACTAAGCAAGCCAGAGACGACAGCGGCAAGGAACCGAAACTCCATCGGTGACAGAATGGAGAAGAAAACCTTGGGAGAAACCAGGCTCAGTTGGGGGTCAGTTCTCCTATGACCAGACGAAACCAGTAGTTCAATTCCAGGCTGCAGCAAAGTCAGATTGTGCAGAAGAATCATCTGTTTCCTGTGGTCTTGTCCTGGTGATCATCTGAGACAAGGTCTTTACAGGGGATCTGTATCTGGGGCTCTAGTTGTCCTGGTCTCCGCTGTCTTTCAGGGCAGTAGAGGTCCTTTCTAGGTGCTGATCCACCATCTGGTCTGGATCCGGGTGACTGCAGTGACCCTCTGATCTGGATCCAGACTGGATCTGGTGGCTACGGTGACCTCGGAATAAAAGAGAAACAGACTAATATTAGCGTAGATGCCATTCTTCTAATGATGTAGCAAGTACATAGGGTGTTATGGAAAGTTTTCCCGGTTCAGGTTTACCTAATTAACCTGAACCTGATGGTGTGCTGTGGTCTCTGGCACCAAAATGGTAGAAGCAGATCCTTTAAGTCCTGTAAGTTGTGAGGTGGGTCCTCCATGGATCAGACTTGATTGTTCAGCACATCCTACAGATGCTTGACTGGATTGGGATCTGGGGAATTTGGAGGCCAAGTCAACACCTCAAACTTATTGTAGGGCACTTCACAAACCATTTCTTGACCATTTTTTGCATTATTCTACCATAGCCACCAGGGAATACCATTTCCATGAAAGGGTGTACATGGTCTGCAACAGTGCTTAGGTAGGTGGTACGTCTAAAAGAAACATCAACATGGATGGCAGGACCCAAGATTTCCCAGCTGAACATTGCCCAAAACATCACACTACCTACGCCAGCTTGCCTTCTTCCCATAGTGGATCCTGGTGCCATGTGTTCCCCAGGTAAGTGACGCACACACACCCGGCCATCCACATGATGTAAAAGAAATCGATTCATCAGACCAGGCCACCTACTTCAATTGCTCCGTCATCCTGTGGTCAAGTTCTGATGCTCACGTGCCCACTGTTGGTGCTTTCGGCTGTGGACATGGGTCAGCATCTATGTGCATGTGTTAGAATAGTTTGTGTTTAGAAAGTCTTATTTGTATCACCCTCAGAGTTGTATGTTGTTTTGCTCATAACTGGAGTCCCCTCTGGCTACATGATCTGAGTAGTATTGGTCAGTAAGTACATTACTTATTATTTTTAAATCCTACTCTTTTAGTTTGTTCAGCCGCCATCATGTTACAAGCCCCTGGTTTTCAATATATATATATATATATATATATATATATATATATATATATATATATATATATATATATATATAAATTTAAATTACATGTTTTGTTTATTTTTTTACCCAAACCATGCAAGCACTAGAATTTGGGTGTGGAGATGATTTCGGATACCCCTTACCCCTGAACCGCACATTTTGGACCTCTTCACACATCTGATTGAGTTTATAAACTCATTAGTACAGGTCTTATGAGCTGAGCCGCCAGATATGTGGAATACTAACATAAAATGACAAATAAATGAACACTACCAACAACAGAACAATCAATGTAAATCACAACAGTGTCACAATTATAATGGTAATAATAATAAAAAACACAAACAAGTCAATGGCAATAAGCTTTTTATTTAAACATTAAGGCAGTGTCTGTTTTTTTCCATTTAATTTTTACACTGCTATCCACAAAGCTTGCTGGTGGCCATGTTGAAATACAACAGTGTGAAGATCAATCTTGCAGAAAATCACATAAATATGTACATCCTTTTAGGTCTATTTACACTCCTCGCTATAATACAGTGGGTCTTAATGCAAAACAAAAAACAGAATGCACGGTGCACAAAATGGTTGTACAAAAACAGATGCCACCCAAATACCCAGTTAGCCTTTCCAATCTTAAGAGGGGCCACTATTAGCACTGTTTTCCCACCTCTCTCCTCTTCATTTCTTCGAATCTCTAAGCTTCATTTATGTTTATCAGTTAAAAATGAGAATGCCTCCTCATCTAAGGAAAGTGCAATACTGTCCTCAATAAAAAGGTCAAACAAACAGTCAATAAAGAGGAAAGAGGGCTCGTTACACAAGAAAACACTGAACTTTAGAGTGACTTGTCCACTAAATACAATACTGTCTGGAGTGATATGTCAGAGAATGAATCTCAAAATCAGAGCAGAGCATCCTGGGATGTTTGTGTAGAAGTTATGGTAAAAAAAAATATATTATGTAGCTACTGTTCACACACCCCATTCAGGGATCTTGATGAGAGTGTATTTGGAATTGAAGAGACTGAAGATAAAGCCCCATTTTACAAAACCACACTAGGTAGTGCACTAAATCTGTCCTCGATCACCAAAGCAACAACAATAGCTCCCAAACCGGATAAAACCCACTGCTGAACTTTAAGTTTCATCCTTAAATTAGCTTCCAAAAGTTTTTCTCCAAAGTCTGGAGATGACATTGAGTATTGCAGTCTGAATGGTTAAAGATGCCTTTCATAGTAAAACCATGTGACCAATAAAACTCAAACAATACGGATTAAAATGTTTCATTATACCTAATATGCATGCAAAAAAATTAGTAACCACACCGCCGAGGTGGTCCGAAAAAGAGGCATTTTGGAGAGGAGATTGAAATCGTAAATGTTCTTTTCACGGTTTTAAATTGTGCCTGCGTGACAAATTGTACAACCCTGACATAGCAAGGAGAGAGAAAAAAAAAAAAACACATTGTGCGTAGTCACTTGGTAGTTTTAACTTCAGAAATGTATATGTCAAATACATGGCACTTAACACTAAAATGATCTTTAAAACTGTACAGAGTGAAGGACTACAGGTTATATGAGGTGTGGCATCTGCTCACCTCTTTATTTCATTATGCAGGATATATCATCTCCTTAAATGAGCCCACAGAAAAAGAAAACATCCCGAACCATTCTTTCAAGCACAGAGAGCAAAAGTAAAGCAGCTCTCAGTGAGTGTGATGTCAAAGGACTGGCCTGACAGCATGGCTTCAACTCTTCAACAAACAGATGACATGAAAAACATCAGGTCTGCTGGGACGTTCAGACCTGATAAAGCAGCTTCCCCTAAAGACGTGTCCACTCGCTCAACTCTCTGCCACTGATTGTCGCTAGAGAGTGGAACACTTGACTAGGTAGTTGACGAAACAAATCAACAAAATACTGTATAAGAAAGTAAACAAAAATAAACGCTGTGTAAAAAGTTGCAATCAGGCCGGCATCTATTGAAGGACGCAGACAGGAACTATTTGACGACTAAGTGCTTAACTCATTACAAAAAAAAACTAAACATGCAAACAAGGTTCATGTACATAAAAATAAAAAAGTTCAAAACTAAAAATATCTCCCATTAACTATCACAGAGATGACTGAAAAGACAATGTATTATTGGTCAGCTAGTGCCGCTTCTGAGTGTCAAAACTCACGTAAAAAAAAATAAAAAAATGAAGGTTTAATTTCAACTAATGAACATTATGTGTACCCTGTAAACCAATGGTTTGGCCGCCCATGTAAACTCTCGGAAGTAGCACGGTCAGGACAGAATGTTACAGGATGAAATGAAATCTGCTTCAAAACCAGGAGAGTTTAGTGCAGGGATCTTGTCTCATCACACGCATACCCGGAAGGCCCAACAGCATCAGATCCGTAAAAAAACAACAGGGTCATCTTGGCAACACGTGAAGCATCATGAAGGACTGCAGATGCACATGAGAACACAGAGGGCGTACGCACGTGTGTGTGTGTGTGTGTGTGTGGGTGGGTGAGTGCTAATTTCTGCAGAGGATTCATTCAGCCTTAGCATTACACCACACACACAAAACAACCAATTTGCAGTTGTATTACAGTATAAAGGTGTGTCCTGAGCAGTCTAATGAGGAATGCTCCAAAACACGTCAACAAAACAGATGAGTCCATGAGTCAACTCTGATAAGGCTTGCAAGACGACACAAATAGAAGTATATATATATATATATATATATATATATATATATATATATATATATATATATATATATATATATATATATATATATATATATATATTCATATAAAAAAAAACCTAAAAAGTGATTCATCCTACAAGTAGTCCTGGAGTGATGCACATGTGTGTGCATTCACAAGCACACTGACACCACACGCGTCTGTAGCCATTTAATGCACTTCCACTAATGGCGTTGAGTGTGTGCACTTGAGGTGTTCCCGTAAGTGTGTGTCAGCATGGACATGAGTACGTGCGTGTTCACGAACATCCCTGTTTACAGTAACAAGTCTTTGTTCATAAGCAGCAAACGTTCAGTCCTAGTGTACGTGGCGTGAGGTGTGTGTTCACTCGCTGTCTGACAGGGTCTCGTATTGAGAGCACAGCAGAGGTTTGGGTTCTTCCTCCCAGGTGCGGGGTTGAGTCTGGCCCTGTGGGGGTGCAGACGCGCCCTGCTGTGTAGGGGAAGGTGAGGGTCCCGACATCATCCCGCTGGGGAGACGCATCTGCATGGTCAGGGGATTGCAGGGGAATGGAGTGGGGCCTGAGAGGAAGAACCAGAAATAAAGATCAGAAAATATATCAATAAAATGCACAGTATCATCTGATTTGATTTTTTATTGTTTCTTTATTTTAGTTAGAGATCTCCCCCATACTGTGATTTTGTGTGTGTGTATACCTGTGGATGAGGGTCTGTCCTCCCACACTCTGTTGGTGAGTGGGGTGTGACGGTTACAGTCTCCCTCAGAGTGGACAGAGGACACAGATGAAGGTCTCTCTCCTCCGGACAGACCAGGAGACTTAGTCTTGCGACCGTTAGAGCGCCCTCCTTTGGATTTGACTGAATCCAAACACAGGACACAGAGATATTCAGACAAACAAATATTAAGATGCCTGTATGTTTTTCCAAAATCAATGTCAACCATCAAAAATGGTTTGCAATTCTGTTCTGATAGGATCATAGACAACAGGGGAAAACTATGCATATGCAACTAATAGACAGCAGAAACCATGTTTTTTTTATTCTAGACTTGAAAGGAACTTAATATTTTGGCAGAAATTCACCCGTTTCTTTGTAAAAACTAGTCAAATAAGGCAAATGCCAAATCATACAGCTTGTGTTAAATGCCCTTTATAAATAACACAAGTGCACTAAATACAGGCACATTATGTAACAATATATCCCATGCTGCTAATAATAATTGACTATCTCTGTGAGGACATCTGGTCAAAGAAATGGCTCCAAAACCTGACACCTGAAACCTGACAAGGTAGCTGAATTATCAAGGGTTTATTTGGCGCACCTGGCAGGGAGTAGGGGTCTTCAGAACGCCCATCCGCTGAAGCTGACGGTCCAACAGAGTTGGACGGTGAGCGATCGTCCGGCTGTTCATTATAATTGCCCATGAGGGCTTTCCTGATGATGGCCTCCAAACCTATAGTATTACCACCGGCCTCTGGTGCTGGGTGACTGCGCACGCTCACGGGTGCTAAAAGAGATGTTACAGTGGTTGTGTTAAAGAAACAGCAGTGTGTGAAGTGTTATTTAGCAAGCTTTCCTTGAACCGCTATTGTAGGGAACAGACCACAACTGGAGGAGATGCTCACCTGCATTTGTAGAGGCAGGCATATTAAAGATTTCTGTCCCAGGTTGGCCCTGGTCTAAAACAGAGACCGGAAGAGATAAGCTTGAGCCCTTTAGCTAGCAACAATAACATATATTGTAGTACAACAGATTCAGTCCCATTAACTCACTAAATTCAGCCTCTGTGCCGACCACCATCTTTTTAATCATTTCCTTCTTGCTCTTGACAATGGCGGAGTTGCTCTCAGTCAGTTTACTGAAGAAGGCTGGGGGTTGAGAGCTACTGGCCGGAGAACGAGATCCCATACTGAGAAACAAGAGCGGAGAACGAGAAATGAAAATGCAGGATGCTCTAGTGTTGTCAAGTTCATGAATGAATCATTCTATTGAGTCATATATAGTTTTACTGATTTGTTCAAGAATGGAGCCTTTTCACAGACTGTGATGACGTGCTTAAACAGTTATTAACATTAACAAATTGAAAATCTAAAATTATATTTGTTGTAATTTTCTTTCCACCACTATAGAAGTTTATGATGACTTCCAGCTCTGTGAACCAAGGGAAATGTGAAAAGGGTCCACTGGATAGACCCCTGAATTGTTTTGAAAAATGTATTATTAAACTGTTCAAAAAAGCCGATTCACTCCAATGATTCAGACTCCCATCACTATTATATGAGTGCAGTTGCTTGTGAGTTATATACCCCTGCTCTGCTTGTTCATTAGGGTAGGCGGCTCCTGGCATCTCCGGCTCTGAAATGGCCCCTGGTGGTGAAACAGGTTCAATTCCATCGGCGCCCAGACTCACTGGAGAGGCCTTATTCTGAGGAGGAGACCTGTCTCTCCCTCTCTCCCTCTCAGCAGCAGTGCCTTCTGGGGTGTAGCGGGCGTTGGGGTCTGTTGGGGTCTGGGCTTGGGGGGCGCTGGGAGGACGGGTGAGATCCAGCACAGGTGAGTTGTGATACCCAAACACAGGCTGTAGAGATGATTGACCACCTATCTGGCCTTGCTGCGACTGTCGTGTGTAGTCTTTAGTGATCACCTCCTGTAAAGAGAAGACATCCATTTGGTGATGTGCAAGCAGGTGACAAGTATGTGTCATAAGGGTAAACTTTTTGAAATTGAGATTTATACAATCTGAAAGCTGAATAAATAAGCTTTCCATTGATGTATGGTTTTGTAAGGATAGGACAATTATTTTAAAATCTGTAATCTGAGGGTGCAAAAAAATCTAAATACTGAGATAATCGCCTTTTAAGTTGTCCAAATGAAGGTTTTAGTAATGCATATACTAACCACAAAATACATTTTAATGTATTTACTGTAGGAAATTTACAAAATATCTTCATGAAACTTGATCTTTACTTAATATTCGAATGATTTTTGGCATAAAAGAAAAATCAATAGTTTTGACCAATACAATGTATTTTTGGCTATTGCTACAAATATACCCCCAAGACTTAATACTGGTTTTGTGATACAGGGTCACATATTTATATTCAAAACAGCAACACTATTTCTTTTGTGATACTGCATAAACTTTAAAACAGATGGTTATGACCAGGGTTTGAACTAAACTTTCCATAAAAGGGCAATACCTGCCAACTGGAATTTTTTTTTTTGATTGTTTTATTATGCAGGGATATTTTTGTAAAAAAAATTTGGCACTTACACTGATGTGCTGGGCGAGGGTGACCACTCTCTGAGAGCCTTTGACGGTAGACGGCGGCTGCTGGCCTGGAGAAAGTCTATCCTCAGACCCGTACAGCTGTTCAAGTGCCTTTTGGTGAGCTGCAGAGAGGACAGAGAAGCACACAGACAGGAAGAGAAGACATGAAAGTGTGGTTGAGTATGGTGTAGCAGAAGGCTCTGGATTACTCTGAGGGTAAGAGCAGAGACGGGTGTGTAAGCTCTGCGGTCACATATACTCTCTGGGATTACAGTACTGAATGACTTGCTCACACGTGTGTTCAATATCAAGCCAACATTATGCAGGCATCTGAGTGTACGGAGGGTAAGCACTGTGCCGATTAGCAGAAATGCTTTGGGAAAAAAACACAATACAACAGAAGCAAAATGCGTGTTTAAAATGAGCTGTGAAGATAGGAGAGGTGGATATGGTCTGCTTTATTACCAGGTCAAAGATATTTTCCTTTTTCTGCAGCTGTACATTTGGATATTCCCACTGTTTTCACACGACCCATTCTTATCTTTACAACAGAATAACATATATACGGAGTGACAGATGTGGTAACATCTGATTAAGGGCTACTGTATGATTACAATTCCACTTAATGATTGTATTCATTCTTTTGGCAGTTGTGAGAAAGCCTCTCACATATAAATGGTTTAAGCTACACATTAAACAAAAAAATAATATAAACAATACCAATAATATTTACATTGATAAATCATGGATTCAATTCAAATGGATTGAAAAATCTTAATAGACTAAGCACATCCAAGAACAACATTGGTTAAATGTAGAGATGTGAGTCATAAGGAATTATTGATTCTGATCCCACAATGGTTTTAGACACTTGGCAACTGTTTTAGTATTTTTGATGAAGCTGCCCTCATAAATGTGGTCATATAACAATATACTGTACACTACCTTTTAAATGTTTGGGCTCAGTAATAATTTTTCAATATTTTTTGAAAGTAGTCTCTTATGGTCACTGTCGCTGCATTTATTATCATGAAAAATACAGTAAAATTGTTACATTATGGAATATTATAACAATTTAAATATTTTTGGTAACATTTTAAAATTAGGTATAATTTCTTAAAGTTGTGTTAACTTGAACTACCCTTCTACAGCATTTATTAATGTTATACATTTCTACATTTGCTAACAATTTTAAAATCAAAAGTTGTATATTAACATAAACAAACAATGAACAATTATATTTTTAATAAATGAGAAAATGTAATAAATGCTATAAATATATACTGTTCACAGTTAGTTCATGTAAACTAATGCATTAAACTAACTGAGAACATATTGTAAAATGTTACCATTTTTATAAATGGAATTTAATCCTGTAATGACAAAGCTTTTGTCTTCAGTGTCACATGATACTTCAGAAATCATTATAATATGCTGATTTGGTGCTCAGGAAACTATTATTATCACTGTTGAAAACAGTTGTGCTGATTAATATTTCAAGGAAACTGTCTTTTTAAAATTCTTCTTTGATGTTTAGACAGTTCAGAAGAACTGAATTTATTTGAAACAGAAAACTTTGGTAACATTATAAAGGACTTCTCACTTCTCAATCTCACTCACCACAAAAGAACAGTAGTGTACTAAAAGCAACACTGATTCCAGTATTTTAGCTTTAGATTCAATAATATGGCGGAAGAATCCAGATATTCAACAATTATTAAGAGCCAAACACCTTGAAAATCATTCAGCTCTAGATCCATCTTGACTCTATAACTTGTATAATTTGTTTGCCTCATGCAGCTATTAAACTGTCAAAGTGTCAGAGTGCCCTCCCTCCCAAAAAGGAAATGAAACGGGAAGCAAAAAAAGAAGAGCTATGGAATGTTCCCCAAATTAAAAAAAAGAAGTAGAAGAATATAAAGGGGGAACACGAGGCAAGACGTTAAAACATTATGAAACAATGAGCAACCTCATGACTCTGGGATGACTGAGCTCTTAAAGTTCACCTCAGGATCTCTCTTTGGTCTAGAGAAGCTTGTCTCCAGACACGTCATTCTGGACCATTAGGGCGTACAGTGAATTACCAGTTCACTATGATATACGCCTGTGGCCGTTACAGATCAGAAGCTCAAATCATTTAATGAGCTGCAATAAATTCATGTGTGGAAGTTTGGATTGAAAGGTGCAGAATCTCCCCTAAAAATTTGGATTTGGCAAATGATTAGATGGGTTTAAAGGGTTAGTTCACCCAAATATTAAAATTCTGTCATTAATGACTCACCCTCATGTCGTTCCAAACCCGTGAGACCTCTGTTTATCTTCGGAACACAGTTTCAGATATTTTAGATTTAGTCAGAGAGTTCTTAGCCCCTCCATTTAAACGGCGTGTACGGTACACTGTCCATGTCCAGAAAGGTAATAAAAACATCTTCAAAGTAGTCCATGTGACATCAGAGGGTCAATTAGAAATTTTTGAAGCATCAAAAATAAATTTTGGTCCAAAAATAGCAAAAACTACGACTTTATTCAGCATTGTCTTCTCTTCCGGGTCTGTTGTCAGCTGGTCACAACACTACAGTTTAGTGATATCTGGTTCGCGAATGAATCACTCGTTGTAACCGGATCTTCTTGAACCAGTTCACCAAATCGAACTGAATCATTTGAAGCTGTTCGCTTCTCCAAACTGATTCTTTTGATGATTCTTTCTGAACTGATTCTGTGCTAATGTTATGAGCGCAGGAAAACCGAAAGCTTGAATGAAGGGCAATCGTTGTCAATGACATCATTATGTCGAGCACAAAAGAACTGGTGAACCATTTTCAACCGGTTTATTGAATCAAATTGTCCAAAAGAACCGGTTCGCGGAAAAGAACTGTACTTCCCATTACTACTGGTGATCCGAAAACCGATGCAACCGGTTCTTGACTCATGAACGAGTCATTATCTGGCTTGGCTCGGTGTTCATTTCTCTCTTCACAGCAGTCAGTGTACTGTTTGAGTAAATTAATTACTCCGGGATATTGGTTTATTTGAACTCAGAGGGAGTGTCAGCCACGTAATAAAAAGTTAATAGCTTCAGTCATTTGTGGATTAATGCGCATTGGAGATGCGAACCGTTTTAAATGATTCAGTTCGATTTGGTGAACTGGTTCAAAAAGATCCGGTTACATCGAATGATTCATTCCCGAACCGGATATCACTAAACTGCAGTGTTGTGAACGCATTGACAACAGACCCAGAAGAGAAGACAATGCTGAAGACAGACATAGTTTTTGCTATTTTTGGACCAAAATGTATTTTCGATGCTTCAAAAACTGATCCTCTGATGTCACATGGACTACTTTGATGATGTTTTTATTACCTATCTGGACATACATTTTCAATGGAGGGACAGAAATCTCTCGGACTAAATCTAAAATATCTTAAACTGTGTTCTGAAGATAAATGGAGGTCTTACGGGTTTGGAACGACATGAGGGTGAGTCATTAATGACATAATTTTAATATTTGGGTGAACTAACCCTTTAAGGCCAAAGTATACTTCGGCCATCCGCGTACCGTCCACATTACGTCATTTTCATTTGTCATCAGGAGGGCTTGCGGACGGGGTATGCGTACAACAGCTCAGGTGTGAAGTGCATGTTGAGACAGCGCTAGTCAAGTAGGTGGTACTACGCATGTTTCGTGAGCTTATCTGTCCACGCTCATCCACTGCTGTGCACGGGACAAAATGAAACAAATAAAGTGAAGTATACCCGGGCCTTTAGGTGATGCAGAAGGGGAGGTAAACCTTTGGTGCTCTTTAAGCAATGCTTCAGATGCCAAAAAAGCTAAAAAGCAATAGATAGAAGCATATTGGAAAGAAAAAAAACCCCGAAATAATATGGAAACTGGGTTGATTCTGATCAATGCCAACCACCACGAGCGTGCACTAGGCCACAGACGTAAGGGGGCGGGGAGGGGCAGGGACGCAGGAGGGGTAGGATGAAGGGTGGAGGGATGGGAAAGGTGTTGGTGGATTGGTAGAGAACAGGAAGGACGGGGAGGGTAGGGGAGGTGACGTTAACAGCCCACAGGTCCCAGAGCATCTTACCATCACAGGAGCTGTTGGTCGCGAGCGCACCAGTCTCTGGCATCGCCGCATCACAAGAAATTTGATGCATGATTATCGCGTTTATGAAGTTGGCCGCTGTCATGGTGGTCTTACCGAGTGCTCGAAGTTCGTGTTCCTGTATGGACATCACTTTGTTTTGAGTCTTTTCCCTACTTGACGCGCTGCTGATGCCATCCCCACCACGGGACGGGATGGAACTGCTGCTGCTGTTGCTTTCAGAAGCCAAGAAGGGGTGCCCTCGACTTGTGGGCAGACCAAGGTGGGCACCAGAGGCCTGGCTGTAAGTAGATGGGTATGAAACACTGGCACCGGGGCTGGCCAGCTTGGGGTCAGGCTTGGAAGAGGATGAAAGGTCCTGATGTTTGGGCATACCTCCACGCCCATGACTCTTGATGCCATCTCTGCTTAAGTCTTTAGCATTTGAGTCTGTACCAGATTGGTAACCCTCATTGGCTAGACCAGACCGAAGGTGCCCACTGAAGCCCTGGTAGCGAGCAGAGCCTGGTTGCCTGAAGAAAGGTAAACAAATTAGACTCAACTTTAACTTGTTTACCTCAATGGACTGCTCAGACAGCAGATTGAGCAGTGAAGACTCACCGTAGCACAGAGGGACTATTGTGCTCAGAACTAGGCAGGCTCTTTGAGTTGGTGTTGTGTAAAACACTGGGTCTCTGCTGCAGGCAGTCCTGGGGACGGGGGGAGTGCGGAGATGACTGGTGACTGTATGGATGAGATGGGGGACGAGAACTGCTGCTGCCACCCATCTGTTCAGGTGCTCCTGTTTGGACACAATGTTTAGACATTTAGCAACGCTGATCTGCATATTGCTGTTTGCTAAAGTAAACTGACATAGAACAATTCAATATTTATTAAATTATAACTACATCTGTAAATGAGTGTATTAAATCAATTCAAACTCAAATACTACTAAAAATGATAAAAGTACATACAGTGGGTATAGAAAAGAATCGCCCATCCTTTAAAATAATAACATTTAGTTGCTTTGCAGCCTGAAATGAAGTTTTTGATTTATCCAGCTTTATTTACTCAGTGTAACTTATAACATCCAAGTATACAAATATACTTGGTTTGTTTGTTGCATGTTTTCTCTTGGTTAACTTCTCTCGGTTCATGTCAAATTAATTCTGATAAATAAGTCGCACCTGACTATAGTTAAAACTATGAAAAAAAGTGTGACTTATAGTTCGGAAACTATGGTAAAAGCAACATGTGAGAAAAAAATGAGTTGGAAAAAGGATCAGCCCCCTCCTAAAAAATAATTGCAAACCAAATCAGGTGCAGCTATTCACCTTCTCAATAGCACACAAAGCCATTTGAATTTCAACTGAAATCATCTTGACTAAAAAGTGTATGAACGTGACTAAACCTATTGCATGGCCTAGTCAGATCAAATGGACTAGACCACAAATGGTCACCATCAAATTTAACTGAACTTGAGCAGTTCTGCAAAGAAGAGCGGGCAAATATTGCAAAGTCTACATGTGCAAAGTTAGTAGAGACATATCCTAACAGACTAAAGACTGTAATTAAAGAAAAATGTAGTTCAACAAAAAAACTGACACACACGGGATTGATCCTTTTTCCAACTAAGTAATACTGTTTTGTTTTTTTTTCTAACATGTTGGCATTATATCTTTCACTTGGCTGTTATATAAGTAAATACAGCTGGATAAAACAAAAACTGTCCGTCTTCATTTCAGGCTGCAAAGCAAGGAAAAGTGATTATTTAAAGGTGGGGGGTGATTCTTTTCTAAACCTACTTTAACTACTAGAATGACCAAAAAACAAAAAACAAATTTAAAATCAAACCTGAAAATATAAGTAAAAAAACATTTAAAAAAATTACTTTACATATAAGAGTGATATATGAAGGGTAATAAAATAACACAGCTGTAAAACAGTTAAAAGTTAATTAAAATAAGTTAAATTAAGCACATTTAATTCCATAAAAGGCAGTGAGGGCGCTCACCTGGTCTCCATATAGGGGCATGTTCCACGTTACCATGACCAAGGGACTTGTCTCTTTCTCGGTCCCGATCTTTCTCACGCTCTCTCTCTCGGTCACGTTCCCTGTCCCTCTCTCGCTCTCGGTCTCTCTCACGATCCCGCTCTCTTTCTCTCTCCCTCTCCCGTTCTCTTTCTCTCTCTGAGGATGTCGAACTGCCTTGGATCTTACTCATGTGAGAGGCTCCCACTGTTAAGAGATAGAGTTTTAAAGTGAAGTGAATGGCGCTTATACAAAAAATGAGTTTTAAATCATCAAGTTGTGTGTTTGAGTGAGTGTGTTGTGAGGTACTCTGTACCTGGTGAGATGGGAGAGGTGCTGTAGGCTCCGCTGTGGATGTACGTGATACGATCCATGGGAGATGCAGATGTTCCTGCAAATGGACAGTAAAAATGAATGTGCCTCTGTTGATCATAAGTATATAACATGTAATTTTTAATATGACTGCCCACATTTAGGTAACATTGCATATTTTTGTATTAAGCAACATGACAGCTTCCACCAAGTCATTTGGAATAATTCTCAAAAAAAAAAAAAAAAAAAAATGCAATATACCATTGTTCACTAACTCTCACGCAACTGTCAATGAATAATGACTTAAACTTTGCTCTATTTCTTTAGAAGACTAAAACAATGTGAAGGATAAAAAGCCCCTTTAAGGAGCCCTCACCTCTGGGTGTGGGTGAGTAGGCTAAGTTAAGGGACTGCTCTCGAGGCGTTAGGCCTCTGAGCAGGTCAGGCCTCTGGGCAGCCATGGCAGCAGCAGTGGCTGGCCACTGGTGCATCTGCTGGGAGGTAATGTAGTCGTTGAAGAGTGTTTGTCTGTTCTCCAGTGCTGCTGTTTCAGGGAAACTTCTGATCAGGTAGGGTGGGTAGTGGTGAGGGTAGCCAGGGGCAGGGGCCAGGTGACGAGGCAAGTAATACGCTGTTGTGGAGACAAGAAACAAAGTCAAAGCAAGAAATGCATTACATAATTCATGATATAATACATTTATTTTCAAATGCATGCCCTCTTATAAGTCTGGGACTGGTTTGTTAAAGTCTATTTTGTTCACCAAAGCAAAATTTACTTATATTAATGTATTTACATTTACAATTATTTATAAATGTATTTAATTACTATTATTGGAAATCTGTAATATTAGTAAATACTATTACAATTTGTAATACAATTACAACTGTTTTCTTTCGGTCTATATTTTAAAATTTAATTTATTCCTGTGATGGCAAAGCTGAATTTTCAGTATCGATACTTCAGTCTTCAGTGTCACATGATCCTTCAGAAATCATTTTAGTATGCTGATTTGCTAGAGAAATGTTTTATCAATGTTGAAAACTGCTGTACTGCTAATTTATTAATAATTTTTTAAATAAAACATTTGAAAAGAACAGCATTTATTTGAAATATAAATTTTTCTAACATTTTTAATTAAACCTTATAAATTAAATGTAAAAATCTTTTTATAAAAAAGATTTAATAAATTCTTGATCGTCTGGAAATCACACGCTCCCTGATATTCCCCTGAAATTTGCACCCTAATATTGTGCTGCTAAACTGCAAATACCTGGGTCAATGGGGATTCCCCTGGGAAGAGTTGCAGGGTCAAATTGTAGAGGTATCTGGCGAAACATCTCAGCTCCCAGCCCCTGCAGGATCCTCTCGTAAGCCAAAGATGCAGTGTGCTCACCAACTGCCATTGGAGACTTAGTGGAGCTCATCTCTCGAGGGGTGGGAGTGGATTTTCTCTCCTGCTGCTGGGCCTTACTAGTGCCTAGGTCACACACAGTGGAACAATATTTAAATATCATACAGCTCACCCCAGCTACTGAATTCCAGTGATTGGTAGAACATGATACCTTCATGTGTACGCTGTGAGGTTTCTCTCCCGGACAGTGGAGAGGCTCTGTGTGAGGGTGGAGGGTAGCCGGATCTTTTGTGATCTTCATAGCCCACTGGACTGTGGTGGGGTCTGCTGCTCTGCTCTCCAATGAGTGTCAATGGAGAGGTACGGGACAGAGAGCTGGGGGTGCTGACCACAGCGCTGGGTCGGGATTTGCTCCCTACCTCCTCATAGCGGGCCCTGTCGGACCCTCTGTGCTCGGGCCTAAGCTCTAGATTAGAGGACATTCCAGAGTAAGGCCGAGGAGAGCTGGCGATGATGGACCGCACATCATGGCGCTTAGATGAACCAACAGGCTCTTGTTTCATAGGGGTGCCCTACAGAAGACACATATTACACATTTAGTTAATATTAAGTTAATTTAAAGGTACAATTTGTAAGATATTTGCATATATCTTGACCCGTTGATTACTAACAATATATCTAATGTTTTCAACTACTTGTAAATCATGAGAAAATTCCCATTCTAAACAGTGACCCGGGGCAGTGCAGTCGCCTGTCAATGACGTTAGCTACCCTGTGTTACCGCCTTTACGATGTAGAAACCACATGACAACAGTGTTGTGGACAAATGTGGAAGTAGTGTCTAGCGTCCAACAAACCACTAGCTTGCTTCAAGCAGTTCCTTATTTACTTCTTCTTGCACGTTTAATGGTGGATTGTGTTACTTATTTATGGAACATAATTACTGTTTACCGTCTGCCGTTGGTTCTGTCAACAAGAACAGCTCCCGGAAACGTAAGTGTATGGGCCAACCAAATGACCCAAGAAGAGTTTGGGAAAAGAGGAGAGAAAGAGCGAGGATCAATATCAGTGTTGCATTTTCTAGATGGAGAGAGCTTTGCGACAAACTTCAACTAGAAAGAGATGCCGATCTCGCTTGTGTTTTACTCGACAGGTGAGTTGTTTTGATTCTTATCTTTACAGAAAATGTATGCTATTATAACGATCAACAAGATAAGTATTATGGGGCATACACGCCAAACGTGGGGCATCGCATCTCTAGACCCGAGCGAGGGTGCGTCTGATCCATAGTCTGATCGCGTCTGTGCATTGACTTTGTATGTAATCTACTCGCGCAAATCGTTGAACTCGCATTTGCTATGTATGGCCAATTATTGTATTTGAATTTACCCAAGTGTATATATATTTGTTGAACAAGTAGTTATCGTTTTCATATCATCTGATTGATGGCTGTCAGCGGTTGGGTAGAAGACAACAAATTCCATAATTCCACGCTCCTTTTTAGCACCATAAAAGCATACGATTGTTACTGTTTTGGTAGGCGCCCTCTAGCGGCGGGTCCTACAACCTGTACCTTTAACAGAAGGTTGTGTGTGTGTATATTTATGTCTGATGTATACTGTACATGTAATAAACATTTTAAACTTATCAAGTCTTGTTACATTTGGATTTTATATATATATTTATGAATGTATTTAAAAACTACCTAAAATTTACAGTATGACAAATGTAAGGATTTTGATCCAGTAGAAATGGGGTTATAAAGAACCTTATAATTAGTGGTTCTTCTTAAGAACCTGTGGGAAGAGTTTTTGGTTTTGCCAGGCACCTTTATTGTTAAGATTGTAGAGGTACAAAAAAGCACCCTAGTACTCATAATTTTGTTAATTTTCAGCAGTTTCAGGCAAAACTTCTTTTAAATCCTAAATATGAAATAAACTATATATGAAAAGTGCACTACTTCCAGGATTTTACTGTATTTAAATTTATTTGCCAGATGGATCCTACCACACCAAGTTAAGAAACATGAACCAAAGCCAGTCACCTGGGTGATTGAGCCCTCCTTGGGCTTGCCTATCACAACCCCCTCAGGAGGGATCAGGTGGATGGAGCGTCCTCCCTCTTTGACGGTGTTCACCATACTCTCGTGAGAGCGTGATTTAGGAGTGTCAGTGGGATGACCGGGGCCACGGGGTGATGGGGAACCCTCTCTTTTCATCTGTTTAACCTCCCGGCGCTGACAGTCATCCCGTGGGATTCCTGGAAGAGGAAGTAGAGAAGTAAGACAAAGGAAATGAGAGTAAGAGCTCGTGTGAGCTAAATGTGATCAGCTGAGGCTGAGTTTCTGAGATAATGTTGACCTTGGGATATGGATCCACGGATGTGGTGCAGATGAGGACTATCGCGTTCGTGAGGCATTGCTCGACCAATCAAGCCTGCCAAAGAGAGAGAAACGGCAGGTGAAGGAACATTAACTGGAAAAAGGACAAAGAGTGAAACTCCATTGTAAATGACTGATAAAGAAGGGTGACTTTTGCTCACCTTCAGCTGCAGATATTGAGTCTCTGATGGGTGGAACACGAGGAATGCCAACTTCCATCATGTCATAGGTCCTCTTCAGCCCAGCCATGTCCCCACGAGCCTCCTCCTTAGAATTTGGACCCCCTGTGTGTTCAAAAACAAACAAGAGTAAGAGAAAATTTCTACCTTTATTAGGTTCTGAGCATTTGCATGTTTGTGAACACTTACGGTCAAAGGAAAGGATGTGTCCACTGACGCCCTCGTAGACTAAGGTCCCCTTAGAAGGAGTGTCTTCTCTGCTTCTCTCTCTGCTGGGGCTGTCCTCAGTGATCAGACGGGTTATTGTGCCCTTATACAAGACATCTGCAGGAGTGCCCTGAAAGAAACGATAGGAAAGGCTTAAAACAGAATCATATTGTACAATGTACATCAAGGAGGGTAAGTCTTCCTGGGGTCTGACCCTTATGTTGTGAAAAAGTGGACTCAAAGCATCAAGCACTTTGTGTCACTGGTATTTCATAATTATATTTTGAGGTTACAGTAATGAAGAATATGATTATACTGAATTTGTGCTACAAAAAAGGAAGAAAACTGTTCAAATTGTTGCAAGAAATCACAGCAGGACAAATTAATTTTAAAAGTTTGATCTTCAACTGGACAATGTTTTAGGTTCAGATATACTAGTTAAATCACCATGTGTCATACACAGCTGCATATGACCATATCTCTACCTGTATCAGGTGAACTCTCACCAACAACGACTGCTTATCTCTCAATAAATCTGCCAATAATGTCACACAGCTAAACACTGAGCTTATTAAACACAGAAATGCCCTCGGTCTGATTAATCGCTCGCCCTAACCCATTCTGAATTGCCTGAGCGTGTAATGTGTGTCACAGTAGGACAGTTGGCACACTGCATATGTATGAGTGATGGGTATCGTCAGACTGTGTAGGCGTGTAAATGCATTAATAAAAGTAGAGAATAAAATTGGACACTGTGTACCTGTTGCTATGGCAACTGATTACCAGTTATGTCATAATATGATGTGATATGGCTGACACAAACTGCTGTTGGATTCACTTGTTGAAGGGGCTTTTATATGAGCTGACTGGCTCACTGTAATTCATGGATTCCAAGAATGAGAACATGAACGGGAAAATGCACTGACAGTTGTAACCAAAAATATGTTCAAGTTCACTGCAAATTTCCTTTGTACACAACAGATGGCAAGATTGTGAATGCTTTGTGTTCCATACGGATGAGAGTCAATGCACCAGCTCAATGCTAGTCAGAGAAAACAAGCTGCATAATAGAAGTTAACCACACCTGAGTGATAGAACCTCCTCGATATGATACGGAAGGTTCTTGGTGCACACGCATGCCAGGGATGCCCTTCGTGATGCTGCCGCCCTGAACAGCTGGCATGGGGCCTGTGGGATAGAGTTCATGTTTTCAATTGATTCAACGATATGAGCCTGCATTTCTCTTTGAACTAAAACTGAATTGAGATGAGGGATAATGATTTTTCCCAAACTCACCCCGTGACGTAGCGCAGTCCTGTGAGGAGAGATTCTCAGCCTGAGAGGTGGTGGGCCCGCGTGGAGACAACTGCTCCTGTTTAACCACCGGAAACCCTCCTAAGGACACAGAAAGAGATGTTGGAAATGGAAAATGGACATCTGAAGTGTGATTTCACAATCACGACACAAACTCACCCATTTTCCTCTGGTCTATCCAGGAGAGAGCCAGAGATCCTGGGGCTGGGATTTTTCCATGGTCAGAGCCATGAGATGGGTTGTGCAATTGCACTGGAGTACCCTGCAATACAAAACAACATGTTCACCAGTGTTATTATGCAGGTTCACATTATTACACCATTAAACCACTCCGAATGTATTATACATAATATTAATATGTCCCAGTTATACGACTTCCAAAGAACATTGTTACTGTGAGAGATTAAATGGTGTTCTTACCTGTGTGATGGAACCACCAGGTTTGGCAGAGGAGATGAGAGGAGGGGGTTCTGGGATTTGGAGAGGCCGCACTGCAGCCATTCTCTCCTGTGGAGCCAATGCTGAAAGAGTGAGATTAAAAAATATATAGTATTATTTATACTACTGGAGAAACTTTGAAATTATCACCAATATTTTTAAAGCAATATTTTATGCTGGCCAAGTCTGCATTTATTTGATACTGTTTAATACAGTAAAAACAGTAAAAGTGTGAAATAGAGTTTAAATTAACTGTTAGTTTTCTAGTTTAATATTCACTATATACACATACAAATATAGTATTTTATAATAATAAATAATAGAGATGCAATGATAACAATTTTTCCAGAACGAGTACGATACTGATACTTTTTTGTACTTGCCCTGTACATGTTTATACTAATACCAGTATTTTCATAGAATTTGTATTTTTTGTTATATATTGGGTACAAAAAAAAAAAAAAATCATGTAAGCTGGCTTCATTTAGCAAACAGATATTTCAGATAGTTATTTTCTAACCTGTTTAAATGTATTGTGCAAAGCTTTTCTTATATTTTCATATTTTATTGCTCCATGGCATTGGTTCTCAATTCCAGTTCTCGTGTACCACCGCTCTGCATATTTTGCATGTCTGTCTCATGTAACACCGCTGATTCAGACGACCAGCTCGTTAGAAGAGAGCTCCATGAATGAACTGTGTTCAGATTGTTATGGTCCCTACACAGCGTTTATTGCTCCCTACTTCCTGAGCACAAGAAATCCATTGAAGTTTACTTCACTTCGGAACATTCATTCACGGATTTGCGCTACATCACTGTCTGAAACACCTTCACACACAGACGAAACTTACTACAGAAGTGAGAAATGTGATATAATAGACCTCTGTAAATAAATACAATTTAAATTTGTGTCTCTCACACTTTAATGCTCTTTGAATGGAACATATACACTCCGTTTGAACTGGAATCATGGCGGGATATCCAGTGATGTCCACTTCACAGGTCACTTACGGTCAAATAGAACAAATGTCTGAAGTGATAAGAGAGACATACAAAATGTGCAGAGCGGTGGTACGCGAGGACTGGAATTGAGAACCACTGCTCTATGGTATTTCATCTGTAATTTAATAGCAAGCTAGAGGGACACAGGGAACCACTCATTATACATAAATCACGTAATAGTTATGAACATATTCTGAAATATAACTTTTTTTTTCTTCTGAAAAGTCAGGTATGCTTGATCTTTAAAATAAATATTGTTTACAGTAAATGCCCTTAAATGTATAGTTTGTTTTATATTTACATTTTAGTTTTAATCCAATTGATGCACATGTGTATGAATAGCAATCAAGATCTTGCAACTGGAGTGCGCGCTCTTGCTCTACTTACCATTAGGTAACTTTAGTAACTTGAGCATTCTTTTACCTCATTGCTTTTGACATATCCAGCTGAAATACAAACTTTCTAGTGATGTCTATGAGAAAAAGATACTTGCTCGACAAGCTCCGCACATTCAATCCAATCTGCTTTGCTTATCAGCTATACAGGAATTTTGAATGATGTTTAACATTATATTAATTACACGCATATAATTCATAGACATCCTTACTATCTAATAGCTCCATTTTGCTCTCTGTTGTCCTTGTTTTTTTGTCTGGACTCAGAACTGTTACACACACTGTGTGGTATCGGCTTTTGGGATCGGAGCATTTTTATGATTACACGTACAGGAGAGCAGTATCGGTACCAGTGCATGCCTAATAAATAATATTATAATATTTTTTGACTTAATTAACAGGGCTATAGTGTCTTACAAGGATTATAGTGTAGCAGCTGTTCATGGCTGAATTTGGCCATGTCTCTGGGCGAGAGCTGGTATGGTGACATCACTGGTCGGCCTAGACCTAAAGCCCGAACATCATCAGCCCCAGGAATCTTTTTACCATCCGCAAGAGGAGAGAATGCTCGAGATTTATCTGCACACATGGACAAAACCATACAGAGATGACTGTCAAACAGGTTACTGGATAGCATTCTGTGACACTCTTCTTTGCCGAAGGTGAAACTGTCAAAGCTCAAATCATCATAACCCCAGCATCAAAAGCAGCGATCTCCAGGGTGAAGACACAAAGATAGCAGTTATTCAGACTCTTCCTCACACACATTATCAGATCATCAGCCTCATCAGCACTCTGTAAGCTGGAATCTGAGAGCGTAGCGGCATGCAAATACATCTGCGAATCATTCACACTCCCAGAAACCAACACGCTTGATTAGAGTCCTCTCCAAAAGTGAGTATGCAATGCATGTAGTGTGTAAACCTACGTAATCCATGTAGCAGAGCCTGAAGCCATCTCTCGTTCCCCTCCAGCTCTGCAGAGACAGACACACTGCAGCTCATCACATGGCCATGACCCAAGACTCTCTTTCTCTCCATGTACTCGAAAGGAGCAGTTTTGTGACTTAAAAGGAGATTTCACCCCAAAATTTAAATTCTGTCATCATTTACTCACTCTCAGGTTAATCCAAACCTGGATTAGTTTTTTTTTTTTCTGTTGAACACAAAAAATATTTTGAAGAATATGGGCAACAGTTGATGGTCCCTCTCCATTATGGAAGAAAAGAAACAAAATTGTAAAATTTTTCCAAATATCTTCTTTTGTGTTCCACAGAAGAATCACAATTATACAGGGTGGAAACAACTCGAGGGGTGAGTAAATGATGTCGGTATTTTCATTTTTGGATTAACTTTCCCTTTAACTTCATTCTGAGTGCCCAAATTGAATAACATCATAACAATCTTTGTTTAAATGAAGTGAAATTTCCCTGTCCCATTCCCCACTCCTAATCCCCACCCTTTCCGTTCTCGTTCATTTCACTTCCTTTCAAAAGTCTTCTCATATATTCAAATGTTTAATCATTGAAATACAAATTTTAACCAATAAGCTTATAATAACATTCATGTTATAGTTTTTATTAAAATAAATTCTACATCAGTTTGTCTGTACTATTAAAGGGATGTATTGAAATACAGAATATACAGAAAATAAAGAGTCAGCCTAAAATTATTGCAAAATAAAATATTTTTCTCCAAAAACGACCTGCTCATGGTACATTATCCCATTTATTATGCTAATCCCCAAATAAATAAATAATAGAACTTTAAATATTCATATGGGTTGAAACCGTTCTCAGCAGTTAAAGAAAAAAAACACAAAATATGTAGCAGAATAAGACAAATAAGTTACCGATCATATGAAATTAGTATTAATAAAAACTTTATTTGTAGGACAGGTGGCACCAGAAGAACATTTTGAATACAGAAATATTAAAGGATTCAAATAACTGACATTATATGCTAAAAATAAAACTAAATCCACCAGCAGGTGGTGGTGAGTAACTGATTTTATCACTGAATCATTCATTCAATTGATTCGTTCAAACGGCTGATTCATTCAGGGATGTAGCAAGTGGCTGTCTTTATGAATGGGTAATCACTGAGATTAAAAAAGAAAAAAAAATGTTTTCAGCTACTATTTTTGAAACTATTTTCGTTGAAGAAATAGTCTTGTTTACTGAACTGTTGTATTAAATCAATATCAAGTTTGCAAACCCCCCCAATAACTATTAAAAGCTGTCACCCTCCTTGAAAATGAAAATGAAAGTGCCCAAGTGAGTTCTCAAGACTCAAAAGCATGTGCAAATTAGGTTCCGTCATCTGTCATCGCGTTATAAGCGTAGAACCTGCGGCAATGAGTAGAATTATTATTAATAACCACAATCCCGTGCTGAAATTCAAGTTCTGCTTGGTGCTCTCTGCTAGTAACCCAACTGTGAATGATGCGAGTGGCATCATGCTGTCACTGAAAAGCTGCAGCCATGGCGGGGATGATTTTTGGTGTGCCGGCGGATCAACAACAACAATGCACTACATGTTTTTTTTCCGCTCAATATTTCCAGTTGATGGAATTCAGTCGTAGCAATGGAAAACTGTAATCCCTGTGTTTTACTTTGAATGAGGAAAGAGGCCACAGAGTGGTTCGAGAGACACAAACTAGCACAGCCATGTAGGAAATTGACTGCCAGGGGCAACAAGTCATTTATACACTTTAGTGGTTATTATACAAAACATATTTGCTGGCAGAATTCTGCAACTGACCTTTCAGAATCAAGTGTGTCAAAGAGCAGTGGAAATATTAAATCGTGTCTGGTGGACATTACACAAAATAAGAATCACTTATTTCAGCTCAAACCAATATGGTCATAAATGTATTGTGATGCCTAATATGTGTACATAGAGTAAACAATAGAAAGGTTACATTTTTTAAATACTTTAAATACTTTTTCAAGTTCAGTATCGTTTCAGTTGGTTTTAATTTTTCATAAACTCAATATATGACTTTTTCCTGTGTTAAGGTGGATGACATAAGCAAAATGTTGGCACAATTTTGCAGGCAAATAGATTAATCTCCAATGGTCAATAGTGTAGCGATGTATGAAGCACTGCTCACACTTTCAAACCAAGCAGCTTTCTGTTGGTCACCTGGAAGAATCTGTGTGAGCAACTTGAACATTTGAAACTGTGCGAAAATTTTGCTTGTAAAACCTGTCACCACTTTGTTACACATAAGTCTGTTACTAAAGCAGCATCAGTTTCATATTTGCACAAGTCGAGTAACAAAGTTTGTTCTCTAGCTGTCCGTCTAGGTGGTCAGGTCTTGCTTTAATACAATGTCCTTTTTCACTATTTACAACCCACATTTCCACTCACTCCACATGTGCAAAGACACACATCAAAACTTGATAAACTGGTATAGACACAACCGAGGAAAACGATGGTGGTTGAGAGAGCTGGAGAGGAAAATGAACTGAAGGAATAGATGAAAGGATAATGAACAAAGGGATAAAAAACTGAAAGCAGCTTACCTTCCCTCTCTCTGTCAGAGACACCAGGGCTGCGAGTCCTGACCCGTGGGCTGCTGGAGTCTCCGCCTCCTGTGTTATGTTGAGATTTGGTTTGCTGTGATTGTTGCTGTTTGGCCTCCTGGGAAGATTCATGTGCCATGGTAATCTGCTGCTGGTACAATGCAAGAGCGTGGGGCATACCCTGCTGCTTCCCCTGCAACCCGGGCCGGTTATCATGTCCTGCTACCGACATCTCTGGCATCTAAAAGCACAGACACAAAATGCTCACTACACCGCATTATACAAGACATGTACACATTACTACTAAGTGCCATGAAGTTTAATGTCATGAAAAACAAAATTTTAATTAAAGAGTCATCTGATGTTTAAAAGCCAATATGTTTGCAACATCACAACTATACTTCAAGGGATGTGCAATATAGAAAAAAAAAAAGTATTTTTTATATATATATATATATATATATTTTTTTTTTTTTTTTTTTTTTTTTGACAGCAGCCAGTGCTCCACACAGAGAACTGATCTCATCATCATCATCAGTCTGTCTGGAATAACATTAAGAAACTGAGACAGACTCAATCCAGAAGAACTGTGGCAATGTCTCTAAGACACTTCAGGAAACCTGCAAAGCAACAGTACTGTGCTAAGTTTTAGGCACTTGTGTAAAAAATGCTTTAAAGTGAGGATGCAGTCAAAAATAATGCCCTAAATAGATTTTATTAATTAACTTCTATTACTTAACTAAATTAAATCAACATTTG
The DNA here is from genome assembly GCF_003368295.1 of Carassius auratus. Taxonomy (NCBI): domain Eukaryota; kingdom Metazoa; phylum Chordata; class Actinopteri; order Cypriniformes; family Cyprinidae; genus Carassius; species Carassius auratus. The sequence goes on along the minus strand of NW_020523831.1, from coordinate 333,157 downwards.
GCGTGACTACACTATGCATAAAAAAAAAAGCCTAAGACTTTTGCCCAGTCCTGTGTATATTGCTGATAACGATAATTTAGACAATATTTTTCTAAGTTTTTTTGTGCTCTACCTTTATAACCTTTATAACACCTTATAAAACTCAATATCATGTTTGAAAGAATTCTGATATTTGAAAAAAAAAAATAATAATAATGATAATAATAATAATTATTATTATTAACGTTCTGGCTGATAGCTCATCATTAGTGTCTGAATAGCTAAGAGCAGAGGTGGAAAACTAGCATCTCATAGGAATAAAAACAGCCTTTGTAACCATGGCAGCATGGAGAGAAGATGCTAATCTGTGTAATCTGGCCAGATATACCAGTTGTCAACATGAAAACCTCATGAAATTCAAACCACAAGTGAGTGAAAAAGATGAATGTTGGTGTGGGTAGGTGCTTACTATGGGAGGAATAGCAGCTGCTCTCTGCTTGAGCTGTTTGAGGTCCAGTGGTTTCTGAACTGGAGAAGTGATCACTCCATCATGAGCGAAATTCAACAAACTTGGCCTAGCAGACATTGTGTTGAGAGTGAGAAGAGCAGAGAAGAGTTATTGCTTAATATGGTCAGAGCCTCATTCGCTCTTATTTACTGTCTCTGTAAACAGCCCATTAATGCCACAAAACCATAAACACACACACAATCATCATTGCAACACACATAAACAAATACAGACTTTCCTCATGAAGTCTTATGGAAATGTAAAATGCAAAATACACAAAAGACAGCCAGCCTGACTGACACACACACACTTCTCGCTCGGTCATGTTTGGCAAGCTCACAGGCTAATGTTTCCCCTGACTCTTGCCAACATATACAGTGTTTGCTGTCATGGAAAAAAAATAGAGTCCTACAGGACAAATCAACAATCCCTGCCTCCTTAACTGCAAAACACAAAAGACCCCACCCAAGCAACCAATCAATCCTCGCTCTCATCCACACATATGCACACCCTCACCTGTTCTTGTCTGAGGTTTCCGTCTCCTCTACCTCATCGGCACTGCATGTGGCGCTGGAGTCACTGTCTTGAGCTCCGCTCTTTCCTCCATGCTCTTTCTTTTTGACCTCTTTCTTTCTCTCCTCCACCTCGAAGGCAGGAGGCTTCTTATCTTCTCCTGTTGCCTCCTTACCACACTCGCCCGGTTCCGTCTTTACTTCCTGCTTCACTGCTCCCTGCTCCCCTTCTCCTTTGTTTACTTTTGGCTTTTCTTCCGGCCCCGTCTCCATTGCTGCCATGTCCTTGTCCGTTGAGGATGAGGAGGAAGTGGCATTGGGTGCAGTTTTGGGCCATGCTGAGCCTTCTTCTTTGACCTTGCTGTCATCTGAGGAGCGTGGGGAAGGGAGACTCTCGGTGTCTGAGCTGTTATTAGCTCCACCTGAAAAAAGAAGCGATGGGGAAATGTCATAAGAGGGCAGGACATGAATGTCAGCTCATCTGATAAGTGTGGTTTGATTGGCAAGGTGTTTTTATGGGAAAGTCATTCTTCAATTTGGGTCTTTTCTGGCTTCCTGAAAAATGGTTTTATCCATGTTAAAACATTTCTTCCATGTTCTGGAATAAAGATCGGACATGATACCTTCAATTCTGGTAAAGTACACAACTGTTCAAAAATGTAGGGATGTAAGCTTCTTTTAATGTTTCTGAAAGAAGTCTCTTTTGCTCATTTGAGTAAAAACACATTAAGAGCAATAATATTGTGAAATATTAAAAATTAAGAATTCTTTTCCATTTAAATTTATTTTAAAATTTTATAGATATATTGCACATATAAAAACTGATGCCAACTTTCAAAAATATGATTTTTAGGCAAGGAAATTATGAAAAGGAACTTAAAAGCCCAAAATTCTGACAAATGAAACATTTCAACACTCTTGGAAAAGAAAAAAAAAACAATCCATTAAACAGATACCATAAACAGCGAAATCGAATATAGCAAGCCCGTTAAAATCGAAAAACTACTTTAAAACTTTTTTTATTTTAAAATCATCCAAGGGCACAGAAAAGCTCCTGGATGAAGAATCACTCTGATCTAAATCTAACATGTCCTTTGTCAAATCAAAAAGTAAACATAACTAGTAAATACACAGCAGGGGACTATGATAAGCCTCATTTTCCCACTGGCTTAACAAACCCCAGCCGTTGAGTGTGCTCTCCCAGCTGGATGTAATTACAAAATAACCATAACATAATAAGCACTTCCCTTGCTGGCTTTCTTTCACAAGCTTTGACCTGATAAATATGGCTTTATGAAAGCTTACGAAACCCATTTATCGGCAAGCCACACCTGATTGCCAAACACACAGCACAAAGTGTTTGTTTCATAGCTGCCTGGCAGGCTTGTGGAAGTACAGCTCCAAAATTACGTCTACAGCACAACATACATTTTGACGCTCAGACTGTCTGGTCGCTCCACTGTAACAAAACCACTTCAGAAAACGCAGCTCTCCTAAAAAAGCAACTCATGCTTGCGCAGAGTGTGTCTCTTTCTCAGAAGTAGGTCAGAGTTGTATCACGGGTGAGGTCAAAGGTGAGTCTAAGCCACGTGTTCCTGATATTCTGAGAAAAGCACTCTGCTGTTTGAATCGAGCTGCTGTGGGACTTCCTGGAAACCACAAAACCTCAGAGGTGTTTGGTTTCATAGCTATGGCTGATAACGTAATTACCATACTGCTCATTTGTTTCTCAGATCTTAACTCGGAGTTTCATTATTTCAATTCCAGAAACTCGATGAGTAATATGCAACAAATGACTGTTTGAATGGACATTAATAAGTTACTGGACAATGATTTGCATGAAGTAAGTGTTTGTATCCATACCCTCTCCATCCTCCTGAGCCTCCTCCTCATTGCCGCTGACTCCTGATCCCTCCATCTCCTCTTCAGCAGATGGAGCGCTGGCCTCCTCGTTCTGAAGAGCCTTACCTTTACGTCTGGCTTTACGCTCTTTCTCCTATGAAAAAAAAAACAAGCATTAAAACACAACAACATGAAACCAATTCAACATATAACAAATATAAATAATCTCCAACTCTCTGAAAACTGACCGATTTTATTTTATGCTGTTGCAGAATCTCATCCAGTTTCTGTCTCTTCTTGTAGTTAAAGTAAAAGTTCTTGCACTGGGAGACTGTTTTGGAGCCCACCATCTTGGCGATTGCGGACCAATTTCTGCCATACTGGAGCAGACCTAAGAAAGTAAGAGAAGGAACATTCTCACTTTATCAACATTAAAACAGGAACAGAACTATGAGTGACAGAGTAACTATTTTCTCTATTCTCTATTGTTATTTCAACGCACAAAATACAATGTCACTGTCTGCATGACGCAGCTGAAAAGTCCATTCATTTCATTGATACAGAAAATGGGAAATGATGAGACCACTATAATGGCCAGACGGATTAATCACAATTTCATTTTAATTCATTTAAAATTTTCCACAATATTATTTATTTTACTGTTTTTATCAAATAAATGCATCCTTGGTCAGCCTTGGTTAAACAAAAAACAACAACCCCAAACTTTTTAACTGTGGTGTACAGGTATGTGTAGGTCTCCTTTTTCCCCCCCTGGTGTCTGACTAAGTCACATGCACTCAAAATAGGACAGCACCAAGGCCGTTAGAGTTTATATAAGATTTCTAACAGACAATATCTATCAACACTAACACACAAGACCCCTGTTTGCTGGGTTATGGAAGCCTCATGTGTTCCCATTTGCCCAGCCTTGCATGGTCATTAAGGAAAACTTAAAGGAAAGGTCAAAGATCATATGCTGCCGCTTGCCGTCTGAAGTAGGAAAGTGGGGCAACAGTGTGACATGAACTGTTCTCAATCATTTAACACCAAGCTAACTCTCAGCAGACATCAGCCAAATCGATGTGTACTGGTTAGCTTCACATTAGGAACCTATCTTGTCCAGTCTAAGTAACTGCTTTGTATTTATAGCGCAAGTGTCCACAATAAAGCACTATTGCCTCCACATCAAAGCTACAGGACAGTCAGTGTAGCTTGGACAGGGACAGAGAAAATGAGATGGAGAGATAAAATGAAGAGAGTAAGTGCATGGAGCTAAATTAAAAATGCCCTTAGTGTCATACAAACAAGCAAAGCAAGAAATCATTTGAAGTCTGATTTGCATGCTTATCCTCACCATCTCTGATCCTTGTTTCTGTCTCAGTTTAATCTCCACACTTCCAGTTGCTTGTCAGAAATGCACACACATCCTAATCTATGTAACATGGCAAACAGAAACAGCAAGGCAAAGAATGCTTAAATAAAAGCCTGCTTTGCGATTTACACATTGCCCAGAAGTACTTCTATATAACAGAAGTAGGTCAAAAGTCAAAGAAACTCCATTCTTGCCCAATTCAGCAAATGTCTGCAAGTAGCTGTTAAATCCAGTGAAGGGTCAAACACGATCCTAAACTTCCTGAAATGCAGGGTTCATCCATCTTCAATTTCAAAACGTTGCATTCTGTCAAGTATCTCTGCATGTAGGAGTAATCCAAATTAGACAATGCTGTCCGATCAGCTTTGTTAATTCAAGAGCATGTACCAATGATACATCCAATTAAAATCTTCATCACTGGTCCACTGTGGATGGTCCAATCAGGTTGTTGCATAAAACATTTTTGCAGCCCACTCTTCCCTTCTTCTGTATCACTCCATCACTCTTTTCATCTATGCTCACATGATTTCCATGGAAATGCACAGCAGAGGCACTTGGGACTCCAGAACAGCATGAAGAAGAGCAAGAAAGTAGAAAAGAGAAAAAGGAGTGGTGTTTGGGAGGGAAATGAGCTTCCCATTCCTCCTCTGATAGCTGCGCTGTCGTTTCTCGGACTCTCTCTAAACAGAGCAGCCCTTCTCTTTTTCTTCTCGTCCTCTCTCTCTCTCTATTAATCAAACTCACGCGCTTTCCCTCGCCAGCCTCCTCTCTCTTTCTGTCTCAAGGCCACAGTTTTTTTCCACTCCTCTTCACTGGCTGCCGCTTGGCTGGAATTTAACAGCAAAGTGAAGATGAGATGCAGTGACTCCACCTCCCTAATGCCCGCCCTCCCTCCCTCCACAACCTCATCTGATCTCTTCTATCATTCTCTCTTCTGCAGTCTCTAACGCATATTATCTGTGCCAAAACACATCTACGCTCAAACACACAAAAACAAACAGACAGTGAGAGCAAGAGATTGTGGCAGAAATAAAGAGAGAGATTTGAGAGGTTTGATGTTGATATCATGAGAAAGCAGAGGGAAAGCAATTCCTCCAAACTGACCTGCTTTTCTTCTTCAATGTGACCTCTACAAACAGTCCTTAACAACAGTGTGAGAGAGGGAGAAACGGGGAGGCTTGCCAAATCCTCTAATTCATGCCAACCCACAATTCAGCCACTTCCTTTCTCTCTGCACTCCAACAACTTAATCTAACCACTCACTCTCACTCACTCAGAAACTGAAAGAGATAGAAAGAGAGAAAAAAGACAAACAGAAAGACAAATACAAAGACGGACAGATAAGAAGAAAACAAACAGAATGAAAGACAGAGAAAGGGGAAAAAAATAAAATAGTGCCTGGCAGCGATGACGGGCCCAAGCCACCAGTGCAACGCTACCCTGGTTGCATCAGGAAAACAGTGCACAGTAGGCACATGCATTTACAGAAACCCTCTGGCAGTCTGGTTTTAAGGTTAACCAGCAATGCAAAGGTTACAAACTAACATCAAGAGTCACACACACACACACACACACACACACACACACGCGCGTGCAAACACACACACACACACACACACACACACACACACACACACAGAGAACAATGTCAAAAAACCCTTTGGTAACGCTTTACAATAAGGTTTCAATTGTTAACATTAACAAACTATATTAGTTAACATGAAAAATACTTATATAGCATTTCTTAATCTTAGTTAATATTAAGTTTAAAACCTACTAACATTATATATTAATATAATATATTGTTCTTTGTTAGTGCATTAACTAATGTTCACAAATGAGACCTTATTTTAAAGGGTTAACAAAACTTTTAGTGATAAATACTATAGACTAGGGCTGCACGGTACTGGGAAAAAATGACATTGCAATATTTTATTTTTCTGTGATATATATTGCGATATGAAATCTTATCTAATTTTTTTCTTACAAACAAAAATGGGGTGAGCAAACTTACATTCTCATTTTAAATTATTTAAACATCGACACCATCGTGTCAATTGATTAATATGGGCAAGGAAGAAAGAGCTCGTGTTGTTTGAAGACGGTGAGCGTGCGGCCGGGGAGCTCGCGCTCGCTCTCTCTCTCGCTGCCCTGTTAAACTGACAGGACTTACATTTTTTAAATTGCTGTGCAATTAATCTGCGAATCACATTCGTCAAGGGCCAAGGAGCAGCTGGCATAATGACATGTTCTCCATATGTAAACAGTTTTGAAGTGTTTGGATAATGTACTTCAAAGATGTAAGAAAATTACTGTTTCCTTTTTTGCTGTTAAAATAAACCGCTGCAGACGTGACTGAATGTATTGTAAATTTCTATTCTAAATATGACATACCAATTTATTATTTTGCACTCCTGAAATAAATTACTAAATTGCTGTCACTGCAACAATATTTTATCAAAACAGTGATCTTTCTACTGGAGGACAATTTGTTTAGATCATGCAAGAGTGATGTTTTAATGTGTTGTTAAAGTGAAACAACCGATCTTTGATCTTTGGTTAATAAATCTCCAACACCATTCAAGATATCCAAAATACATTCACAATTTAGCATCTTCAGTATCTTGGCATCATGATGAGGATCTACCCGCAGATTCCAAGGTGTGTGCCAATTTTGAAGAGCTTTTGAGCATGTTAAGGCCCCAAAATAAAAATACAGAAGAACAAAAAAAAAAACACTTGGGGCTTGGGCCCTATTGAAGAATGTCAAATAAGAAAACTAGGGCTTTATATAAGTGGTGAAGTCATGAAGTCCATGACAGTCAATGAACGAAGGTCTTACGGATTTGGAATGACACAATGGTGAGTAATTAAAGACAGAATTAAAATTTTTGAGTAAACTTTCTCTTTAACTTGAGGGAACCGGTGCGATCATTTTCATTTAACTTAATTTAACTGTATTACAGAGTAATACAGCTTTCTAATTTGTAAAAGGTTTACATTTATTTGTGTACACTCACAATAACAAAATGTTGTGCTTTTGCAAAATATTAAGGCAAACAGTGTGCTTTCTGCCATCTAGGTCTCAGTGAACTTGAGCACATTAAAAAAAAAAAAAGAGTAACTGAGGGTCTGTACTTTTGTCACAAACACAAAAAAGAGAGTGAAATGCATACTTTTAAATGATTTATTCAAATGGAAACCAAATATTTTCAGATTATTTGTTGATGGTTTTTAAAACACTTCATGGAATTGCCCCAGAATATATTGTTGAGCTTTTGATTCTTTATCAAAATACAATAAATACGAGATCTTCGAGTCAGATGATTCTTCATGTTCCTAAAACTACATTAAAATCAAAGGGTGACAGGGATTTCTCAGTGGCTGCCCCACGATTATGGAACCCTTTTCCTATGCACATTAAATCTTTCCCTTATGTGGATGCTTTTAAGTCTATACTGAAATCATATCTTTTTAGTACAGCTTTTAAAAATTAATTTGAGTGATTTAAAATTTTTGTTTGCGTGGCTATGTAATGATGCTGGAATGCACTTTGGTCAATGGCAGTTGTTTTAAATGTGCTATAGATTTAGTATTACATTGTACTGTATTGAATTCTGTAATCCAAATGAAACATGCACATCCACTGTGGAGATGACGAGTCATCACTGCAGCCAAAAATACAGAAAACACTAGTTTAACAATCGAATATTATAATGTTAAGGCAGTCGTTTTTTCCTGATGCATTCGTAATCATTACTTCTGTTGGTGTGCTGTGGGAAGTTTTATGTGTGCACTTGAGCGCTGATAGGCTTTAGGCAATGTCTTATGAATTATATGGTTTTATTATTCTAAATGTGCAATTACTCAACTAATTGCTAAAAATGAAAGACTACAAGTCGACTAGAAAAATCTTTAGTCGAGAGCAGCCCTATAAAAAAAACAGATAGAAAAAAAAATTTAGCCAAAAGAAGAGAGAGCAAATGAGACTGAATGATAAAAACAGAAAGACTAAACTAGAGACAGACAGAAAGACAGAAATAGACAGAAAGACAGAGACAGAATGAAAGAATGAACAACATGAAAAAAGAAAGAAAAATCTAGCATAGGCCAGCGACAAGAATTATATATAAAAAAAAGTGAGAGTGAAAAGTGAAAGACAAAGAAATGAACAGAGTTGGAGAAGGCTGCTTACACACAGCAGCTAAATCTGGTTGTCACTCTTCTTCAGAGCTGAATCCAGTTCTGTTCACACTGACTTCAAGAGTGACAACTGGAGCGACTTGCTTGTGTTTATTTTAAATACTGCTGTTACTCTAAAAACTGCAGTGTGTTTGTTTTTGTGAGCATCTTACACACATACAAAAACATTCATACAGTGTCACACATTTACCAGCATTTACTAGAGCTAATGTTCACATACACAGTACATACATCAGTCTGCAGCTCTTGCCTCCAAAGAAAAGCATCTAAAAAGGACACTTGAGGAGAGCTGTGTGCAGTAGCTCTGGCTTATAGGTCACACAGCCCTTTATCCTGTCATTAAGTGCCCCCACAGCCACATACACACTCACTTCCACTCTCAGAGACATGAACACAATTACGGCCACCCTGCCTTTAAAAGGCTGTGCCAGCATGCATTAGTCACAGTGCAGAGCTGCTCTCTCTCTGTGTGCAGGAATGCAGCGAGAATGCCAGGTGCCATTATCATACATTGCTGTTGTCTCCCTCTCTTGCTTTAAACATGATCACAGATAAACACATTAGCATAGGGAGCTGTAAGCTGCTTTAAAAAGGACAGATGAGGTAACAGCCTGGTGTTAAGAGGGTCATAGGGTGAGGGGTGGCAGTATATTTGGAACCCATTACAATCAACTCAATATCATGATTCATTAGATTCTCAGTTTTTAAAATTACTGCACATGGCTACATTTTCATATAAATTTGAGATCAAATTTGATTTTTATACAATTTTCCTTTTTTTTTTACACACAAGCAGACTACTTTTCAAAACAATTACTTATTTAAAATAAGTGTTCTTTAAGTACCCACAAGTTTACAGAAAATAGGCTAGTTTTTAGATAGAAAAATAGGCTCAGTAGTATTGCCATTTGAATATTATTGATGGGATCATAGACAGTGGCAGCTTTAACAGGTTGCATTTACACTAATGCACAGATCTAATAGGATATATCAGACGTTTTGTCCTGTGCTGAAAACCGACTGACTATTTACATCAATTTCATGTAAAAGTATTCGGATATGCAAGTGCATTTAACCCGCAGCAGCGATCAAGCTTCAGGACAACAAACACATAGTGCACGTGAGAGCCTGTCAGTGCGAGAGTTTCGTGCATCTAATAGTACTGCATTCCAAACAGCATAAATGAATGCATATCTAAAGCATACCTAAAGTAAAACACGGTGGGTGGAAGCACACACTGTCAAGCAATGCGCACATCATACAGCGCAAATTCTGTGCAATGAAGCCCGCCACGTCTCTAGCGCACACACGTTTCATTTATGGGGAAAAATAAAACAAGCTCAGAATCAATTCAGAATCATTAAAGAGAGAATCTCGACGCATCAGAAAATAAAATTTTTTCTACCACCCCTAGCTTTCATGGTACACTATTTTACTGCAAGTTGAAGAATATATAGAATATATACATAGATCGATAAATACATAGATAGACAGACACATATATATATATGTATTATTATTACTACATATAACTGCTAATCAGCCAATCACATGGCAGCAACTCAATGCATTTAGGCATCTAGATGTAGTGAAGATGACTTGAAGTTCAAACAGAGCATCAGAATAGGGAAGAAAGGGGATTTAAGTGACTTTGAATGTGGAATGGTTGTTGGTGCCAGACAGGCTGAGTATTTTAAAACTGCTGATCTACTGGGGTTTTCAAGCACAACCATCTCTAGGGTCTACAGAGAATGGTCCGGAAAAGAAAAAATATCCAGTGAGCGACAGTGTTGTGTGGACGAAAATGCCTTGTTGATGTTAGAGGAGAATGAGCAAACTGGTTAGAGATAGAAAGGCAACATTAAGTCAAATTACCACGCGTTACAACCAAGATATGCAGAATACCATCTCTGAACACACAACGTCAAACCCTGAAGCAGATGAGCTACAGCAGCAGAAGACCACACTGGGTGTCACTCCTTTCAGCTAAGAACAGGAAACAGAGACTACAATTCACACATACTCACCAAAATTGGACAATAGAAGATTGGAAAATGTTGTCTGGTCTAATGAGTCGCGATTTCTGCTGAGACATTCAGATGGTAGGGTCAGAATTTGTTGTAAAGAACATGAAAGCATGGATCCATCCTGCCTTGTCTCAACGGTTCAGGCTGCTGGTGGTGGTGTAATGGTGTGGGGGATATTTTCTTGGCACACTTTGGGCCCCTTAGTACCAATTGAGAATCATTTAAATGCCACAGCCTACCTGAGTATTGTTGCTAACGTGTGCATCCCTTTATGACTTTATGATCTTCTGACGGCTACTCCCAGCAGGATAATGCACCATTTCACAAAGCTCAATTCATCTTAGACTGGTTTTTTGAACAGGAGTTCACTTTCCTCAAATGGCCTCCACAGTCACCAGATCTCAATCTAATAGAGCAGCTTTTGGATGTGGTGGAACAGTAGAATCATGGATGAGCAGCCGACAAATCTGCAGCCTGGCAGCATTCCTCCAACTTTCACGGAAATTGCAAGATGGCGGGCCGCTGATGATTAAAAGCCTGCGATAGGAGGCGGTCCAGATGAAGACCAAAGGGATTACCCTTTCAGCCCTTCCAAGAGAAGTTAGTCATTCCAATCTATGATGTCTACTGTAGAATATTGCAGGTTTACAATAAAATTAATTCATTTAAGTCCTCCAAAAGATTGGTCATCCACGATATACGACCATGATAAGGATTTGTCTTGGCACGTTTAAAAGTCAGACTGAAAACACTTGCTGAGGAGCATGTTGTGTGGACAGGGGTTGGGTCTTTTATACAGCTACATGGCAGTGTGAATGTAAATATTTATCAGAACCTCATTCAGCAAAATGCAGTTCCTTCCCTGCAAGCATCTCCAAATCAACCTGTGATTTTCATCCAAGACAATACTCCTGTCACACTGCAAAATGGGTACAGCAGTTCCTTGAAGCTAATAACACTGAAATGGCCAGCACAGAGTCCAGAGCTTAACCACACTGAAAACCTTGGTGACAAAGTTATGGCTAAGAAACCCAACTATGGAAGGGTTGAAGAAGAGTGGACCAAGATCACAGCAGATGTGCTGAAGTCATTCAAAACAAGGACTTTCTGACATCTGTAGCCCTCCAAGATTTTAGTTGTAATCTTCTTTCATTCCACAGTGGTTACTGTTCTATAATTTTGATCACTGTGTTTTCCACAAAATAGAGTTCCTGTTGTGATTTGGTGCATGGGACTTTATCATTAATGAAATGTTATTAAGTTACAGATCCTGTAAACCAGAGTGGTGTGGAGCAGGCAGCCTGATGGATCAGATATGATGTACCGGTGCCAGAGAAACACAGAGCTGTTAAGAGAGCGATGTGGAAGCATTACACCTGAAGCAGGTCAACAGAGCGTCTACATTACAGACATAAACACTGACACGAACAAGAAAGAAGATTAGACCTTTGCTCTTTACTCAAACTTTGTCCGTTTTTCTTAAATATAATCCCACATGAAGTTTTTAAGGTCCATTAATGAAGCTCTTTTTATTAAATCATGAGTAAATGACATTTCTGAAAGCAGCTTGTCTAAAGTTCTACAGAAGTTGGTGGATAATGGCACCAGAAGCAGGTTTGGTAGCACTGGGGGATGGTGTGTGTGGGTAATAAAAATATAAAAATAGATAACTGAATTATAAAATTACTATTGCATTAATAAGTGCAGTTACACTAATAATTTACTTGAAATACTTAAAGCTTTTACTTGGAATACTTGAAAATCATTGAAAAGTGCATGAATTTCTCTCAAAAGGTTTTACAAACCCTGAAATGAATGCAACAGCACCATGGTTATAGTTGGCATAACTACTTTTGGTTTTCTATGTCAGCACTGTATGAATGCTACTCACTAAAAACAACCTTATTCATTCTGCTGTGAATTCAAATGCTTCTCACTGGATCTTAATTGTGTTTGCACAAATGACTCCATACAGCGGGAATACTGTCCAGTCAATAAATGCAGTAATGACAAATTAACCAACATGGGTTCTGACCTTTCTTTGCCGTCTCCATCTCCTCTTCAGTCCAACGAGAACTTTCATTCATCTCCAGGTTTGCTAAAAAAAGATAAGAAAAGATGAATGCCATGTAATGTGCCATAATACCCAAGTCTCTATAATGCAATTCAGTGACCAACTTGGTAACAACCCAGGTGGCTGTTTCCTGTTTACTTTCTATCCACATGAATGGGATGAGATCAAAATCTCCAAAACGTTTTCCAAAAATTGTTTCAATGAAATATTTTTAATAAGTAAGTCCAAGTGCTGCCAAATGCAGTGTTTTGACCTTTATGCTGAAGTATAGGGGACGTTATAAATGAAGCACAATCAACAAAAGTTCAAGAACACTCTTAGCTAAGCTGGATGAGCTCTAAACATCATTAAAAAGTGCATTTCGGAAATTGAAATGCCTTCTCATGGTAAACCAGGGAACACTGTGACATTCGTCTCAACTCAACCATTTATTTGTACACCATTTCATTATTAGGATCATTCTCATTCTGTTGATATTGCTGTTAAAATGTCCTCACATTTTGGGAAAACAGAAAATGGAAGTTATAAAACAACAAGTGGGAAAATGTTGTAAAATAAAAGGTTGTGCACAATTAATTTGCAGAGCAAAACAAAGAACTCATTTGAACACGTGACCTCAAAGAAACACTGAAAAAAGTCAATGGTATGTGACTGTGTGCTAACCCAGCTCACTGCTTAGCGGTGAAGTGTTTTCTTCCTGCTCGTTGGTCATGGAGCGAGTGACTCGTCCTTTCCGGTGTCCTCGGCTGTTTGCAGTGCGCCGGCCTTTAGCAGTTGCAGGAGGCTCTTTCTCCTCCCCGTCCTCACCAGAGGTGTCATCTCTGTAAAGAACAGAAGAAAAAAAAACATTATCATAGTCTCATCATGATCTTATTGCAGCAAAGTTATTTACACATCATGTTTGATTTTCATCCATCATTTGATTTTTTTTCTCCAATATAAATATGATGACATCAATGCTGAAAGGCATTTATATTAGGCATGTTTACCTCAATTCGAGTATATTCGTTTTTTTTATGGTGGGTTTCAAGAGCACGGAATCTTTTTTTATTTATACATTATGTACAATGTCACTAAGCGGGCAAACAAAAATAGAGCAATAGATAAAATGCTAGAACGAGATAAATGGATAGATGGATGGATGCCAGGTAAATTTCTAACAATTTTTTAAATCAAGAGCATTCCTATTGGAAAAAAATATTTGTAAAGTAACATGTTATAGTACACACAGAACTAAAAAATGAACCATGTATAAAAGTTAACACACTATGCAAATGCTTGCTCGCGAGCTAGTGTATTTCCCTTCAGCAGTACGGCACAGTGTCAGGAAATGGCTGTGGGATGAGCAGACCGTCATTTATCTTACCTGCACATTATCCATCTTGCAGATACAGAACTAAATATAGGAGCAGCAGCTGTGCCCGCAGGTCATGGGAATCATAGGGGAAAAGTCAGAGAAATGCACAGACTCGGCTTAATGCAAATGTATAGCTGGCATGCTGGGGCGTATACATAGCCCTGTGTATTCGGGCCAGTGCTAATGTGCTCTAATCACACCCTACAGTACTGCTGACTGCACAGGTTTAGTTTAGATTAATACACTGTTACCTGTACTTCCCAAGAGTATCTAAATATAGTGTGCACCTGCAAGTTAACTAGGGTTCAGAAACTAACAGCTCACTAAATTAGGCTGAAATGATGCAGAACCGGCATCTGTACACAGCCATTGTTCAGGGAAAACTAGAAGGCTTGATTTTTTACTAGGAAATTCAAAATGACCAATTTATTACGCTGTTAATATTAATCAAATAACCATATTGAGGAGAAAAGGACAAACCCAGTCACAGGTCTTTTTGCTATTTATAACTTGAATATATTTCATTATTTTAAATGTTTACATACTCTAAAATATAAAATATATTTATTAAAAGGCATATAACTATATTTCAATGAATATGCACATTTTTTATTTTATATACACATTTTTACATTACATATATTTAATCTTTTTTCTTTTTATTACTGTTTACTTTACCTACATAATTGTAGTAACTGAAATTAAATTATATTGCACATTAGTTTTTGATGTGGCACAAAAAACTCAGCTTTTTCCACCTGCGGCTAACATAACTGTGCCTTCACAGTTTTAGATTAATCACAGAGAAAAAGAAACTGTAAGTCCACAGGTTCAAAGGATTAGATGAGAGAAAACGCAATGAAAAAGCAGCAGATGGATGAGTGTGAGATGAGAAGGAGAGAAGGTGAGAAAAAGTGAGAAAAGATACTCACTTTATGCCATCCTCTTTCTCTTCTCCCTCTGCTTTCTCCTCCTCACGGTCTCCCTCCTTCTCTTTCTCTTTTTCGTCTTTCTCCTCCTGATTGTTGCGGTTCACCTGTTGCTGTGCCTGTTGGTTATTCTGCGAATACAGCCAAAGCACAGCAAATTAAATCATTAAAAATCTAATTAAAATCATTAAAATTCGCATTAAAACCATCTAAAATGTTACTTTCAGCCAAAAACATAACTCTCCCATTTCAAATAAATGGACATCCTGATTCAATTGTAAAAATTCACACGGAAGCTTAAGTTCACCAATGGTCCACAAAAAAAGCTGTCTAGAACCAGGACATTGTTCTATAAATCTCTGTAAGAAAAAAGAAAAAGAAAAAAAACACCCATAGGAGGAGGTGGTGCTCCTATCACCCAGGCCTCACTTCTCTGTATCTGGGTTTTCCTTCACATAAGAATTTCATTATGAATTATGAGGCAACAAAGACCATCTATTTTTGTCAGGAAAGAGAGAGTATGCTCCAATACAGCTACTAAGAAAGGGAAAATGGACGAGAGAAGTATGAAGGGGGAGGGGACAGAGACAGAATCTGAGGGGACTGAGGACAGACAGATCAATGGAGTGAAAGAGTGCAGGAATCTCAACATATCCATGCTTCGATTCTGCCTCAGAGCTTTTCAATTTGACAGACAGCACCTCATATAACCTTACACACACACACACACACACACACACACACAGGGAGCTGCTGACAAATGTATATGAATTTAATCTTTTCCCCACATGATTGTGTGCTAACATAAATGTTTTAGCATAACGGAATTCATGTTTTTCAAATCTTTGCAATTTTATGTGCCTTGCTGATTAAAAGTATTCATTTCTTTCAAAAAATAAAAAATAAAAACAATCGTTCGAACCCCAAACTTCTGTATTTCACCTGATCAGGATAGCCACATTACAGTACAACTTCCAAATTCGACTTGAAATTTGAACAAATAAATTTCCGCAAATTGAATCAAATTGCCATTGGATTTTATTTTTTTTTCTCTGAAAAAAGTAAAATTAGATGTCATGTCAGCTGCCCACATCCCTCATTACAGCGCTGCATGCACACACTCAGTTATTCATGCACAGTTAAACATACACATACAGATGCACTCATCCACACAGTAACTTGCTTTCTGTTTTCTGTCTCCCTTTTGTTCATGCTTTCTTTCACCCATCAGGCTCCCTTGCTTGTATCCCTTGCATTCAGTGTCTGTGGCACAGTCTGAGAACATTTTAATGTGAGCTCATTATGATCAGGCGATATTTAATGACCTGAGCAGAATCGCTCCAGCAGCAGAAGACCAGTAAAACAAATGTGTTTGGCCTGTGGGCTCATTATTCTCTCAGATTGTATTATTGCAGGCAACACACACACACACACGGCTCTCTATCTAACAACTTCCCCTCATGCTCTCCCTTCCTTTAATACAAAACTCAAACATTACATACATTCACGATGCAACAGTTTCCTGAATCTCTCGGTGCATAATCTTACACACACTTATACAGACCAATTGAGTGTGTAAGATCAGAAGAGAATCACTGCAGACTCAGGCACAGAGCTAGATAATCACTTCATATATTTTGCCCTCACTTTGAAGTGTGCGCCTGTGATACTCATTAGAATCATGCTGATTTCTTTTTAATAACACACTCGCATTAAAAAGACAAGCTGAATTCACACGGGCACTATAAAGACTGTAATCATGACGAGCTACATGCTGTAAATGAGTAAGGAGACAGATTAACAAGTAAATAAACAATGTTTATATTATTTAATTTAGCATAATGTCATAGTCAACATGCTTGAATTTTTCAGGGCTTATGCTGCATTCCATTCAACTCAGAAAGTCATAATTCCAGCTTACTGCTTGGAAAGTGCAATAGGACACCTCTTGATGCAGAACGTTCAATTTCAACACTTTTGCAGACGTCTACAATTGATTTTGCAGAGACGTTGGTGACATCATTCAAAATAGCAGGACTTTAAGCAATTAATATATCAGTGTTTCATTGTGCAACATTACATAATAATAAACCTGTTTGCAATGTATAAAATATCATAAATTATCTTCTGTTGATGATCACACATCTCAAATACAAATTCCAGCGTTGACATTTTGTTTTCCAAGTAGGAGCATCTCACACCCAACTTTGAATGAAACTCAGCATTAAAGCATCAAAAGGCATGCTGGGAAATGTAGTCTCATGCTCACCTTGTTCCTGCCTTGGCGACGGTAGCTCCTGCGAACAATGTTCTTGTAGTTCTCATTCTTCTTAGTCAGGTAGTAGAACAGGACACACTCAGCCACCGTCTGTGGGCAGACACACACACACACACACACACACACACAGATCACTTCAGACCTTACTCGTTCTGCTCATACACACTCAATATATTCATCCACACTGCCTACAGAGCAAACAACGAGATGAAGAGGATGGTATTAATAAAACGCAGGTGTACCTTTCTCTCCAGAAAGGAGGCTATCAGGCCAAAGTTTTTTGGGTGCTGGATAAACCTGCAGTGAGGGAGAGGAGGAGTTGTGATACAGAGCAAACACAACCTTCAAATGTTGTATTTTACAGTTGAATTCTTTCAAAGACATTTATGAAGGTGATTTCTGTCGCGCGGCATGCCAGAGTGTTGATTCCTTTGGTAAGGTTCCTCAGTGGCTCAGTAAAAGGTCATGCTTAAGAACTAGACTAGACAAGATCTCTCTCACTTCCTTTTGCTGCTGACCCTCTGCATCATGACCCAGATCTTTACAGAGCCTCTGCCACTCTCAAACCAAATCTGATGCAGATTGGTAGAAAACCAAAATAAAGCTTGGGTAATTCAATTTGTGTAATTAGGTAATTGAACTCTGTATGCAATTCGGGTTGTCATGTTTACAGGTGATAAACCAGTCTTAGTGCATTTCTTTCACAACAAGCCAACGCGAGACATTTCAGCTGAACAAATTTTCAAGCATCCTTTTAGGGTAAAGTTAAGTGCATTCATTCATCTGACATGTTTGCCTGTTGTGGCTTATCCACATTATGTGTAAAACATCAATGCTGGCACAATTAATAATAGCGGTGGGAATCACAATACAACCTCACAATACAATACGATACATGGCTCATGATACCAATAATATCAATTCGGTGCATATTCTGTGAAAATCAATATATTGCTAGACAATCCTTTAATTATACATCCCGATATCGGTCTATGAAAACAAAATGCCTGTGAAAAGGTTAAGTGCAGGCTCTCTTATTCAAGTTCAAACTGCTGAAAATTTAGCACAAATTTCAATTCTGTCATAATTTCTGTCATAATTGACTCACTCTCAAGTTGTTTTAAATCTGAATGAGTTTCTTTCTTCTGTTGAACGTGAAAGTTATTTTGAAGAATGTGGCTAACCAAACAGTTGCTGGTCCCCAGTGACTTCCACAGCATTTTTTCCCCTATTAAAGTCAATGTGGACCAGTCACTTTTTGGTTATCCACATTCTTAAAAATATTTTAATTGTGTTGTGATAAGAAATTAAAGCAGGTTAAATACAAGAATTTGTATTTTTTGGGTGAACCATCTATTTAATGACAAGCAGCAGCACGTTTAGAACAATTAGTCTGCTGTCGCTTTAAGAGCTGTAGACATTTACTATACAGGCACAAAAAAAAAAATCTCAACTGTTTACTTTCACTTATGACATAATGTACTGTGCTTATATGTAAACCTTGTGTGTTTTTGACAGTATTAGCACATTCAGATGCAAAAGACATCAGTCAAGTAATCAGGCCATTTGTCAGGCTTTTTAGCCTTTTTAGCCTAATTGTACAATACATGCTCAGAAAAAGCGCATGTTAAAACCGCACGTGAATTAAATGTTTAACCGGCAAGCATATGCAAATAATGCAGTTATTGCCTACTGCATACTCTGTTAATTTTGTGTGTCCCATCAATAGTTTTAAACCAGAGGTGGGTCCAGACTTTGGACTTAACGTGGCTGGTACATCTATTATTTTAATTACACTGCTGTCCGCCATCCCGTTAAAAATATTTATGTATGTTCATGTTTCACAATTATTGACTCACAATTATTCTACTGTGCTCCGTCTGTTTTGCACACACATCGCCTATTAAAAATAAATTGATATATCGTACAAACTCAATACACCGCCCAGCCCTAGCTTACATTAGCATCTACATATTGATGTAGATTTCAGCTGTTCACATTTCACCTAGCGCTGCACCACTAGCCAACAATCAAACACAACCACATGCACACAAACTGCTGAGCTCTTGAAAACCAGGAGAGATGTGCTAAACCGCATGCTGATGCATTTTAGTACCAATTTCGTAACTCCTCATTCCTTCAAGCGAAATCAACATGCACATCAATGCAATAAGGACATAACGTACTTCTCACGGAAAGTGTCCTTCTCCTGTTCACTCCACATGTTCATGACCTGTCTG
Organism: Carassius auratus; assembly: GCF_003368295.1. NCBI lineage: Eukaryota > Metazoa > Chordata > Actinopteri > Cypriniformes > Cyprinidae > Carassius > Carassius auratus. The sequence continues at coordinate 313,836 of NW_020523831.1, read as the reverse complement.
TCTTTGTAGACCTTCATGGGATCGTCCATCAGCCCATTCATGTTGATAAACTTGATCCTCTGCTGCTCAGCATCAAACAGCATGGGAGGAATCACAGCTAACTGACGCATCTGCTTCTCTGAGTTCTGCAGTGAGGGAGAGAGGAAAAGGCAGTCACAAATATGAAATGGAAATAAATATGTGAAAAGAAACCGAGAAACAGTAATGCAAAATGCAAGGCAGATACAGTCAGCAAAAATGTGGCCACTGAATCTTATGTCTCTGTTTAGTAAGTGCATCAGCCACAAAACCCAACTGGTTGTGTAAGAGACCTTTAGTTGTTAATTCACTGATATGTTGTGCACTTTTTCCAGACACACACACAAACAAATATTTTACATTCAAGAAAATGCTTGTCTGTTGAGTATAGCAATGTTCTCTCCAGAATTGATCTAGCATATAAAATACCGTTTTGGTAACATATGCACTACTGTTCATGTTTGGTAGGACAATAATGATGTTTTTGAAAGAAGTCTCTTATGCTAATTAAGGATGCATTTTTTTTTTTGATAGACATCTTTTGTAATACAAATGTTTTACTGATACTTTTAACAAATTTAATGCATCCTCGCTGAATTGGCCTGGCGAAAAATCGATTGAATTAATTAATTCAATTTTTTGTTACAGGCGATTTAAAAAATAAGAAAATCAAGTTTGTGTGTAATGGCGCATTTTTGGCTCCCCGGAGCTTTCACATGGCAGTATGGCAAGCGACAACAACAACAACATCATAGCACACACGAAACAGCAAGAGACAACCTGGCTACCGGTGACAGTTGGAAGTTTGTTCCCAAGAAAGGAGTAAAATCATCTGTTGTTTGGAACTGGTATGAGTTTGCTGCGACAGACATGGAACAAGAGACCCCACGCTGCCTAAAGCCCATCACAGTCAAAAGTAGCAGCACCAGCCGAATATGAAAATGGGGGTTACATTTGTCTTGCTTTTGATTAGGGCTGCTCCGATCACGATCGGCCGATCGTTAATGCGCATCTTGTCAGTAAAGCCGGTTTTCTAATCAGCGGTAAATTCCCTCAGGTGCTTGATTTTACATCAAGCAGCTGTTACTACAAGGAGCCATAACTGAGAAGATGTGCAAATCCACTTCATTTTCAGTGTTTATTTGCGCATCTTCTCAGTTAACAACGGCTCTGTGTAGTAACAGCTGCTCGATGTGAAATCACGCACCTGAGGGAATTTAAACCGCTGATTAGATAACTGTCTTTACTGACGAGATGCGCATTAACGATCGGCCGATCGTGATCGGAGCAGCCCTACTTTTGATTAAATAAAAGCAAAATTTGCTTTAAGTTGTCTGCTGTTTGTACTTATTGCTTTCCTTAATTAGCGGGGAAAATCGGAAATAGAATTAAAAAAAATAAAATCGGAGATTATTTTTAGGCCATATCGCCCAGCCCTACACTGAATATTATTAATTTCATTCACATAGATCCATTCACCAAATTCTCACTAAGTTCTTTCAGTGAATTCTTCAGATCAATTCAGATGGCTCAATTTATGAGTTTTTGATTTATTTAAAGAGCCAGCTTACTGTATGAGAGTCAATCGTTTGTGAATTAGAGTACTGTTTTGAATGCAAAACACAATATGAAGAGATATGTCTTGACATTAATTCACAGAGTGTTTTATCTCCACAAATTCAATCTGCAAGCTCACAACTATGGTAAAATGTATTCTCCTTCTACAGTGCTGCAGATTTGGTTCTAAAAAGCAATGCAGGAAACAAGCTCCAACCCTACCTCTTGCTCGGAGATGCCGTCGATGATCTCAGAAACCTCATGTTCGCTGCGTGCTGCTGAGGCCAAACCCCCACCTCGCTGAGCCACTCTACTGTAGTGAATCACATAAATATAGATATAAATACACTTAAGAAACCACACATGACCATGCAAATGTCTCCAAAGCACCTAACAACATAAGACCACTCACTTCTGCATACGCTCTTGCAGTTCTCTCTGTTTGCGGATCTCAGGAAACTGCTTTTCGTAATACTCCCGCACTTTGCTCTCTTTGGCTCTGCGGCGTGGGTTATTCTCAATGCGCTCAACTTTCTTCTCCCAGGCCTCCATTAGCTGGTCATAGCGCTGGCAGAATTTCTGTTCCTGAACACAACACACCAGTCAGATCATAAAGGATGAATATCTAAGTCTAGATAGCGTTTCCTGCAGTACAGTCATCATGAGAGGAATTACTAATTAGTGGATGCTAACAATTCCAATGTAGTATTTAATAACCCCATTATTCGATATCTACAATTCAACCAATGCAATGACATCAATTACACCACTCCTTCCTAACACTGGGATCGTTATTGGGATCCCATGGAAGGTTATTCTTGTTGTCTTAGTAATGAACAAACAAATGTGCCCAATATTCAGGTACTGCCAGCTGCAACAGTGCCATCCTGGTGTGTGTTTTGTGTGTGCATTTGAGTGCTTTCACTTACCCACTGTTTGCGAGCATGATTTCTTCTTTTGAAATACAGAATGAGCTTCTTCCTCATTGCCTGATTTCTATAAAAGGGGAATACATACAAGAAAGTCCAAGTGTAAGCAATCTTTGTTCAACAGAAAGCAAAGGCAGCTTTTTTTGTATTTTGCATAGGTCTAGGACCCAAGCGATAGATTTTTTTTACAATTTTATTTTTTAGTTTATTTATCAGGGACAATGCAGCGCACATTGTTACATACATAATTATCATAGACAAAGCCATAACAAAATGTGTAAATGTGTTGCATAAAAGGTTTCTAGCCAATAGGCTAATTTGCAACCCCAGTCCCTGGTCAGGCCTTTCTAAAAACATAAAAAACTACGTAGTGTAAACTACACAATCATGCAACAAATACCTTATAAACATTAACATTAACATTTTACACAATCCCGACCACATTACACAACACAACACATCACATCCAGCACAGACAATACATTGCAACAAAAAAATGAGTCAATGTCCACATATTTGATTCTCTTCAGCCAGTGTTTCACCTTTCTATTAAATGTTTTCAGGTTGGTTTCTGTTTTTATTTCCATTGGTAAATCATTCCAAAAATGGGTCCCTATCACTGAAAAACTTGAGTGGCCAAAAGTGGTTTTGCGCCCCTCTGCTATGCAGTTGCCACCCGCTGCTCTCCTAGTGGCAACTCCCCTTGTGTTTATTTTGGTCACAAAAGGACAGAGTACGGCTGGAGCTTGATTATTTATACATTTAAAAATCAGCTTAAGGAAAGAGAACTTAATAAAACTGTCAAAATTTAAAAGCTTGTATTTCTGTACAATCAAACAGTGATGCCACATAATTGGTTTCTGATCCATTATTTTCAGTGCTTGTTTGTATAATGACATGATGGGTTTGACTGTTCTCTGGGAGGCTTGGCCCCATACAGTAACACAATAAGATAAATGAGAAAGTATCATAGCATGAAAAAACAGCAAAGCTGCTTTGACAGGTATATGATGCCTAATCATTCTAAAACAGTTTAGGTTTGTCCGAACAGTTTTTTAATGTGTGTAATGAATTTGAGTTGGGGATCCAGAATAATACCTAAAAATTTTAATTCCTCAACTTCCTCTATGGCTTCTTGATCTATTTTAATTGTACATTTAGTTTTTCCTCTAATTGAGAAGCACATAGATACCGTTTTTTGAACGTTAAGCGTCAGATGATTTTCTTTAAGCCACTGGGATATACCCTCCATTTCCTTAGTCAGGGTCTCTGCTACTATAGTTGGTGTCCTAGCTGAAGCATAAATTACTTTATCGTCAGCATACATTTGGCAGTTGGCTGACTGACAGCATGTAGGTAAGTCGTTTATATATAGACTAAAGAGCAGAGGCCCCAAAATGGAGCCCTGTGGAATACCCATTGTGGATTGTAATGATGTTGAGAGTTCGGTGTTTATTTTAACACGTTGCTCTCTATGCTCCAAATATGATGCAAACCAGCCGATAGCATGTTCAGAGAAATTGAAGGTGGTAAGTTTATTCAATAGTATCTTGTGGTTCACGATGTCAAAGGCCTTTTTTATGTCTATAAACACAGCTCCCACAACATTACCCTTTTCCAACGTACTCTTAATGTTCTCAGTAAGGTAGCAATTAGCCATTTCTGTAGAATACACTGCTCTGAATCCAAACTGTTTAGAATTGATAAGTTTGTTACTTTCAAGATGTTCTACTAACTGTTCTATGATCATTTTCTCTAAAATTTTGGAGAAAGCCGGCAGTATTGAGATCGGCCTGTAGTTGCTTGCTTGATTCTTTGCGCCAGCCTTGAAAATCAGTGTAAGATATTCGGTGTAGATATACAGTTAAAATATTTCTTGTTAATCTTAACTTATAACATTAATGTAATTAAATTAAATATAAAACAAGCTATTTGTCACTGCCAGGACATTAAATATTTTATAGTGTTATAGAAATACAAGTTATGCTCAGAGTCGAGAGTCTCGATCATAACATTATAACAGACATCTTCCGAGTAGAGACCTGCACAATCGTGTGACCCATTGCAGAGTGTAGCGCGGGACAACATTTTATATGTGGGGCAGAGATTCATGTGTGCGGGAAAATAATTAGGATGTGCTCCCATTAGGCAATCTTAACCCCCCAAAGCCTGGTTCTTTGACTAGTGTGATCGTTCTGTTTAGCAGTCCCTGGCTCGGTCGGAAGAGGTGGGCCAGAGCGCTGTTCAGTTATATATAGATCTATGAGTGTTGGCCTAAACAGGCGGAGTGCAGATCTTCTGATATGGCTTTGATTACATGAATACTTCTGAGCAGCAAAAGCGATAGATGTGTAAAGCAATATATTTTGTGAGGGCCCGGTGTTACAGCGTCCCATACAACTCAAAATAATAAACCACAAAGTTAACAAAACAATGCACTACACTGTGCTGAGCAAGTGCTTCTCTGCTGTCTTCACGTGCTATCAGAAATGTTTTATTTACCATTTATGAAGTCGTGAATACGAGCTCGTTTCATTCTTTTCTGTTAAAAATAACAGTGAATAGTGATTTGTGAATGCTGATGCTTAGCCTAAATAATTTGATCGGGAGCATCTCCTCCTGTGACACATGATTTGTCTGGATGTGTATTCGGAGCCAGTGAGCAACGGACTTTCATAACAAAAAAAAAAAACCTGTGTTAACTCATGATAAAATAATTATCATCATTAATCAATTATAACGCGTTAACTTGCCCAGCCCTAATATTAATATAGAACATGGATTTAATTGTAATAATATTTTACAATATTACAGTTTTAATGTATGCAGCTTTAGTGATGATAAGGGACTTCTTTTAAAAACATTAAAATTAGGGCTGCTCCGATCATGATCGGCCGATTGTTATGCGCATCTCGTCAGTAAAGCCGGTTCTCTAATCAGCAGTAAATTCCCTCAGATGTGTGACTTCACATAAAGCAGCTGTTACTACACAGAGCCATTTTTAACTGAGAAGATGCGCAAATAAATGCTGAAAATAAACAGTGTAGTAACAGCTGCTCTATGTGAAATCACACACCTGATGGAATTTACTGCTGATCAGAGAACGGGCTTTACTAAAGAGATGCTCATTAACGATCGGCCGATCGTGATCGGAGCAGCCCTAACTAAAATCTAGCAAGTTAGCAAGCAATGCAGGTCTGATTAGTTATCTTTAATTCTCTCAATGCATGCAGATTCATTCTCTGAAACGGCAGAGGTCATTACCATTAATTTAATCACATTTTAATTTAATAATTTAATCACAGTTTGGACAAACTGTGTATTTATGCCAACGTGTCGAGGGAAAACAGCCTGGTATTCATGTACATTTGATGAGACAATGGTGGACTTGGCAGAGTCACTGGTTTGTGTATGTACTTGTACGAGTGAGATTAAGCGTGCAGGTGCAGAGGTGGCACTGCGTTACACAGCAGATAGCCTGCAGGATTAGCTGCTGTGCGAGACGTACTGGAACCAAGAATGCAGCTCAACGCCCATGATCTACCCACACATCAACTATTACACAAATATTTCCCACTGGTGCTGCTCAGGTTGATAAAGCACTCCTAAGAACAAACCCCTCAATTGTGTGATCAAATAACAGCTGAAATACATCTTTCTCAAAGACATATTTGCCTCTCTGTAAATTATGAGGCCATTACTGCTGCTAGATACTTCTTTTTCAAAATCAATGATATATTATTAATAAAAACCACCACTTTTATTTTTATCTTATTTTTTTCATTTGATTTAATTAAAATAATTGTTTATTGTTGGTGCGGAGGCTAAACCATTTAATTTATCCATGGCACATGATTTTAATGTTGCCCAATGCCCAGTGACTTGTTTTGATTTATGTTGAAGTGTTTAATGGCTTTTGATGGTGAGACTTTTTTTTAATCAGGCTCTCAATAATTAAATAAAAATTTGGATGCAGATTTATCGGCTTTATCATTCATATATGTGACCCTGGACCACAAAACCAGTCATAAGTCGCTGGGGTATATTTGTAGCAATAGCCAAAAAACATCATATGGGTCAAAACTATTGATTTTTCTTTTATGCCAAAGATTTAAGTGAAGATCATGTTCCAAGAAGATATTTTGTAAATTTCCTATCATAAATATATATAAACTTAATTTTTGATTAGTAATATGCATTACTAAGAACTTATTTTGGACAACATTAAAGGTGATTTTCTCAGTATTTAGATTTTTTTGCACCCTCAGATTCCAGGTATTCAAATAGTATCTCAGCCAATTATTGTCTGATCCTAATAAACCATACATCAATAGAAAGCTTTTTATGTCTAAATATCAATTTTAAAAAAATTACACTTAAGACTGGTTTTGTGGTCCATGGTCACATATAAATAATAATCGGCTATCTATATCGGCCAAAATTTTCATAAATCAGCAATGAGCAGACAGTGTTGGGGTGATCTTTTTGGAGTTGTTTTTTGTTTTGATAGAAAGACCAAGTGATACAGAGAAATATACTCACATCTTGATGTTCTCATGGTACTGCTTGGTATCAGACGGCTGGTTGTATAAAGGCTGTAGGGGAGACAGATGAAAGCAGTGGAGTTCAGTTTCACACACACACACACACACACACACACACATCAATGCATCCCAGCTCCGGGAGAACTTCTCTTTTTCTACTGTCCCATTTTTTCAGCCAAGCCCAGAAACACAGAAAAGAGTGTCTTCTCCAACACCACATCTAAAATCTTCTGCTATCATCATCATCACACACTCATTTGAGATGTCAAGTGAAGAATTTGTCAGAGGGAAAATGGGCATGTAGCAGCATCTCTTCTGTCACAAAGCGTCACAAAGAGGTGGCACCAGAAGGGCTCTTCTATCACCTCGATTATCAATATAGTTGCACCAAAAGTCTCTGCACAGGGTCGACAGCCATGTTGTAAACAAACAGGCAGCAGTGCATGTAGTCACAAACTCACAGGCTGAAGGAGTTCATATTTCACACAGTGAAGGTAATGTTACAGCAGGTTTTCATACACCTCAAATGCGATGACTGCATAAAATATAAATAATGAAATAAAACTTTAATAATACATATTAATAAAATATGAAGATATCAGCTCATTCATTTCAGAAAAAAACCTGCTAAACACCATGACAAATTTTGAGTAACACTGCAAAGAGAAACAATATTATGACCTCGACTGTGAGATATGTTGTCAAAGCAGGATATGATGAAACAAACTGAGGACATTCAACGTCAACTCTGATATAATCAGCTGATGAGACACCTGAAATGATACTGAACTGATACCGCAATAAAACAAATATATGGACTCTATTAGCATCAGCTGACATCATGAGCTTTTTTACTAAAGATTAATGGAAATTATTAATGGAGGGATGATGTGTGAAAGAAGGATAATGGGAAATAAATACGAGGAGAAATGTGGACTCACCAGCTCCACTCGGGGTCCGAGTCCCTCCAGGATCCGGTGAGCCTCCTCTGCCTTTTTCTGTTAAAAAAAAAAACACAGCGCACATGTCAGCGGCACATCACCAAGGCAACACACCTTACACTCACTCTAGCACACACACATAAACAAGCCAGTGTGTAAGAGATGTGCTATTAATAGAGCTCTCAACTGAAGACACGCGCTGTCCTCTGCCATCTACCTCTCTCCCCTCTCTCTTTGGGAAAGTGGAGAGAGAGAGAGAGAAAGAAGGCTGGGGAGGTAATCCAATTAGATGCAATAAAGAAAGAAGAATCTATTACATTCTGTGCTGTCTTGCTCAAATGCAGAGAGAGAGAGAGAGAGAGAGAGAGAGAGAGAAAGTAACAGAAAGAGAAACAAAAACAATGGAGACCTTATGGGGAAATGGTGAGACTATCAGCAGATTGCTGGCTATTTCTTGTGGCTTATGTGTCATCTCCACATAAACTTACAAAATGAAAGTCTTAAAAACATCCTTTCTCTCTTGCAAACAAAATCGCAAGAAATGGACACACACTACTCCACTCTATTTAAAAACAATGGGGTGAAGGGGTTTATTTGACATGGGATATATTTACCATTTTTCCTGCAATTATCCATACAGTGTGTGTGAAATATGAGCTGACGCTCAGAAATCAATTTTGTCAGTGAGCAGTTCTGATCAGCAGATGCAATGCTCATTTTGAACTGTCAATCTCATCTATAGCAGGCAAACAATAATCAGCCTATCATCATTTTAAAGTGGACGTATAATGAAAAACAGGATTTTTTTCCCTTGCTTTCTCACAATGTAGAGCCAGCTCTTTGACTATACCAAACACACCTCTAATCATATAGTCATTCAAAAATCTCATAATGATGAGCACATACAAATATGACCCTCCACATTTATATTATATTATCAGTCCAGAATAAAGCAACATTAACCATCATGACATATTAACTATATCAGCAGATTTCACATAACTAGGGCTGAAAATAGCAGCTGCACTGATAAGTGAAAAATCTGCTGATCATTTTGAGGGTTGTGATTTAAATAGAAAATGTAAGTTACGCAATGTAATTGTAATTTTTTTATTATATTAACTAATAACTAATTATACTACCAATAATATTACTTAAAAATCTAAACTAAATCAATCAAATCAGTTAAACATAATATAATTAAAATATATTTTATCAAAATGCATATTTTTGTTCAAAATCAATGCACTCGCTTAATGTGTTTTTGCTACATTTGAAAGAACAAATGTACACACACATGCGCTTTCTTCTGTATTCTATTCTGTGTATTTTAGAGAGCATCGAGCGCTTCCTGGAAGAGAACACGAAGGCCTGAGTGCTCTTTAGCCGTACCGCAGCATGAGAGGCCTTAATGGATTAAGAGATGGTGTGTGTGATTAAAAGATCACAGCAGGACCAAAGCCAGAACCACCTGACAGAGAAGCAAATGTCTCCTCAGACCTGGATACAGCTGAGGCAGAGAACAGTAAAAGCCAGATGAAATTATGATGGAGATACATGAAGCTTTCCAAACAGTTTGTTAAAATGTAGTGCTAAAAACACCCTCCAAGAGGCATTGCACAAGGATAGCCAGTAATCCAATCACTAAAACCTCAGGAGGTGCTTTCAGATGCAAACAAGATGTGACATGGCATATATATATGCTACATCGACAATGGACTTTCAGATGACCCTATTATTATTATTATTATATATGTACACACATATAAGACATTCACACTCCACAGACCCAGTTTGAGACACTTGCCGTAATTTTCTAATCTCTAACCACTAGAGGGACCACGAGCACCAAAGACACTTCATTGCCTAAGTAAACCATATGCTGAGTGACTCTCCATGGCTGCATCTTAAATTACACACAATCCATAGTATATTGTACGTAAGCTTAAGAGTAGTACACCCCAAATCATAGTGCCTCAAAAAAGTGTTTCAAAGGAGCCCGACTGGTAAGCTATTTGCATTGACATTTCTAGATTTTCTGGGTCAGTTCACCATCAATCGATTGCAGCACCTCATTACACATTCAACAGCCCGTTTCTCTCATTAAGATCTGTCACAGCTGTTCGACCTACCTGCTTCTGTTCAGAAATGTGCTTCTCTGAACACCAATGTTCATTTAACATATGTGCATATATGTAATTAGATGCAGTATTGCAATTATGTACAGTGAATGCTTTTTGTCTCACCCGGTTTTCATCATAGATGATCTGGACAAGGCTGCGGTGTTTGGCCTCACTGGGTGGAGGTGAGACGGTGCGCTCTGGCTCCTGGGGTTTCGCAGCTTCTTCCTCCAGCTGTTGCTAAAAAAAAAAAAAAAAAAAAAAAAAAGTGACAAAGGTTAAAACATAAAAATAAGAACTATATTAGAAATCGTATTCTAACTGATGAAAGAGGACTAATGCATCCCTGCTTGACTAAGCAGCCAGATACAAGAAGAATGCAAAATTCCGCGAGCTAATATTAACACTATCCCCGCATCAGAAGCACTGCTGGTCACATCAGACAAGCTCTCTGATTGGCTGAGGAGCACTAATGCTTTAGCAAAGAGAGTCAGAGAGACAATTTAACAGTCAAAGATTAATGATCAACAATAATTTCACAGCTTATACACAGATGCGCACACAAACACAGAGGCCCTGGTTCCAATGAAATGCTGAAAGGGGCCTCCGTCCTGCAAGCATGAGCCCAAACTCATATGGATCAGCTCTATGCAGGATCAAGACTGTGTGTATGCCGAGTTAAAGAAAATAAACGAGCCGTCCCGCCGCCCTTGCAGACAGTCAAACACTCTGTAACCTGATATTCTCACTTCTTCTCTCTTCTCTCCATCACTCCCTCACTTTAAGTTAAAGTTTACCGTACCATTTAATTGCCCCAGATGTTTTAATGCTTGGAGGAAACCTAAGGGGAGAGAAGAGAGATGGACTATTTTCTGTTACCTCACTGAAAATAGATGCCAAATCTTTCAGAGGAAAACCATATGGGGTTGAAGGGCAGATGAGGAGAGGTTTATTTTTCTTGATAGCGTGACTGTACTTATACAAGCACTCAGACTCAAAGCCATTTCACTCCCTCTCCAATCCTCCATCACTCCCTCAATGGACTAGCCCATGGAGCACAGGTGGCTTCGATTTATTGAGCAGTGGTTTGGATATGGTCCAAAACCTCAAGTGACTTAGGGGGTGTATTTTACAAGACGACATGGTCTGCTTATACATTTTCTGCAATAAGCATGACTTGAAATATCAGAGAATACATTCTAATGCAACCTTTAAAAATCATTGTAATACATACAGTTACTATTGTGCAAATTAAAAGACATTAAATTGGTGAATATACTTGATGCAATTATTATTATTGTACTGAAATAAGTGACCTAAAATTATAATGCTGCATTAACACTTGAAGTAGTGCCCTGAATAAAGGCTCTGCCAAGAAAAAAAGAGAGAGGGAGAGGAAACCGAGAGAGGGAAGAGAGGAAGTGTGTTTGTAGCTGTGTGGTCTGCTGAGGCAATAACCACACAATCATCACAACTGTACTATTGCTGCTTCACTAGAGTGTCCAAATCACATAACACTAACTGCACTGTTGATGAAGAGCTTCTACTTATTGCAGCTCTGAAAGCTGTACTTAGAAATCTTTGCCTTCACCTAAATAAAAAGCTTTGCAAAACAGTCAAGTGCTTGTTTTAGAAGGCCAACTTTTCCTGAAATAAAACAAAAATGCACTCTAGGATCCTTTAGGCTAGGGTTCAAAATAAATGTGGAGAAGGTTACCTGTTTTTTACGCAGTTTACAGATCTGCTGCTCCACCATGGTGATCTCCCGATCCACACGGTCCATGTTCTGGATTAGCTCCTCTTTGGAGAGGCGAGAGGGAACCAAGTCAAGGTCGTGCTCCATGGGCACTGGGCTCACAGGAGAGATGGGCTCAATCTTTCCAATGGAACCGCTGCTGTGCTCCTGTATAAACACACACTCATTTAGACCTGGTAGATGCTTTATTTTGTTTGTAAAAGTTATGGTTTCAAATGGTTTTTCCTCTAATGAACATTTTCCAAACATTCACTTCAGTTTAGAATCACACCAATTCCACATACGATGACTGATGTTAATAATTCATATGAATTATCAAACACACATACATTATTCTGAAGAATTATGCTGAAGTATTTTGAGTGGTTGCTAGTAATCTGCTATTTGACAGTAAGTGTGTTTCTTATTATTATCCATCTTGAAAGCAGTTGTGCTGCTTCATATATTTGTAGAAAAGTTATAATTTTTTTCTAAACCCCGTATGTACTACATCCAAATCAGAGCGCAGATTTTTGTGCCTCATTCCGGTGCCACAAACTGAGGACACAAGGTGTGTGTTTACTGTATCTGTGCAGTTCTTATCATAAATACAATTGACAAAAGGTCACCAGGGAGCAATCGGTTTCTCATCTACTGTAAAGTTTCTGCTGCGTTCACCACTCATCACACCACAGCTGTTTCCTCCAGCAAAAATCTAGACCTTAACACGTATGAATGCATACTTTATAAAACTCATTTTATCTAAATATTAGAGTGACTTGACAGAGGTACAGTAGAAACAGTACGAATGGTTTTGTATTAAACATTGTTTTGTATCAAATAATGACCCAGATTGTAAAATACGTGAGGGAAGCACATCTCGGGAAGTGAAAGCATCCAACGAGCATGTGAATGCTTTGATGAACAATATTATTGGACAATATCTGAATCGGCCGATAATGGCTTTAAATGTAAATATCTGCCACAGCCCGATATGAAAGATTATGCTGATTTGTCTTGCTGATAAGAGGAATACATTAACTCACATGTGCACTCAGGGTGTGCTAGTGATTAGATCATGTCAGCAGTGTGGCTCATTCTTGAAGCAAAGTTTTGTCTGACTGATGATTAGACTGACTGTTTTGGATCGCTGCATGTACAGAATGACGCGTTCTGTGTATGATAGAGTAAACAATAACAGCATTGAGCAGTGGCAGCGGTGACTGCCTCCCCCAGGTCCTAACGCCCATTTGGTAATCTGTAGGGGGCACTGTTGGCCTACGTCTAATTAAATTAAAAGTAAAATAGCCTACACAAATAACATTTAGACTGTTTATGATTAATAAAGCAGCAATTGATGTCATAAAATTATGAGTATGTTTTGATTTAAGGTCAGAAGCTATAGCTTACATGGGAAAAATCACAAACATGACACTTGGCTAATATTTTATATAATATTATTTTAACTAAAATGCAATGGATAAAATAGAACATCATCAAAAAAAGGCATATAAACTAAAAATACTGATAAAAAGAGAAAACAATCTTGCACCAGAAGTCCAGAACTAACATACATTAAAATACTCCACCTTTACTAGAATCTATTACATTTTATTGTAGGCTTATTTGATGACAGAATTTTCTGTTTCGGGTGAAAAATTATTGTATTGTAATCGATACTTGACTTTGACATTTCACCTGTTAATAGTATTATGGATGTGAAATTATCATGTTTTTATTTGTTATTTTATAGGAGCACTTTTGTGATACTGCAAGATGGAGTGGATATCTTGCTTGGCTGAAAAATGCAGAGAAACCCATCTCATCATGCTGAAAAAAAAAAGAGACTAAATGTCCAGGAGGTCTAAACGCCATTAGCACACAACAACAGATTTGTATTTTTCAGATTTGTAAGTATTTTGTGGCTTTGCACTGTTTTGCTTTGACACTATGATGCTGCTTTGAAATTATGTTTTAATTGTTGTAAGAACATGTTGTTTCGATATATTGAAAACATTGAATGTGAAGACAATTTGATGCATGGAAAAAAGCTTTACAATGTTTTAATAATAATAATAATAATAATAATAATAATAATAATAGTAAAAACATTTGTAAACAAACATTGTTTTGTGGTTTTATTTTTTTACAAATTGTTATTCTATAAGTAACTGTTCTGTTACTCCTTAATTCCTTTTACCTACTCAGTTAAGAGTTATATTAACAATCAAAATAATAGTGTTAATTATTTAAATCTAAGGTAGTGTTCTTTTACTCTAAAGAGTTAGATTAACACTGATGTTGGATTAACTCCATGCCAACTCTGAGGCAGTGTTATTTTGTTTACATTTTTAAAAATGTTAATTTAACACTGGGCAGTGAGAATTATATAAACACCAGGATAGTGTTGAAATTAACTCTCACAAAGTTAAATTGACACTTGTGCTTTTGCTGTGTAACGTTACTTCTCAGAGTATCATAATAACAACAGTTTATTAAAACATTATTTTTTTTAGGAATATCACAGAATGGCACAATTTTTAATCCATGTTTTAAGTTTAACTGTAAACTTCCATTGGGTAGCACTTTACTTGTCAAATTAAATGTTTAAATATCATGATTACATTTAAATAAATATAATAAATAAATAAATAGACCTATGCAGAAATAAAATTACATTTCATACTGTACTATTATTTTTTCTTATCCTATTAAATCACGAAATATAAAAACAATCACTGTCAAGACATAATAAAACAAAGTGCTTACAACTAATTTACATGTAAATGTCACCATTACCAGAGTAGTTAATTAGAAAAAAAAAAACAATTAAGAACTGGTCATGGTTTACACTGTCATCATACTCTTGCTAAATGGTAAACACGCTTTTTTGCTGAGGTGTTCTGAGTAAATAATGTGTTATACACTGATTCTGACAGTGATGTCTGTCAGAATCACTGACCACTGAGTTCAGTGTTGGACAGATCAGCTGTTTTAACCATTCATTAAAATAAATCCGTTCAAAGGAGTCGTTAGGTCGCGAATCGGACACGATGACTGCTAAATCAGGCTGATAGGACATCGCCAAAGATAGATAATCATTAGATAATCGTTTTCAACACGGAAAACGATTTATCACTGCAAAGATTTTTATTTGTTAATTGAAAGAGTGGTTTATGTCAGCTGCATGTGTGGAACACGTCAGAGAAAAGAAGATCTTTTTGAGCGTAATTCACTCCCAGCGGTAATTCTCAGAATGTGCCACATGAAACAAGGATTCGGTCTTCCCACTTTTTACCATCACGTCAGTTGATTTTTATTAGTATGTCTGAGGGAGGGAGAGGAAAGATGGTGCTTAGTTTAAAGACACAGAGAGAGTGCACGGGGAGGGCTCTCTGCTTTTCTCTCCCTCAGTTAACATTAGCGCTATCACAAGCGCAACAGTCATTTACATCATTTACTTTTTTTTTTTAATTCATCAACCCCAATGGTATCTTATGCAAAGAACATTTTCAAAAACAAACATTCAATTTATAAAATAACCTGACATTAAAAATCCTCAAAAATCAAGAAAATAAAATAAAGACTTGCTGAACCACTTAAATGCAGTGATATTTTGACTGTTTTAATTATGAAATGACTTTTGAGTATGGCATTTCTTTCCACATAATAGCTCTTAGCTGCCATGACAACAGCTGTGGCAAACGTCTCTCCACTGTGGACATACACATGTACGTGTGTACTTGCATTTCATATCTGGTCCAGACCCATTTCATGCATGTTTCATGTTACAGACATGAATGATCCCTCAAATCACATGACTGGACTGAAAAAGCATTACTAGAGCACCCAGAACTAGAAATGACTACTAGCTCCCAAACAACTGCCAACACGCAGCAACAAGGCTTTGGGGTATATAATATATAAACAAACCCATATAATGTGAATCTTGGGCTGTCAAAGTAACACAACATTCTGTGAGCTGTAACAAGCCATTTGTGTGTGAGAGAGACCCTTCTCCTCCCTGAGCTTTCAGTTTCATGTGTATCATTGAGTGTGACAGCTCTTACATAAAGAGCACGAGAGATTTCCTCTATCCACTTTGACTTGAGTGTCCTTTCAAAAGTCCCGCTCTCAGTCTCTCACCCGAGCATGCTCAAAACCTAATGTAAATATCTTCAACAGTTTAAAGGTTTCTTCTAGTTCAGCTCCATTACTAATTAATTACTGTTGCATAATGGCTTCCACTGACACACACACAGTTCTTCCTCTAAGCCCTATATTGTCATGGCTGCTAAAAATACACAAAAGCTTCAGGTAGAAGTCATAACAACTCAACACACCTCTGGATCAGGACCTTATTCCAGCTGCACACACACACACACACACAAATTCAGAGATGCACATTAACTTAGCTGTCCTCAACACACTTTAATACAAACATTTTCCTTTAAAAAAAAAAAAAAAAAAAGCTAATTTATTCCTTTCAAGACCTGAACAATAACTCCAGTGTATTTATGCTGCACATATAAATGCTTGATAAATCTAAAAGCTCTGCTAACACAGCAAATTCAAGTGAAATATGTAGTGAATGAAAGCGGTTCTAAACTACAGGGTGCAAAAGTCAAGACCCCCTTGTTCTTAGTATTAAAAAGTACTTTTCCCATTCAGGGTCTAGTTTTACAAAATAAAATTCTTAACAGCTATTTCCTTAACTTAAGAATGAAGTTAAGAATACTTTGCATTCCCAACAACATTTTATAAGAAATTTTCTCTCTTTGCTTAAGATTTTCAAAAGACAAAACTATAGAAGAATTAGAACTCCTGAAAAGAATGTAAATCAACACTTTAAAACTCCAAATTAATTCCAAGAAATACCAGAAGGGTTGTTTCAAATGTTAACTCTCTGAAGTCGATTAATGCGTATACGCGTTATGAGGCATTTTCTCCTGATTTTAATTATACTTTCAGTTTTGATCGTACATATAAGAGCAATACAATGATCGAATCTGTAAAGGGTCTACTTTTTTTGAAAACGGACATAATAACAAAAAAACTATGCACTTATAAAATAAAGATAACAAACAAGACGTGCTGTCTGCATCCACTGTCTGCACTGATCTTCATTTACAAATGCGTCATTATAATGAACTGTAACTCCGTGAATACTCAATGAAGAGACATGAAAGATACATCTATAGAAAGTCTCATATGTATACTTTAAAACTAAACAAGTGCTGCCGAAAACAAATATTCTGTGATAAAGTAATCCATATGAAAACGATGATCGAAAGTGACGTCCGTTTTTCAAGTCTCCCTTCATTATCTTCTAATGTGATCACACCCCCGCGCTGAACGCCCTGTTCAGATTCTAATGTTTCACTGAAGCGCGTGGCCTGAATACGCCCATATAACAGAAGAAAACGCAGTGAGACTGTTCAAGTTTTTTTTATTTTACTGTTTGCTTTGCGATGAGAGGAATAAGACATAATTCACCCCAAAAAGATGTGATGTGTGGTTGAGGATTTGAGATTTGGATTTCATCAGAAAAAAAAAGAATGAAGCACTTTATTCAGCAGAGATCATAAACATGAGTAAGTCTCTTTTTATTTATTTATATACCTGTACTAGTTTTCATATAACGTGTAAACATTTTACTAGTTATTTTCCAAACTATAATTCCTGACTAAATGTATAATCAAGTTAAACAGTATGAAGTTTCAATAACACTATACAATACTATACCATTCAAAAGCTTGATGTAAATAATATAAATGTAACTGTAACAAATGTAACACAATGTTGTTCTTTCAATTTATCCCCCCTAAAAAACCTGAAAAAAATATTCTCAGCTCTTTTTAACATTAATTATAATAATAATAATAATAACAATAAATGTTTTTTTGTAGAAAATAAGATTGTTAAAAGGATTTCTGAAGGATTGTGTGACTGGAGTAATGATGCAAAAAATTAGTTTGAAAGTCAGCTTTGATTGTCCCTAATAAACTGTTTAACTGCTCCCCCAAGTGGATATTAAATTATGTTGTGGGATAATTAAATGTATTCTAAATAAACTACAAACATACAATTATATACATTTATTTTGTCCTCACATTCTTTCTTGTAACACCTCCCTCTCAGTGACACAAGCTGACTGAAAGGCTCATTATGCAGGCCTTTGCAGGGCCAGCCAAACTATGAAAAAAAGTGTGACTTATAGTCAGGAAAATATGGTAGTAAATTTGGTTACAAATAATTACATAAAATGTTCAACAGGGCCTTAGAGTAGAGGTCTTCACAGTGCACCCGAGACCCGTCGACCCCGGACCCGACCCGGGACCCGTACGGGTTCGGGTCTATATTTTAAATCATCAGCCGGGTCCGGGTCGGGTCCGAATCTATTTCCTCGGGTCCCGGGTCTGTTTAACATTGTGTGTAATACCCGTGCGATCGCCGATCGGAGTCATCGGACTCGGAGAACACCCGACCGTGATCAAAGACTGCTTGTGTTTTTTGTAACTTGCAACTTGTAAAATTAGGAAAAGAAAAGAGTGAGCCAAAAAAGAGATCTCTCTCTCTCTCTCTCTCTCTCTCTCTCTCTCTCTCTCTCTCTCTCTCTCTCGCTCGCAGACTCAAGAGTTAATACAAGTGCACACACGGTAATGCTTGCAGACTTGACACACTCATGTTTAATATATTTCAAATCAGCAACAAAATCTGAGGTGAACTGTCACATGAATGTTTTCTATTACGCTCAAATTGCGTTAAGGCATTTTAGGTTGATAAAGCTAACACGCATGTGCAGTCATGTTTCTATGGCAAGCAGTGAGGGACACTTCGACCGCCAAACCGCGTTTTACATTTTCTCCCATTTTTATAATATTATAAATGAACCGTTTAATCTTAAAGTTTTAGTGGTTCAGATTCAGACTCGATGCTGAGCAGAGAGCACAGACAGAGATCAGATGATAGTAAATAAATAATGTCAGCGGCCATGGCATTGCACGAGCGATCGTTATTATAGTTCAAAAGGCAAACAGTGTAAGTTATTATGCGAATTAACTCGAGTCAGAATGTACATGTGCACAGTAGCATTTGTCATCCGTCACCGTGACATCAAGTGGACTTTTGAAGCTGAAATAATGAGTGGATTCAGCTTGGACTTGGAATAACGAGAGGAATAACATGAATAACTTTCTTGACGGAGGATTGTAATGCATCACAGGCAGTCAGGTACAAGGAAGAGAGACGACGACTCTTTAAATTAGGTAAGACAAAAAGCTGTATTCTTCGCAACAGGTTTATTGACTTGTAATAGCAATTTAAGGTGGAATATGTGAACGTCGGGTCCAGTCGGGTCTGTGTCTTCCCGGCGGGTTGGGTCCAGATTTCAAGTAATATACGGGTCCGGGTCGGGTCCGGGTAGGCATTTCTCGGATCTACACGGGTCCGGGTCCAGCTTTTTAAATAATAGACGGGTTCGGGTTGGTTCGGTATAGTACATTACGGGTCTCTGTCGGGTTCGGGCAAGAATTTTTGGACCCGTGAAGACCTCTACCTTAGAGTTCGACCAATTTGGTGCGACAAAATTTTTAAAAAATAAAATCAGAGGTCGCAACGGTGCGACTAGCCTTTCAAGATTAAAAAAAAAAAGTCTCTGCAACTCTGAAAGTCTCCCTGTGGTTCAACAACAGACACTAGAGCCCTGCATTTCAGCCAATTTTAAAATCATAGTTCAGACGCGGGCCTGTCCTTCCGTCTGTTTTAGACTTCTCCTTACATTAATATTTTAGACATCCATCAATTAGTGATGGAAAAAAAATTGCTGCGCTGGTGGGAACAACATGAGACCGTGCTACCGTGTCTGTCAAGAGCGACTCGACAGTGTTTATTGCCCCACAGCAGCAGTTGCACCTTCATCTTCACTTACAGGGATGAACTGCCACATTGGTCAATTAAAACAGAGTTCCACAATAGAAATTTTCACAGTGTCATCCTATCAACATTTCACAATTCAAGTGATTTCCTGTCAGGGCTGTTCTGTCCACAAGAGGCTGTTCTGTTCCCATAAACAAGATTATACTGCAAATGCCAGCAGACACTGTGACTCTTCCCGCACAGTTAGACTCATCTACCGGTCTCATTGTTCCTGTGAGGAAGAGAAGTGTGCAGGTCTCTAAAGCAGTCAATAAATACCCTAAGTATTGGTTACGTGATGCACACTTGGCAAAAACTGATAGAGCCTGGTAACACCTCCAGCTGTAAAGCACCAGAAATGGATCTCACATGGTGTGAGGCAGCAGTATGTTGTTATAGAGGCTGCATATATTCCACCTACACACACACACACACAGACACCCTACACAGAGCCCCTGACCTAGAAAAGAGAGTTCCTAAGAAGTTGCAGAGTTATTCCAAACATCTGCCTGTGCCGTTTACCGTTACACCACATAAACATTCATTCCCTCACAACCCAACAAAGAAAACCACAGCTACAATGTCAGAGGTTCTGGTATTATTGACATAACTCTTTAAGATGCAATCTTTTAGAAACTCAAACCAAACAGTATCCACACACACATGTCAGTTCCCAGCACGCCTGTGTGGTGGTAAACGGCAGTGCTGGCCAGAATGATAAAAATGCAGACCAAAGGAAATAGACAGGCTGATTTATGAGGACAATAAATATGGACTGATAGTGATAATCTGCTGAACAGACTTATTATCGCTCTTCTCTACAGTTGGATTAATCCACGTACAGCATGCAGCATCCTAAACTCTGGAATAGCCTTCCTGATAATGTTCGGGGTTCAGACACTCTCTCTCTCTTTAAATCTAGATTAAGAACACATCTTCGCCAAGCATTTGAATAATGCATCTCTTAAATTGTGACTGCAGTTGCATCTGATCAAATGCGTATTCTTATTCTTTGGCTTGGGTTAAACTAATCAATTTTACTTTGTTGGAACAGCAGCTATGCTAATGATGTCTCTGTTTTGCAGTAACTAGGATATACACAAGCTCCAGTCTGGATCCAGAACACCTGAGAAGAGATGATGCTGACCCCTCAGAGGACCTCAGATGATGCCAACCCTGAATCAACAAACCGAACTAACAAATATTGCTACAAGTGTGACTGCATCAATAATTGGTGTTAATAATGTTCATCGTCTGGCTGACTACGTCTTGTATAAATCTTTCTGAAAAATCCTGTCATATGCACACAAACTGACAGTCACCACTTTTTGTGTAAAGTTGCTTTGTAATGATTTGTATCGTAAAAATAAACAAATAAACTTGAATTGAACTGAATCCTTTCTAGGCCGATCCCACAATAAACACAATGCACAAGCCTGAGGATTCAGAGTCAGGTGAAGCTCTCGTCTACCAGCGGATCTGTCTACTGTATGAGCAGATATAATAGGGTTCGCTGACGGATCCACTGATAGATGCGTGCAGCTTCTCAGTGACATTATAGTGACGCCACTCACATCATTCACCGTTGAGGAAGTAAAGAGAAGACTGAAGAAATGTGGGTATTGCACATAATCCTACTCTTATAGCGTGAAGACAGATGACGGAATGTATCATTTGCATGTATTTTTAAGTCTTGCCAACAACTTTGTACCCGGAGTCTGTGTATTCAGACATTGAGGAAGCATATGCTGCTGGCATTGATCGACGTGGATTGGTAAGTGAAGCTTATGAGAAAATTATAAATGTGAATAAAATAGTCAGACTCTGTGTTTCGGTTCGAAAAACCAAAGTTTCACACACTTATGTGGTATATGTGCATTGTACACGTGTTTAAGTGCGTATTTGCATGCATGCGTTCATGTTTGCTTGTGTAACAATCACCTAGTAGAGATTCATTGCTGTAGATCACAATCTCTACAATTCACTTGAAAAAAAGACCGCAAATGATTTAAAGGTCAATCACAACATAAAAACATCAGATCACCCACCCATACATCTGGGTATTAACATTTATGCTGATGCCCCATCTGGGGAAGAAGAAAAAAAAATAGCAAACCTTTGCCATTTCCTCAGCTCCGCACACATTGAGGGACTGACGATGGGTTGAGTGACGAATAAGAGAATCCGCCCCAATGTCCAAGCGAGAACGCTTTATCTCGGAGTACTCTACTTCTGAATGGCTGCTGGGATCATGTAGGTAAATGTGTTCATATCGAATGTGGGGCTCTTGACCTCTGCAGGGGAAGAAAAGAGCAGGAATTAAATGAATAATGGTTCTGATTCTCTTCAGAAATAATGTCAGGATTAAAAGGTTAATGAACAAGCTTCACCTTTTTACACAAAGTTGACATTTAATAGCAGTTAACATATCAGAACAACCTACCTTAGATGGGTGAATAAAATTCCAGTAATACAAAACTCTTTAAATTCATAAGGAGGGAAAGACTTGACTTAATTCGCTGGGAATTAACAGGAACATGAAAAACATGGGTGTTTCATACCAGAATTGGCGGTTTAATTTTTTTTTACATCAACTAGCAACAAACTATTGACAAGATTTTAGTAAGGCTGCAATACCTACAACAGCTGACTTTAAATTTAAAAAGTCATGATGTATATATTCAAACAAATGAGGGGAAAATACATGTCTAATAAAATCTACAAGATAGAATACAGTGACTTGGATGACTGAGAATCCCCATAGAAATACTAACAGCAGAGCTAAACATCCATTAAGGATGGGCCAAATCAAACACCCAGTAATACAAGAGCAGTCAAGACAAGACAGGTCAGGATGTCATTTCCATTTCACAAATAATCTGCTAAGTACAAGCCACCTAGACTGAAGATGAGGGAAACCATGGCAGTATTTCAGTGCTGTGGAGGCAACAGTGCCATGCAATGCTTGGTATAGGAGTGATCCTATTGTAACACGAGAGTGCGAAAAGTAAACCAGCATTGATGGCAGTTGACAGAGTGAGAGTTATAAGAGGAAAAAGAAGTACTTGACCAGTATATATATATATATATATATATATATATATATATATATATATATATATATATATATATATTTAAAGTTGCATAATTAGCCTGTATAACCACTGGTATTTCATTAAAAAGAAGACTCTGTTCTTGATCTTCATGAGAAGTGGTTTTATTTAATTTAAACAAAGGCATGTTGTTTGTCACCGCAGTTAAATTGGTGTCTATCATGATAAAACCTTAATGTCAAACCTATATAATGAGTTTGGAAATTTTGGAGAAATGCTTAATAAATGCATAACACTGTAACTTAACCCATTAGATTTAAGCCAACTAAATTTACTGTAGATTTAATAGACTAAAAGGCAACGATCTTGGGTGGTGCTCCAAGGGCATGTAGGATACTCCACAGTAAAGTGTGGCAGACGGTGTCAAAGGCAGCCTTCAGATCTATGAACACGATGTAGGGCTGGACGATTGATCAAAACCGAAATTTAAAAGCATACTACCGCATGTGTAGCCACATGACTCTGCTCTCCAGTCAGTGGCATAAAAGCAAAACACGGAGGTGAACGCCGGTTCAACACACAGTGATGGTGCGTGAGCAGTGAGCCTTGCGTCTTCACTAAATTTTGTCAGTTTGTTTTATGGTTTGGACATTCAAGCGATTAGATGATCGGATGTGTATTATTATATCGATTATATGCACTGTGGCAGGAACACTCATATAAACAGTAGCTGAAGATCACACGCACAGAGGAACGCAGAAACTAGTTGCCAACGCTGTCCTGTGATTTATCACTAAAGTAGCTTAGAATCTCAAAACTTATTATAGCATGTTTGTGTGCAGCGCACATGAAGTACAAGCACGTGCACAGAGAGTAGCGGTCGGCGGTCGTGCTGCGGGTTCCCGGTTTGTGTCCCTTCTCAGACTGTTCTGTGTATTTTAACTGTAGAAAAGGTTGTTCCTAGTCGAAACTACGATACAAAAAACTACATCAGTATATCATCTAAACGCAGACGTTTTTGTCTTATGTGAACATAAACAGATGAGAAAGAAAACACGTGCAGTATTTTTGCTTAAAGAGACAACAGCCTAATAAACGTGCTGCCTTTCATTAAAGGGTTAGTTCGCCCAAAACTGAAAATGATGTCATTAATAACTCACCCTTATGCTGTTCCAAACATGTAAGACCTCCTTTTATCTTCGGAACACAGTTTAAGATATTTTAGATTTAGTCTGAGAGCTCTCAGTCCCTCCATTGAAGCTGTGTGTACGGTATTCTGTCCATGTCCAGAAAGGTAAAAGAAACATCATCAAAGTAGTCCATGTGACATCAGAGGGTCCGTTAGAATTTTTTGAAGCATCGAAAATACATTTTGGTCCAAAAGTAGCAAAAACGACGACTTTATTAAGCATTGTCTTCTCTTCCGTGTCTGTGTGAGAGAGAGTTCAAATCAAAACAGGATATCCGGTTCGCGAACGAATCATTCAGTCCACCAAATCGAACTGAATCGTTTTAAACGATTCGCGTCTCTAATACGCATTAATGCACAAATGACTTAAGCTGTTTACTTTTTTTAATGTGGCTTACACTCCCTCTGAGTTCAAACAAACCAATATCCTGGAGTAATGCATGCACTCAAACAGTATCTGACTGAACTGCTGTGATGAACACCGAGCCAAGCCAGATAACGAACAATAGATTGACTCGTTCACGAGTGAAGAACCGGTTGCATCGGTGTTCGGATCACCAGTAGTTCTTTTGGACAGTTCGATTCAATAAACTGGTTGAAGAAAATGGTTCACCGGTTCTTTTGCGCTCTACGTAATGGCGTCATTTGCGATGATTGCCCTTGATTCAAGCCTTCGGTTTACCCACGCCCATAACACTAGCACAGAATCAGTTCAGAATCAATCACCAAAAGAATCAGTTCAGTTCAGACGCTCTGTGTGTCGGTCTGCTTCACGCTGAATCACACATGCGCAGTGTCATCAGCTCCTCGGTTCACGAATCGGACGCGTCTGACAGAAACGGTTCTTGACTCGTGAACGAGTCAATGTTTTGTTCGTTATCTGGCTCGGCTCGGTGTTCATCTTCAGTTCTCTCTTCACAGCAGTTCAGTCAACGTACCGTTTGAGTACATGATATTGGTTTGTTTGAACTTAGAGGGAGTGTCAGCCACATTAAAAAAGTTAATAGCTTAATTAATTTGTGGATTAATGCACATTAGAGATGCGAACAGTTTAAAACGATTCAGTTCGATTTGGTGAACTGAATGAATCGTTCGCGAACCGGATATCCAGACTGCTTTGATTTGAACTCTCTCTCACACAGACACAGAAGAGAAGACAATGCTGAATCAAGTCGTCGTTTTTGTATTTTCAAAATGTATTTTCTATGCTTCAAAAAATTCCAATGGACCCTCTGTTGTCACATGGACTACTTTGAAGATGTTTTTCTTACCTTTCTGGACATGGACAGTGTACCGTACACACAGCTTCAATGGAGGGACTGAGAGCTCTCAGACTAAATCTAAAATATCTTAAACTGTGTTCCGAAGATAAAAGGAGGTCTTACATGTTTGGAACATCATAAGGGTGAGTTATTAATGACATAATTTTCATTTTTGGGCGAACTAACCCTTTAATGTTAATCAAAGAACAAAAGAAAATCATTCAGTGATCTTGATTGAATATATTTTTATTTATAAAAAGAAAACTATGCAGTGTTTTTAAACCTTTAATTACAGATTCTGTACCTGAAATTTTGTTTAGTTGTATTTATGATATTTCTAATTGATTAGTTTGTTTCGATCTTATTACTGACTTGTCTTTAACACTTTAATATTTGAAATTTATATTAATTTAGTTGTTTTTGCTATGGTATTTTTTTTTAATCACAGGCAAAATTGCAGTGTTTTGTAGGCTGCTGATTTTTGCTCATGTTATTCAGCTGCAATAGAATGCTTTGTAAAAAGTTTTGACATCTAGATGTTTGACTTTTATATTTTTTTTATATTGGATTTTTTATCTTATTGGAAACGAAACTAGGAATCGATAAGAATTGGAATCAATAAAATTCAAACGATACCCAACCCTAGTAAGAAATGTTATGAACACAGATAAAATAACTGCTGATAGTCAATCATATTTATAGTACAAACCTTGTCATTGAACTATGAGGGCAAAAAAAAAAATCGTAATTGAGGCAAAATGTTCAATTAATCAAGGTTTTGATTTTAGGCCATAATCGTCCAGCCCTAACCCGATGTAAAGATGGTCATCTAGAGATTCATCTAGACATATATAATACAAATTAATGACAGAAAATAACTGGCCAAGCAGGGTCTGCAAAGCAAAACATTTAAGAGCCAAAAAAATTTTATCTGCCAAACTACATAATTTTTTTTATTCTGATTTATTGAAAGAACAGATGCCATTTATATCACATGATATATCAAAAACAGGCACAAAAGAGAAATAAATATTTAGCCTAGTGTCTTTCACTAATAAAACACAAATAGATTTTACTTCAAAATATCATCTTTTGCAGTGCTTCTCAATTTCAGCAGAAAGACAGCAAACTGTGTTGCGTCTGGAGTGTTCACGTTCATTTGTGTCTCTGCACTGATGAGGTTCACTGGTGTAACTAATCTACACCAGAGCAAAGGTAATACATACATAAGCAAAAAGCAATGTATGAAATGCTTGAATACACACACTATAACCGAAATCCCCCAATTTCAATGGGCACTTGGCACTTACATAATCACATCACACTGCAGCTTTCATACATGCTCTCCCTCTTTCTGTGAGTGGGCAAGATAATCTGATCTGCTGGCAGGATGTGTCACACACAGAGTCACACACACAATGAGAGCAAGAAAGACAGACAGAGAGAGGTTTAACTGCCCCCTGATCTCATTCTGAATTGAGGACAGATCATGTGTGCTGAATGTTAGAGCTACTGTAGAGGAACTTTGCCCTTGTACTGCTGTAATGCTTTCTATTTCTCCTTTTCTGCCATTATTCCCTTTCACTGTCAGTCTTTCACTCACACATTTACCCACCCTCTTCACTTCCATCCATCTTGCTTTAATCTCCCTCTATCCCTTATTATCTGTCTCTTTCTGTAGAGTAGATGATAAAAGATGATAAGACCACAAATCACCTTGTCAGCCCCTGTCACTTATGTCAGCACAAAACAACAAAAAGCTAAAAGGACCAAAGAGAGCATAATTTACACAGCCAAAACTAGATCAAAACTGTTGTGGAATACAGTGTATTTTCACTCCAAGTGTGTTTGATTCTTTGCTTCATATCATGCAGCCATCTATACTTCTTAAAAAATTCACTTTCGTTTGTAGAACATTTGATTACGTATGCTACAAGTTCACAGTTCTGCAGTGGGAAAGGAAAGGATGTGGAACAGCAGACAGAAACATCTTCCACACACAAACACTTTAGTATTCAAGTTAATCCATCCTACCAGCAGCTCTCTGTATCTCAGGGGGTGTTAGTCCATCTCCTATGAGAACAGCCAGCCCTACTGTACCAGGCTCATTATACAGCTGAGCTCACACAGACACACACATCCACACACACCACATTCAGCATTCAGATTGAGGAGAAACACAATCATTCCCAATACGCCCACCCACATATTCAACACTATAGCCGTGTTTTCGCCACTGGAACTTTACCCAAGAACTAGGGACTTTGGGCTGGTACTCCATGTGGTTCCACAGAAGGAACCAGGATCGAAAAAAAGTTAAGGATAAAAAAAACTGCCCCTCAGAAAGTCTGCTGGTGAGGTAGTACTTTTTTTAAGGTCCGGAACTTTAAGGGGCGCGACTTGGGTGCTAAACATCCTGATTGGTTGAGTTGGCAGCATTATGATTTCAACCACCATTTATTCTGATAATTTTCTAAATATTACTGTTATCGTGTCATGAAATGTAGTTTTAAAAAATATCTAAAGAACTATATACAGGACTATTTGTCCAGGCCTAATGCTTCACTTGAATGAGAGTGAAACTTTACTTCAGTGTTGGCCATTTGCTGTCACAGCCTTCTGACACAATTGTGAAGGGCTAAGCAATAGGTTGTGGGCAAAATGGGGAGGACATAAATGGAGAGGACTGAACAAATGAGATCTCAGTGCAAGGCAACTGTGGCAGCCACAATATATTGTTTGTTTGTGAGCATGTTTTGTACCTTTCACTTCCTGGTTGAAATTCAGACAGAAGGGATGGCCTGCGACGGTGCTGGGCCAGGGATCCATGGGACAAATGGGAACCATAGTTCCGAGCATGAGGATGGTAGTCCACAAGTCCACCAACATCCTGAAATAAAAAATATATATTAATTTCACATACTCACATAATTAAACTGTATAATGTGACTACAGAAATTTAAGATTAAATGCAGATGTTTCCAGATTTAATCATGCTTTTTATGAAATGAAAATCAGAAAAATATCCCAGATCAGTGCTAAATGCTCAGAGCAATTAGCCAAAATCTTTGGTACTCAACCCAAAGCTTACAGATTTTATACAGCCCTTTAGCTTCGGCTTAAAGTCTTACTTTTTGCATGAAACCGTTCACGTCATATCAGTAATCCACCTACTCTGGAAACTAATCCATCCACGAAAATGAACTTTAGTCAAGAGTCTCAAACTCTGAAGTGTTACAAAGTTACTAGCTATATTGCTAGTTTAGGCTAAATTCTATTAAAGGGGTCATATGATGCAAAGTTGGACTTTCTCTTTGAAATGTTACAAGCTGTTCGTGCATAGGCAAGATCCCTAAAGCTGCAAAGTCTGAAACCCAAAGAGATATTCTATTTAAAAGTTAAGAATTGTCAACGCCCTCCTAAAACGCCTCGTTTAACAAGCCCACACATGTCATCACTGTGTGGGAAGATTTGCATTGCACTGCCCAAATGTCTGACTCACAGCCTGCATGTTTTCATAATTAAAGAATTTGACACTGATGATTCAAACGCGAGTTCTGAGCAATGCAGAGTAGCGCATGTTGTTTGTCGTTTCTCCGATCACAAATGGAAATGGTTTTATGTTTATGCGGCTCGATACACAACACGTCGTTTGTTAAGGGTTTTATTGATTTTGTTTCATTGTGTCGAGACACGGCATTACAGGATGGTATGAGGCATAACATTTCCATCACACGCTGTAGGTATTCGGCCAATCACAATGCACTGGATAGCTGGCCAATGTACACCTCGCTCATCAGAACAATAAGCTTTGTAAAAATCTATGCATTTCAGAAAGTTGGGGCATAGAGGAGAAACAATAATGTACAGTATGTGGAAAATAATGTGTTTTTTTTACCTTAAACTGCTTAAACACATTTTATTACACCAAATACACAAAATAATTTTTTATTTTTAAGCAACGACATATGACTCCTTTAAGACAAATATTAAGGATTATCAAATTTTTGGCATCAAATGGTATGAAAAAATATAAACATCTGCTTTGTGTCAGACAAAGGACATATTCCAACATGAACAAAGGTTTTGTTCCACTTGGCTCATGAAGTGACTAGGATAAGTACAACTGATTTAGAATTTCTGTGTCGGTAATAATACTGCTGGATTAAGAGGATGGTTGAGGGTCAACTCTTACATGATAATCTTAGGTAATGCAAGATAATCCTTTATTACTAAATTCTGGCAAACTATAACAACATACAATAAATAACAGTCAGTGTAACTGAGTTTTTCTTAGCTCACAGGTTAAAGTCCCAGGTTACAGATTAGTGATACATAAAACGCATTTTTCTGAAAGATTTATAGATTTAAAAAAAAACTGAGGTTTTGTTGTGTAGTCAGTGCAGTACCGTATGGGCTCTCAGCTGCAGAGGAAGGGTGGCAGAACTGGGAAGGTGACGAGCGTCCACAGCCCTCCGACCCTGAGGCACTGGCTGAGGGTGCGAGGACATGCTGACGATGCAACTTCCTCTACACACTAAAAACGGGTGTTGTCTTGTCACCAACACTGTGCATCATGTGGCGTTGAGTCCTCACAGTCACCGACCTAGAAGGAATGAGAGTGAAAACACTGCAGATTAATTATTAATAATAATAAATAGTTGTTAACACAACAATCAATCTGTGGAGTAAAACTAAATTGTGGGCAAAATCAAAGTGTGTGCACCAAACATCAGAAAGCCAGGATAAGCAACTGAGAGTTTGATGACAAGAGAGAGAAGTCCTAGCCACCACCTGCTGCTGACTGGATACATATCG
This sequence comes from Carassius auratus, assembly GCF_003368295.1. Taxonomy (NCBI): domain Eukaryota; kingdom Metazoa; phylum Chordata; class Actinopteri; order Cypriniformes; family Cyprinidae; genus Carassius; species Carassius auratus. The sequence goes on along the minus strand of NW_020523831.1, from coordinate 283,753 downwards.
GCACACTGTGTGAATGAATGGATCGCTCCGTATCCTGCTCTATACCCTCTTCTTTTTCATTCTCTCTTTCTATCCTCATTAAGGCAGCTGGTGTGCTCTGCTGTATGATACTCCCTTTTTCACAGGTACAGCAAAAATACACAGAATGGCTAAACCAAGTTAATGCTCAAAAGTCCCTTTAAGTCAAGTCTGTTCACTCAGCAACTATATTGGTAACATCCCTGGGTAGTAGGGGTGGGCGATATCTCGATATTTACAATATATAGAGATATTTTTTTATTGAAAGATATTGATTTCATCGCAAACTGCTTCACAAATATTTATAACTTGACCTGAAGGACAGGTCGGCCGCCTCAGTCTGCCCGGTGTGTGTGTGTGTGTGGAGGAGCTGCCTTGAAATTAATCATTGCATAAATGCCTTGCGATGCGGACATATAATAATATAAACAGTAATAAACAGTAATAGACCATTGCTTGACAGTGCTTCCATTCACTGTTATTTTACTCTTTTACTTTAAATATGCTTTCATTTCTGCTGTTTGGAATGCAGTAACGTATTAGATGCACGAAATTCACGGATATAATTGAATACATTTTATATAATCATGATGCATCCACCGAGACAGTTGAGAAAACATCAGTTGAACTAAAATGAAACTGCAGCATAAAAGTATTTAGCCAAATTTCACATTTACATGTATATTTACATTAAAATGGATTTCTAGCTACTAGGGGCTGTGCTGATAGAAAATAGTATTGTGTATAGACAATAGTCAGATAGCAGATGTCTTTGTCGACAGTCAAGACGATAAAAATTTAATATTTTGATGTTAAATTATTATTACTACGTGGCCTATTATTATGTAAATTGTCTGCTGATATAAGGTATTTAATTGCACTTGAATCAATTAAATGAAAAGTAATCTGAAATGAATGGCCTATTACATTTACATTTATCCATTTAGCTGACGCTTTTATCCAAAGCTATATATGTCCGAGGTCGCACGCCTCTGGAGCAACTAGGGGTTAAGTGACTTGCTCAGGGACACATTGGTGTCTCAGTGGATTTGAACCCGGGTCTCTCACACCAAAGGCATGTGTCTTGTCCACTGCCAACCCCACCCCACTGTATACGAGCCTATATGCGAGCAATATTTTAACTGTGCCCTCACTAACTGAGTTTAATGCCACAGTTATGTTAGAACACATCTCATTCTTGTTTTTGTTAACTCATTGAGTTAGTTTTTCAGTATGTTTGAAAGTATATTATTTAGATTAGTGTAGCTTCCACGCATAGGGCTGTCACGATTAAGAAATTTGGCTGATGATTAATTGTGTAAAAATAGTCACTGTTATTGCGATTTATTGTCTGTTTTAGGGTTTTAGCGATTATGACAATTATGGCGATTATTATGACTGTCTTTTTTATGGCTTTCATTAGATAATTGTGATTCATTTAAGGGTTCAGTAAATAATTATGATGTTATCTTTTTATCTTCGTATTGTAAAGTCTATGTAAAGCGCTTTGAGTGCCTAGAAAAGCGCTATATAAATGTAAGGAATTATTATTATTATTATTTTGCAGTGTAAGATTACATACAGTATTCCAAATTCTAAGATCCAGCAATAAAAATCCAACACCAGCACTATTCTTTTTCTACACCACTACAGAATATCAATACTGTGTTTGTGGAACTAATGGTCACTCTTTATTAAACACTTTGTTAAACATAATCCACTAAATACTTACTTCCTCATTACAGAGTAAAATGTGTTTGTATAAAAATATATAAGCTATGAAATTAAACTAGCTGACTGTATAATTTAACAGCAAAAACAGTATCTTAAAAAAAACTTTGGTGCACATTATACAATTTGAATATTTTTATTCTGTTAACTATTTGAATTCTTGCAAAATACATTCATGAAAATAAGACCAAAATCATGAGAAAAAAAAGGCTTCTAGTAATATTTGTGAACAAAACTTTGCTAATGTGAAACGCTTCAAACCGTGCAGAGGTTTTGCAAAAACACCACAAACAAGTGAGATCTACAGAGTTTGCAGAACGTTACATCAGCAGCCTTTCAAGAACCATCACGAGCATTTCCCGCAGGGTTGCTTTGTAACATGAAGCCAAGTATTGTGACTTGTTATGTATAGATACGGACCTACTTGTTTACCCCATGATTTACTCACCCTCAAGCCATCTTAAGGGTATATGACTTTCTTCTTTCAGACAAATACAATTGCAATTATATAAAAAAATGGCTTGGATCTTCCAAGCTTTATAATGGCAGTGAATGGTGGGCGAGTTTTTGAAGCCCAAAAAAGTGCATCCATCCATCATAAAAAGTACTCCAAATGGCTCCAGGGGGTTAAAAAAAGACCTTCTGAAGCAAAGCAATGCATTTGAAAATATTTGTAATTAAAACTTTATGATCTGTAATCTCTAGATTCTGCTAACTGTCATATTTGCTTTCACGAGAGAGTGTTTCAGCAGACGACGTAGAACATTGTGCTCCCTTTTTAATCAGTAAAAAGCTGACATCTCTTCATCACGATCAAAAAAAAGCTTTGATATAATACAATGAATAAATGCACAATTAACGTCTACACTATAACAAGAGAATTCAGCAGCACAGCATTGAGTGAATTCTAACTTAAACATCACTGAATGGCAATAGTGTTCCAGAAATCAAAAGATGTGTCTATGATTGGATTGCTCAATGCTGCAAACGTGAAATAAATAGAAATTTTGCCTATGTTTGTACCTGTTAATCATTTTTCTATTAGTTGTTCTTGTTGATTTTGTGCAATAAATGAACAGCAATTTATTTATAATTAAATATTATATGTTTTAGATATTTATATTCTACGGGACTCCCTCAAATCATTTTATTCTCCCGCATTTGGGCTGTGCAATTAATCACATGTGATTGTCATGAGATGCCCATGACACTCGCATAGGATTATCTGCACAGCCCTAGAGTAAATGATCGGGTAATTTTCATTTTTTGTGAACTAACCCTTCAACTACAGCACAACTACCTGTAATAGCCAATGAGAGAGAGCAAGCGTCACCTACCGGTTGTTGTGTGTTTCTATAGCGGAAACTTGGCAGCCACAAACATGCCATGACAGTAGAGTACATAGAAAGAACATCACCCATATTATTATTATTTTTTTTATTTTTTTCTCACTGTACAACAGAATGAGCGCAAGGAGAACCAGCCGACAATGTCAACTGTCTTCCATGTGTTTTTCTTCTCAAGTCAAACTAACAGGCAGTTCTAGTTAAAAATCAAAGAATAGCCCTTTACACTCTGGCTTATGATAAACGGGAAGACACACTCTGCACACAGACATGCTTCTCTGAAATGTATTTTCCCCAGTGGCTGCTGTGTGTCATTATAAACCTCTGCCATCTCAAGGGGCCCCACAGCTTCTTTCAAATTTCCATGTAAGAGAAATCGGTCACTATAGATGAACACTGAGTGTTGTCAAATACTTTGACATTAAAACAAGGAGTCAGGTCCTCTTCTACTACACAAAGGGTGGCAAGATACCATCCGCCTTCCTTTCTGTCTGTCACTGAATGATTTACATTGAAACAGCAGTAGAGTGTTTTACTGAGCTGGGTATATGTGTGCTGAGGGAGAAGACTCAACAGTGCAGGAATGTTTGGATCTCTGAGGAGGAACAGAAAGCTTTTGTCATCCTGAAGGAACTTTGTAGACTCACACATTCACATGAACACACGGGCAGGATCAAATCAATCACACATAACTCACAGAAAACACGTCGGATGCGTGTTCCTTGTTTTTGCTGTAAGACTACTTCTTTAAGAAAACTTTTCAATTTAATGTTTATGCTCTGCATTGGTTATAAATGATAATGAAGATTACCACAGTGCGTACAAAAAATGGGCTGCACAATTCTGGATAAATTGAGAATCGAGATTTTTTTGGTCTCATATAGAGATCATGATTGTCCCACAATTCTGAACTAAATAAAATAATGTGTGACAAAATGTTATTGCTGCAGTCTAATTAAACCTAATTAAAAAAGTTTTTTTTTTTGTTTGTTTGTTTTGAACAGGCGTCACACAGCAACTGCAGCTTCGGACATACACGCATAACAGCAAATAATACTTCTGCACAATGTTTCTCTTTTTACAACAGAAATGTGAATTCTGGCGGTATTCAGTCTCATTCAGTTTCGGGCTTGAATCGCCTAGGGCTGTCAAAATAGCTGAAAAACTAAAATTGAATTTTTTACTTAAATATGATCAAAATTCAAATTGTATTCGAATTTAAAATGCATAATTTCAGTTAGGGTGAAGTCGTATCGACGTATCGAATACAGCACTATAGTTTTCAATCACTCTCTCTTCATGACATCCTGGCACACCAAAGTATTTAGCTTGTCACTGACTCTGAATCTCATACATAAGAACGTTCAATAAAAGCAGGTGGTTATTACAATTACAGTTACAGTTAACCTTTGCATTATGGGTTTAATCACATTCTCATCGACAGTCTTCACAGACCAGCCTTCCATAGAAGAGTTACGGAGAATGAAGATTTATTTAAAAAGGAAGACATTGTGTGTGAAGTGCACGTGTCTAGTTTGGCTGATCTACTGGCACAGTATGAACGGTGGAACTCTGGAAACAAACTTACCACTGTTTTCTGGCATCATCAAGCTTTGTGAATGAAAAACTACAACTACTATGATAGACGGAGAGAGAGACTGGGAGAGAAAGTGAAAGATAAGAAAAGAGGAAGAGAGAAAAGATCACTGAAAGACTTGGGGAGTGGAATGAAAAGGAAAAGAGGAGATATCTCTCTATAACAGAGAGAAAGAAAGACTAGACCCTCAGACAGAAGGGGAAACACATGCCCTGGCACAGATACAGACACCCACAGGCAAGCTCATGGCCGCCTGCCAACAGCACAAATGAACTCACTTACCCCTCGCTCTCTCTCTTTTTGCTTGTTCTCCCTCTTTCAATCACAGCGCTCACTCATTCCCAACCCTTTCTTCTCCCTTTCTAGGAGTGGTTGGCTTTTGTATGATCTCTCTCTCCCTTTCTTTCGCTCCACCTCACTATTGCGTTATATCTCTCTCCCTACCTTTTTCCACCTCTCGTTCTGCTGATAAACACATGGGAAGCTTGAAAGAACTGAAAAAGAAAAACAGTGCTAACTGCCTTGCCATTAACCACTGTGTATTTCTATCTCACACACATTTTAGGTTTTGACATCTTTTATTGACTCTTATAAAAGCTGAGCCCAGGTCTTCTGTCTGTCATGATGGATGTAACAAATGAGAGGGCTGGCAGTTCACGTTATGCTGGAAGAAAGGCATTAGCTGAGCCAAGATCAGGTCCCTCCTGCTGGCCCAGTAATGTCAGAGACAGCATGAGGTGGGTCGGCCGAGTGTGCGTTCCCATCCATCTGCATCTCCACTGTCTACGCCACAACATCGCCCATAATCCCACACCACAAAATGCCACTTCAATCAGCGCTGTCATTATCACTGCTAATTTCCCACCTTCAGCATTTAAGATAGAATGTTCAGTCTGGGTTTTAGTTTGAATCCGACACTCTCCGTGAAGCATGCTGTGTATTAATAAGCGCACCACATTTAGACTGTACAAATGTTGTCGATATAATTTCTTTCCTCTGAAGACAGGTTGTATATCATCCTCTGGTGAGAAAGGAATGTCTTTTGGCAGGAATATATACTTAGATGGACAGCTCTTCCTTCTCATTTGGTCAGTAGGGATTTTTCTTATTCAACCTTTCTGCCAAATGGACCTTTTGGTTCCAGGATGCAAAAGATGGCTGATAAAAATCAGATATTAGACTCAAAACTAGATTATTGATTGTATATTTGTGAAGCTGTCTATATGAAAGCGCTCAATATAGCATACATTGTTTCATTCCTCCTGACCTCCAGAAGCAATGCTAAACACTAGTGAATAATCGCAGCGCCAGCTAGACAGGTCGAGAAAGAAATATCAACAGTCACGTCATGACGTAAACTAGGATGCAAGAATATAAACCACAGCAGCTAGATGCCCAGCCTCTTTGCACTTTCTCGCTTATTATAGGTCACTGATTCGCACGGTCACATGCAGCTTACCTGAGTTGTGAGGATTCGCCCTCAAAAGCTGTGACAGAAGGCTCTGCATCCATCATGATGGATGTGTGGATTCCCTTTCTTCATTAGGTGAGTACACACTATTGCATTTGATTATAGTGTCGGAGATACCCTGTACTTCACAGGGTTTCGACTACGCTTACACAGCGCTTACCCATTAACATATTCATCCATGTTTTACCATTATTTCAAGCCCGAAAGGGGAACAGAGTCGTGTGACAGAAATGTGTTTGTAGTACACAAGTCATGGAAGCTTAAGACAGCTGACTCTGTGAACACTGTGTGACCTTGCTCACTACTGCTCACAAGCACAGTGACTGCAAGCAGAAGAGGTTATTGTGCCTACACTGGGCCTGTTGTGAACATGACAGACTGTACTTCCCTTTTCCAGTTCTCCCCCCTCTGTACCACCCCTTCTCTCGCCTTTCCTCCCTCTTTCCCCTCTCATCTGACCTTTCCATTGTTCTTTCAGCCAGTGGCCCCTGTAGGTTATTTGGGGTCACGATGTAGGGCAGCTGTCTGACCTCTGCGACGAGCTAGGAATAAAAACACCCTCCCCATCCTAACACAGTTAAAGCTCTCTATACTGTCTACATTCCTGTTTCACTTTAATCCCTGGACTCGAGTCAAATCCTTACAGCTCTGAGCAAAAACTACATTCAGGGCGATGAATGCTTATATCCACCTTCAAATCAGATCATCAGCCATCTGCCATCCAACACTAATGATAAACAACAACATAACTCATGTTTAAGGAATTTTCTGAAAGGTTGTCAAATGGGAAAGGGTCAATAAACTATATGCTCAGTAGGGCTGAGCGATAATTCAAAATAAACTGAAACTGCATTATGACTTAGAGCAATTTTCTTATCACTAATAAATAAATAAATAAATAATGCACACTGCATGTCTCAGAGTGAAATAAGGCATTCTGTTCTAACATGAGAGCAGCTCATTATCCGCTGGTTTCCAGAATCTTGGTTTGCAGTTGGCCTAAATGCTGAACATACAAACACAATCTCTGTATCTGCTCTCACTTTGGGTCACTTTACATTTGGGATTGTGTTCCCAAGCCATTGCTTGCACAAACTTCAAGGACTCCATGACGTTTTCCATCAAAATAAAAGTTTCTTATTTAACATTCATAAAAGAAGTAATTAGGGTAGCCACATATTTTTTTTTTTTACATATTTCATTAAGTTAAATTTAAATATTTTAGTGGTAGTAATAATAATAATTATTATTACTGTTATATATAATCACAATTTGGCCAATTGTGTATATGTTTTTAATTATGAAATTAAATTTTATTTATCAAAAAGCAGTTTAATTAATTAAAATTATGAAACTTATAAAACTTAACATCAATATATTAAAAGTTTAACAAAGAAATACATTTTTAGGTCTCTGCAAAATAAGTCAAAAAATTCTCACATTCTGTCATTTATTTTTACTATAGCCCTATAAAAAAAAAAAAAAAATGTATCCAAATAATTCTGTGCTGTGTTGTGTATTTACATTTTTCTGGTTATCAAATGAAGACAAAACAGTCATTTATTTGATCTTTTAATCAAATGAAAACAAACTTTATTTCTGGTAAAGAAAGGGGGGTGCCATATCGATACTTTTACAGTGGTACCGGTGCCTAAACAGTGCCTGAACCAATACTTACTCTAGAGCCCCTTTCAATAATGTGTCCCGGCAATTGTTCCCAGGTCGCTAGATTATGCCCTTTCACACTGCCAGTGATTACCCGAAATAACACCCTTTACAGCAGTGGTTCTCAACCTTTTTTTTCCAGCAGGCCACACTATGGTCCAGTGCAAGTCTCTGGGGCCGCACACATATAATTTACATATCACGTTAACAATACAAATCAACCTGATTTATAATATTATAGCCTAAATATTATTATATCTAATCTATTACATTCATTAAAATAAATAAATAATTCTACTCCCCATAAATAAAGCACCTGATGCTGTCGGGAGCTAACCAATTATGTGAGATTCAGCTCGAAAGGAGTAACAGCAAAAAGAAGTTGCGATTGTAAAGCCTGTGTTATACTTTCCGCAAGAGCAATCCAAACACGGACACGGCCAGCGTGGACTCAGACTTCAATTTATACTTCTGAATGCTCAGGCTGATGGTTCGCTCTGCAACAAACATGTGAACTAACAATTTCCCAGAATTATTGCACATCGCTGTCTTTATATTCATTTATTGATGGATTGCACAGGTTCGAGTAGCAATGAGCTTCTTCACACTACCTGAACATGTGCAATTGTGCTTTTGAAGCCTACTGACCACACGCATGTGTCCACGCGGTCGTCTGCTAAGAGCCTCGGCACACACTCTCTCCGATGTCGATTTTTACATCATGCCTACCTAGCGGTCCATAGTGGACTCGCGGACACAAAGTTTAAAAGAGGCTTTAAGATGCAGCATGACTTGATGTGAGAGAAAATGTAACCTATGTTAATCCAAATATGGAAATCACTTTCAAATGTAATAATATGAGGTTCTCTCCAGAGATGTTTTGCCACATTTCTTCAATTAAGGATTGCCACATAGTATATGGTGTTATTCGCCTGAACTTCTTCAAGTGAGTTGCGGGACAAACAAAAAAATTTTAAATCAGAAAATTCTGTCCCACAAATCATGCAACTTTTTTTGTCAACAAAAAAAAAAACGCTTTGAAAAACAGTGGCATACTAACATTCAGTACAGATTTTAAAGCTACAGTCCAAACCACGGGAAATACAACCAATCCCCTCTGTTTTGGTGTTCTGTAACACTAACCGCACATTAACTGCATACTGTATTAAAACCCGACATCCTGAGTAACATAGTATTTTCCCTCTGCTTTCAAATACATACATCTCTTACCCCTCCCCCATTTCTTAAAACACACATGAGCACAGACCAACCCCTACTGACCTGTATATCAATTACTAGACCATATTCAGCACTCATGTTTTGACAAAAACCAACATGACCACAAAGAAGATCCCCAAATAGCACATGTGAACTCAACCAGAGTGTAAATGAACATCTAAAACAGGCCTACAAAAGAAGAAATACAGTTATTATATGCTCATATGCCGAATACATACGAAGCATATATGGTCTCTTTAACAAGCACACACACAGTAGAAGGAGAAACCTTGGTGTTGCATAACAGCAGAGTTAATGGCTTGCCAATAATGTGCAGGATAATCTACACTAATCCTCTCTGCCTGCATCACTAACAATCAGCGTCTTTCTGTTCAAAAGAGCAATACCACAACTGTTTTCATCAAGGTCACATGGTGAACCACAAGGTGCTTCCATGCATCTGTGATGGCTGGGTACAGCATACAAAACTAGCTACAGAGGTAACAGGATGTAGAGAGCCTGAACACAGAGTGATGCTAGATTCTTGTATATGCACACACACACACACACACACACACTACAAACAGCAATAACAGCGTTTCTTTGAGAGAAACAAACCAACCAAAAGGAAAATAAAGCAAGGCTGATTTCATATATTGTATTACTTTATTCAGTACAATTATAAAAAGAAAAAAATAAATAACATTTCATCATGCTCATCTGACATCTCACCTGGCTAGTACTGATAGGGCTTTAAGAAAATTAATTGACTGAAAAAAACATTTAACTTATGTTTATGCACTTAAATGTTTGAGTTCAGTCGGTCTTAGGAATGGGCGATATGTCGCATGCGATTGTAACGCGCATTTCGTCAGTAAAGCCGGTTCCCTGATTACCGCTAAATCGCCATCACCTGCTTTCAAATGGAGTGCCATTAAATAGACAGAACCGTAGTTCACTGACAAGCTACACAATATCGTGTTCATTATCGAAGGCGATTCATCTTGCTATGCTATTTACATTTGATTATTCAGTTTCTGTACCTGGACATTTACAACCTTGAAAAAAATTAAAAGTAGTTTATTTTGTATATTTGTTTATTTATGATATTTACACAATTTCAAACAGAGCCCACCAGTAAAACCTGCACCGGGGCCCCACAAACCCCAGCTATGGCCCTGTACACTGATTTTGTCTGCTTCAAGTTGAACCCACAGCTGCTGCTGCCACCTTGTGACTAGGGCTCTGGTGCGCGATTTCTAAATCACTTTATAGCGCGATTTTCCGTGGCACAGGCCTCCCGCAGTATGTTAACTGAACCAATCAAGATGCAGCGCGCCTAAGTGGAGCGCGAGAACAGAGCAGACTGGGCATGTGCCTAACTCCAGGTTCACACACTGTCTGTGATGCGTAGTCTTTTTTTTTCGAGCCCATGTTAACAGATCAGAACGTTCACACTGCATGCAGTAAAAAGATGAGAACAGAAAAAGTTATAAATAGAAAGGTGCGAAAAGCTTTAATATGATCTGAGAACGCACATCTTATATCTGCAGAAGATGTACGTCTGTTTGTGGAAGGAGACTTTGTAATAGCCAAAAATATGTATTTTGCATGCATCACATTATAGTACGGTGTGCATGAACATACAATAACAAGGCGGAACTTATCATCCACAGTGGTACTCACGTATGGATGAGAAGTTCGCTCTGCCGCCTTGTTATTATTTTGTCTTTACTTTTTTTGTAATGCCAAGAAAGAGTTAATCTCTCCTGTATGAGAAGAGTGTGTTGTCATGTACCAGCCTTTAAATGTCTCGGACACCATCTTCTCGTTTTCTATCTTTTTCATTTCATGGATTTAACGAGTTATCAGAGTCAAAGCGTACAACTTCAGCGACTGCAGGCTCTAATCCTCCTGTGCTCGCACACCCACGGTGTGTGTGTGTGTGTGTGTGTGTGAAATGCGGTGCTGAAGTGAAATATCTAGGCAGTTTGATAGCCGAATTTTAATAAGCCGCCTAATAAAAAATAAAAATAATAGTTACGTTGTTATTAAGACCTTCGTATTGTAACCTTATCAATATAGGCTATAGGTAATTGCACTATGATGGTTCGTTCGTTAACAAATCTTTTAGGTGAACGAATCGTTCTTGTTTACATAACCACTGACCATAGACAGTAAAACACTAATTTCCCGTTCAATGAAGGTCCTCCCACAGCAGCGCGTGAGCGCGGCCCTATTAGCAGCACATGCGTAGCTCGTGAGCACAACAGCTCTGTGTTCAAACTGTTTCATCCTGTCAAAAAGAGTTACTCAAGATGTGACGGAGCATGTGACTTGTTGAATGTAGTGAACGAATACGATCTTTGCGTAGGTGAAAGAGTTGAATGAACTGATACATCTCGTTCGTGAATGAAATGAAAGAGTATACAGGGTCAGTAGGCCAAGCATGTAAATCTCGATCAGCAATCAGCAGATACAAAGCGCAGTTATTGGTGCACATACGCTTGTTTTCAAATTTGGAATACAGAACATAACTCCACGTTTAATCCCCGATAAAACCTTGTGCTTTGTTAATCAGAAAAATGTATTTAGACTATTTAATGCGATCATGCACACACTTTAATAAAGCCAAATCAGTTTTTGTCACAAGTAAACACGCTCATTGAATTGAGACATAACACGTAAGACACTCTTTTCGCCAACTGCTGGCGTATTTGTGTAATATGAAGAAATGGTCACTGAACGAATCAGTGAATGAATCATTTTGGTGAACGAACTGAAAATCAATGAATCTCTTGAAAGAATCAATTTCCACCACCAAATTCCATGCAACATAAATGTATTTTTAAAAAAAATAATTTTTGTGACCCGCCCCTACCTGTGCCAAGGAATCGTTTCAGCCCTAATAGTTATTATTATTATTATAATCTAATACATTAATAGGAAATTGAGCCTAATATTGCCTTGATTATCGAAAGAGAAATCTGCTTCTGTCGATACTACCGTCTATCGGCTCAACCCTACCGACTATGCAAAAAGTAGATTATAACTGCATGTCAATTTATTTTATTTGTCTGAAACAATCATGTAACATTATTTGTACTGTCTTTATTTAAAGGCTTTTCTTAGCATAAAAAACAATTGCCAAAGAAATACAAAATACATAAATAGGATGAATGAGATTTACTTTACATCAGGTGCAAGTGTGTGTGTGTGTGTGTGTGTGTGTGTGTGTAGCTGTTAAACATCTCCACCCATTTCCTCTCTCCAAAACACAGACACACACAGTTAGCAGGGGAACACCAATAGTCTCTCACCTAGCACTTCAAACCCCAAACACACTCCCGCTGGCTGTCAGCAGAGCTACCCTTTGTCTGCCAAGCAGCTTCAGACAGCCATTTTTCAGCAGCAGCCGAGCAGAAAATGAGATTCCACCATCAATAATCTGCAAGCCTCTTCTTATCTCTCTGGAATTTCCTCCTGAGCCAAGCGCTCACATCCTCCACAGTCTGGAGAGAGAGACGTCACAAATGAAGACTTTACAGTAATGCTATGAATGGATATTAGAGAGAGGAAGGTGAGAGGGGCCTTTGGAAGTGGAAAAGTCTCAATTCTCAAAGTTCTTTTGTCTCCAAGGCAGTCTTCTTTTGTGCAGAAATGAAACCAAAGGTCATGGTTGCTGAGGGTAACTCTTAACAGCCCACACAATCTCCACTCCCCCTTTTCTTTTATTACTCCACCTCTGCTTGACGCTTGCTGAGTGAGTGTGAGTGTCTGAACTCATTGACCACTATTTCTCATTCTCTCTTTGCCTTAAATTGTATCTTAGGTTAACTCAAATCGTCCTCAATGCAAAAGCAGTCAAAGCCCCATTGGTCCTCATGCAATTATTACAATTATATTACACATTCTCCAGGATTTGTTGACTAAAGTTCTGTGTATCCCTAGTGTGTTCCTTCAGATATCAAATTGCGCTGATGGATGACAGTAAAGCACAGTGGAAACCTCAGTGTCACATTTAAAAGCCATCAGACTGTATTCAGATCAGAGATAAAAAAAAAAACAGTGAGAGAGAGAGACACATGAATAGTAGGGGTGGCAGAAAAAAATAGATCCATCGATGCATTGTGATTAGAGGTCGACCAATAAATCGGTCGATTTTGTGGCATTTTTTTATTAATCGGCATCGGTCGATTGTGCTGCAAATTAGGCCGATTTATAGGCAGGTGCACCAGCGGGAAGCCAAGCGTTGTTGCAGAACTCCCTCTTAGACTGCGTGAGAGACTCACTCTGCACTAGCGGCTTGTTCATACACAGCTTCAGCTAATGGCACGACAAAACAGCCCATTTCGAATAAAGCGTAATAAAGTTTTACTCTACTAGAATTGATGCTGGGAAGTTATCATATTCAGACGAAACTTCTGGTCTGATTATAACGTACATGTTAACTTTCCTCATGAAATGTGTGTGTAGGTTCGACAATATCCCCCACGATTTCATCGCTCGTGGTCAGCGCACTCTTAAGCAGTTAGGATTATGTGTGAAATCTTTTATTTTTGTCATCACTATGGCCATTTGACTTATTGTAGTGTCCAGTGTTTCCTATACATCAAGTTATTTGTGACGGCTCGTCAATTTATAAAAACTGACCGCCACAAATAGATTTTCCAAAAGGCTTATAACTTTGTTGAATAAAATGAGCTCTTCACATTTCAAAATTAAAATGCAGCGCGGGTGTTTTTATATGAATGCATCTTTGAAAAGAACCGACTGTCTTCACAAAAGCTTTGATGTAATTTTAATTTAGTCTTTTCTGTAATGCCTGATAAAGTAGTGTTTGTGTGAAGCGCTTATTTGATTACAGCCGTAACCGGGGAAACCACTATATCTCTACTCCAACAGTGTCTCCTTCTGGCAGATAATTAATTTTAATAATCAATTCTGTCAGTAAACATAAACAAAAAGCATGCTTCAGAACAGTTTTGAGAAGGTGCTTAAGTTTTGAGCCATGTTTTATTACTCTGAATTGGGTTACTAATACTATTACTATTAGGGCTGCACAATTAATCGAATTTCTAATCGCGATCACGATTACAGAAGCCACGATTACGTAATCGTCCAAAGCCGCGATTACACACAAAAAAAAAAAAATCTGCGTGCATAGGAGGCGTGTTTAGATCATGTCAGGTTGTGAGTGGCGAATCACCACTTTTAATAATAGTCTGTAGGCGTGTCATTATCAACGACCAGATTATCCACTGATACGTCTCATGTCATGTTAATTTCATCATGTCTGCTGATAGAACAACATCCGATTCCGACAACGTGCAAAGTGCTCATCCACAATTAGAACCGAAAAGAAAAGCAACATCAGTGGTGTGGAATTATTTCGGATTCACCAGAGATGATGTCGATCAGCGTGTTATACTGTGTAAATTGTGTCGATCAACTGTTTCTGCACCATCAAGCAACACCACAAATTTATACAACCATTTAAAATTCAACCACAGAGTGCAATACGAGGAGTGTCTCAGCGTAAAAAAAAAAGCGCCAAGTGATGCGAGAACTGCAACACAGACACCCATCACGAAATCTTTGTTTAATGCTACTCCGTACCCGGCAGGTTCCCAAAAGCAGATCGAGATAACTGAAGCGATCGCGCATTTCATTGCAAAAGACATGGTGCCGATTAATACAGTTTGCAGCGCGGGGTTTAAAAAACTCATAAACACACTGGACAAGAGATACGTCATCCCCTCCCGCAATTATTTTTCTAAAGTTGCGCTGCCTTCGCTTTATTCAAAATGCCGGGAAAGCATTGAATCAGATCTGCAGAAAATTGAGTTCTATTCCACCACGACTGATTTATGGTCGAGTAGAACTATGGAACCATATATGAGCCTTACGGTTCATTACATTGATGACGAGTTTCAACTCAAAACCAGATGCTTGCAAACGTCCTATTTTCCGCAAGATCACACCGGGGATGCGATTGCTCAAGGACTGAAAGAGATGCTGGGTGCCTGGGATTTAAAGGAGGAGCAACAAGTCTGTGTCACAACAGACAACGCAGCAAATATAGTGAACGCTATTGCTATCAATAAGTGGAGCAGACTTCAGTGTTTTGGACACAGGCTGCACCTAGCAATTGGTAAGTAGTAGCCTGCTATTAATATTCATTTAGCTAAAAATATACACATAATTCCATATTTATTTCATTGCAATATCATATGTACTTGGCTAATAATATGTAGACCAGGTTTTTTTTATTCATTCCTGGATTATAATGCATTCAGTGATTGAACAGTTTAGCATGCAACAACTTCAGTGTTTTATATATATTTATATATATATATATATATATATATATATATATATATATATATATATATATATAGGCTATTGTATAGTTCACTTATCTATATTTATAACATTATATTAATACAGTATATATATATATATATATATATATATATATATATATATATATATATATATATATATATATATTTATATACTGTATTAATATATATATACTGTATTAATATAATGTTATAAATATAGATAAGTGAACTATATAAACTGTAACTATAATGTTTTTACAACTATACTAATATAAATTGTACTGTTACTGTAATTTTGAAATTGTGTCTGTTTAATTGTAATTAAAATGTATAGCATTAGTAAACTGTTTGTGTGTGTGTGTGTGTGTTTAGAACATTCTTTGAAAGATGGACGGATTGACCGTGCACTAAATGTCTGCAAAAAGGTGGTAGGGTGCTTCTCCTATAGCTGGAGACGAAGGAGGGAGTTGTCCGAGGCCCAGAAAGAGCTCAAGTTACCTCAACACAAGCTCAAGACTGAGTGTCCGACAAGATGGGGCTCAAAACAAGCAATGATCGCCAGGGTATTGGAACAACAGAGTGCCATTTCTTTTGTTCTCTCCGCGGACAGAAAAGCCAGACACCTTGTCCCCACATGGCAGGATGTAGAGGTCCTTGAGGCGGTCAACAACTCCCTTTCTCCACTTGCTGAATTCACGGATGCTCTTTCAGGAGAGCAATATGTAAGTGTGTCATATGTGAAGCCTGTTCTTCATTTGTTCAACAATAAAATCTTGGCAGAGAAAGAGGGAGAAACAGAACTGTCAAAATGCATCAAGAAAAAGATCCTGGACTACCTGAATAATAAGTATGATGATCGACTGACTCAAGAATTGCTTGACATGGCTTCTGCAATTGATCCCAGATTCAAGCTCAAGTACGTCAATGAGAACAGAGTTGAAGCTGTCAAGACTCGTTTGAGAGCTGAAATGGCATCAATATCTACTACAGTCAAGGTAATTATCAGAGGTTGTGTGTGCCATGTATATTTTGTTTTGGCCATTCTCAGTATTAATTTAAAATTACTAAATAGTCCTTACTATACTAGTACATGACATTATATTTTATGAGTTAAACAAAATTTTTGCCTTTGTTTAATTAAAAGCCTCAACCATCGGTGACTGTTAGAGAGGAAGCAGATGACCAAAATGCTCCAGCACTAAAGAAGACCAAAAAAACACTGGGCAGCTTCTTTAAAGTAGATGAGGACCAGAGGCCAGCATCGCCATCTCTCAATCTCCAAGACATGGCCATTACTGCAGAGCTACAGTCTTATTTTCTATCTGCTGCTGTTGATAGTGAGGAGGATCCTTTGGTCTGGTGGAAGGAACATGCAAAACAATTCCCAGCACTATCCAAGTTGGCACAAAAGTATTTGTGCATTCCTGCCACAAGCTCTCCCTCGGAAAGAGTATTCAGCACTGGAGGAAACATTGTGAATTGTTTGCGTGCATCCCTAAAGCCTGAAAGTGTGGACAGGCTTGTGTTCCTAGCCAAAAATCTTTAAAAGTCTAACTTGATGTTGTTCATTCCTGAAACCTTGAAGTGTTTTTATGTCTTGTGTTCTAGGCCAAAATACTTCATATGGCAAACTCAGTTTTTTTCTTTCTACAGGTTATCTTGAGTTTTTCTATTGTTTTAATTTTAGTTTTAGTATAATACCATGCATACTATTGCATATTTGCACTTTTTTTTATTTAAAGAAACCAAACCAATGTAGAAAAGCAATAAAAGTTTTTCAGGAAGAGTGTTTTCAGCTTGGTTTTTTTTATTTTTATATACAAATATGGCATGAAGTTGCTTTAAACATGGTATAAAGCTACTTAAAACATCAATCAAATGTAAATTGTAATAATCGTAATTAATAATCGCAATTACAATTTCAAAGGAATAATCGACAATTATGATTTTTGTCATAATCGTGCAGCCCTAATTACTATCTTGTACAATTTAACAATAATTGGCTCAAACTTTCATTGAGATGAATGAAAAAAAAAATCAGCTAAATGTATCTCCAAAAAATTGCCATTATATATTGGCCATTGGCTGCCCTGAATTCAAAAAAATCGGCATCTGCTAGTAAAAAACCCATATTGGTCGACCTCTAATCGTGATTCTGTCTCCAACTATTCTGGATCGGTTTTGAGTATTTAGAAAAATTAGTTTTTAACCAGATGTGCGATGACACTCAGTTTACTTTAGAAACACCAGTATTTTGCTTGCTTCCAAATTCCTCACACACATACACCACTTGAACCTTCCTTAAAATAATCTTCAATAAAGTTCGGAAAAGTTGAAGCAAATTAAAAGGATACTCGCGGGCATCTTTACACAGTTTGATGTTAAGGCTGATTTATACTTCTCTGTCTGACCTACGCCGTAGCCTTGATGCCGTGGGCTGTATGTCAGTTTTCATTTATACTTCTGCAACATTGTCCACATGCAGTACTTGGGATGTCAAATTTTGATAATTTCCATAATCGATCGTCACTTAAATTAACGATCAATTAATCGATTAATCTTTAACCGTAATGCTGCAAAACACATCTATTGCAGGCAGCAGTCACCAGCATGATAGGATGTGCAAAAGCTGCACACACACACACAAAATGCTTTCTCACTTGAATTAAAGGGGTTTTAGTTTGAATAAAATGCTAGTAGCAGGATTATAAAACGAACAGATGTGATGAGAGCTTGTCGTACGTTTGAAGTCATTTTACTTTGTTGACTGCACAGAAACCACGAACGTGCCTCTTTAAATGTTTTGTGGTGCTCGTTGTTGTATTTTAAAACACAATTGCAATGTTTTCAACCGACATTATGGCATTTAAAATAAAATTATCCCAAACGTAACTGTGGCACGCTTGTGACTGTGCTGCGCAGTAAGTGAACTGCTTCCATTGGTGCTTCTGCAAAACACACTGTTGCTCACATTAATTTGATCCTGCTGGATTCTGTTCTGGAAAATGTCAAATTTAGAATTTTCATGTTGCGGTAGGCCTATATGTTTTAAAAAAATCTGGCATACAGTAGGGCTGTGTATCACCAGCAAAGTCACAATACGATACGTATCACGATACAGAGGCCAAGATACGATACGTATTACGATACAGGACTGCAATGCACCTCAGTAGAATTTATAAAAACAGCTGTTTATGAAACAGTGCATACTTTAGGGCCAGTGCTAACTATAAGCAGTTGACCTCTGCGATATGAAGGGCCTCCATACTGTACCACAGTATAATATAGGTAATGGCATTTGTTTAATGTTTACATTGGGCACTCCCCACCAGGTACAACATTCTGATTGTTTGCATTTTGTTTTTAAGTATCTTATGCACACTCTTTCCTCCCTTTCTTGATGAATTACAATGTTCTGAGAATAGAATATTGAAGTGGAGATCGCTAAACTGTAAGCTAACAGATGTTTTCAGAAAACAAGCGTGTTTTGTAGTGGTAAAAAAAAAAAAAAAAAAAGAGCACGTGCACAGGGTTGCAAGGTTGACAAAGATAAGAAACACGCTTATCAGACATTTCCGTATTGCACAATGCTTGGGGGATAACATCTCTTTATATCAGGCAACCCCGGTTGTGTTCCTCTGCGGCCAGATTAAGCCTTGTTGTAGCCTATATATTATGCTCTATTCATTATTTTTTAGAAACCTTGCACTTTTCCACTCAATTTTAAACAATGTTCTTGTATCCAAGTTAAGCACTGTCCACTGCAGTGCACGGCCAGCTGTAACGATATTAATTGTCAAATCTCTGTGACGATACATCCTTGTATTGATATTTTGAACACAGCACTAGCATACAGTGCATTTGATTGTGACAGCGCATGTGTGCGTGCAGACGAGGACGAGCGAGGGCAGCTTTGGCTAGATTTATTTGGAGTTTATTGCTCATGTCTCATTCAGCACAAATTCAAATGTTTCCATATTCGCAATGTATTTGAATGTTAAACTGTTATTTATAATGTAAACTAGGCTTGTACTTTACACGCATTCGCACATAGACGGAAAAGATCATCCTCTTCATATGAGCAGAAACGCCCCTTAGCTTAACAGCAGAGTGAACCATATACTACAGTCTATTTAAACTGACTAGTGTAATCTTTTAAATGCTTAGGTGACTATTTTAAAGGTACTAAGGAGGTAAGTCTGAATTGCTGGAATAAGCAAAAGTAATATTTGATAATTGCTGGGTATTAATTCGATTAGTAGTCAAAAAACACCCCCTCGCAAAAATTTAGCATGCCGGGAGCACAATCTGTTCACAATTAGTCTGGCCGCAGAGAACACCCTTTCTGCTGTTGCAGCCATTATTCTAGTATTAATTTAATTCTAATATTCTTTATTAATTTAATTCACAAATATGATTGGAACATTTTGTTTGTTAAATTCAAGTTTGTATGTTTTTAAATAGACTACAAAGTGGCCAGTGCAAGACAGTGAGTTGAGCATTTTTGATCAGTTTATCCTTGTATACATGTGTATTAGGGGTGTCACGATTTCGATTTTAAATCGAAATCGATCGAAATTAAGTCACAGTCTCAAACTTCGAATTAAAAAATGGAATCGTAGATGCTGCCACGCCCCCATGTTGTATGACGGCAAATCAATGACAAAAATAACCTTTTGTAGATCTTTTGTAGATACTTGATTAATTGGAATTCTTCTGATTGCTAGTGATAGTAATAAGAGATACACATATTGTACAGACTGTAATGATGCACACACACACACACACACACACATACATACATACATATAAATCTAAATCTAAATGAATGACAGTGAAGTGTTTAACAAGTGTTTTATCTTTAATCTTTTAAATAGATACATCGTAATATCTTTTGTGAAGAAGACTACACTTACAAAAGAGAAACTGGATGGCAGTTTATTTTAAGTTTTCAATTGACTAAAGATGTTATTGTTATTGTTACATTATGTTGTTAATAAAAGTTTTAAATTTGACAATGTAGTGTGGTACATTGCAAACAAAGGTCAGATATTATATTGCATAAAAGTCTAGTTTGAAAAATGACAATCTGTGCTTTAAAAAGAATAAATGTAAAAATCGAGAATCGAATCGAACCGTGAGCTTAGAATCGAAAATGCAATCGAATCGAGGATTTGGAGAATCGTGACACCCCTAATGTGTACATACACACCTTATATTCTCTGTGTTGATCATTGTCAACCGCATTAATTGTGAGCACGTGGCTCTGTGAGGAATACACTCACACGTGCTATATTGGGAAATAATGTCTATTATCAAGATTCATTTTTAGAGACATCTGAATGCTGTTGTCGGTACAATAAATCAGTCAACCTCTGCTTACTGTAGACTCAACAGACACTGATAGAAAGCACAGCTCCTCTTCCAGTGAAGTCTTGGCCACTCTTCCACATGAGTCAATACTTTATTATGCTGCCAGAAACACACATACACCCACACACAGGGACTAACTGCCATATAAAATCCACAAGCTACAGACCTCATACAAGACATCAGGCAAAGAACAGAAACCTGTGGAGCATTCAAACAAAAATGAGAAGGGGAATATAGAAGTTATTACATCTTAGGAACAAGAACTTGGAGATTTAAAAGGATGATGGTAAAGACGTATTCAAACATCAAATGTAAAGATGCAGTCGGACTGTGTGTACTGTAAGAAATAAAACAACCAGCAGTGGAAAAGGTTAGTGTAGTATTTTTCTCTATTCACACAACAGCGATTGAGTTAATGCATTTATACAGTGACCACAATCGCAAACAGTACAGTCAAGATCTCATGTCAGAAGACAGAAGAAAATGTATCTATGTAACAGTGAAGCTCTGATTTGGGGATTTGAACTCTTGATATCTGGCAACCGCACTCATGAGAGTTTGCGTAGTAGAGGAGTGTAGAGCAGTCGGCAATAACAAGTTCCTGTTTTTTGACGTTTGGCACATTCTTTTGTGAAATAATGCTTGAATTTAAATTATTCGATATTCACAATATTTTCAAATTTTACATCATCGTCAAAATTATTCCGATATTATCGCTAATATTCGATATATCGCCCAGCCCTAATGGGACATAGGAAATTTCAGACAGATTTTTCCAAAAGGCAAGTTCCACTGTCTTGTTATTTCCTGGCCTTACTTCTCCAACTTGACTTGATTACTTTTACTCCCTCTTGGGCTCATTTATCAACACGCTCAACATTTCCAAGATCAGATTATGAAAATAAATCCTAAAGCTGGCATTTACATTCACAGTGACTTGAATGAAGAAAGATTCAGTGAGATCAACAGTAAGTGGCCGATAGCAGGAAGGTGAAGCCGGTTTCCATTCCTTCTTCACATGCATCTGTCAATTTCGCCAACTCATACACACAGCTGCTTTAGGCTCTACTACGCAAAATCTGTCCAACCCTCACATTCTGTTTCATAAGCCTTGCTTGTTTCACAATGGGCCAGTGAGTACAAACCCCTGAGGCAGAGAGAATCACCACCAATACACTACACCCTCACAACTGCAGCAGCAGAGAAAACGGAGGATAATAAAGAAAACATCAGATGGATGACAGACAACCCACATACAGCCTTAACTCTACCCTGATATTCAGGTCGAAGTGCAAAGTGCTGCCATGAGCACTGAGAATCCAGAGAACAGCTGAGCTAAATTCAAAACACACATATTAGATATAGACTGGCAGTAAAAGCAAAATTCACTCCAACAGATTTTGTGATAAAATGAGAAGCAAATCTAAGACAAGCTATAAATTACCCAATTTGTTCAAAATATAGAACTTGGTAAAGGTATACTTTAAACCATGAGTAACAACAATAAGCTAACACACTTAACTCCTATTTGCACAGGATAAGTATTATCTGGGGACATTGTATGATCTTGAGTTTAATTTGATAAGGATCAATTAAATTAATGTTTTATGCCTTCATCTGATTACCAGAAAAAATAAGAAGAACATTTTATAGGGCCCTATTATTGTTTAAAAAAGGACTGTATATAAAAATAAAAGAATAGGTTTAAAATACAGGCCTGTGGATCCTATTTTTTATTATTATTATTATTATTAATAATTCGCCATTTGTAAACTGATGTTTCTAAAAAAAATAGAAAAATATCAATAGGATTTGCATTAAAACTATATTCACTGAACGTAATAAAAAAATGTGAGAAACAAATTTAATCGAATCGGGACATCTGAATCAATACCCAGCCCTAATAGCCGTGTGGCGTAGTATAGTGATATGATCGTAGACTTGCAGTAAGTGTTGTCAAAAGACACCGGGTACCGAATACTGAAATTTTGGTACCGTGACAACAGTACTTGCCGCGATAGACGGTGCTGACAATGAAACCGGTTTTAAGCCGCAACACCGGGCAGGTCAATTGCCCACCGCAGCACTAACCCCCACTGTCGTTTAGATTTTTTATTGTAATAAAAATCATTTAGTTCAGTAAAAGAACACACCACAAACCTGAACGCGCCTGATCACTGCAGTGTGCCGAACGACAGTTGCATTACAGATCAGATTTAATTTCTCCAGTGAGAAATAAAACAAGAACAATTACTCAAATTACAAGCACAGATGAATCCAACAAAACAGAGTTACAAATATCATCATTCAGGTGCAATAACTAACTGCAAAGAAAAAAAACTGTGCTCACTGTACAAGTTAAATACAGATCAGGGCTCAAGACTAGCTTTTTGCACTGGTTGCACTGGTGCGCTACTCAACTTTTTTTCTTAGGTGCTCCAGCACAAAAGTTAGGTGAACCCAAATTTTTATTTTTTTTATTATAATCGCTGTCCATATAGGTAATATTGCCTTGTAGACTAAATGATTAACTAACAATCTGGTCAACATAAAAGTTATTTATCTGAAGCATAATTCTACAAGAAAGGTAACTTACTGAAAAAGTGCCATGTGACCAGTTTTGACAGTCTATGATTAGACCGTTTGTTTTTTTATTTTATTCTTTGCCATCTAATCCAGTAGAGAGCACTCTAGAGGTATTGTAGCGTAGGCCCATGACCAAATCAAGCGAATAATAGCTAGTAGCCAGGCACGTCTGTGCGCTCCGATCATGTGCTCTCCACGGCAGGAAACATTGTAAATAAAAAGATAGCCGCACTTAATACAGATCAAGTTGATAGACTTGTGTTCCTTGCAAACAATATTATGAAATCAATTAGGCTAGGCTAATATGCCTTACTTCTGCTGCTGTTTAGTGAAGTGAAGTGGAAGTGAAGTGAAGTGAAGTGAAGTGAAGTGAAGTGACATTCAGCCAAGTATGGTGACCCATACTCAGAATTTGTGCTCTGCATTTAACCCATCCGAAATGCACACACACAGAGCAGTGAACACACACACACACACACTGTGAGCACACACCCGGAGCAGTGGGCAGCCATTTATGCTGCGGCCCGGGGAGCAGTTGGGGGTTCGATGCCTTGCTCACACAGAGCAGTGAACACACACACACACACACTGTGATGTAACAGATATGCAGGTCAGCGATTCATGGGTTAAATTCTGTTTTATAAATTCAGACTGTTGGTACTAAATGCCAGCCTGGCTGGACTTAAACTATTTACGATGCCCATGCGAGCTTCAAAGAAGAAACGAAAACCCCCAACCCAAATTCTTCCAACACTGGAGACAAAGGAACTTTTCGTATAAGTTCCTTACTTTCATTTTATTATTAATATGTATTTTAATTATGTTTATGGATTGCATAAAATGGTTAATCCTTGTTATGTGAAGAGTATAAGTTGCAAGCTTATACTTTAGGAAATGTCTTTCCTCACTTTAACTTTCTCAAAAGGAAATGTTCTGCAACCCCCACACTCCTTGGTAGCTCGTAAAATTTTACGACTACACAGGACAGGAGAGAAGCCAAGTCACTGGCTTCTTTTGAACAATGCATTCTATGGAATGTATTCATTAACTTTCTGTTTTCATGTTTTATAAATGTATTACGTATTCCCTTTTGGTACATTTAGATGTTTCCCAACATCTGCAGTGTTATCATGTGTTAAACAAATCTTTTAATGTGTAATTCGATCTAAAAATTAGATCTTTGGTCATATATATATTATGTCTAGTCTTGTTCTAATCGTCATGCTTTGACAGACCCATTTATCTAGAGCAAAGTAATGAAAAATGTATTATTCTGGAATTACGAACGTGCTAGAATATCCCTGATGAAATCGGACAAGTCCTAAATCATTAGGGTGGGTTGTTCCCAGAGACAAAGGAACTTTCCCGCCGCTTCAGATCGCGGATGTTCATTGGGTGGTTCACGCGAAAAGAGGCGTGAACATCTCAATCTATAAGAGTCGACCGAACAAGGTCCGCCTCTCTCTTGCTTCTCTTCGTCGCTCTTCTTGTTCTTCTTCCCGTTCTCCGTTCTCGGACACGTCGCTCCGCGCGGCCTCAGGCCGCGCTTGGTTCTCCTCCCCCCTCAGCACACGGACTGAGGAGAGGAAAGCCATTTTCATGGCTCATTTGGAAACTTTCATTTTCGTTGTTTTGTTTTCTTTTCTTTACTAAGTTTATTCAACTATTCGCCTCTCCACACAATGAAGACGAATTCTGGAACATTGTTTGTTGAACCTTTCAAATACCGCGCGAAGATGAACGAACACCTCTTTGCAACAAAGGAACACGTGACTCCACGCTCACGCGCGCAGTTTTCAAAGGACCACGTGACATCACACGTGCGTCGCCGGTACCACGCTCACCCACTGGGCCATGCAAGTATCGTTTTCTATGGAGATTTAAATGCTGCTTTAAAGTGTTGCTATTATTTGATTCGTTGTTGGTTCCACTAAGGTTTACTGACTGATTTTCATACCTGAGCTCATTCTGTGATCTCTCTCGCTTTCTACACTTCTCTCTCTCTCTCTCTCTCTCTCTCTTTTATTTGGATTCCGTTATGTCGTGTAAATGTTTATTGTCTGTATTTTCGTACGCATATTTACTCTGTGTGATTTGTAGTTTGATGTATTACTAGTTGAATTATTAAAAACCCATATATAAAATGATTGGCTTTGGACTCCACCCCACTCACATTACGAGTCACTGAAATGTTTTGGTCTTTAGCTACAAGCTCTAAATTTAGAAACTAAATTTATCATAAGGATAGGATAATATTTTCATGGCCAGAGAATACTTTTCCTTGAATTATAAGGCGTGATAACTTTATTGAAAATTGATAGGTCTATAGTGGTGTGCTGGACATACCACGTTTTGATCTGCAATAATTTACAGTAAGAGATATCACAATAATTGATATGAAGAATGTAATATTGACATATTAATGAGTAAATTACAGTGCCCTGTGATTAGTATTGGTATTGGCAATTGAGCTATTTTTCATAATCAATAAAATTAAATGTAACTGTCATCTGAGATATATATTAATCAAAT
Source organism: Carassius auratus (assembly GCF_003368295.1). Lineage (NCBI taxonomy): Eukaryota > Metazoa > Chordata > Actinopteri > Cypriniformes > Cyprinidae > Carassius > Carassius auratus. The sequence continues at coordinate 257,869 of NW_020523831.1, read as the reverse complement.
TCTTGATTAATTATTCAAATTCCCTATATATCATTTGAGTTAATTACTATGTAAAACTCATTGTTGTTACAGTGAGCACACACCCGGAGCAGTGGGCAGCCATTTATGCTGCGGCCCGGGGAGCAGTTGGGGGTTCGATGCCTTGCTCAAGGGCACCTAAGTCGTGGTATTGAAGGTGGAGAGAGAGCTGTTCGTGCACTACCCCCACCCACAATTCCGTCCGGCCCGAGACTAGAACTCACAACCCTTCGATTGGGAGTCCAACCCTCTAACCATTAGGCCACGACTTCCCCAAAGGTTGCTGTCAGAAGTGGGATTCGAACCCACGCCTCCAGAGGAGACTGCGACCTGAACGCAGCGCCTTAGACCGCTTGGCCATCCTAAGTTGTCACGTTATTGTTTGTGCCTGTTCCGAATTGTTTTTTTTTTCATTTAGCCTAATGTTGTGGGATATGCATAGTGGCACTTCAAATAAGTTGATATTCTAAATTGATAACCTGCTGTTTCAAAAATTGAGTAAAAAACATAATAATCCAGATATTCCTGTTTATGACTCACTGTTAATACATTTGTGATTGAATCTCCAATAGGCTAGGTTTTTTTTTTTTTTTTTATGCGCGAGGGGGTGGGCATGTAGATATTCGAATATATTCAAAAACATTGCATGATATACGATATGTTTTCGAATTTGATTTTTCTCAAAAGTGACAGCCCTAGCCTGCATGCATACTATGCCTGCATTCAACTTACTCAATGCCAGGAACGCAAAAAGGTTATGTGGCTTAGTAGAACACACAAATACATTCTATCACTCAATACAGTCTATCCCCAGCACCTGACACCACAATCACTGTCTGAATACATGCTGTACTTGACACCCAGAGTCACATGAACGCATACAAACACACAAACCTCAATTTTTAGTCCCTCTTGCTGGCTGCTCTCCAGATTACTAAAAATGTCAGAGAGGTAGCAGCTGCTTTTGATGTGGCTGTGCAGGCAGACACTGACTTTTTCAACAGACCACCACTAACTGCGAGACCACTTGACACTCCTGCTGACAACTACAGAACTCTCAGAAAGAACACAAACGCTGAGTGTGCACCCAAACAGGAGTGCATGCTGCTACAGTTTAATGCACTGATACTCTACAACACCACTCTATGTTCACTTCCTTAGGGAACCTGCTTTGACTGATTAAGAATGTATACTGAGGAAAGGAAAGGATATGTACTAAGAGCGTTCACGATGCATGATTACATCACAAGCAAATAAAGTAGTATGTAAAAAGAAAGCTGAAATAGTTCAATTTTGCTTAGAAGGAAATAATCACAAAATGCTGCTTAGGTGACTATGATGAATTCATGCGATAACCACCTTCAACAGTCAAATCAAACAAGGCAAGCCTTTCAGCAGGGATAGGACTAAATTCTCATATCTTCAGAAGGAGCATGCATACATTTGCTTGAGCAGGTGAACGCATGTCATAGAATAATCTAAAACACTTTGGTGTTATAACAAGCTGTGGTTTTGTGTGAGTCACCATTGTGTAACAAAGAAAGAGGAACTGACTGTACTGATAAAACTGGAGACATCCGAGTAGGGGAGCGGTGAGTAGTGGCTGATTGCTCAGGGGAGGGGTTGACAGTCAGAACCTCCAGACAGTGCATTTACTGAACGTTAATGGGGTACTCCATTCTGACCATATGCAAAATTGATGTCAGATCAAGGACTTCTTCTAAAACACCCAGAAGGCTGCTATGCTGTGCACTCCACTGTCCGCCAGACACTTCAAGTTCAAATGACCTTCTTGTATCACATTCAAAGTTTAAAACACCACCCACTAAAGGCTGATTTATACCTAAAGGATTAGTTCACCGAAAAATTCATTATCATTATCATATATATATTATTATTCATTATCGTCATTAATAACTCACCCTCATGTCGTTCCAAACCCGCAAGACCTCCGTTCATCTTCGAAACATAGTTTCAGATATTTTAGATTTAGTCAGAGAGCTCTCAGTCCCTCCATTGAAGCTTTGTGCATGGTATACTGTCCATGTCCAGAAAGGTAATAAAAAACATCTTCAAAGTAGTAGAGTTGTTCCGATTCCGATACTACTATCGGAAATATCACCGATACCACTATCGGAAATATCACCGATACCACAACAAATTCTGGCATCGGCGAGTACATGAGCCCATATACCGATCCGATACCATTTCCTTACACAAAACCTAGAACACAAGACCTAGTTATGACTGCTAGCTTTGCCTTACCGCTGCACGGTTCTTCTTCGCTGCTCAGAATGCATTACAAACACAGGAAGTTGTGCTGTGTTGCCACTAGGGATGGGCATGATTAATCGACGATCGATAATTGATCGTTAAGATTTTCCTCGATCATGTTAATTTGTTATCGATTAATCTAAAGCATTTTTTTTTAATCTAATGCAGGTTGCGTTGCGTAGTGCGAGTCTTCAAGCAATTAAATGAATTTCACTGTGTGGCAGCAATTAAATATTTTACCACCATGGGGCAATATTTGACACCCTACTCGGTTATCTGTGATCTTCCGTTTTGATTTCAAAGAATAATCATGAAGATGTCACGGCGAAGTGTGGCGTGGGACCATTTTGATTTAAAAAGCGAACTAGTTAACTGCAAACATTGCGATGCCGTGTTTAAGTACAACACGGCCACGACTCAAATGATGTACCTATGCATCCCGGCAAATTTTCATGAGGCTTTAACCCTTTCGAGTCGATTAACGCGTATATGCGTTTTGAGTCATTTTCTCCTGATAACCCCTGATAAATTACACACTCAGTTTTTATCGTACAGATAAGAGCAATACATCAATCGAATCTGTAAAGGGTCTAGTTTTTTTTGGATACAGACATAATAACAAAAAACCTTTGTGCACTTATAAAATAAAGATAACAAACAAGGTGCGCTGTCTACAGTCTTTGTCTCCGCTGATCGTCATGTACAAACATTTCATTAAAATGAACCGTAACTCCGTGAATACTCAACGAAGAGACATGAGAGAGATATCTATAGAAAGCCTGGAATGTCTACTTTTAAACTAAACAAGTGCTTCCGAAAAACAAATATTCTGAGATAAAGTAATCCATATGAAAACAACGCAATGTCTGTTTTTCATATCTTCCTTCATTATATTTAATGTGACCACGCCCCCGCGCTGAACGCGCTATTCAGATTCAAACTGAAGCGCGCGGCTTGAATACGCCCACACAGAAGAAAAGGCAGCGAGACTGTTCTTCAAGTTTTTATTTTATTTTACTGTTTGCTTCGTGATGAGAGGACTAAGACATAATTCACCCCAAAAAGATGTGATGTGGTTGATGATTTGAGAAATGGATTTCCTCAGAAAAAAGAATGAAGCACTTTATTCAGACTCAAAACGCATATATGCGTTAATCGACTCGAAAGGGTTAAGAACGCCTGCTAGCAGCTGCAGGTTCCGCTGCTTTAGAGCACTGCATATGCACGCGGATATATGTTCGGTTTGCCTGAACGTAGTTTAACTGTCTGCCACAAGTTGATCTTGTAATAAAGGTCTCACCGAGGAAAAACACGCTGTATTTTTGTATTCATTGCATTTTTTTATTATAAAAATTAAATAATTAATTATATTATAAAAATATTAATGATTAATCGATAGTCGATCGTTAATTCTCCCGACGATCGACTAAGAAAATTTAATCGAATGCCCATCCCTAGTTGCCACAAGCAACCCCTTTTTTAGAGCAGCGAAGAATAAATGAAAAAGCGTTAGCAACACTGATCTATATATGACTGGATCGCTCATTGCGTTCTAAACTGCCAACAGACAGTGAAGCCACTTCTATATTATAGATCAGTGGTTAGCAGTATGTCCGCTGTTTAGCAGTATTTCATACTGGACCAACCAGACAGTAAAACGGCGACTAGTTTAAGACACAGAAATTATCAAGTCATTCATCACGTGAGAAGTCTTGTACAGGCAAATGACGACCTCTCACCGGTGATTCGCAATGGTTTTAGATGACAATTACTCCTCATTGACCACGTTGTTTCAAATAGTAGTACAACGGCGAATTTGACTAGTATAAAAATCCTTGGCCTGTCAAAAGTATAAATCCTGCTTAAGAAGGACACTAACATATACATCCCTTGAAGTAAAAACTAAAGGCTCCCTGACCTCCAGCATGGGGCAATTAGTCTAATAGGCTAAAAGGTATTTGCAGCCTATTTTCTCTGGCCTTTATAGCAATCAAACACTTGGCTATGGGCACATGTTTACAACACTCACAGCACACTCACTGACCACCACTAGTGCAGGACAGATGCCATGGGAGTTAGTCCAAAACTCTGCCTTTAATAATAGGATCAGTCAGGCTCAATTCTGATAAAATCAAGTCATAAATTAGTATTAAGTAATGCTTTGCAATAGTGCATTTTGTATAAAACAAACATCACAGCTCTGTTATTGTTACTGTGTAGTTTTGCTCAAATAGGTCATCTATTCAGTCCTTTAAAACTTTGAAATCTTTTTTTACTTCTAGCTATATCTAAGTAACATTAAAAATGTGTCTCTCTTAATGTGTCAAAACTAAATATTTTGGCCATATATATATACATATACACACACACACACACACAAATGATCTGCATAAACTTCTCAACAGATATGGTGCTATCAGTTGCTGATATGGAGTATTATTGCCTCACTGAGCTAACAAACACACTACACATATAACACTAGCAGTTACATCACTCTGATATCATCCCACCATTAGGGGAACTCCAGCAATTCAGCCTTATCAAACTGTATCTGATGTGACACAACTGCTGATGATAGCAAGCAAGAAAACTGAACACAAAGATCAGCGAAAGTAGAAAGCTTATAGCCCACTTTCTAAAAGGGCTATTCACTGATCCAAAAGGCCTGAAAAAATACTTAATGAAATTGGTAAAAAAAAAAAAAAAAAAAAAAAAAAAAAAACAATGGGTGGACAATTAAAATTAAGTGTTCTTTAAATCAAAAACTGATGTTAATTAACTAGAATGTATAATGTGGTGTTATCTGTTAGTCTAAGCAAACAAGAAATACTTTCTTTCATTTAAAGGAGGTAAAAAGCAGATAAGGTATTTACCATACAACTTTGAATCAATGTAAATAATCCACAAATTATTATTCTTTTAATAAATTAATACTTTTATCCAACTATGACGCACTAAATTGATCAAAAGTTACAGTTAAGTCACTAATAATGTTACTAAAGGCTTCTATTTCAAACAAATGCATTTGAACTTTCAATTCCTCAAAGACTCCTGGAAAAAGTACCAGAAAAGAGTAAAATATTAATGTTTTTAACATTGACAATGCAATTGTTTTCTTGAGCAGCAAACCTTTATATTAGAATGATTTATGATATATAATGTGACATTGAAGACTGAAGTAATATCTGCTGAGAATTCAGATTTACCATCACAGGAATAAAATACTCCAATAGAAAAGAGATGTTTTAAATTGTAATATTATTACACAATATTACTGTTTTTACTGTATTTTTGATCAAATAAATGCAGCCTTGATGAGCATAAGAAACTTATTTCAAAAACATTTTTAAAAAATCATACCAACCTCAAATCCGAATGGTAGGGTATAATATATAAAAATGAAAATAATATATAAATGCTGTCTACATGAACAAGGCTGATGTAGATTAACACATATAATAGCACAAAACAAAGCACTCTTCCATTATGAAAGAACAACATTTTTCAATACACAGTGACTGCAGGAGGAACCGTTCTTCTTAAGCCTTATGTAGACAGCACTGCAGCAGGGGCAAAACCCAACCAATGCAACACACAGCCAACTCAGCAAAGAAGTCCACCATAGTCAATACAAAGAGGGACGGCATGATGACAAGCCTAGAAGCCTGCTTACAAAGAAAGCATTTTGCATACAGTTATTTGCCATCTATGTTCCACTCTAGCTGTTCATTTATCAAAATGAAGAACGGTCAAGGACGAACTCTTTGTAAGCCATCCTTATCTTGTCTCTGAATAGTACTCAAGCATGTTCCGGCGTTCATATAAGTAGAACAAAGCATCTGACATGAATTAACGAAAAGGCCGGCTGTAACAAAGCTTGCAGCTGCAAAACTGCTGTGCACCAAGTATTAGAGTCTGTGCAAAACATTTTGAAAACCGAGATCAAGTGGTAAACTAGCTCCACATTTCACCAGACAAAGCTTAAAAGGCAACCCCATTTCTTTTCAATGCTTATCAACAATCTGCATGGAGCAGTGATGAGAGAGAGAAAGAATATCATTACTCATTACACAGCACAGAGGAGTGGAACTGGAGTGGATATGAGTCCAAAACAAATCTGTTGTTTTCTGGCCATGAGTCCTGAAAGCCCTGTGGAGCAAAGAGGTTGTCTGAGGCCAGTTCTGTTTTGGGTTCAGCCATCTCGCTGGTCCACTTATGACACTGTGCTTTGTTCTCTTTTAATGTACAGTGGGAAAGAATACTGCACAAGAGAAAAAAAATCCCTCTGCTGGCCCATGTCCAATTAAACTAATACACTTAAGCTGTGTGGCCCCCATTTTTCACATTCCACTGCCTTTCATGTGCAAATCAACAGCTGTTGACAAGCATTTGGTATCCACTATGATTTATTGACCCTTAATAACAACATCCGAGATGGAAAGTGGGCGACTGTAGTTCCAGGCTCAACACCAGTGGGATATGAAGGTGTTAGAGAGCTTTGTGAAGGAGGCGTTACCCGTCATGTTTATCATGTAAGATTTTTCAACACTTTCCTAGTGATATTTACAGTACAATGAAGGAAGCCAGAGTCTCTGATTCATTTGAATACAATAGAAAAGTGAGGCAGTGTAGAGAATTGTAAAGTGTTTCATGAACAATGTAGCTCTGAATATGGGCTCACAAACCACATACTGTTAAAGTCTGAATGCTATTCCCACGCACTATTGGTCTTTATACCTTAAATGTTATCTTTATACTGGGGGCATACACATTTGAGAGGCTGGGGGGAGGAACCGTGAGTGAGTGAGTGGTGCCAATGTCTGATTAAAAAATATATATATATTTAAAAACTGTTGCCAACCACACACACAGGCATATATATAAAGATGCATGTATATATACTTACATAGATAAATAAAGTTTTTTTGTGTTTATAAACACAAGTAAAGATTCCCTCCTCTGGACACATTCAATAATAAGATGTTGAACAAAATATTATTCATAGCACGGATCTAATCTGATTAACATCAAAGAAACATATCCAAAACAGACTGAAACTATAAACATAATTCTCAGCTTGCACCCGGCAGCGTTACTACAGAACAAGCAATCAATAACATTTAACACACGAACCGAGCTAACTCGGCTAACTCGACAGCCAACCCCCAAAAAACCGCTCAACGGCAGGCTGTATGCTTTACAAAACATCGTTTATAATGCTAGAAACCGATTAAACACATGACGTAACAAGTCGGACGTAATTTAGCAGCATTCCGTCTAACGTTATATCAAAAGCCCCGCTAGCTATGCTAACTAGCCGACCAGTTTTTACGAGAGGCTCGTTCAGTGTAGCAGGGGTTCAGTGAAGGAATAATGGCCGTTAAGGCACAGAAAAGCCCCGTTACTTCGACAACGGCTCTGAGAAGAGTCTCAGCTCCATTAAAAACCAATAAACGACTGACAGACTCGTTGGCAAAATGTCTTGTAGTAACTTACCTCTCCGTGGAAGGTGAAGATCTATCGTTACCAGACTTTTATGTAGTTTCTGAGGAGAAAGAAATTAAGAAATTTCCGCGAATAATCCACATGTACGGTTTGCAAAGGGCGTGTTTTCGTCCTTGTCGGTTTGAGCCGCAAATCCACTGGAGCGCCGCGCGCCCGTCGCGTGAGAAACTAGGCTGCTCTCGCGCTCCGTCGATGGGTTCGGCCTTCTCGCGTTCCTCGTCTGTTTTTCCTCTCTCTTCTGTCTGTTTTACTCTCGTTTCCGCCCTCTTATCTCCAAAAGGCTGTGATTCGAGAAGAGCAGTTCGTGCCCATTCTGTCTAGTCGTTTTTCGCAGCAGTGGCTGTAAATACACAAAGCGACTGAAAGAGAATCTCCACGGTTCAGAGATGTGACTCGACTCCGTGTGACTGACTGACTGACTGCTGCTGGCAAAGCAAGAGTCGGCTGTACGTCAAGTGCAGTTTCTCAGCCTTAAAGGGCCAGTGCGCTCCTTTTGAATACAGATCCTACTGCTATGCAAATCACTACAAATCACAACACTCGTTACAAAGATATGAATAGAATACGAAGACATACCAAATCAGTACAAATATGCAAAATACATAGTTAGGTAAAATGATTCCTGAAGTGGTTGTGGGTACAGGTAGCAAGCTGCAAAGGTGAGTTTAAACAAAATAGATTTTTTTTCCAAACAAAAAACAAAAAAAAATATATCAAAATGGCCAAACAAATGTTAAATCAAAAACTAAAACTGTAACAGAAATGTAATGTAATTTCTGTTTGACATTTAATTGTCAATCCAGTACAACCCTGTCATAATTAAAACTATAATTCAATACTCAAATGGCAAATCAAATACTAATAGAAACATATCAGGAAGAATCAAATGCTCAGACATCTATGTGGAATGATTCATTTTGTTTTTAGTTCTTATTTTATTATTATTATTATTATACATTTTGTCGGGAAACAATGTCAATAATTTAATGTCTAAAATTTACAGAATACAAAATAATATAAGAAGGTTTTGAAGGGATAGTTTACCCCAAAATGAAAATGATATCACTATTTACTCACCCTTATGTCGATACAAACCTATAGAAACCAACTTTCTTCTATGGAACCACGTTGGTAACCAAACAGTTTCAGTTCCCATTGACTTTCACAAAAATTGCAATGGAAGTGAACGGGAATCAAAACTGTTTGGCATTACCAGATCCATGAATTTCTGGCTTACATTTTTTAAACCACAAAAGTTGGTTAAGTAAATATCAAGGTTTTTGTCATCCAACTGATATATCATTGCATTTCCAGAAAACACATGCACACTTTGGCAAATGGCTCTTGCAGATATTAATGTGTAGTACCCCCTGAGCTGCGTCTCTCCAGGTCCACCAAATCTGGGCTATTTGAAGCCTGTGGAGACACAAGCTGTGGATACAGTGTTTTAACAATGAAGAATAGTGTCAGAGAGATCAGACTGTGGGCTCTGTAAATGACCTGTGGTTTCGCTAATGATCTGAATCCTTTTCTCTGCAGCTCAGCCACCCACGGCCATCAGGCACCGACAACCACACATGCGTGACGCTCCAGAATTAATCAACCTTTCACACAAAATCTTCCCAAGGAGTTTCATTTCCATACCTAAATTATGTTGACCCGCTAGGGGCATATTGTTTGTGTGGGCATCTCCTTTATTCAAGCCCTTGTGTAATTGGCGGTTTATACTGTAAGCATCATTTACTGCTTTTCCTTTTTTATATATATATATATAAATGTTCCTGCTTTTCTAAAGTAAAACAATATGGTGGTGATTTCAGAGTCTCTGACACACAGCAACCATATCTTTTGGCCTCGTGGTGCTAATCTCATATGTGGATTTGCATGTTGAGATTTACAGTGGATGTGTGTCAGGGTAACCTCTCTGAACCGACACCCATAAGCGTGAGTCAGTCGTTTTTCACATTGCCTCAAATGCTGGATGTCCCAGTGCTCTTTCGCCTTGATGGAAAGCCAAACGAGATCAATTAAAGGAATAGTAAGGAATAGTTCAGTCAAAAATTAAAATTCTGTCATAATTTACTCACCTTCAAGTTTTCCCAAACCCGTATGTGTTTCTTATTTTGAAAAATACTATGAAAGTGAATTGGGACCAGAAACTGTTTGGTTACCAACATTTTTCAAAACATCTTTTTTTGTGTGTTGAGCAGAACAAAGAAACTCTTCAGGTTGCAACAAACTGAGGGTGAGTATATAGTGACAGATTTGGGGTGTTGAAAGCACACTGTGTTTTGATCAGATTTCTGTTAAATATATATTTTTTCCTCAGCCATCTGATTTGATTATCTGCCTGAAAAAGTGTCTCATGTGTAATACAGTAACATTAAAACCAGGTTGGGTTTGACCTACATTCAGTTTCCAAGTTACTCCATGATGTCAGGGTTTGTTTTTCTTTAGCTCTGTTTTTCTTTCTGCTCCGCAGTCTTTTCATTCTCTTTACCCATCCTGTTTTCCGCCCATGCATACCGCCTCACCACCATCCCTCCCTCTCTTCCTCTGACGTTCTTTCTCTCCTGGGTCATCCACCATTGAAGAAGAAAGGGGGTTGTTTATTTTATCAAAGTTCCCCAGAGCTCGAAGCATCACAGTGTAATCACACACTCCATCTTTGCAATGGCCAATTACTCAGCATTACGATAAAGTTAAAGCAGTTACACTTGCAAATAAATATTGCAATCGCATTCCAGCACCCATTATAACTTGAGCTTATTTTTTTATGTTTTGCAATAGAATACAATGTGGTTTCCATATATTAAACTGCCCATGAAAACAAGCTCAGAGATCTGGATGAAAATGTATTAAGTGTGTAAGAGTGAAACAGGATATTCAGCTCAAAAAACATAGGGCAGGAAAAAAGTGAATGATGAAAAGTGGGCATTACAGAATGAAGGTAAACTTAATTGCTATTTGGCTATTGGATAGCATTAGGGTTAATGACATGATGATCCTTTTTTCTGGTAATCTTGCAAAAAAAAAAAAAAAACAGGAACAACACTTTAACTCAAAATGTTTCTTAGAGTATAATATTTTCTGAAACCAACATGAATACAAATAGGAAATTACTAAGAACTTGATATATGTTAAACTAGATTTTTACATATTTTTAATTTTGCTTTATCATAAACAAAAACAATAATAATAAAGATGTATTAACTTTAATCCATTTCTTTCAGCCGAAATATAAGTCCTCTATTCGTAATATTGCTTTCTCTAGTGGAAAAGTCATCTAATCTGAATCATCAAAGAAAAATACACAGAACAAGTACCGTTTACCAGTGAAAACAGTTCTAAACCGATATGTCCGTGCATGTTGTCAATAGGGGATGTTGTCAACTTTTTCACAGGAGGAAGCGTTATTATGGATTATGAACTTGTATTTTTGGCCAAACATCTTAAAGTTGTAGACCTGTGGATGCCTCAGTGATAGATTTGTTTCTCACAAAATTGCAGCTTTTCTCTTCACAAGATGTAAACTGATGGACTGGAGTCATGTGGATTACTTGTGGATTATTGCATAGTTTTTTCAGCTGTTTGACGGCACCCATTCACTGCAGGTGGTCCGTTGGTGAGCAAGTGATCTAATGCAAAATTTCTCTAAATCGGTTTAGATAAAACAAACCGATTGTGGATGGCTTGAAGTTGAGTACATTTCCACCAATGTTTTTTTTTAGGGGGGGGGGGGGTTAAAATAATCCTTTTAGAAATTAAATACAATACTTTTTTCATGTTGTCTTTAACTTCTTTGGAGAATCAAACTACAAATGTCAAATTTTCAGTTGTCTCTGTATAATAAACTAAAAATTATTCATTGGAAGCGAAGCAGTGAAGTCCCTTCTCACCACAACGCCTTCCTCTTCTGGTCTTGTGTTCTGTCAGGCTTTGGGGAAAAAAATCTGCTCAGTTGCACACACACTTTCATATCTAAGCCAACATCAAAGTCTTATTCCTACTGGTTCGTCTGCAAGCAAAGCTTTAGCTACAAGCTATTGAATTCAAAGCCTCTAAATTGATGGTTATCTAGCAGAGAGCCATTAACCTAGCTCAAATTAATGATGAGCAACATCAACAGAGGCAGCAGGCAGAGAGACGGGGGGTTGGAAATGATGGAAGGAGCTCAAAGTAGATATCACTGTTGATACAGCTGAAGACATTACTGTGGCACAAAAGTGACAAATGAATTTGGTTGAGAAGAAAGAGAAAAAGAAAGCGTTGCTTTTATTTATATACTCTCAGACGGATGGTTACTCCACACAGCCACATCTGTGATAACAATTCCATATGCTGAATTCCTCAAGACAAATCATCTACATTCCAGACTCTCGCCACACATATTACTCTAAGCACACACACACACACACACACACACACACACACACACAAATACTCTGTTACGCTTTTTGTTACTTCTCATCTGCGGAAATGAAGCCACCTCTCAAAATGATAAAAAAAAATGATCCAATTTTAGGCATTACATAATTAGTCTACAAGGAAAAAGTAATAGGAAAAGATCTGAGCGCAGATAATAAAAATGAGGAGACATATATGGAACAGCGTGTGGGTTATATATAGCATCATTATAATTGTATCACAAATTCTCAATCAGCAGAAGAAGGACACACACACACACACACACACAGAGAGAGAGAGAGAGAGAGAGAGAGAGAGAGGTGTACACGCTTCAGGTCTAGACAAAATTTAACGTACCAAAGCTGGTATTCATTACTGCAACCAGAGAACAGGGGGAACATTCCAGAGAATTATTCCTCCCCAGCCGAGAGAAAAAGAGAGGGAGAATAAAAGAATAGAGGATATGAGGAGCAGGTGACATTTGATCAAAACAAGGCAAGAGAATGTACAGAAAATATGTCTGAATTAAATACAACATTGACAAAAGTGTGGCTGGAGGGTGGCCTTTAAATGAATCTCATATCCTCTGGCACACCACACATACACACACACACATACACACAGAGAGAGAACATCTCTGGCAGAATGGCTGTAGGGTGTGTTGAGTAATGGTGGAGATAAATCATCAGCTCTTCAATGTTTCTCCCTCTGTCTAGAAGAAGAGCTTGGCTTCAGGGTTAACAAAGTCAATACGGTTTACACACAGACCTTCGAATCTATATTACTGAGAATGCCTTATAGATGTACACTGCAAACATTTCAACCCACTAAAACTGAAATGTAGTTTAACTGAAGCCTTTAATTTAAAGTGAAATTAAAGTTACAGCCTGGAAGCTCTTTTTGAGTCAAGTTGAAATCACCTGAAATGAAGTAGAAATGAAAGGAATTATTTTGACCAGTGGATGGAAACAAATTTCATATAGCAATATGACATGAGAAAGGGTGATATATTGTGTGTGATATTGTTTTCATGCAGTGGTTCAATAAACAAAAAGTTAATATCGAGTGGCTTAGATTTTGGCCAAAATCTGTCTGGAATGCAGAAACACAGACAAGCGGAGTGATACAAACTGTAAAGGCCCACTTGCACCAAGAAGAACAGCTGTACTATAAAGTATAACTCAACAACTATATAACAGCAATGGAGAAACGATACAGAGCAACGATATTGCTGGATTTACTTTCAGAACAATTTTGTCCAGCTGATGAATTGTCCAGTTGTTCATGAATTGTCTACTGTAGTCACTAGCGTAATGATGTATGAAATTATTCCGTTCACATAAATGGCTGACCAGCAGATTTAAAGCACAACATCCTTGCAAGTAATTTTTTAACATATTGCCCTAAATGTTGTGAGAACATCTTTAAAAAACATGTTTGCATCTGAATTAGGATATAGCTTACGCATATATTGTTTTTACATAAAGTTAATTATGATTACTATAGGCTGACTCTAACCTAAAGCCTAAAATTAAACTTTTGCATAAAAAAAAAAAAACCTTCCAAGAATGTTTTCAAAAGGCGGTATTTGTCAGATCTAGCTAATTTTTGGAGAACAAGAAAAAAACGCATGCCTATACAAAGATGTGCAACACAGTTCAGATAAAAAAATAATAAATACAAATAAACCCAGTGACACTGGTGTCCAGTGTAATCACTTTTCTTTATTTTTCTCTTTTTCTTTGGTTATTTAGCAGGCATACACAGATGGCCCTATGGATTGCTCACATACTTGACATACCAGCCTGTATTCTAGTGTCTGCCTTTCTAAGGCCTGCAGCCAGTGCACTTTTCCCCATATATTTAGTACTGTCAGAAAAGCGTCTTTTGGTACCAAGTACAGCCTGGTAGAATGCAATCACAGCACTCTCTGTACAGCTGTCTGTTACACACGGACAGAAAGAGAAACCACCCCCATTTTCCTTTCCTGTACATGCAGCTGAAGCACAATAACAGAATCTTGCAGCGTCACCGGTTATATCTTTCCATTAGAGACCATATGTCAGCTGGAGTGTTTGTTTGACTTTAGAAACAGGTTTACAGTATATATATATATATATATATATATATATATATATATATATATATATATATGTATGTGTGTGTGTGTGTGTGTGTGTGTGTGTGTGTATTCTTTTAGAATTAACTGAGAGATGTGGAAAACCAGTGAATGATTATTAGTGCTGGGTTAGTCATTTAAACAAACCTATACTATCACAGCCTGAACTTAAATACACTTATTCTATGCTAATTTTGAGACAATGAATTAAAAATGCCAGAGATTAACACTAACATGCAAATGAAAACTTACAAAAAGCAAATAAAAACAAACATGTACAGGTCCTTCTCAAAAAATTAGCATATTGTGATAAAAGTTAATTATTTTCCATAATGTAATGATAAAAATTAAACTTTCATATATTTTAGATTCATTGCACACCAACTGAAATATTTCAGGTCTTTTATGGTTTTAATACTGATGATTTTGGCATACAGCTCATGAAAACCCAAAATTCCTATCTCAAAAAAATTAGCATATTTCATCCGACCAATAAAAGAAAAGTGTTTTTAATACAAAAAAAGTCGACCTTCAAATAATTATGTTCAGTTATGCACTCAATATTTGGTCGGGAATCATTTTGCAGAAATGACTGCTTCAATGCGGCGTGGCATGGAGGCAATCAGCCTGTGGCACTGCTGAGGTGTTATAGAGGCCCAGGATGCTTCGATAGAGGCCTTAAGCTCATCCAGAGTGTTGAGTCTTGCGTCTCTCAACTTTCTCTTCACAATATCCCACAGATTCTCTATGGGGTTCAGGTCAGGAGAGCACAGTAATGCCATGGTCAGTAAACCATTTACCAGTGGTTTTGGCACTGTGAGCAGGTGCCAGGTCGTGCCAAAAAAACGAAATCTTCATCTCCATAAAGCTTTTCAACAGATGGAAGCATGAAGTGCTCCAAAATCTCCTGATAACTAGCTGCATTGACCGTGCCCTTGATAAAACACAGTGGACCAACACCAGCAGCTGACATGGCACCCCAGACCGTCACTGACTGTGGGTACTTGACACTGGACTTCAGGCATTTTGGCATTTCCTTCTCCCCAGTCTTCCTCCAGACTCTAGCACCTTGATTTCCGAATTACATGCAAAATTTGATTTCATCCAAAAAAAAAGTACTTTGGACCACTGAGCAACAGTCCAGTGCTGCTTCTC
The DNA here is from genome assembly GCF_003368295.1 of Carassius auratus. Taxonomy (NCBI): domain Eukaryota; kingdom Metazoa; phylum Chordata; class Actinopteri; order Cypriniformes; family Cyprinidae; genus Carassius; species Carassius auratus. The sequence continues at coordinate 242,391 of NW_020523831.1, read as the reverse complement.
TGTAGGCCATTTCCTGCACACGCCTGTGCACGGTGGCTCTGGATGTTTCTACTCCAGACTCAGTCCACTGCTTCCGCAGGTCCCCCAAGGTCTGGAATCGGTCCTTCGCCACAATCTTCCTCAGGGTCAGGTCACCTCTTCTCGTTGTGCAGTGTTTTTTTGTCACATTTTTTCTTTCTCACAGACTTCCCACTGAGGTGCCTTGATACAGCACTCTGGGAACAGCCTATTCGTTCAGAAATTTCTTTCTGTGTCTTACCCTCTCGCTTAAGGGTGTCAATGATGGCCTTCTGGTTGGCAGTCTTACCCATGATTGCGGTTTTGAGTAATGAACCAGGCTGGGAGTTTTTAAAAGCCTCAGGAATCTTTTGCAGGTGTTTAGAGTTAATTAATTGATTCAGGTGATTAGGTTAATAGCTCGTTTAGAGAACCTTTTCATGATATGCTAATTTTTTGAGATAGGAATTTTGGGTTTTCATGAGCTGTATGCCAAAATCATCAGTATTAAAACAATAAAAGACCTGAAATATTTCAGTTGGTGTGCAATGAATCTAAAATATATGAAAGTTTAATATTTATCATTACATTATGGAAAATAATGAACTTTTATCACAATATGCTATTTCTTTTTAGAAGGACCTGTATGCTTGCTTTAAGTCAATAATAATAATAATAATTCTTTTTTTTGCAAAGAAGACAGAAATGATGATGGTAACACAGTTTCAGAATAACAGACAACAATACACATTATTGTTCCATTTTGGGGATTTGTCTTGGACGCAATCAGCATGTAAAAGTCAAGTGATTCAATAACTGAAAAATGTCACAGACAAGACAATGGGTCTCATTCACTAACCACTAATCTGCATTTTCACTCAGAAATCATGATTTATTTATTAGTTTCACACTAAAATGAATTCTAAATTTACAACAACAACAAAAAAATGTAGGAACATCTGAAACCACATGTGTACTTGAGTTTGCTTTGAGGAAGACACACTTTTGAGGCATTGTTTGAGGAAATTGCTGCATGTTCTAGTGAGACTGTCTTTAGGGAGAGTCATATTTTTGCTGAGAGTGGCAAATGTCTGTATAGAAAAACTTTATGTGGAAATGATTTATGTATTTTTTATGCTAAAAATTACTAACCTCCAGCATGCGGTCGCTCATTTAGAAAACAAAAAATGTATTAACTTTTAATAAATGTTAACTACAAATTCAAGTGTGTATGATATGCTGTGAATTAGTACTCTTGTGCATTTAAAATTCTAATAATAAATGCAAGTATTAGTGAACAAGAAAAAATATTGCTAGTAAATGTCTGTCTGTGCCTTTCAAATAAAGTTGCTATAATTTCCATTTTCATGTTAGAGAAGTGACCATTTTGAGATGGAATAGTAATGCTTTGTGTTTAATTAAATGTATAAATTATATTAACAGTTTGGATTGAAACATAGCTAAAGATGTGCATGATGTACATGATACCTAAATTAATGCTGCTTAATAAAGAGATGTGTGCTTTTAACTTTTGAAAGCAATCAAATTTGCCAAAATAAGGTCCATATATCTAGACATTAGAGTGGCCACCCATAACACCACAGCAGCCATCTAGTAACACTCTAGCAACCTAAAATACAGTCAACAACATAGCATCAAGCACCATGGACTTTTTCTTTTCATTTTCATTTTTGAAATTTCCACAGGCTATTTTTGAGTTCACATTCGAGGAGAAAAGAGGTCTGAGTTGGTGTGTCTTCCAAGCAGATACTAGGCACAAAACACGAAGGAGAGAAGATAGACAGCCTTTAGATTGGAAAATCCCATATTCATCAAAGAGAGCCTATTAAAATGCTCCCCTGCACCCTATAACTCTGCAGGGATCAGGAGATACCAGCGAGTACAGAAGGACACAGCATTAACGTTTGGGAAGCGGATGATCTGCAGCATTTAAAAATGCAGCAAGCAGGAAAGTAAATCTTCCGAGATTATCAAGCTACGATCCACTGAACATATCATAAATATTTATGCGGTTACAGACCTGTTATCTCGCTGCATCAAAACAAGAGGGCATCATTCACAAATCTCATACATAAACCCTGCACATTCTCCCCGAGCTGAACAGAATAACTCATCCCGTGCTATTTTTTTTTTTACACCGCTCTGTCAGTTTACTCTGCACGAATAAGGTGGAGATCCACAGTGGGGAAAGATAGAGATGCAAGTTCAAGTATGGAGGAGAAAAGATAGGAGAGCTTGCCAGCATTCTGTGGGAGGATGAAAGAGAGCGCGAAAAAAGAGAGGGATGATGGGGTGGAAGGAGAGAGGGTCAGCTGGGGGGCTGAAAGACCATAAATAAGGCTAATGAAATGACCACGCTTTAGATGGCTGAGGCCCAGGCCTTTAGCCTGATTTATTCTGATTGTGTCCCAGCACACAGCAGATCCATCTATCCAGCTCTCTCTCTTTCCTCCTCTCTTCCTATCACCCACCCCCACCCAGGACACACACATCCTATTCCAGAGCACTAATATCATGTTGCTCGCAGATATCTGGCACCCACAACCATGAGAAGAGTGCATAAGAGCCAGGGGTGTAAATTACTTCAGTAATTGTGCTTCATTTCTATAATTACATTTTATTTTGGGCAATTTGTACTTTAGTCGAGCACTATAGCAATTTAATGCTTGCACTCAAATTACATTTCTAAGGTAGAAATCATGCTTTTTACAACTTACAAAGAACCTTTTCACAGTTCTGGCATTGGAACATTCAAGTAAACAATATAGGGGAGTAAACATTTATGATGCACATGTAAGTTAAATTTGATCAAAGATTATTTGCTGTGGTAACAAAACAAAAAAAAAGTTATAATCTTTGCATTTCCATGGATTTCCAAAAGAGGAAAAAGCACGGAGAGATGGATGACAGCAGTCAGAAAAGAAAAAGATATCAAATTGACAGTCTCTCCCTGAGAAGTGAGGGAGTTTAGTATTATAAACGAACATTAAATATTAATATAAAAAAAATGAAAATGTAAAAAAAAAAAAAACTTGATTTACGATGTTAGTTTAGATGGAAAATATAAATTATTGTTAATTTATTAAATTAATCTAAATAATCAAATTCAAAATGTAAAACACACACACACACACAATGTTTTCCCCCTGAATAACTATTGAAGAACAGTTCTTGAAACTGTTGGAATCACAAAAAGAGTAATGATTCATTAAATTTAATATATCAAAACTCACAGTTTCTGTTAATAAAAATAGCTACTTCATAAACAGAAATGTTAGAAAAAGGGAAGCTATCTTGGTCAATACATTGTTTTCTCATAAACACACGTCCAGAGCAAAGACAGATGTCTTAACATCATATTGTGATACAGAGCTTCTGTTTCCGTTGTTCGTCTTTATCGGTTCTGCTTCACGTCGCTGTATGTATGAGTGTGTTGTCAGGAGATATTAATAACAGGCCCACAGGCTGCTCGACAAAGACTCACATCAGTTATAAATGCCACGCTTCTGGAGGGATGTAACTGGAGAATCAGTTCAAACTCAAACCAGTTGTTCCTCTGCATAAACTTTGATTAAACCATTACAAAGTGTCTCTGCTTAATAGTGGGTTGAAAATTGCTCATCAGATCTCTGATCAATAGTTTTTTATTTTATGTGCTTAGTGTATGCTGTTCTAAGAATGAGGCAGACTCAAACTTGCATCACTCACATGTGCACCATGGCTCAACATGCAAAACTGATTCCAGTGGAGTTAGGCATGAACACATGCTGCTAGGCTAATGATGTGACGATTTGATTAAAAAGGTTGTGACCCATTTAGAAGTAATTTAGATAAAGTCTTTAACATCCAGTTTAATTCCTGAATTTAAACTGTGGCATAGAATCGCAATGAAATGGAAGTAGTAAGAAGAAAGGGGCGGAGTTAAACAGACTAAATGACTGTGGCTGCATCCAAAATCATATTCTTCCCTACTATATAGTCGCTGACAAAAAGTGAATGTACGAATTTAAAGTACTCACAAAAGGTACCTGAAAGACCTACTACTTTCAGTGAGATTCTGAAGAGTGCATACGATGGACACTTTACTATTCCATGAGGCCATGGGAGAGGATCTGTGAACTGAAGAAAAGTGACGCTGGTAGGTCACATGACAATGACAACATGGAGAATGTATTTTCATAAACAACATGAATGTCAAATCAACAGATTAAAATGACATATCAGTATTCATTTTGTGGTGGAATTGTTTTGATTATGTCAGTGCATAAATATAATTCATTCAAATTTATGGTGTCTTTATTTGTTTTGTGTTGCTTGTGACTAATATGTTAATCGCAAATAATTGCTCTGTTTTAAATTCTTTGTATTTTAATCACAACTACAATTAATGAATTTTAAGGGAATTCCTATTCTGAAATGAGCCAACCCCCTCTCTCTCTCTCTCTCTCTCTCTCTCTCTCTCTCTCTATATATATATATATATTTGTTTTTTTTGTTTGTTTTTTTTTCACAGCACAATTGAAAGCATTATAGTTTCCACAACAGCTGTGCCTTTGTCACTCTTGTGAAAGCAAATGTGTAGATCCACCGCAAAAAAAAAAAAAAAAAAAAAAAAAAAAACCTTCAGGGTAAGATCTGAGAAATATTACTTGATCATCCCTCTGATATGTTTTTTTTTTTTTTCAGTCACCTTTAAAGTGATTATCACAGACCGCTGTATTTCGAGAACGTCTGCTAATTACTTTCCTTGCCTCTTACTTAGGTACTTGACAACCTCTTTACCTAAATTAGTCTTTAGCATTTCCAACAATGGTCAGTGTTGGATGAAACCAGCTCCATTTGACTTGGCACACACTGTGGGTGATTATACAGCAGAGAATGAAGTGGCGTTCAGAAAGAGCTCGAGGGCGAGAAGAGGAGAAAAATAGAACACCTAAGACCGCTTTCAGAGGATCTCCATCTGTAAAAGAAGCGCACGGTGAGGACTCGTGCGTGGGAGGTCTGGAGAGAAGAGTGGGATGGAGAGAGAGAAAGAGAGTGAGATATCTTTTGGTGATTTACTGCTCATTTCCCTGCCTCTCTTCTTCTTCTTCTTCACAGAGTGTCATCCTTCTTTCTCTGAGGGTGGGCTGTTTTTCTCTCAATGTGAGTGTTGTATGAGTCAGTGCAGCGGGCCCACACATTTCCCCTGTGCAGGACAAAGGACAGGAAGGAGAGCAGGCTCAAGCTGTTTATACGCTCTGCTGTTGCTAGACAGATATACCTTGAACAAACTCTGAACCAGTGCCAGTGACATTTAATCCCTTTACACCCCCATGAGCACCGTGACACCACGTCTAAGCTGCAAGCATGAGACATGACCACCCCTACCATGTTACATATGAAGCTATCAGATGCTACCAGTATAGGAACAATCTAAAAAAAGTGGAGGGACAGATTATAAACCTTATCAGATTAGCTCATCAATATTATGTCATTGATTTAACGTTCTCTAAATAGCCCTTGTCTCACTTAAGTTAATTCACATCAATTAGTATTACAGGACTGTTGATTTATAAACTTATTTCCACATGATTCCTTCCACAATGCATTGTTATGACCTCAAAACACTGGTACCGTTATTGGTAAATTTACATATTTTGATGTTTGTATCATATAACAAACGCCACATGATTGGCTTTTCTGACATAGTAAACATTCTCAGCAGCACAACCGGTGTAGCATAGCACTTCCGATGTGGTACACTTGGGTACAAGTCCTATGAAACCCAAGTCATGATAAGACTTTTAAGAAGTAATTTACAATGGCATGGGTGCTTCAGCAAATATCTGCTTTTGTTAGGTTAAGGGTAGAGTTTAGTGTAGGTGGTACATTATTTTCAAACAAGATTAGAGCATTGACCTTTTAGCATCAGTCACTTTGTCAGTCCACCTGTTTCGAAGAAAATTGAATGTGCCACTCACTAGGCATTTTACTGAACATGCACATAAATACATAAGGAGAAGTATACTTCAGTTTTGATGTGAACACTTTGGCTGCATTTGAAATAACACACTTCTTTACTATATAGCAGGCAAAAAAAGTATGCATCAAAAGTCAGAATTCACGCTGATTCTTGTCCGAATTCACAGTACTCATGAAAGGTAGGCAAAAAGTACCCAAATGACCTACTTCTACATGTGAAATTACAAGTGTGCATACGATGGACACTTTACTATACCATGAGGCCACAGGAGAGGATTTGCGTGGCAGTGAAGCGACACAACTGATGCTGGTGGGTCATTTATACTACACATGTTCATGCTATATGGAACATACGTTTTTTTAGCGGTCGCAAAGTTATTACATTATGTTGTGGACACATTCTAGTTTGTTGTGTTTTTTCTAAAAAAATTTCAGACTTTGAAACTGGGGCAGTGTTACCACCTCTTGAGACTGTCCCATAGACTGCCAAGCAACTTACACTGTCAAGGTCCAGAAAAGAGTGAAAAACATAGTCAGAATACGCTTTTATATGAACAAAAACAGTGCGGCTGACACAGAAGAGTGCACACTGTTTGCATTCAGTGGATATTCTCCAAAAGGGTGCTAGATATTCTCCAAAATGGAGACGAATTGTTGAATTAAGTAGTTATTTTAGTTTTCTTCATGTACAAAAAGTATTCTCGTCATGTTACGGTTGAACCCCTGATTGGCAGATGGACTATTCTGCAATGTCTTTCATATTATCCTGGACCTTGACTGTGTCTACTTGGTAGTTAATGGGACAGTCACAACAAGCCTCCCGTTTTTTATCTAAAAATATCTTAAATTGTGTTCTGAAGACGAACAAAGCTTTGAAATGACATGTAAGTGATTAATGACAAAATTTTCATTTGGAGGTGTAGTATCCCTTCAAAGTTGGATTTGGATTGATAGTCTGAACAAGGCTACAGCATACACAGGGCTATAAAAAGCTGGCTGCGGATATACTATGCTAAAGACAACATTTGCGTCACATACACTGTAAACACATGCTAGTAGATGCATAAAAAACCTAGTATTCTTCAGGCTTTGGGCTGTATCTTGAGAGCACTGCCCAAGTAATAAAGGTACAATTTACATCATTTAGTCAAAAACAAGCCAAAACAAGGTATCTTAGAAAGCAACATATTTTTCCGAATCGGACTTCAAATTGGGAGAGTGTCGGCTGCCTAGACAGCTCAAGGTTTCAGAAAAGAGCAATTACTGTTAAATGTCTTTCATTAGCGCTTCTTTTACTAGAGCAGATGCCTTCACACACTCAAGGAGAAAAAGAAGAAAAGATGGCTGCTTTTCTTCTTTTTCTTTTTGAGTGTGTGAAGGCATCTGCTTCAGTCTAGATATAGAGTCTCAAGGTTATGTGCTGTTAACGGTGTATTTTTCTTTCTGTCAGTGCTCTCTGCACTCGGGTATCTGGTGATAGATGATATAGCCGATAGAGCGGCTGGTGTGTCTCAGCAAAAATCATCCCATCCCCCTCGACAGGCTTCCTGCAGTGCTGCCAACTAATTTTCAGAGAAAGTTGCTAAAGGAAGGTTGATTTGTTGCTAAATGACGCTGTGATGTCATTGCGTGATGAGGGCGCTACGTAATCACTACGCCAAATTGTGTCACTGCATCGAATCTAAGCAAAAATACTTGATATGTTAATTTATATTTTAATTTAAATAATAATAATGCATAATATAATATTAAAATATAAACAACTGTATTTTTTGGAATTGTTGAACACTTACAAATCTTTTGAACAATTTCAGATGTATTTTGTTAGCTTGTAAACTAGCAAAACTACTACACATTCTGAGCAATAGTTTTAAGTATTGTATTAGTTAGTATGCTACACTCTAAAAATAGGGCAAAATCTATTATGTTAATATGAAGGAATTTTTTGTATAGATTTTTCACAGGTGTATTACCTGCATTTTTATATTATGCATTGTATTTAAAGCTGCAGTCAGTAACTTTTGACGCTCTAGCGGTTAATAAACAGAACTGCTTGCGTCTTGCGGAAGAACATCGTAGCTGGAACTACTTCTCTCTGTTTATGTCTATGAAGAATCACAAAGGTGCTGGGTTACTCCGCCACAGTATCCCGGAAGCAATCTAAAATAGTCCGAATATAAACACTTATTATAGGTGCACCCTAGTGATTCAGGACAAGCTAAAAACACGGTTTGGAAAATGGATTCATGGTGTACTCGCTTATTATATACATTTTTCTACATTTTGAACCCAAACAAAGTTACGGACCGCAGCTCTGATTGGTTGTTTCTTAACGGGAGCGATGCATTTCTGCAAATGGCAATAGGACCACTGGGAGGAGCCAGAGGAGCTTGATTTTTTTCCACAGATGATCTGTCTCATATTCTACTGTCAGGACATAATGACAGGTTTAATAAATATGTAAAAAATATATTTTTTACAAAAGTTACCTACTGCAGCTTTAATGTTTTCAGTTTACAATGGATAATGGATAATGTATAATGTCCTGGAAAAATACTAGTACCTTTTCCATTTTTCTAGATATTGTTCTTACAGTTACAAGCTAACACTGTGTATCATTAATGAACAATTATTAAATTTGTATTATTATTAATAAATCGAACAATTGCAAACAGCAAGTAACTTGATTTACATGATGTTTACTCATCTTTGGTTTCCTATTTTTGTGTATATTAGATGAGAATGTGAGCCTTTTTTATCACCCAAGGGACTTATTAAACATTGCTAAAAGTTGCCAAATAAAAGTTAAAAATAGCATAATTTGTTGCTAGACGCTTTTAGAAGAAAAATCTGCTAGGGGTAATGTGAAACGTTGCTAAATTTAGCAACAAAATTGCTAAGTTGGCAACACTGTCTTGCTGTTAGCAGCAGAATACAGAACTGCTTTGAAAAGTGCTGAAATACCAAGATAAAGTTGCCATCATTGAGTCCCAAGTGCAAAGAAAAATACAGAGAAGGGGGAGGAAGAGAGAGAAACTGAGAACCAAGAGCGGCTCAATTAGGTCGTAGATTTATGCGATAATGTGTGACAGTGTGAGTGATCCATAAATATGGATGAGCGTGAGTGTGCGGACACATATGTGTGGGGGAGGACGTGTGTATTCCGTGCCAAGTCTTCTCAGACTGTGAAACCTAATGAGTGCATGTGTTGTAATCTCTGACACATGATAAAAACTTTCAATGCCGCCACAGTGTTTTTTTGTGAGGGAAAATCAGTAATGGAGGAAGCAGAGGAGCAAGAACTGATCTGTCACTGTTAGAAGGTTGTAATGTGATCACAGGCATTCCTGCGCTCACAGCAGAGCCAAGTATTGTACAGTCTCCGGCTGATAGAATACACATTTGTTCTACAGATACACTGAATCATCTTGAGCTCACTGAGGACTAGAGAGAGAGAGAGAGAGGGGTAAGGAAATGGTGAAAGACATGTTTGTCTTTGATGAATGTGTATTGAATACTTCACTACCATAAATCTTGGCAGATTCCCTCATCCGCCCCAACTAAATATTTTGCCGCAGGTGTTTTAATGCCATTGCTGTCAGTATGGAGGCCACACCTGTTTACTTTTTGCCTATATTCCATATGCACTACATAAAGCTGTGTACTTATGCTTACCGCTGCCTTTCAAAAATACAGTAAAAACTGAAAAAATTTGAAATATTATTACAATTTAAAATAACTGTTTTCTATTTCAATATATTTTCAATTGTAATTTATTCCTGTGATGAAAAGCTGAATTTTCAGTATCACATGATTTTCAGAAATCATTCTAAGGCCCCATTTACACTAGTGCATTTCTCGTCCACACTGGCATTTTTCAATGCTTTTCAGAAACAATCTCCGTCCGAAATTTACAAGTGAAAACGCATGTTGCATTAGAATTCATGCACACTGGGTATGTGTGTAAAAGTGTAAAGAGGAAGTTGGTCGCTAGTAACTGGCAGGTACAACAATGAGCATGATGGCGAGGAACAGCAAGGACGTCTTTGTTGGCGATTGCTCTAAGCACAGATTGCCTCTTGCGCATTTAGGCAGCTGCTGTATTGTAAAATACTGAATTTAGCTGCACAATGGCTACAACAAAAGACAACAATGCCAGGAAAGTTTGCAGTTCAAGCTCCATGTTACACAGTCGTCAAGGATACGCAGAGCGAATTTGGGCAGCCACGCCATCGTTTCAATGTTTTCACTGAAACACCACCCTGGAGTTTTCAAACTAAAAGGGGCTCTGCAGCATTTCCGAAAGTCTCCGAGGGTCAAAAATGCTGGAGTAGTGTAAACGACAGTTTCAAACGAAGACACACTGGTGTAAACAGGACCTAATATGCTGCTCAAGAAACATTTCTTATTATTATCAATGCTGAAAACAGTTGTGCTGATTCATATGTGGAAACGGAGATACTTTTGAAAAAGATATTCATGTCAACTGCAAATAGAACTTTTCCATTTTGGCCAATAACACCACAGCAACAGCATCATGGCAACATGTTTTGAACAGGCGAGTAAAATCTAGTTTGGTAATACGTTTGTGCAAACGGTGAGTAAGTGTGTCTTGTTTTTATCCCTGTCTTTCTGTCTAGTGTTGGGTAACAGGAATGAGCTCTGAGAGACTCTTACAAGACTCTTGTGAAGTTCTTCTTCAGTAAAGGTTTCCAGCCCCGAGAGACATCAGCACATGAATAAAGGACAGAGAAATATGAAGCAACTCTTCTCATGCTTGTCCTCGTCTGCTCTTCCTGCACAATGTGCCTAAACACATGCACGCGCACACACACACACACACTTACACTTCTCTGGGTTTTTTTCTTCTCTTTCATTCATTCTATCTCTCCTTTTAATGATTGCTGGCCATTCTAGTTTGCATAAGATGGCTGTTCTCCTGTGTTTCCTCAGAGGGGTAATAAGCCAGCAGCAAAACACACACACACACACACACACACACACACACACACTGGGGTAGAGGTCAGCGGTGATAAAAACAGTGAAAGTGACCTTTCCCCTAGAAAAAGCTCACTCCGTATCAATCATAGTCAGAGCCTATTCAACTCTAATAATGGCAGAGTAGATTAATGAGAGTCTCTCAGACAGCACACACATCCTCACACACACACAATCAGAGGAGACAGGGATCATGTTTGACATATGACCATGTGTTTTTTTGCTTAAGTCTGTAGAATTGTGTAGAACATATGCAGCACAGTTGTAAGGATGAATATTTTGTCATTTATTTGTCATGTTGTTCCTAATAAGACACTATTTGACTTTCCTCCTTTAGTGGGAAAAGGTGAATTTTTAAAGAACATCCTGGCTAATAAATATAATTAAAGAGAATGAGGAATGGGTCTGTCAAGCTCCAAAACAACAACATTAAAGTATCAAAAAAAGTGGTTTGTATATGAATTGTGAACTACTTGAAGTCCTCCAAAGACATATGGAATCGTTGCAAGAGGAACAGAAATGTAAATCTGCTCACTGACAAACAAGCTTCCCCTTCAGTGAACTGTTAACCACTGCAACTGGATCAGTGAGTCAGTGAAAACCGGATCAGGCTGATTTGTGAACAAATCAGACTAATTTAAACAACTCTTTCAGATCAATTTGTGAATGAATCATTAAAACTGATTTGAACAAATCATTTAAGGTGTGGTTACATTTACCGTTGCTCTGTGAAATCTTGCTCACACATAGACTTGTATATGCATGAAAACATTTGGCCTCCATATGAATCACAGAAAACTTCAGTCACGCATTTAAAATTGTATTATGGTGTAGTAGATTGTTGAAATGAAGATTGTTGAAGATCAGTGTGTTCAATCATGATTGAAATGCTCAGCCATCCTCTCTCCTCCCCCATCTCTGCTCTCTTTCTAGAAGAGTCATCAGACGATGTCAGAAGCGGCCATTACTCAAGCGGTTTATCAACCACATGTCTGCTTGCTCTCTCTCTCTCTCTCTCTCTCTCTCTCACACACACACACACACACAAGCTCACACAGATTCCTATGACCCCCACCCTATGTGTTCAGAACACACACACATTTTATAGTGGGACAGTTAAACATAGCGATGAGGATGACAGGTGATCGGATCAAAGCAAACGGATCAGATGAATGAAAGGGACTGTGTCAATGCTCTACCTTCCTCAAAAACACCTTATTCAAAGGACACATAGATGTATATTTTCACAAGGAAACAATTTAGCCCGAAGGACAGGAGGAAAAGGTTCCTGCCCTGTTGAAAAAACTAGCATATGCTGGTTAGGTATGTTTTGAAGCATGACTGCTGGTTTGAGCTGGTCATGAGCATAAAGACCAGCTCGGACCAGCTCAACCCAACAGTCATGTTTCAAAACATACCTAACCAGCATATGCTAGTTTTTTTTTTTTTAACAAGGTGTCTAATACAAACTAGTACAGACAGAGGCACCATGCCCATTCAAAGTGAGGGCACGAGCCCCCTCAGATTTTTAAATATTTTTTTCTTCCTTTTTTGATATAATCACACCGGTGTGATTAGTTCAGTGTGTCATATCATCAGCTGCTAAATTCAAATCTGCGTTCGCACTGAACTCTGGGTAGGCTGAAGTGAAAAAGATATTTGATAATGTAAATGTTCTTTGCTCTTTGTAAAATGAAAATGTTTGAGCATGTATGTAATTGATGCAGTATGTGGTCTGCCATTGTCATGTTGGAAAATGCAAGGTCTTCCCTGAAAGAGACGACGTCTGGATGGGAGCATATGTTGTTCTAGAACTTGGATATACCTTTCAGCATTGATGGTGCCTTTCCAGATGTGTAAGCTGCCCATGCCACATGCACTCATGCAACCTCATACCTTCAGAGATGCAGGCTTCTGAACTGAGCGCTAATAACAACTTGGGTTGTTCCTTGTCCTCTTTAGTCCGGATGACATGGCGTCCCAGTTTTCAAAAAAGAACTTCAAATTTAGATTTTTCTGTCCACAGAACAATTTTCCACTTTGTCACAGTCCATTTTAAATGAGTCTTGGCCCAGAGAACAGTCCAGAGACTGCACTTCTGGATCATGTCTAGATATGGCTTCTTTTTTGACCTATAGAGTTTTAGCCAGCAACGGTGAATGGCACAGTGGATTGTGTTCACCAACAATGTTTTCTGGAAGTATTCCTGAGCCCATGTTGTGATTTCCATTACAGTAGCATTCTTGTATGTGATGCAGTGCCGTCTAAGGGCCCGAAGATCACGGGCATCCAGTATGGTTTTCTGGCCTTGACCCTTACGCACAGAGATTGTTCCAGATTCTCTGAATCTTTGCATAATATTATGCACTGTAGATGAGGATAACTTCAAACTTTTTGTTATTTTTCTCGGAGAAACTCCTTTCTAAAACTCCTCCACTATTTTTCGCCGTAGCATTGGGAGAATTGGTGATCCTCTGCCCATCTTGACTTCTGATAGACACTGCCACTCCGAGGCCCCGTCCACACGGAGACGCGTTTCTGTGAACACGCACAAATATTTTATCGGATAGGCGTTTCGTCCACATGGATCCGGCGTTTTCGCAAGGTGAAACCGCTATTTTTTGAAACCAGGTCCCAGAGTGGATAAATTTGAAAACGCCGTCTTTGCGTTTTCGTCTGGACGGCTAATCCGTATATTTTCTGAAACGATGACGTCATCAGCCCACTTATCCCCCCTAGTCAGACACCTGTACGTCCTGTAACAGTAACAAAAACATGAACAAACACTGAACGATTGTCTTTTTATTAACTAACATTAACACTGATTAATAAATGTATTGTTCCATGTTCGTTTGTGTAACACACGCAAGGTTTATGAGCATAGTCCAAGTCTTCTTCTCTGTTTTTAGTGTATCTCTGTGTCAAAATTACAGCGCCACATACTGGTCTGGCATGTATACTACACCATTTTGCGGTTTCGTGTGGACGCGGATATTTCTTGAGACGAGGAAAAAAATGATTGGATTGGGGTAAACTCAGTCTCCGTGTGGACGAGGCCTAAGAGGGTCTTTTTATACCCAATCATGTTGCCAATTGACCTAATAAGCTGCAAATTGGTCCTCCAGCTGTTCCTTATACATGCATTTAACTTTTCCGGCCTCTTATTGCTACCTGTCCCAACTTTTTTGGAATGTGTAGTTCTCATGAAATTCAAAATGAGCCAATAATTGGCATGACATTTCAAAATGTCTCACTTTCAACAGTTGATATGTTATCTATATTCTATTGTGAATAAAATATAAGTTTATGAGATTTGTAAATTATTCCATTTTTTTTTTAGTCACAATTTGTACAGTGTCCCAACTTTTTTGGAATTAGGTTGTATTTGAATGGTAGTGTACATGCAAAAACAAATTAAAATAATAATAAATAAATAATAATAATACATTTTTGTGATTGCTGTAAGCAGTTGATAGGTAAACGCTTTGTCTAACCTCAAAACAAAGATCCTTTTAAACTGATAGCAGAAGAGAATGAATATCTGCTCAATGACAAAATCCCTCAAAAGCTGCTTACTCGGCAGATGTGTCACTTCATAATGAGATACATGAACATATATCCATCAAAATGGAAAGCCATAGCAAAATATTGTTTTCTTGACAACTGTTATCCTATAGTAACCCCTGTAGGTCTTACAACCAGTAGAAACCATTGTAACAGATAACAGCCATAAAAACTCAATAACCTACAATTGAACAGCAGGGAACTTTCTGACAACTGTGAGATGTTGCAGCTCAGGAATGTTTGTGCTGATGGAAGATTAGATCAAGTTCATTGGGGTTCAATGGCCTCTGTCTCTTCTTACGTAACCCTGAGTAAAGGCCAGGGGCCCTGCTTGAGCATTGCGGGGATTGGCCCTAAAACATCTCTGAGCAGAGATAGTAAACACTGACCTGTCTGGGGAGTTGTGAGGTTATTGGCTTTATGAATGTGTACATTAAGTATGCATGCGTGTGATAGCTCTGCTGGGGCTCCATGTTAATCAGTTACTGGTTTACACAAACACAAACACAAACACACTAAAAGACTCACAGACAGATTAAAATAAAAGCAATCTATTGTACAAAGTGCTATAAACATGACTTGATTTGAGGGCCGAATCGCAGAGCTGTTGCAAACTTATTCACATCCCAATTGTTTTTGCTCAAGTGTACACAGCCATAAAAAGAGAAAATTCATTTCCGTACATAGTGGAAATGAGTTCAGACCATACACACAAAGATTAGGATGTGCGGTTAATGAATTCCTTTGCTTATAGGAAGCAGTAATCAAGGTTTCTCTGTGGACCGACATGAGAGTTTCTTGTAACTCCAGTCTTCTCTCAAATTAATGTGAACATTTGTCAAGGCTGAGTGGGTTTTGTGATAAGAGCACAGAGTATTCTCTTTCCACAAACATAAGCACATGTACACATAAACACAAATTTTGTGAGCAGAGGAGGAGGAAAGAACAGTGTAAGACAGTGCTACATCCATATTTCTCAAGATTATAAAGGAGTAGGCAGACCCATAACATTTCCTATATAAATATAACATGATCAGTCTCTTATGCTCACCAATGCTGAATTTATTTGATATGAAACACAGTAAAAACTGCATTCTATTTGAATAGAACTTAAAAATGAATTTATTCAGCAGGCCTTACTGCAGTCTTCAATGCCACATGATCCTTAATCAAATCTGCTTAGTATTTTTGTGGAAATTATGATGCATTTTCCAGGATTTTTTATGTACAAAAAGAACAGCATTTATTTGAAAGGCAGATCTTTTGTAACATTATAAATGTATTAACTTTTGATCAATTTAATGCATTCTTGCTGAATTAACATTAATTTAATATAATTTAAATTGACTCCAAACCTTTGAACGTTAGTCTATAAATTTTGCCATTATGCTTTCAAAATAGTGTGTATTTTAAAGGTTTGTCCAAGTGTAAAGCTATGCACCATAGGCTTCCATTTATTTCGCCTAAAGGTGGTTTAAATAAATTGTATGTGGTAACTGACAACATACCAGAGATGTGCTTAGCTTATATTGAACCCAGAACATTCCGTTAATATTTCAAATGTAGTAATAAAGCACACACACACACACACACACACATTAACTGTTAAAAACCACATCCAATGAAATGCACCACTAGGAATTGCTCTCTACATTGCTGGCTCTTTAACAACAACTATAACAACACATTTTTTCCCCAACAAAGGTCTGTCAAATCATGCTGAATAAGTGTGCTTTCTTCAGGCCTCTCCGGTAATTAAATTGTGAAATGGCCTGGCAAAATGAGACTCGCCTCTTCAAACACACACTCACAGCATACATGCACAGACTCTGAGACACGCTCACTATGGAACTAAGATCAATGAGAGTAAGCAGGTTCCCTGAGATTTGAAGCATGACCAATAAATAACATCCTACCGTGACACACATGGCTTGAAAAGAGCCCAGTATTATGACACACAGAGAGTGGGGAGGGCCTCCTAACCTTTCACCTCCATTTGGCAAATGTCTGTCTGTGCATGTGTGTGTGTGTGTGTGTGTGTGTCTTACAGGGGTTTTGTGGACAGAGGTAGTGCTCCTTAATGATGTCTACTTCCAGATAGTACTAAGACCAGACACTACATCACACACACTATTATAAATATATTACTATTATTATACAATATTATTATACAGATCTTTTCTTATCTTTCTTTTGCTCCATACTACCACTCCACAATCTCCACTCTTCCCTTAAACATCTGTTTAAAACCAAGCAATATTTTTGAGAGAACCCCCTGACAAACATGATCAGTTACTGGCAGCTTCATTTGACGTGTTTAAAGGAAGGAAGCCATTGCATGGAGTAATTTGGGTCAAGTGACTCTGGCTCTCTGCCGTTTCCTGGATAAATAAATAATAAGAGCTCTAAAAATAACCCAAGCTCAAACGCTACGATTTAGCCAACACCAGCACACAGTGACAGCTTTCTATGTGAGCTGAGGGATTATGGGAGAACTGAAGCTCTGATGAGGCAGATACTTGTGCAGCACAACTCATGACGCTCAAAGACATGTCTATCTCTCTCTCAATAGTAAAATACCTAAAATATGTACATAAAATACATCTTTTCAATATTATTTAATCATAGTTTTGTGGAATGCAAGACCTGTGAATGCAATGCTCTTTTCACATACAACAGCTTAAACTGGAAACTGGAAAATTAAAAATTCAGTATCTCAAAAAAATGACTGGGTACCTCTTGGGCTAGTTTAGAACATGCAACCACAATTACGGGAAAGACTACTGACTTGACAGTTGTCCAGAAGAAGTTCATCAACACCCTCCACAAGGAAGGTAAGCCACAGAAGGTCATTGCTGAAAGGGCTGGCTGTTCACAGAGTGCTGTATCAAAATATATTCATAGAAAGTTGACTGGAAGGGAAAGGTGTGGTAGGAAAAGGTGCACAAGCAACAGGGATGACCACAGCCTTGGGAAGATTATCAGGAAAAGCCGATTGAAGAACTTGGGAGAGCTTCACAAGGAGTGGACTGAAGCCTGAGTCAGCGCATCAAGAGTCACCAAACTCAGACGGCTTCAGGAAAAGAGCTACCAAGTCACTTCTGAAACAGAAACATCGTCAGAAGCATCTTACCTGGGCTAAGGAGAAAAAGAACTGGACTGATGCTCAGTGAAAGTAAATTTAGCAATTAATTTGGAAATAAAGGTCTGGAGTCTGGAGGAAGACTGGAGAGGGACAGAATCCAAGCTGCTGTGGAGTCTGAAGTGATGATTTAGGTGCCCTGACGTCTGCTGGTGTTGGCTCGGTGTTCATCTTCAGTTCTCTCTTCACAGCAGTTCAGCCAGTGTACTGTTGAGTAAACGAATTACTCCGGGATATTGGTTTGTTTGAAATCAGAGGAAGTGTGAGCCACATTAAAAAAGTTAACAGCTTCAGTCATTTGTGGATTAATGCTTATTGGAGACAAGAACCGCTTAAAACGATTCAGTTCGATTTGGTGAACCAGTTCAAAAAGATCCAGTTACATCGAATGATTCATTCACGAACCGGATATCACTAAACTGCAGTGTTTTGAACTCGCTCAAAACAGACACGGAAGAGAAGACAATGCTGAATAAAGTCATGGTTTTTGCTATTTTTGGACCAAAATGTATTTTCGATGCTTCAAAAAATTCTACCTGACCCTCTGATGTCACATGGACTACTTTGATGATGTGTTTATTACCTTTCTGGACATGGACAGTATACCGTACACACAGCTTCAATGGAGGCACTGAGAGCTCTCGGACCAAATCTAAAATATCTTAAACTGTGTACTGAAGATAAACAGAGGTCTTACTGGTTTGGAACGACATGAGGGTGAGTCATTAATGACATAATTTAGAATTTTTGGGTGAACTAACCCTTTAAGTTGAATTCACTTAATGCTGTCTGCAGGAATAAGCGTTTATAATATATATATACACACACACACACACACACAGAGAGCTGGGTAGATTATGTATATATATATATATATATATATATATATATATATATATATATATATACAATTTATAAATGAACACTAACCTAGATTAATAAACGCTTGAAAAATACTTGTTCATTATGTTGAAGTCAATGTGACCTAAATATCAGGCTTTTGTCTGTTCTCAATTTATAAGTTATGGATAACAGTTTCTGCTAAATGAATAAATGTAATGTAAATGTTTGCATGTGCTATTAGTTAGACGGAGTAAACATAAAATCTAAAAAAAAAAAAAATCGCACAACAGACTAGATCTCATCACTGTAGTAGTAAGAGTTAAAAAAAAAAAAAAAAATCTTTCAGCAGATTCAGGAAGCAATAGATTTTGGGAAATGTGAGTGTAATGACGCAAATATATAAAGGCCATTCCCTATTTTCATATTACTTCATAAATATTTCTTAATGTTACATCCGCTTTCCGGCAAGCCTGCAGACCGCAGAGCAGCTGTGTGGAGGAGGATTCCTGAGAGATCTTCATATATTAAATCAACACTGTTAGACTACACAGTTTCACTGCGGCGGTGTCGTGAGCTAGCAGCTATTGGGTGAATCTCACAGGCTTTCATCTCATGTTTGAACTGGGGGAAAAACACCATTACATTAAACCCGTCTGAAATAAATTCCCACGACAGTCGCCGCACAACTGACCACATTATTCAGTGTCACCCATGTTATTACACACACCCACACACACCTATCTATACAAATCATCATCCCACACATGCAGCCTAATATATAGCCAGCCTGAGGTTGTCATGACAACTCTCTGCTGAAGCTTTAGATCTGTTGATCTCAATGAGGTTGGCTTTGAAACTCCCCTCCAGGAACAACCGTCTATCATGCTCTTTTCATAAATAACGACTGAGTTCTATTGCACCTGCTTCAAAAGTCGCTTTTATAATCTTTTTTTAAATTATTTTATTTATTATTATTTGTATTATATCTAGCAAGTAATAAGAGTTCGTAAAACAGTGTATAATAACTGTATCAATAGAGCTTGTTTGAAGTCTTAAAGTCAGCATTGTAAACAGCATTTTGAGCTAGGACTTAGCTAACATTACTTGAAGAGACTTCACTCTCTCACACACACACACACACACACACACACACTCACTCAACCTCTGCCCACATTAGCAGCACCGCTGACTGTAAACCTTCCCCTCATAAACAGCACTGGCTTTCTCAAAGCAGCCGAGAAACCGCTCACACTTCTCCCCATGCTCACATTTGACACACTTCTGTAGGTTTGCTCTCTCTCTCTCTCTTTGAATTGGAGTGTAGCCAGAGAGAGATAAAACATCTCACAAATTACTGGAAAAGCCCTGCCCTGCATTACCAACATGCCACCTGCTCCAGGGAATAATAAGTGCAAATAAACGCATCTAGAGCACGCGGATGCATAAAGAGAGACTGTGGAACAAAGCTGCCAAAGTTGTTCCCATGTTGCACACTTTAAAGCATCATCAAACGAGCTCTGCAGGTAGTCTGGGTTAGTCTTAAGATTGAATGTACCTGTCAAATCTGGAAAACTCTCTTGGAATACTTGATTCAAATTGGTCAATTGTAACATTCAGAAATCAAACATTTCTTCGTATTTTCGGTCATCCGTGACTGCAGACTGGTGCCATCATTAGGTAAATTACCTCGGATGACTTCAATTTGAAATAGTATGTAATTATTTCCCTTATGCTAGAGTCACATTAACTGTTGCGCAGTAAAATTTTATTACATAATGAATAGGGAGATTAGAGTAGCGAAGAGAAGCTTTTATGACAAGCAGAAAAAAATCTGAACATTGACATTAGTGCGGAAGGGCCTGAAAGCGATCACCAGCAACAAGACCCTATCCCCCAGCACTGGGGAGAATCAACGTTTAGCTGAAGATTTGAAGGAGTTTTACTGCAGGTTTTAAAAGCCTGGTCTCTCACCCCACACCCACTCGGAGCATCACCCCACCCAGCCATCAACACCCCTCCGGACTTCTTCTCAGCCCGCACCTAACATCTGTGAAGATGATGTACGCCAAGTCTTCAAGAAACAGAAGATAAGGAAAGGCAAAGGCCAAGACGGTGTCTCTCCAACCTGCCATTCATCTTCACACTGATCTTCAACAAGTCTGCTTCAAATGCTCCACCATCATCCCTGTACTCGAGAAAAAAAAAATAATAATTACACACACACACACATATATATATATATATATATCACGGGCCTAAATGACTATAAACCTGTTGGACTGGTGTTGACTTGAAGCACAAATATTTGTGAAGAAAACTAATGGATAAGCACCTTCGGTGCTTGGCCCCTAATAGAAATAATTGTAACAAAAAACACAGAACAGTAAATGTAAGGGTGAAATATTTCCCCCTGCAGATTTAGCACGGGATTAAAGATTTTCATTTGAATTTGCTACATTGATCAACAGAAAGCTGATTGGATTTAAAGTGACTTAAGTGCAAGTGATGAATCACTACTGTTGACAGAAGAAAATGAACCTTTTCTTTTTGCTGCAAATGTGACAACAACTATATGCAGAAACAGATGGTGTTATTTTGAATAATTTTGGAACCAAACAATTCTGGTGACTATTCATTTTATATTCAAGATTGCATTTTGAGATTTGTTTATATATATATATATATATATATATATATATATATATATATATATATATATATATATATATATATATATATATATTTATATATATATATATACACACAAATCTCAAAATGCCATATTGTACTTTCTACAGAGGACAGTCAGCCATACAGATTTGGAATAAGATTTTTGGGTGAAATGGTAATATAAATATAAGTAAATAAATATTACTGTAATAGTTTTGCAAGGGTGATTGTTTTGTAAACTGAAATGGACCATTTAAAAAAATATAATACACAGATAAAATTAAAAGAATTTCAACAGCACATTAATTCAAACCATTTTGTTTGTTTTCTGAAGAATTGCGTGTGTTGCTCTCCACTTTAACGGGTTCAAGTCAGAAGTCCACCCCATATTGTGTCCAATTTCTTTGGAAAGCAATAACACAACAAGCACCATGATTTGAGACATCATCCATAGCCCAAACTGAGAGAGGAGTTAAATTAAGACCTTGTCCAAATCCCTGACAATAAGCAAAACTGATAGTGATGCTTCATTCGCAAACACTACTTTGCTCCAGTCTGCATTAGACCAGCTCTGATCACAAAACTCAAAATGAAAGAGCGCCCCCATATGGACTGCACAAGATAAGACCACTAGTCAAATCGAGGCTTGTGCAGTCCAGACAATACTTCACGAGGTCAAAGGTAAGCTTCTTAAACAGGAAAAATAACAACCGATTGTGGCTGCAATCAGCAAAATATACTACTAAAGAATACACCTGCAGAACCACTGCTGCTGGAGTAAAATGTGTTTTTGTATCGAGCAGGCGAGATTCAATTTATCTTGCTGAAATCCCTGTTGGGCGGTGTGCTGACACATATACTGCACTCAGCAAGTCCACCCAGACGCACAGGACTGCAAATCTATGGACTCCAGGCAGAACCGCTGACCTAATGCAATCTGAAACCCATCTAAGACAGCTTACTGAATAAAATACTAAATAAGACAGCATAAGGAAGACGTGTGTAAAAACATAACACTTTATACAAGTAAACTTCAATGAATACACAAGTACTTTACAAATACAAATGCTGTTATCCCCCCTCAGAGTTATTTACACGTGTTCCTGACCATACATCGATACAAAAAGACGTATTTATGACTGAAAGCCCCAACATTAGATGATTTACATACACGGAGGGAAAGTCTTGATTTAAGTCAGTTGGTTACTGAGAGCAGGCCAATGTAAACATACTAACAGCCAAGCTGAGGTTCGACTCAACTGACTAATGGTGACACTGTTCATAACTATGTGTAAGAAAAACGGAAAGATTTCACAGATGTGTTTTCAGAAATGACTTGTTTTTCAGCACTGACAAATTTTGCTTTCTAATCTAAGTTGGGAGGGGGATACTTCCCACAGCTGCCACCATGAAATGGCTGCATCGCAGGATAGATTTCCTATCAATTTGTTGTTATTGTACCACTTAAACATTTCACACACAAGTACACGTCCCTATCCATCCATGCAGCTGAACTTGTGTGTATGGTGACAAGAATTCGTTTAAGGGGGGTTTCATGATACAAGCTAATGTATTCGATTCTTTTACAGAGAGGGAGCATGTATCAAACTAATGGTAGTTTGCCATTTCTACACCACTAAAGATTGAGTTTGGTTTGCTAATCTTGATTAAATGCTTGAATAAAGGGATATTTACTGACACAAACAGCAAAGGGACAACACCACCACAGCTACTAAAAACACTGGGGAGGACACACATTCATTTCGACTGATTGAACATTATGAATAATGTTGAGCCGATCTGCCAAAAGAGTTCCCGGCAAGCCAGATGAAGTGTTGAAGCTGATGGCTGTTGTGATCCAAACGCACTTGATCCGTGACCTTAACGATGTGATGTTAGACGCTGTATAAACAGAGCATGTAGCATGGTAGAAAAATAACAGGGAGTGTTTGGCGGCTCGGTAAAGAGTTCAGTGTGAAAATGAGCCGTCGTCCTGTGGTAAAGTCATGCTTGGCTCCTAAAGAAGGAGCATCAGTTAATAAGCTGTAAAAAAAGAAACGAAAAAAGAAACGGATTGGCCATAGTGTGAGGGCCACTGGCAGATTAACATGAAACGTGGTTAGCTTATGAGTGTTGCTTCAAATTGTAAAAAGCTCAATCCAGACAGTCAAACGGTGAGTTCCTGGATTACAAAGGGTCAGTCTTTCCAAAACTAAAACGAACCAGAAAGCAGCCCTATGTTGTGCGCGGGTACGTCCTCTTCCTATGACTCTCTAGCTGCCACCGCTGGGTTTGCCGGGGGTTTTGGAGCGCATGGCAGCCCCAGTGCGGGTGTTTCCTTTGCCCTGCTGGGGCTGCGTGGTGGCTGTGGCCTGCTGTGCTGGAGACTCGGAGACGGTGGCCGCCGCGGCGCTCTGCTGCTGGGCAGGGCTGTGTGGTGCTGGGGTCTGGATTTGAGGGGAGACGGCTGCTGCTGTAACAACCTGCTGCTGGAGGAGCTTCTGCTGCACCACCTGCGTGGCTGCGGTGGTGCCTGCGGGGATGACTTGCACCTGGGCCTGTGCCGAACCTGCTGCGGGTGCTGCCTGCGTCAGGGCCACTGTCTACACACACAAACATCACTTCAGCTGTCAGAATCAGGAGTTAGGATATCTTGTAATAGTCGCAGAACTAGGACTGCATGAAAATAATAATAATAATAATAAAGCAAAAAAAAAAAAAAGTATATATATATATATATATATATATATATATATATATATATACTTTAGTTTGGCTGGTCCTGCGACTTATAGTCAGGTGCGACTTATTTATCAAAATTAATTTGACATGAACCGAGAGAAATGAACCTAGAGAAATTAACGAATAGAAAACATTACCATCTCTATGTGCTCAGTGCTCCTGTAGTGCACCCTCTCGTGGCTGGAGAAGATAATGTTTTCTCTTGGTTCGAAATAAATGCGACTTAAAGTCCAGTGCGACTTATGTTTTTTTCCTCATCATGACATATTTTTGGACTGATTCGACTTATACTCAGGTGCGACTTATAGTCCGAAAAATACGCTGTGTGTATATATATTCAAAGAGCGACATAACTGGGACATTTATTGTTTATATTTATTATAATGTATTTGTTGTCACTTTTGTTCAGTTTAATGCATCCTTGCCAAATAAAAACAGAAATGTCTTTTTTTATTTTACTGACCCCAAACATTTGAACAGCAGTATAGGTAAATTATATCAGTATAATTTAATTATATATATATATATATATATATATATATATATATATATATATATATATATATATATAAAGTAATGCAATCAGTGAAAAGGGAAAGTAATTTCAGAGGTGACTTAATGTTGACTTTAAAAAGGCACCAAATGAATTTAAGCAATCAAACACAAAGTACAAACACTGAAACACTTACCTGTTGAGGTGAGGATACTAACTGCTGCTGAACTATTTGAGGAAGTTTAGTGACCTACAAGCAAAAAGGAAAATCACTACAAAGCCAAGCTGGGCACCAAACCATACACAAAGCACTACGTGGCACTGCAGATCAAAATACTTACAATCTGACCACACTACATGTCAGACTGTGAACTTGTGCGGATGCTGGCAGTGAAAGTCTAACTTCTACCTGTATCTGCTGTGTTGCAGTAGGTTTCTGTGGCTGTGCAATGGAGGTGAAGAACTGGGTCTTAATGCCAGGCTGAAGTTGAGTGGTGGCAGTGTATGTCACTTTCTGCTGCTGTTGGGCTGCGGTCTGAGCGGCCTGCTGCGCGCCCAACTGAACAGAGAGATAAAGAGACAAATGAGAGGGGGGCTGACGGGACACTTACACAAATAATGCTTCATTACAAATAAATCCCACTGGCTGACTGGTACCTTCTGCTGCACTGCAGCCTGTGTTTGCTGTGGCTGTGCTGCCTTCTGGACTGCAGCCGCTTGAGCTGCTGCCTGCTGCTTTTGTCTCTGCAACAGCTGCACCTGGAACGGGTGGGTCACCACTGGACCACCTGCACAAACACACACGCTTTAGTCTACAGGAGCCCCTAAAAGGTTGTTACTGACACTGAGACTGTGTGGGCGAGAAAAGAAAGCAAGCATCTCTGCTAGATTCATGTTCATAAGCAGTGCAAATAACCAGTCTTGTGCAGGTCACTTCAGCTTCTGTAAGCCTCTGTTTGATAACTGATTAGGTTTAGGGTGAAGTTACTGAAATCTCTAATCTCTTACGTACATCGTGCAAAACAAACTAAATAAATGAATAAAAAGGCGATGTTTAATAGATTACAAACTGAAGAATAAAAAACAAAACAATTTAAGACTTACATCATCATGAGTTACAAAGTTTTGGTAGTTTTTTTGTTCTTAGACAGTTGGATCGATGAAAGATTGCTCAAATTCTTTCATGAAAACAAGAGAGGTCTGTTGTAACTTGCTGAAGTTTGCCAGAAATGGTGAGTGCGGTATGATGTCATGCAGTGTGTACCATGACTCGTCCGAGATGATATTTTACAGCAGATTGCTCAAGTTATCTGGTGAGATGTAGTATAAGTAGCTACTAATTGTTAATATAAGTAGCTACTAATTGTTAGCTTTAATTCACTGGGGCTGTCACTAGCGACTATTTTTATATATTAAAAAATAATAATGTATGTAAATTGTTTTTAGACTATAAGACTAGGCTATGTTAACTGATAAATTACCCCAAACGCCGTTTAGTTTAGATTGGGGTTAGATTTAGTTTAGCGTTTGGTTTAGATTTAGATACATTCAGCAAATTAAATTCATTTTGAGCGATGGAGCTTGTTGGGAAACCGAGAGGTCTAACAATATCACGTTCCTGACGTCCTTTTAGAACAGCATACCTGCGCTTTAATCATCTGGACATCCTGCACTCAGCAAGATGTGTCACTTCTGCAGGCTGCATCATACTCGGTGCGATAAAGTGTCTTTTTCTAACAATAATTCACTCATCACCAAATAAAACTCTGAAAAACCTGAAAAAGTGAAGACCTGATTATTTCAGGAGCCTTATCACAAGTCCATTGTTTTTGAATGTCGGTGCTACTTCTGTTATATTTTCACACTTAAAACAATAATTTGGTATTCCTTCCTCTTGTACCGTTTTCCTCTTTTATGCTCTGATATAAGCCACCTGGCAGTTCTCTCCCAAGTGCTTCCACTGCTGCCAGCATTAAGTCGGAGTATGAATCAGTGGGCTATAAAACACTTTTAGTGCCAGGAAGTTACTTGTCTTTTTTTGGTTCAATATACTAACCTATTGATCAAAAATGGCCTTAAACACTTTTTTTTTTAACATTCAGGAGGGTGTACTCATATTTGCAGTACAACATTTCCAAAGAACCCTAACATGCCTTGTAAGTAAAGAGTAATTGCTGAATTTGTTATGTTTTAAGGGGTGTGTGCTCATTTATGCTGTGCACTGTATTTCATTCTCCTAGACTCAGTCTGTACCTGCTTTCTGCGCTTGCCCGATGGCAACACTGATGCCGGCCACAGTTACGGGAAGGGTCGTGACTCCGGCGGAGGAGACCACAGCAGGAACGGAGACGACTGGAGGTGGTTTGGTCAGAGTCACCTGCGGAGCCTGAATGGGTCCTTGTGCTTGGACACGTGTCTGAATGAAAATACGTATAAAGAATTAATGTGCATTCAAGTGTATGGGAAAGGGTTAGTCTGAGTGTGTATGCATGTGCTTACCAGTCTGGCCACCTGTAAATTGGTGACTGCAGCTCCAGTCAGCACAGTTCCTGCTCTGGGCGCAGTGACTGCTGTTATCTGAGGGTTGGACGCAGCCGCAGGTGTGGTGTGAACCTGCTGCTGCTGCTGAGTAGATGAAGCCTGCTGACCTTGAGCTGCTGCTACCGCCGCTGCAACCTGCTGCTGCGCCATCTGCAGCTTCTGCTTCTGCTAAACATATATTACACCGGAAAGAAATCACTTGAAAACTATTTTTTAAAGATTATTAGTTCATATATATACTCACAAAGCTAGAAATATGAGATAATGTCCTTGTTAAGGTTTACTAATGAACTTACTAAACCATACCTAATCGTTAAAATGTTTTTATGTAAAATGAAATGCTTACAATTGTCAGAAAACGTTCAGTTCATATGATCTTCATTTGTTGGTCTTTGTTTGTTGTGTAGCATCTATTTACATTTTTTAACAAATAATTTAATTATGTGTTCATGTTTTTGCAGTAGCCAACCTAACATGTAAACCATTCATAATTTGCAAATGTTTATAAATGATTACTAATCATTCGTACCTTTATGAGCAGTCATCCCAATGTCGAAAGACCTGAATCTACCCTATTCACGTGTCTTTATAGATCATTTATTAATCATTTGTTCATGGTTTTGCAGTAGCCAATCTAAAGTCTAAACTATTCATCACCTTTATAAGCACTGAATGTAACAAGTTTTGTTGTGAAGGATGGCTGGTTAAGTTTAGCTAAACGCTTGCTAAAGACATAACAGACTAATTTTGGTGCAAAAGATGTTTTATTGCCTCAACACATCTTCCATACTAAAGAATGTGTGTACCTGCTGTGGTTTTCCCACTGCTTTGATCTGTGGAGATGTCGCCTGTGTTTGTTGCTGCTGCTGTAACTGTTGTCGGAGTTGGAATTGTTGGAATTGAGCTGGCGTGAGTGGTTTACTCTGAGAGAACTGCATGCCGGGAGCTAGAGAAGCAAGAAAACTGGTTTAAGAATAAAACAATGCTAGACGAGCCAGACAGATATGAATGCCAAAAGAACAATGCGGAGCGGGAGTCTGACTCTCTGAATCGATTTTGCCACCAGAGAACCCAAATCACGCACTGGCTTCTCTAAGGATGGCATTTGGTCTACCTGGAGCAACCAGCGTGCGTGTTTGGGACTGACCCGGAGTCAGATTAGTGGACACCACAGCTGATGCGGTCACTGGGGTAACAGCTCTCACGCTCTGACCCATCGCAATGGCAACGACCTCGGCTGGGGCAGCCGCTGCAGGTACTGCTCTCTGCTGAGTGTGAACCACCTGAGCCGTGGCCGTTCCTGCCGTCTGTTTGAGCAAACAACGATTTAATAAACAGGACAGAACGGTACAAAAATCCAGATCAAACTGACTATATCTTGTATTCTACACTTTCAATGCTGACTTCTGAACCCCACACAGCAGGTTGCAATGCAGGAACTGATGTGACAAATCAAATCAGCTGTATATCTATATATATCTGTGTAAAAGGCAGTTTTTCAGTTATTATGTGTGCTGTATGAGGGTGGACAGAACTCACAGGAATGACAGGAGATGCCAGACGCTTGTTCGCCTGGAACTGACCAGGAGGAACTCCAGCCACAGTGTTTACGATCACGTTTCCACTCACTGTAGCTGTCGCTGAAGTTTAAACAGAAATATACACTTATATAAACAGCACTTCACAACTGGATCAACAAGTGTACAGGTGAAGCTTGTGTAATGTGATAATACCTGGCTGGATACTTGTGCCAACTGCAGCGGACTTGATAGCTCCAGTCTTGGGAATCAACAAAACCCAAACAAGATCAACATATTATACCTTATATAATATATTATATAATACACCACTGTTCAAAAATGTGGGGTCAGTAAGATTTACTCAAATTAATACTTCATCAATACATTTTGTTATTCATTAAGGACACATCAAACTGATCAAAAGTGACAGCTAAGACATTTCTACTTTTACATAAGATTTCTCTCAAAAGTTTTCTTTCTATTCATCAAAAAATCCTGAAATAAAATATCAAATTTCATAAAAATAAAAATAATGAACATCACCACCGTTTTCAACATTCATGATAATGATAAGAAGCACCACAAAATCTATACAGAGGACTGGGGAAATGGCTGCTGAAAATTCAGCTTTGCCATCACTGGAACAAATTACATACCATATATTAAGACAGAAAAGAGTTATTTAAAGGGGGGGTGAAATGCTATTTCATGCATACTGAGTTTTTTACACTGTTAAAGAGTTGGATTCCCATGCTAAACATGGACAAAGTTTCAAGAATTAAGTTGTACGTTTGAAGGAGTATTTTTGTTCCCAAAATACTCCTTCCAGTTTGTCACAAGTTTCAGAAAGTTTTTTTCGAGTATGGCTCTGTGTGACGTTAGATGCAGCGGAATTTCCTTATATGGGTCCTGAGGGCACGTCTGCCAGAAAAGCGCGCGCTCCCGTATAGCAGAGCACTGAGAGCACAACAGACTTCACTGATCAGAGCAAGAGCGTCGCGAAATGTCACAAAAGAATTGTGTTTTTGGTTGCCAGGGCAAGACAACCCTGCACAGATTACCAAAAGAGAAACAGCATTAAGGGACCAGTGGATGGAGTTTATTTCTACAGAGCATCAACGGAGTTGTGCAAGTGTTTTTGTTTGTTCCCTGCATTTCGAAGATGCTTGTTCACAAGGCCCAGTTTGACGACGGATTTGCGTATCGTTTATTTCTTAAGGATGATGCAATCCCAAGGAAAAAGGGTCACGATCGTGTGTTGGAACCGCAGGCGGTGAGTAAAAACTGCTTCAAATATCTCTGCCTCCTTGTTAGTGTGTCCCCTCCCATTCCGAGACCCAGGTTCGAGCCCCGCTCAGAGCGAGTCGTTGCTGCTGCTGCTCTCGTTCAGTTTCAGCCTCTGGATCTGATTCTGGATCAGAAATAAACGGCTGAATCTGACTGTTAGCCATGGTTTGTTTTGGATGATGGTTTTTCCCTCACGGTAAAGTCACAGCTTCCAAACGCTCTCAACGCAAAAGCCTACTGGCGCTCGTAATTCTTTAGCTCCGCCCACACGTCACACCTCCAGCCGGTCGTGTTTTTCTGGGAAAAATCGGTACAGACTATCTTTCTCTTATGAATATAATAAAACTAAAGACTTTTGGGATTTATGAAGGATGCAGTACTACTCTATATGTACTCAAGATTAACAGGATATTGAGTGAAAACGAGCATTTCACCCCCCCCTTTAAAGTTGGAATAATATTACCATTTAAACTGTATTACTACATAATAGTGCTGTTATTTGTTAACCCTTTAGAACCTAAGGCTAAAATTGGCCGTTTTCACTCATTTTGGTTTATTGAGTATAAAATTATAACATAATGTGGTATCTTCAAGTGTAAGGTGTCATTTTTTTCAGAAAAAAATAGGCTTTCAGGAAATTACAGTTATTGTACATTATTTAGTGTAATGAGTTAGTAAATAGAATTAAAATAGACAAAAAAATTCAAAACGGGAAGAAATTGTACTGGTTTTTATTTAGAAAAAATCTGAAAACTCATGATCGAAAGAATCTAATGCCTCAATCTTGAAAAAGGAACTATAATACATATATACAAGTATTTTTGAGACACTGGATTGCACGGTTTTCACTCAGGAGCCATTTGTGGTACTCCAGTTCTCCAGGCGTTTTTGGATCCTTCAATCCAGTCATTTAAATGTGGGGCTCTCTGAAGCAGTTCCTGTCTACAGGAATGCAAGCATAGTCCCACATCACATTCCTGGCATATCCATGGGGTGCTCCTTTTGCATCGTATGCAACTTTGTGAAAGGTCTTGAGTATCACTCACAGGAACAGGCAGATGATCGCATCTCTCTCTCAGCCGGCCATCCAGGGGAACATCTGTGAGCGGAGCAGCTAGCAGCTCCTGAAAGTTTTGCCGTGTCATGAGCTTATCATGGTGGATGGCACACAGCTCTTTGTGTAAAATGAAGCTGTTGGTCACTGCAATATCTAGGAAATGCTGGAAAATGGTCACATACGACTTGTTTTATGGGGCACCGACTTTGTTCTGAGCATCTTGTTGGAGGTGTCAAGTCCCCCCATGTACTTATTATACAGCTACAGCTGCGACCAGGGCCCCGGCCCCTCTGAGATGGTGTTGTGTTCGATGTAGATGGCCCATTTGCTTCTTCGTAGATAACTGGAGAAGCCACACTAAAAAAAGAAGCAACATGTGTTACAAACTCACTATTTATGTACATAAAAATACTTTTTTATTATGAAGCAATTTATTAGTAAGAAAATTTAAAAAAAAAATATATATAAATATATAATAAATAACTATAATAATAATAATACAATAAAATAATAAAAATAAACCCTGCAGTTACTTACACACATTTGCATACACACAATCACACATACATACATGCACCTACTCACACACACATATACAGATATAGACATAAATGTATGCATGCACAGTCACGCATGCACGTACGTACACACACATCATAGACTGTATAAGACACACACATGCACACATACACAAACAGATACATGTGCACACAGATACACACAAACAGATATACACATAAACAAACACACAGATATACAAATGCACACATTAGCAGTAGCACACACAAACGTATGCACACATGCATGCACACAAACATACATATACACATGCACGCACACATTCGCATACACACACACGCACCTTTACTTACACACACACACACACACACACACACACACACACGCACGCACACATACCTGCACACACACACACAGATATGTCCATGCACTTACATACACACAGAAAATTATGTATGCATGCACACGCACCCATAGACATAACGCTAACGTTACATGAGCAAATATGAACGCATGCATGCACATGCGCGCTTACAAATGTTTGCAACGCACATATAAGTGTGTGAAACCGTGTTTTTTTCGTACAGAAACACGGAGTCTGACTATTTTATTCATTTCTCATCGATTAATCAGCAAGAAACAAATAAATAAGCTTCACTTACCAATCCACGACTGGATCAAAGCCAGCAGCATACGCCTCAACATCTGAATACAGACTCCGGGTCCGATGAATCATGTTCAGCCTCTTCCCAGGTGTCATCAGAGATCAAATCAATCGCCTCCTCTCATGTAAAACCTTTTTTCGCCATGTTTTTTGTTCGTTTTTGTTTATATTTCACACTCTCAAACTTTCAAACCTGCTGGGCTCTGTATCTCCCGCTTCAACTCCGCCCTTCCCCCTCTCCCCGAAAGCTGCTGTGATTTGCTGCTGGAAAGCATGCAGTTACCGTACTAAGCTGTATATTGTCTTAAAGCGCAAGATGTCTTCTATCAGACGCAATTTGATTTTTTTTCATAGTGCAAACGGTTGCTGAGTTATGAAAACATTAATACCGCATGGTAAATTGTGTCGGCGCCGACACGTTCGGTTTTAAAGGGTTAAAATAAACAGCCTTAGTAAGTATAAGAGACCTCTATCACAAAAAAAAAAAAGAAAAAGAAAAAAGAAAATACTCCTGACCCCAAACATTTGGAACAGTTGTGTACGCATGAATAATATAGCAGTCATATACAAATGATTTCATCTTGGGTAATCTAGAGCTAAATACAGGTGGACGTAAGGTCAAGTGTGACATTGAACATGCAGTGCTAAAGGAGTCTAACCAGTACAGCGGTGTTGGGGACTGCTGCTGCTCCGGGTTGGTTGGGCTGGGTCACTCCCGCTGTCTGAGCGGCCGCTGCAGTGGCCTGAGGCTGGGCAGCAGCTCCCTGAGGCTGCGCGGCTCCTGGGGTCTGCGGCTGTTGCTGCTGGGCTAACTGCTGAGCCCTCTGCTGTTCGGCTAGTGCCTGCGGCAGCGGAGTCCAGAGAAAAAGAGACAAGCTTTAAAAACTGAAAAATACAGGTGATTATATATATACTTTTAAGTGGTTTGTTAACTAAATCTCACCTTCTTCTCTTTAGCTATTCTTTCAGCTCTCTGAGAGGCAACCTGGATAGGAGGCAGAGGCTTGTCGTAGCTTATCCCACTAGAAATTACAAAAGAAATGAATGAATGAATGAATGAATGAAAGCCACAAATGAATATAAAATGTGCCTAAATATGTACACTATATTAAAGACTGTATCAGTCAATATATATATTTTTTTCATTAAATGATGAATTTCAGTTCACTGGTAAATATTAGATTACTTCAGTTTTTTTCTCTAAAAGCAGAGCAGCACGTCAAGAGTCAATACCTCTCAGCCAGCACAGAGGCATGTTTGGGATTCTTCTGGAATGGATTCATGCCCAGTCTAGAAGCAAAGGCATGAACAAAATTAGTTTGCTTGTGTGTTTACTTTGACAAAAGCATTCTGTCACAATCTAAATGCAATGCCGGGTTGTTTTTAAAGATGTTTGCGTGTTGGACACTGCCTGCACATACAGTGGTTTTATTGGCGGGCTCCTCTTGCTAGCAATGATTTTCATCAGCTCAAAGCGGTTGTTGTATAGCTGGATCTGGGAGGCGTTGTCGTCCTGTGTGTAGATCTGACACGTGCGCAGAGGACGACTATTCTTGGACTGCGCAAAAAAAAGATAGTGTTACCAAAGAAACACCTAATAATATGTACTGATTTGTTTTTGTGTAATACCTTATAAATGCTCTTGGTCTTGTTCTTCTTAGGGTTAGCTTCATATATTAGCTGTGGGACAGGTTGTATACAATTATGTATATCAAGGAAAATGTTAAAGGAAAATAAATCATAGAACTCACAACCATGTGATACCTTGCCCTCCTCTCGGAGTATGATGACATTCTCATAGCGGTTGCGGCATTGTTTCGGCGAGCGGTAAATTCTGCTACAGGAGTTGACCACATCGCTCACCAGGTCCCAGTTAGGAGTGTGCGCTGGAGACACGATGGTCAGGTTCAGAGGAAGTTCCAGTAACTGCTTCACAGCCTGTGAATGCAGGGAAAAAGAGAGAATTACCAC
Source organism: Carassius auratus (assembly GCF_003368295.1). Lineage (NCBI taxonomy): Eukaryota > Metazoa > Chordata > Actinopteri > Cypriniformes > Cyprinidae > Carassius > Carassius auratus. The sequence goes on along the minus strand of NW_020523831.1, from coordinate 208,398 downwards.
CTCAGCTTATCCATTTCACACACAGCTGTGTGTTTATACACTGGCAGTGATAATGTAATAACGTGATGAATCAAGTACTTGTAGCAGGGCCCAGTCTTCACTGATGAGCCACTCAGGGTTGTCCTGCCCAGCCTCCATGGCTGGTTTGAGCAGAGAGGGCAGTGGTTTGGCAAAGGGAGCCTGTTGCTTCAGAGAGAAGTTCTTCTTCTGGTCTTTGCCTTCCCGCCTTACTTTGAGCAGACTGGCCTTATCAAAGAGAGAGCGCGGAGGAATCACGGATTCTCCATGGCCCTTCTTTTTCTTACGTCCCAGAGCTGACGAGAGGGGGACGAGAGAGAGAAAAAGACTGAATTTAGCATGCGTTTAAGAACAGTAAGTTCACTTGAAAGCGTTTCTTGAGCAGTCCAACCTGACGGATCCATGTGTCTCTTGCGCTCTTTACGGACATAGACTGGGGGCAGTTTGGATTCGGGCATAGGCGCAGTGTCATACATGAGGCAGATCACAGAGTCAATGTAGATATCGTTATCATCCTGTGGAGGAGTTGGGGGAGTCCACAGCTGCAGAAAAGAGCAACAGAACTCAACAAGAATTTGAACCACAAATCTAAATAAACAAATAAAACATATTTCGCTTGAATTATTATTTTTTTTAAATCGGCCGTTTTGTACTCTTTTAGATTATTGGCTATGGAACATGATTTTTTTTATATCACATTACATTCATTAATTCTCATAACAGCTATACAACTGTAAGATATAAGACTTGTAAGATGTAAATAAAAAAAAATACCTTCAAATCGAATTTTTTTTATATATCACAGTAACAATTGTACTGCATTTAATTTAAATCAAATTCTACGTAAAATAGAATGCAATAACATCAAAATACAAAAAAGAGACTTAAATCACAATGTGCTATGGACATGTTTTTGGGAGATTCACCCAAAATTCACTCCCTCTTCCTTTAATTCCCTTCAGGAATGTGCTTTTTTTAAACTTACCGGCATTATTTCTGTTTGTCCATCCTCATTCTCGAACACATACTCCTGTAAAGATGAAGGGAACAGGGTATTAAATCTACACGACCCAACATCACTTCCTTCTGAAAAGCAGATTCGAATCTATTTGTACCATGTTGTATGCATCCTCTCTGCTGTAGGTGAACAGATCCTCCTCGTCTTCCAGGATCATTTGTTCTTCTCTCTCTACCTTTAGTTTCTGTTGCTGCTGCTGCTCCCAGCCTCTCTTAGCAGCTTCCAAGCGCTCCTGTAACTCACACAAACATGGATTTAAGCCGTCTGGATTTACAGGGCAGGCGTAACATGTATTGTAATATGTGCAAATGTTTCATACCTTTATAACCCGTTCATCCTCGCTGATGTGCAGGTACTCCAGATAGTGCAGTGCGTATCTCTCAATGGGAGTCAGCTAGACAAAACACCACAAGCTCTGGTCAGTACAATTATCATTCAGCAAGGACAAATTGTTCAAACGTGACACTAATACAAAACAATAGTGTATAAAGTTAAATCAACAGAATTTGCATGCTAAATAACACAAAACGGTTGCAAACGTACGTACAAGAGCTGAAATGTTCAAGTAACATTTTGTATAAGCTCACCTGCTCCATGACTGCTGCCAGCTCCTCTATCTGTGATGCCTCCTCTCTCACTCCATCCTCCACAGCCATCACTTCTTGTCTTCCCACTTTCTCACTTTTTGTGTCTAGCTCCGTCTCCTCCTCCTCCTCGTACTGGGTTTCCTGTCGGATGGTGTTCAGGGCCTGGATGTAGGGTCTTGCCACGTGAGGGGGGATGGATTCGGATGGCGATGGCTCCTGGTGGAGAACCACAAACTCCTCCACCTTCTCTCCAGAACCAGCTTCAACCTCAAACAGATCCTGAATAGTGCGCTGTGAATGTCCAGCACATATTTATAATATGAGCATCGGGCTGTGAGCTGCCTCGACGTCTACTGAGACACAACCTCATAACTGGCAAGGTTATGAAACGGTCCCTCAATGTCAAAAGTACCAGTGATTGCATGACTGTAAAAGAGTGTTCACCTGGGTTAAAAAGGCTACAGTGTAGTCCATGCCCTGTGCAGCTACCTCTCTTATAAGGTCTTTAGTGCCGTTCTTTAAAAGCTTCTCCTCAATCGAGTTCCCGCTCTCCAACCTGAAAGAGCACAGCATCTGTAAAAAAGCTGCCAAGTATAAACCTGACATGGAAGAACATTTCATTTGTCCACCAGTCTGACCTGTAGATGTGGATGTCTTTGGAGCGGCCGATCTTGTCGCACCATTCCTGTGTGCGCATGTCCATGCTGGGATTTAGGTCTGTGTCGTAAAACACCATGGTATCTGCTTCAAACACGTGGCCCATGGCTGAGCAGCAGCGATTGGTCAGGATGGTGCAGAAGATCTGTCTGTTGCGGTTAAACCTTTTGACCTGCTCCTGAAAGTGGTCGGGACACGCGGAACATGGTAAGTTAGGTTTTGTGTTTTCAATAAAAGGATCCAGATCAGATGTTTATGTATTGGTGTTTTTGATAGTGCTTTACTGATATGTAAGCATCATTTGAGGCCCTGTGTGGAACTGAATCCAGCAGGGAGGGAAGAGCACTCGCTCATCTGCTCTTTTAATTACAGCCCAGAAACCCACACAGCCTCAGTCTGACATGGACTTGGCCAGAGCAACAGAGAGTAATAGAGAATGTGTTCCTCCATGTGTATTACCTGTCTCTCCTCCAGTGACAGAGACTCATCCAGCCGTACATAGGTGAGGTGACGGTGGTCTAAGAAGGTCTCCAGTATATCCAGCATGCTGGTCATCTGGGTGAAGATCATCACACGTCTGTTCTCAGCGCTCAGTTTCTGCAGCAGGATGGACAGTGCCTCCAGTTTTCCTGCAAACAGATAAAAGAACATTATAGCAATATTTCTACCAATATACCAGTGTTAATTTGTACGTTTTTTTTTTTTTTTACAGCTGATTGCAGACCCTGATTGTATTGTTCATTTGTTTATGTTTTTCAATGACATTCTATTATGATGATATTTTCTATCTCAGACAGGAAGTGGAATCTAAGTGGGCAATTCTAAACCAGAATAAGACTAAGAAGTTAGGCCAGACCTTATAGTGATATTTATAGATTATATATATATATATATATATATATATTTTTTTTTTAAGAAGTATCTTATGTTCACTAAGGCAGCTTTTACTAAAATACATCAATTAAATAAAGTACTGTATTACAGTTTAAAACGTATATTTCTTTTGAATACATTTTAAAACAAAATGTTATTTCTGTGATGGCAAAGTTGAATTTTCAGCATAATTACTCCAGTCTTCAGTCACATGATTCTAATCATTTTAATATGCTGAAAAGTCATTTCTTATTAAATGTTGTATATCTGTAGAAAATAGCTTAGCTGCTTGATATGTTTGTGGAAACCATAATTTTTTGCAATCCTTTTTTCTAGGATGAATAGAAAGTAACAACATGTATTTGAAACAGAAAACTTGTGTTACACTTTAAATGTTGGTTGCACTTTATTTTACAGTACGTGTACTAACATGTACTTATAGTGTACTTACAGTGTATTTATCTAAGAAAGTCCTGGTAACGCAAGGTAACTACATGGGGTAGGGTTAGGTTTAGGGGTAGGTTCAGGGTTAGTACCTAGTTATTACATAGTTATTGTAATTGCTATAATAAGTACGTAGTATGTACATGAGGAACAGGACTGTAAATAGTGTGACTTAATTGATTTAAGGTGTCCTTGCTAAATAAAAGTAATACATATTAAATGTATTTAAAAACTTACAGACCGAACATTTTTGAAAGGTACTGTAAATTACAGAATGTTAGTTACATGATGGATAGAAGATACCATATTGCAAACGCATAATAACATGACTGAACACCAGCAGTATTTGTAAAATTTTAATCTGAAGGATTCTGTCGTGGTGCACACCTGAATCCATCTCCAACATGTGTACATCAGGGAACCTGACGACAGGAGGACAGGCTAAGTTACGGATCTCTGCGTTTTGTGGAGCGGACACTTCCTGTAGCCGTCGCCTGAATGATTTTTGTGCTAGGCTGTAAGATGGTGGAGGATTGGATGCATACAGCTGAGGGGGAGGGGCCACAGCAGCAGGAAGTATGCAGGAGAACCTAAAATATAACAGGAAACAGCATTAGATGACAAAAAGCTCACAAAACTGCTTTCATGGCAAGAAGTCCATGGTCACATCCAAACCTCTTCAACAAGGTGCCTGTTGCTGCCTCCTGCTCGGTGTTGGAGAGAATCATTGAGCGAAGGGGAGCAACCGTTGACACACATGTCTGCTGAGTCCTAATACAGCTGTCTCTGCCGACCCAGGACCAGCGGGAGTGTTGGGGTGCGGGGAAGGTTGGTGGAGGGTGTCCTTCATAAACAGAGCAGGCCTTGATCAGGTCAGAACCGTACATCACAGAGCGTGAGGACCGTCGCTCATTGGCATGAAATAAACTAGCTAGACACTCTTTCAGCCGCCTGTTTCTTTCCTCGCTTGACTCCTAAATAAACAAAAGACAAGGTTTAGAGTTCACAACTATTTAACGGACTTCATCAGTTCCTTCAACGTCTTTCAAAATCACCTACCTGTGTTGTGGCGTTTGTTGTGTGTTTAGCATTTGTTTCCATGTCTGTGGTAGCTGGAGCGCCTGTGGTGCCTGCTTTAACGGAAACAGATAAAAACACAGAAACTTAAGTTTAAGTTCACTAAGACAGCAGCAGAACATCACATACTTAGGTTAGTGGTTCTCAACCAATGGGCCAGGAAAGATAGCTTGGAGTTATTAAAAAAAATTATACTAAATATGCTTCAAATTTTGATATAGCAAAGGGGTAAAGATATGTACAAATTGATAGCCTGAATGCACTGTAAGTCGCTTTGGATAAAAGCGTCTGCTAAATGCATAAATTAAATTTTAATTTAAAGCAAGATGAGTAGCATCATATTTCTTCTCTCACCAACTATCATTTTTATTCAAGAAACAGAGTTCCCACGGAAAAAAAACAGAAATAAAAAAATATATAATTAAATCAAATCTTAAAAAGCTATGAAATTTATATGATAAATATAAAATTATGATTAGCTAAACTAAGCTCAAAAAACTTAATCCAGTTGAATTTAGAAAATAATAATGAAAATATTTTTTATTGAGAATTAAGCGTGTAAACCCTGAAGAACATACTGTCCTTAAATCTTCTGAAATTAAATTATTATTAAATTATAATTGAATTATTATTAATATATTAAATTATGTAAATGTGTATATATATATATATATATATATATATATATATATATATATATATATATATATATATATATATATATATATATATATATTAGGGGTGTAACGGTTCACAAAATTCACGGTTCGGTTCGATACGATACACTGATGTCACGGTTCGGTTCGGTTCGATACGTTTTAGATACAGCAAAATGTAAAAACATCTCAACTTTTCAGAATGCCGCAAGCGCACCGCGGGTCATGTGACAAGAACCAACCAATCAGCTTCATCCTTTCCCGTAACAACGTTGAGAGCTCAGCCAAGATGAAGGAACAGCTGATCATAGTTGTATATGGATTGCAATTTTGAAATAAATTCAGTAGCAGAGCTACTGCAAGCGATTTTTAGAGCTGCAAATCCATTTATCCTTCGCTGAAATTTCCGCGTCTCATGGAGAGAGCACGTCATTGTTGCTTAGCAAAGACAGACGCCTCAGGAGCGCTTCTGCCCGAGCGCTTTGGAAAGGAGGAGAAAGACGCGCTTAGCGTTTTCCATGCGTTTTTAGGCACGATATGTGAACGGCCCCTAAGGCGCTCGCTCACTCAGCACGCGCTGAAGGCTCGTTGCAAAATGTCTAATGCATTTAACAGACCAGAAATATAAGATCCTAAAATAACCAACAGATCTGGTGTTTGGGTTGGATTCCCTGTAAGCTGTGTCTAAATGCTGCAGGGATAGTTTGCTGCGTGCATGTTTCTCCTTTTTTTCGTCTTTTCCCAGATAGTACTGACGCATATATCCCAGATATTCCCGCTGTTTTTTTTTTTTTTTTTTTTTGTAATCCCGCTGGTGTACCCTGTCATGTTGCAGATGCGACATACCGTTGTTTTTTTATCCACCACTCTCTTGCCATCACCATTATAGCTTAAAGGGAATCCAAAGTGCACCCAAACACCAGACCTGTTGGTTATTGGAGGATCTTCTCATTTCTAGTCTGTTAAACGCATTGGCTATTTTGCAACGAGCCTTCAGCGTGTACTGAGTGAGCGAGCGCCTGCTGAGTAGCCTAACATAAACATATAAGATGGTGTTTTTTTCTTCTTCGGGGGTGTCAGGGGCGTTGCCTGTTACGTTGTTTGGGTTATTGGGCTACCTTGTTGAACGCATATCATTATATTTCTTTCTCTCTCTTTTTTTTTTTTTTCAAATATAATTAATTACTCCAACGAACCGTTCGGTATACATAATGCGTACCGCGTACCGAACCGAAAGCGTCGTCCCGAACGGTTCAATACGAATACGCGTATCGTTACACCCCTAATATATATATATATATATATATATATATATATATATATATATATATATATATATATATATATATATATATATACACACACACACATACACACACACACACACACACACTTATGTTGACTCCTAGTTTCTATAATAATAATAAAAAATTAAAAAAAGATTGGAAACAAGCAGGTAGTGATAGCTGCAATATCTTAGCCTACATGGGGTCCTTAAAAAAATGAAGGTGAAGAACCACTGATTTAGGTGAAGGTCGATCACTAATGAAAACAATCCGCTTCAGGGCAGAGCAGAGCTTACCTTGCGGTGGCATGGAGCTGGCAGGGGCAGTCGTGCCTGAGGAGTTCTGGACAGGCACAGCCTGAGGTATGGTAGGCATCACCATGGGTGGCCCCTGTGGCCTGAGAAGAGACTGTCCAGGGGCTGACACAATTTGCAAGATGTTGCCTAAAGCAAGCAAATAAATGTATGAGCTTCACATTAAGCCATGTGAAGAGGACTGACTAAACACTCATAAAACCAGCTGACACGAGAGACTGGATATGGAAGTGAATGAGACCGAGAGAGGATGAATATGGGCGGGACATTACCGAGTGTACCTTGGAGCTGCAGGGGCTGGCCCGTGGTGAGCTGTCGCAGCTGACTTGGAGACAAGGTGAACTTGTTGCCCTGGAACTGCAGGGTCACGGGGGTCTCTGGCTGGGCAATACGACCCTGCCCAACCAACTGAGCAACCTTCACTACATCTCCACCTTCAGTAGAAAAAAACTCATGTTAAATGATTGTGCAAAGTGGCTGACATTTTGTCTCTGAGAAAGAAAGAACATTTTAGTCAGTTTCGGAGTGAGCAAGGAAAGGGACATGCACAACCACAGTGTGTTAAACAGGAAGAATCACACTTTTTCCTCAAACAAAACCTTACAAAAAAAGCCTGAAACAAACAAAATGAAACCAGACTGATTCATTTAGCGGAGCAAAACAACGTGGGAGAAAATCTTTGTCGTTTAAAAGGTTTTCCATGTAACAATGGTTACATGTGACATGGGGAGCAGGCCCACAAGCTTGACGCTCTTTACACCCACAGATGGACGACAAAATAAACGGCTCTGAAGAAAAGCTGCACTGAAAAGACAGGGAGGCAAAACCCTATTATAAAGCTTCTGGATCATCCTTCAGCTGTACTGCATGAAAAACAAAGCGATTAGTCAATTAAAATGCAGAAGGAAAAAAGAATAGAAAAACAGAATAAATGTGTCATAAAAGAAGCTGTGAATAAACTGAAGGCAGCGGGTGCAGTCCGGAGAAAGATCTGGAGGGTTCATGCTTGTTTGTGAAGGTTAAGGAGAGAAACCACCATAGGTCATCTGCTGAAGATTTTCTGCACTTTAAATCAGACTGGAAATACGCCATATTTATGGCTGAGTTTGAGATGATTTGAGAATTTGTGGTGGATCTCTGTATGCCTGTTTGCCCACTTCAGCAGAAGCCATACCGTAGTCTCTGATCTTCACTGCTGTCGTTTGCTTGGGAGCACGATAAGAAGGAAACATGTGCACAAGAGACAGGGCACAAAGGAGAGGGCCTATCTGCGGTGGGTGATCATGAGGCCACTTACTAGGCAAGCGTGCCTGGGCCTGGGGGCTGAGTACCAGCCTTTGGGGTACCAAACTGGGCTGGAGGGGGTGGGCGGAAGGGGCATGGGGGGCCACGGCAGACATAGTGGTGACCCCTGACACACCTGCAGCCAGAGGGGTAGAAAGGGGGTTAGGGGTGGCTCCTGTTAAAAGTGATCCCGATGAGCTGCTGATTGTGGAGGCTAAAGAGGAAAAAGAATTAACAGTCTAATGGGGTTGAAGGATCATTTTTTTAAATCCTCTAAATAAAAAGTTTGTCCATGCAAGACTCGCAGCTACAGTGCCTGGGCATTGCTGGGTAAATGCTTGAAGTCACCATTAAATTTTTATTGAGAATTCTTATTTATTTCTTTAATGGAATATTGCTGTTGAAACAATGCAATAAATCACAGCAATTACCAAATGTCAACAATCAAATCAATTCCCAAATGTCAAAATTAAGACACAACCTACATTTGAAATTGCATCGCAATTTCCATTTAATGTTGACTTTAAAGAAACGGTTCACCCAAAAATGTTCGGGTTCGGGCCTGTTACACCAGCCATGACCCAAACACTCACTGCAGATCTAGTTAGAAAGAGATTGATGGATCTCAAAATGTGTTTGATGGTGCCTGGGAGGCTATTTGTTTACACCTTTGGGAGAGATAAACCCATTAATGGCATGTTTATAGTAGTTAATGTACAATAAACATGGCTAAAGATAATGTATTACAGATGTCACCTTTTAGTAAGATGGCAAAAAAAAAAAAAAAAAACTATAATACACACAAAAACAAAAGTATTGATGTGAGCATAATTTTAGAAAAGAAGCACAACATCTACACCCAAAAGCAACTTTAAAAATATCATGCCAATTCACAAAAACTTGCAGATTGTGAAACAGTTCTGGGTCTAAGTGTGGGAACAGGTTTGTGTAAGAAGTTACAGAAGAGGGGGTCTTACCTTGTGCAGAAGTGGTTGTGGTAAGAGGTGCTTTGCCTCTGGGCTGTGTGCCTGGAGCTGCAGTAGCAGGGCTGGTAGTGGTGCTGGGGGCAGCAGTCACAGCAGTGGCACGGGGGGCTTGAGTGCTGCTGCTAGTCATGGGGACCAGTTGACCCTCTGGTTTAGTCCCATACTGCACTGGCAGAAACAACCTGAAATTACAAATATTCCAGAGTCAGAATCAATTCATATGGCCCAATCCTGCTGTACACGTCCAAATTATAATGAAATAAAAACAACAAAATGTTAAATAATTAATAAAAAAAAAATATACCAATAATTTTATAATAAATATTCTTTCACAATGAGGTTATACACTAATGTTTAGCATGAAATAAACAGCATTTAACATTTGCATTTGTATTTACTAGAAAAACAACTGTAACATGTTAATTCATGCAACAAGAATGTAATTCTATGCGTTATTCTGAAGGAAGTGACCATTTTTGGTGTAAAAACATCAGTATTTTCAGTGTAATATTAATTGGTCTGTCTCATTTAAAAATATTATGTCCTGTAAATATAATTACAGAAATCAGTTTGACTATGATAGGTCAGTGTTCAGAGCTGATAGGGCTGCACAGATGGACTGCACCTCATGGGTTTGATCTTGCATGGTCTGGGTCTGGCTGGTGGCTCGTGGTGTGCACTGTAGATCTCTTCGATCAGCTGTTTGCTCATTCTGAGTTTCGGCAGAGCCTCCTCAGCCTCGTAACGGGTCAGCTTGCCCTCATTACTGATCAAGTCAAACAGTGACATATCTACAGTCTGGAAAATAAAAACAAAACAGCCCATCATTCAACAAATGTTTTTATTCTATATTCCACATTCCAAGTGTTTATTTCTCTTCCTTACCTTCCACTGGTCCCGCTGCAGGGCTGTGAGCAGTAAGGATGGGGTGTTGTACTGCAGTGGTTGACATATATACGAGTTGTGTGTGTCTCTGGGCTGGATCAGGTCTGGATGGTTGCAGATCTTCTGCAGCTGCATTAGAACCTCCAGGACTCTGACAAAATGTCCTGTCTTCAGTGCTTCCTGTGCACTAGAGGGCAGCAGAAAAGCAAAATACCACTCAAAACAGATGAACTGGAAAAGAGCTGGTTTTTAGGGTGGGTTCTAATGCCATTTCATACATTCAGAGGTTTTTTTACACTGTTAAAGAGTTGGATTCTCATGGTTAACAGGCCAGGTTTTAAAAAAAGGAGTTAGACAAATGACGGAGTATTTCTGTGCCAGATACACTCCTTCAGGTGAAAGTTTTTTACAAGTAAGGCCCTTCATGATGTCTTGAAGGGCGGAATTCCTTGTACTGGCACTTCTCCTGGAAGAGCGTGCACACAGATCAACCACAACGAGAGAAAAGGGCATCATCAACGTGCTTTGTCCGGGTTACCGAAGTCATAGGCAGCGCTGCACAGGACTTGTTCGGAAATAATGTCTTCAGAGTAGTGTGCTTTTGGTTGTGAGGGAAAGATAACCTTGTTTGGTTTCCCAAAGAACCCAGCTTTAAAGGAAACAGTTTACTGCAGTTTGATGCTGGATTTTTTAATGAACGATAGAGAGGTGCCAACGATAAAAGATACCAGTCATGAGCTGGAATTGCAGATGGTCAGTAAAACTGCATCAAACTTCTGTGTTTTGTTGGCAATCGGCGAACAACTTTAACAACTTTCTTTTCTATATTTGATCAAACTAAAGACTCATCAGCATTATGAGTGATGCAATACCACTATATAGGTACTTAAGTTAAACATGAGATTTGCAGAAACTGTGTGTTTTATGTCCCCTTTAAGATTGCGTTTGGCTGAGCGTGTTCTGTGCTGACCTGGGCTGGATGAGGATGTCTTCATACATGCTTTTCTGCCTCTTGGACAGACGACACTTGAGAATGTGCTCATACTTCTTAGGCATTTGCTTCTCCACGTCTCTCTTGGAACGGCGCAGGATGAAGGGCTGAATCACCTACAGCAGACAGGAGGAAAACAAAACTATGATTGTGGTGCTCGGGCAAGGTATTTAACCCAAAGTGCAAGATTCTGAGGTGAAAGTCACCAGAAACATACCCTGTGCAGTCTGATGACCAGTTTGTGGCAGTAGTCCTGGTTCTGATCAGTGCCGGGTTTGATGGGGAAGTTGAGGTATGGGTGAGTGATTCCAGGCAGGAGGAAGTGGATCATGGTCCATAACTCTTTCAGAGTGTTCTGCAGAGGGGTATTGATTAAGAGGATCCTCTGCTGACTGTTGAGAAGATGCACATGAAAGCATTTATATTAAACAGCAATTAAAATACATTAACACACACAAAGGATTTTTGAAACTAACATAAGTAACTAATATAAGTAATAAACTGCATTTCTAAATCAATATTCACAAATATTGTCTTAGTCTAATGATGCAAATTGTATTTTGTGGTCCTTTGCGTTGTTTAAATGTGGCCGCTGGGCCTCTGAACTTGAGTACCTCTGCTGTATAGAAACCAGCTGCATTGTTCCTTACCTTTTTAAGTTGAAGATGGTCTCCCAGTGTTTCTGCGTCATGTTTTTGATGAGCTGCACCTCGTCTAGCACCAGGTGCCTCCAGCGCCTCCTCAGGAAGTGAGACTGATCTTTCAGCAGGAGCTTGTATGAAGTCACACACACGTGGAAGCTGTTGGGCTCACACCACCGCTGCACACATTACACAAATTACCCGGGAAAGTGAGAACAGATTAAAAAAACATGGAAAAATGTGCCCACTCAATCATCAAGGATCTCGATGGGCTACAAACTGACTTGAAAACTATTTTGGGGAATTATCTAATGTAAAAAAAGCAACAGCAAGAGTGGTGGATAGACAGTGGCAGTATGAGAGAGTACATAGCTTTCTCTGGTTCATACCGATCTCTTGTGTCTGCGCTGCTTCCTGCTGCCAAGGTACAGGAGTATCTTCAGTCCAGGACACCAGCGTTTGAACTCCATCTCCCAGTTCAGCAGCTTACAGGTCCTCACCACCACTAAATGTGGTCCCCAGATACCTGCCGCAACCACATGACAGCAGAATGTGATCGATTTCATTCTTAAAAATACAACAAACATATAATCTGAGAAGAAAACCAGATATTATCATTTCTACAAAGGTGGCAAATGTGGTTGTTGGTGGTACCCTGGTTGCAGGCAAGGTGAGCAAAATAAGCCACAGTCTGTACAGTTTTGCCAAGGCCGGTTTCATCTGCCAGGATGCCGTTAAGGTTTTTGCGGTGGAGGCTTGAGAGCCACTCCACCCCGACCTGCTGGTACTCTCTCAGAGAGCCGTGCAGCAGAGCAGGAGGAGAGGAACGACTCTGAAGGGAAAGGGTTCATGAGTCATAAGACAATCAGACACGGAGACCACTTTGAGCTAGACAACTGCTCAACTGAATCTTAAATCATCATGTTTTAAACAGTCCATGTGAGTAAGAGCGTAAATGACTCACAGTTAGAGTGGTCCTGGCGCTGCCTTTGGGGAGAATCAGGTCCGTTGCTGCAGCAACCTCAGCGATATCTTTTGTGGGTTTCCCATCAGGGCCAAAAGCCTTCCGCTCAGCCCCACGGTACTGATCCATGCTCAGCAAAGAGTCTATCAGCACTGCATCATGTAGACTGTCCAACGGAGAATGCTTGTCTGAACAGAGAAGAGCATAAACTGTTACTGTAACATCAAATCAATATACTGTCAAAAGTATTCATTTATTTGAATTCTTTTGTATTTCAGGGATTTTTTGGGGGGCTCTAAAATTAGTTCTTAAAGGGAGGTGAAATGCTATTTCATGCATACTGAGTTTTTTACACTGTTAAAGAGTTGGACTCCCATGCTAAACATGGACAAAGTTTCAAAAATTAAGTTGTACGTTTGAAGGAGTATTTTTGTTCCAAAGTTTGTCACAAGTTTCGGAAAGTTTTTTTCGAGTATGGCTCTGTGTGACGTTAGATGGAGTGGAATTTCCTTATATGGGTCCTAAGGCACTTCTGCTGGAAGAGCGCGCGCTCCCGTATAGCAGAGCACTGAGAGCACAACAGACTTCACTGATCAGAGCGAGAGCGAATTGTCACAAAAGGAGTGTGTTTTTGGTTGCCAGGGCAAGACAACCCTGCACAGATTACCAAAGAAAAAACAGCATTAAGGGACCAGTGGATGGAGTTTAATTTTTACAGAGCATCAACGTTGAGAGCATCAAAGTGTTTTTGTTTGTTCCCTGCATTTCGAAGATGCTTGTTCTACAAACAAGGCCCAGTTTGACGCCGGATTTGCATATTGTTTATTTCTTAAGGATAATGCAGTACGACATAAAGTGGAACTTAATCATTTTCCAAAACCGCTAAGCAAATATATGCAGTTTCAATACATACTACTTAGAGACGTCCTGCTGTAGTCATTGCTGCTGCTGCTCTTGTTAAATTTCAGCCTCTGGATCTGATTCTGGATCATAAATAAACGGCTGAATCTGACTGTTAGCCATGGTTTGTTTTGGATGATGGTTTTTTCCTCACGGTAATGTCACAACTTCCAAACGCTCTCAACGCAAAAGCCTACTCGCTTTCGTGATTCTTTAGCTCCGCCCACACGTCACACCTCCAGTCAGTCGTGTTTTTTTCGGGAAAAATCGGTACAGACTATCTTTCTCTTATGAATATAATAAAACTAAAGACTTTTTGGAGTTATGAAGGATGCAGTACTACTCTATAGGTACTGAAGATTAACAGGATATTGAGTGAAAACGAGCATTTCACCCCCCCTTTAACCTGATAAGTGTCACTCACGTTTTTGAAGATAGTCTTGAATGTGCATGATACAAACCTAAATTTTTATATTTCATGACTGAAAACATTTTGTAACATGATTTTGATGTGCCATTTACATGGTAATGCAATGTCTGATTTTAAAATGGGTTTTGAAGGATGAATTTTGAGATTTTATGTTTTCAAGTGATATATAACTTCTGATGATTTCTAAAATGTGATAGAGAAAAAGGCAACGAGGAAGTCTTTTTTTTTAAAACAAAGGTTAAAGCTCCTTTTGTAATGTAGATTTCTTAGGGCGCACTCTTGTCATAAATTGATCTATTACTTTTCCTACATAATTTTTAACAAAAAATATTGGTAAAATATATATTTGGGAGTCTTAGACCTTTCCAACGATATATAGTTTGTCAAGATTAGATTAAATTTGATTGTAATATAGTATAGTCAATGTAGGCGTCCCGTATACGGGACGGGGTGACATTTAACAGGTTAAGCAGTAGATGTACACAAACCATCAGCTTCCTCTCTGTCTTCATCTTCACTCTGGCTGGAAGGCTGTGGCCACTCGAAGCCCTCTGCGTAAGCACCAGCGTACTGCTTCACCAGATCATCCAATGGCACTTCAGCTACGAGACAAAGACACAGTTTCTAGCAGTGGCTGTGCCATATGAGTTTTTAGTGGCTGATAACTACAATTAAAAAATTTCAGTCTATGTCTAAACATGCAACACTTTATGCTCCTTCATAGTCTAAATATTTCCAAAACATTTAGGAGGATAGCAAAAAATGTATTACTGTTTAAAGACATGGCCATAAGTTTAACATGTAAAACGTACCTTCTTTTGTTAATTCGGCCAGCTCTGCTTTCTGATCAGCTGCCCCCTCCATCGCCTCCTGCTCCTCTATTGTACTTTCCTCATCTTCAACTGCAAAACAACAACGGAGCAATCAACAGCATGCACACAGAGAAGGGTAAGGCAACTATGTTTAAATGCAATATGTACCCTCTACATCAGAAAGAGAGGTGCTTGACTTTCTCTTTCGGGATGGGCCAGTGTCCTGCTGTAAGGGGGAAAAAAAAAAAGAGAAGAAAAATTGTCAAGGACAATGAGAGGATGAGAAGCAGCAATGAGGCTGGATCTCGGAGAACTCATGGAGAAGATCTTACCCCTTTACTCTCTTTATCTGACTTCTGTCCAGATGACTGGGTCACTTTAGCACACTGGCCTGTTGCAAAACAAAGTCTCTTCTGAATTAATAATCTCTGACAAAGTCTGATCATTCAGTTAAGACATGTCAGATAACATTACTTAATCTCACCTTTACTCGCAGCTTTCTGCAAGTTAAGAACTTTTTGTCGTTTGTCATAGATCTCAAAACGCAGCTTGATTTCCACAACCTGTGGTAAGACAGAGAAAAAAATGCTCTTTATGAGGAACTAATACAAACCTTGACATACAGTGGAATAGCATTGATCACAGAGAGAATTTCTGTCTAAATGTGAATAATAATACTAAATACAATGCGTTATTCTGTATCTGACCCACACCGAGTGAAAGGCAATAAACTCAAACACAGGTGAATGCTTCTGAGGTTGCTGAACATCTTAAGACCCACACAAAACAATCATTCTTATTCATATTATTTTAACTTTTATTTCTCAGTTTGGTTCCAATACTTACGGAGCCCTGCACATGACACGCAGGAAAAAAAATATAAGGCTAAATCATGTGCACGATTTACTAATTCGTTCCCTCAATGTACTAAAACGTGCACACGATTACTATTGCATTCCCTCGATTTACTATTGCGTTCACTCGATTTATAAATTGTGCACACGATTTACTAATAATCTCCCTCGATTTACTAAAGCGTTCACACGATTACTATTGCGTTCCCTCGATTTACTATTGCGTACTATTTACTAATAACAAATCGAGCGAACGCAATAGTAATCATGTGCACGTTTTTGTAAATTGAGGGAACAAATTAGTAAATCGTGCACACAATTTCTTTATTTTTTCTTGCATGTCATGTGCGGGTCTCCGTAAATACTAAAGTATAAGTCTGTGTTGTTATTGTTAACTAAAACTAAAGTTAGTTTTTGTTAACTAAAAGAAAGCAAGATAAACATTTAAACAAACAAATTATAAATAATAATAATAATAATAATAATAATAATAATAATAAAAAACATACAAATGACAGAAAAAAAAAATTCTGTCTATGCGACTAACTGAAACAAAATTAGTTTAAGTTGAAGTACTAAAATGACCAAAACTGAAATAAATGAAAATATTAATAAAAACTATTATGATACTAAATTAACACTACTATAAATTGTATGTAAATGTACCTGTTCAATATTTGACCAGAAAGAGTCAACCCCACGGGCGATGGTGCTGGCAATGTGCCGCAGCCTCATCTCCTCTTCCCGTTTCTCACGTTCTTCCGTGGTCTTCTGTTCAACATGGTAACGAGCACATGTGCGCACGAGCTAAAGAGAGAGAGAGATCAAAGATTAGAGAATCAAAGGTGAATTTTAGCCTGCTCTATAATGAATGGTCACTGGCACTAGAACATGTGGCCAAATATAATGAGGTTACAGCTGACCTCTACATCAGATAAACATACAGCTGTGTAAATACTGCCTGAGAACTTTCTATCATCACAGACTGAGTGCGTTTCTTCTCACCTTCTTGGCAGCAGAAATCTTCCAGCGCCTTTCCTGGGCAAAGTCAGCAGCCATCCACTGCATCTCCTCCAGCAGGTAGTCCCACTGGGATTTGGGCCTGCAGGTCTCCTGCAGCTTGGGTAAGCGGCTTGCTGACCACTGCCCTTCTTTACGGAGCTCTGCAATTCGCTGGTGCACATGACTCTCCTACAAAGACACGTTATAATCTCTTGTCAGACATCATAGGCAGCACATGCTACAAAATGTGCTACTTTAATGCATACTAAAAAAGATCTCCTGCAAATTCTCACCAGCTTGGCTTGCTCTGCTTGCTTGTCCTGAGAGCATTCCTGTGAGTTCTGCCCAACTGGACTCTGACCCAAACCGGACATTTTCAGCCCGGTGGTGCCATTCGTGGCAGCGAGTTTGGACTGGGCGACAGGAGAGAGGCTGGGGCCAGTACTGGGGGTGCGGACCGGGGCAGAAGGGTGTGGGGAGGGGAGAGAGGACGGGGATGTTAGAGGAGCAGGAGACATGGCAGGGTTGGAGAGAGAGTTGCACATCAGACGCTGGGCAGGTTGGGAGGAATCTGATCCAGGACGCACAAGTGCCACAGTCTAAAAAAGGGTGAGAGAGAGAGAGAGAGAGAGAGAGAGAGAGAGAGAGAGAGAGTATGAACTGTAACAAAATCTACTTTTCTAAGTAGGGCTGTGCTAAATATTGAACATTCATGATATAGTCATGATGATTTTACTGTTGATATAAAATTTTATATTATAATGAGTTTACTGCACTTTTTATTGGCCTATTAAGATGGTCTCATCAGAAAAATTGTATGATTAATAATTTATCTGATTAAAAGATCAGCAGCACAAATGGCTTAAGAGATTGATTCATTTTTCAAACTGCCCAATTGGTAGGGCTGTGTATCACCAGAAAAGTCACAATACCATACAGGACTGCACTACATTTCACCTCAGAAGAATTTAGTAAAACTAAATTTGTTTATTAAACACGGCATACTATAGGGCTGTTGCTAACGATTGGCAGAGCAGCCAGTTGACCTCTGCGATATGAAGGGCCTCCATAACTGTACCACAGTACAATACAGGTAATGGCATATGTTCAATGTTTACATTGGGCACTCCCCACCAGCTATTCTGATTGTTTGCATTTTGTTTTTTAGCCCATAAATGAAATGTACTCAAACTAATATATTAAAAAAATAATCTTTATATTGCTTAAAAAAAAAAAAAAAAAGAGTTCTAAACAAATGCACTTCACTGTATCTCTCACACACACATAGACGTTTAGTCAAACACACAGATTACGCTGCGTGCGCACACAGACATTCTACTTAGCCCTGACCCACAATTTTATCAATAATAGCTTAATTGCTCAAGAGCTACATTATCTTTCTCAACAAGGAGCTGGTAACATCATTGTTTCTAAAGGAATTAAAGCCACAGCTTTGAAAATTTGAAAATTTTATATTTTTACTGTATTTTACATATAATAAACTTTCTTTCTAAAATATAACGTCACAACAATGTATATATTTTTACATTTTCTTGGTGAAAAAAAAAGAAAAAAAA
Organism: Carassius auratus; assembly: GCF_003368295.1. NCBI lineage: Eukaryota > Metazoa > Chordata > Actinopteri > Cypriniformes > Cyprinidae > Carassius > Carassius auratus. Next base: position 190,142 of record NW_020523831.1, on the reverse strand, counting down.
GTCAATTCAAAGAGAAAATATGCTGAATTTTCCAGTTGGTTCAAGTCTTGTCCAATTGTTCATCTGCATTATCACTGAGTGACAGTTTTGGTAAATTATTTTATTTTTTCCTTTTTAATTTAGTGAAAACATGCTTCATTTGAGATTTTATAGTTTTACTGTACATATCAATCACTTCACCTATATTTCCCAGTGTTTATTGAAACTGTATATAAAGTGTTTTCATTCTCCAAAGGGAGACAGACCAAAATCTAGAGTAGCAATCACAAACTTTTATTACTACCATCGTAAGCAGAACTAGCTTTTTTAAACCAAGCAGAAAACTTTTCAATGTGGTTAGTGAGGTTTCTGTGTGCCTAAATGTCTTTCAGCATACTCACTGCCTGTCCAGACTGCATGACCGACTGCTGCATCTGTAGGTGGAGCCCTGACTGCATCTGCTGAAGCTGTGCCTGCAGCTGCGCATGTGGGTTGACTGGAGCCAGCACGGCCCCGGCACCCTGAACCTTCACCTGGAGCTGACCACCAGCCACTGGAGCCTGCTGGTCCACCAGCATGGCCTGGCCCTGGGACAGGGAGAGAGGCAGGCCAGCCATAGAGAGCCCGCCCTGGGGGAGGCGGCCTGGAAGCTGTGGGGGTGGTGTGTGAAGACTGGCGGCGTTCTGGACAGGGGGACCTTTGGACGGGTCGTACTGCTGCTGATTCTGTTTCTGCCCACCAATCTGGACTGTTTGTGGGGTCGGGGGCATGCCTCCTGTTTATGAGGGGCAATATGAAGGAAACAAAGCAGAGAGAGGAAAGAGAAGAGACAAAGATAGAGGGATATGGAGGGCAAGGAAGAGTTCCACAGAAGGAGAAAGTGAAGAATTGGAAACACGATATTTTGTTTTAGCTCATGTCTGTTTACTGACAAAATTACAGCGTTCTCTGCACGTTCGTTTTTTTGTAAATATTTCTTTATAAACATCTCGAAAGCCCATACTGAAAGTTTAAAATGTTGTTTTTGACACTTTACATAACACTTGATTGTTTTTAAATATAAAGTGAAAAGTCATCGTTCACCCGCAAATTAGAAATATGAAATTATACTTGAAAAATACAAAGATTAGTATTATTATTAATTATTAATTTAACTGGATCATTATATTACATTTCACTCCAATTCACGTTTCCTTAATGTTAGGTAATATTTATGATCCATTTATAATTATTAAATATAAACATTTACATAATAATGTAATTTTCATTTTAACATTTGAAAATATTTACACATTTTAAAATGCCTGCAATTTGTTGATTTAAAAAAAAAAAAAAAACTAAAATCACAGATTTTAAAATAAACCACTACAATACAGTACTGTGATTAAGATGTTTCACTTTCTTGAAATTAGTTTTGCATCGCTTAAGATTTTATGGTTCTAGAAATATATTATGATTTTAGGGTGAAATAAAACTCAGACATGATTTTGCCCATTTGTATTTTTCAACTAAACTTCTTTTGATTTCATGGGTATGATGTTATGGATCACCAGCAATGTGTTACACAATGCTGGAGAAAAGGGAACATTAATGAAAAATACTGTTCATGTCACAATGATTACATAACGAAAATCAAGGAAGATTTACACGTTCTAATGAATGAAAATTAGAACTCGTAGATGTAAAAATCAAAATATTTCGTTCAATGCTTAAGAATACTACTATGAAGAATGATCAATCATGCATTACCATTGAACTACTCATAAGTAGAAAAGTCTAAATATAAAAAGAAACGAAAAAAAAAAAATCAAGGAAACAAAATAAAATAAAAACAGGAGAAGAACTTTAAAGAAAAAAAATGCACTGAAAGGTAATGGACACGACTGAAGCACTAACACACTTCATGAGCATGCATGAAGCAGATAATGTCTGGAGTGACAACAGCAAAGCAGAGGGTACAGCAGAGGAATGACAAGGGAAGTTTTACACAGAAGAAGGTAAAGCCCAGCTGTAAACACTAAGAATCTCCCTCTTTTAGCATTTCATCATTTAAATTAACAACTACATCAATTTGTCAACTCCGAAGCTTTTTGAGGTTAACTTGCTTGTTTGTAAGACCTTTCCTGAGCGCCACTTTTGGCTCCTCACCATCAGGTCATGAAGGAATGGTCTAGAAACCGAAGATGAAGATGGGAACTGAAAATATGGTGACGACAAAACGAGGAGAAACTAAAATAACTTGCTACATGAAGGGAACCAAGACTGAAAATGCATTTAGATTCCAAGTTTGAAATACAGTAAATTTAGGGAAGTGAAGGAGAAGCTCTGCAGGATCAGGAGAGGAGATGTTAACTATAAAACCGCAGAACTAAACACAAAACACCTCTATGTGAAACAGGACATCCCAGTAGACGGTTTGGGGCGCATCATCCGATGAGCCCGGGATGGAATCAGAGATGCCATTATGGCAAAGAAGAACGTAAACGGATGAGGTGAATGGCGCAAGGAAATAATGTGCAAATCATAAATGAAAAAGATGTGATGTCTTCCGAATTGATCTTCAGCTGTATCTTCTGCCCAGCTGTCCCTCTGATGGTTTGAGAAAGATTTTAAATGAGGGCTAAGTCTGAATGGAGTCCCAATAAGTGGATCACAACTGGTAGATGATGCTTGGAAACAAGGTGGGATCAACTTTGGGAACTCTGGAATGAACCCTGACCTCCAGCAGCACTGAATAACAGTCACAAGAGCGGATCTGTCCCGAGACGCAGCGGCGCTCCTACCTTGCGCTGTCGGCATGAGCTGCTGGAGGGGAACACCGGGAGATCCTAAAGCAGTTACAGCGGGGTGCTGGAATATCATCCCATGCCGACCCACTTCCATCCGGGACCTCTTAGCCTGATCTGGGATGCAAAACACACAATACCCTCAAAACGCAAAAAAAAAAAAAAAAACCTCCCTCCCAGAAAATGATATAGAACAGGAAAAACCAAAAGAAGGAGAGAAAACACTTGGCACATGGCAATGATGTTTGCACACCAGCAGGTAGCTTTCGGGAAGCTCCGCTCCCCCTTTTCTGGATTACAGGATTCAAACACAGAGCTGGGAAGAGATGCTGGATACTGAGTAAGCAGAAGCGAATTGGAAGAAGTGGAAAAAAAAGGAAGAACAGCAAACGGAAAAGTAGAAAACATAAAGGGGGAATAAAGAAACAACTGAAAACCAAACAGGCTTCCACCTTTGCCCTTTGTCGACGTCGCCCTACCTGCTTGTGCCATGGCCTGCTGCCGTTTGAAAGCTTCCATGTCCACAGGGTTCGAGATGCTGCCACCTGCCACCCCGGCATGAGTCTATGAGACCGAAAACAAACGAAAGTGAGAATCTCATCCACACAGAGCACAAACTGTACTAAAATTTTGCCTGATTACGTCTAAAGTCACAATTCTGTTAAAACGCACGATGAAAGCGCTATCATACTGAATGTTACATTTTCACGTTCGTAGTAAGGAAGCCTCCATCACCTGGAACTGCTGCGGAGCAGAGAACGCTGCAGACACGTTGGGTGGGAGTTGTGTAGCTATAGCAACAGGAGTCACCGTCTGTCCATCCTTTCCAGTCACTACTTTCACCTGAGAGGTTGTCATAGAAACAGATGAAAGCTACAAAGCCACAGAAAACACATCTTGATATTTCCGAATGAAAAAGAGACCAAGAAAAGTTGTTTTGTGGGTCACTAAAACACGAAGATCATTTTTAGAATCTGGATCTATTCATTTATTTTAAATATATTCATGCCTATGACTTTATATGAATATTCGCATTTGAAAGAAATTAATATTTTCGTCAACAAGAATCCATTAAATTGATCAAAGGTGACAGCAACGGTATATAATAATTATTGAATATAAAATCCATTCTTTTGAACTTTCTATTCATCAATCCTCAAAAAAAAAAGGAAAAAAAATCTATATTCATTCACTTGAAAGAAATTAATATTTTCTTCAAAAAGGATGCATTAAATTGATCAAAGGTGACAGCAAAGTTGCATAAGAATTATTTCATATTTCTTTTCAACTTTCTATTCATCAATCAATCCTCAAAAAATATTTAACCAAAATAATTCTCAAAAATATGTATCACGGTTTCCAGAACAATATGAAACAGCAACTGTTTTCAACACTGATAGGAGATAAATAGGAAATGTTTCTTGAGCAGCAAATTTGTTGATTTCATAAGGATTGTGTGACATGCAAGTGTAACTTTGCCATCATTGAAAATATATTGTAAGAGTCAAATGCATTTTTTTTTACCTCATCATTGATGACCTCAGACTGCTCTTCCTCCTCCTCTTCATCTTCAATGTCAAGATCATTTTGCCTCAGGTAGGTGAAGAGAGGCACACAAGGCTTTTTCTTAAAAGCAAGGTAGTCCATCATGTTCCCTTGCAGATGCTGCAGGAAAAAGAGCTCAATCAGGTACTCCTTAAACACATCCTTCAGACTCTCCATCTTCTTTGCATGATGCTCCAGACACTGCTTCCTCAACTGTGCCACTTCTGGATTTGAGGGTGCAATCTCCTCCAGCTTCTTCGGCTGCATCTTCTTCATGCTGGTGGGGGTGAGGGACTGGTTGGCGAGGCCCTGGGGAGGGTTGCTCCTGGATGGGCTGGATGGAGGGATTGCAGATGGGACCCCATAAGAGGCAGACGCCGGGGCCGCCACACCAGCCACAACGCCTTGCCCCGTCTTCTCAAAAATCATGGGACGCGCTAACTGGCCTTGGATGATGCTACTGATCTGAGGAGGCAGATTGGAGGTGGTGATGTGCCCAGGGCTGCCCAATGTGGGGAGAACAGCTCCTGCCGCTACAGGGCTCTGCGGCCCCAAATGGTGAATGGTTCCGCCAGTTTGAGAGTGTGGCTGGGACAGGCGTCTTTCTCTGACAGCCCCTGGTGTCCCAGGTGAGGTTAGCTGAACGGCTCCAACTGTTGTTGGAGCCAGCTGAGCCAATCCCGTTCCATCCTGGTACACAAAATGACTACTTCCAGGTGGGCTGCCCAAGTTGATTTGCCTAACCATTATACCTGCCTCCACAAACCTCGTCGGGCTCTGAGCGCACACTCCCAGAGCCGAGCCAGGAGCGTTCGGCCTGGGCACAGCCTGTATAGGAACTGGACTGTGCTGGGTCGGACTTTGAGGCTGGATGGTCTGGGGCAAGGGTGATGTCACCACGTAAGACGAAGACCCAGACTCAAACCTCCACTGCTGAGCCTGGTGCTGAAAGCCAGGGGATGTTGGGCTCTGGAGAGGAAGAGGGGTGAGGGTGATCTGCTGGTTCCCAGAAACCATTGGTCCCACGTTCTGTAAAGTGATGTTCATGTTCTGGCCTGTGACCGGACTCCGACTCATAATGATTTGATAATTGGGAGACTGTGGTGCAGAGGGACTGGCGGACGGAGCAAAAGATGTCACCGGTGACTGGGGGTGAGTGGCATTTGCAGGCTGTTGCTGTGTAACCGGCATGACCTGCGGCTGCTGCTGCTGGTCTTCTGCCTCAGATCCAGTGAAGGACTTGGATCTCTGAAGGTTCCTCTGCACATTTGGTGGGCCTCCTCCATGGTGCATTGCGTGTCACTTCAATTGTATTAAAAGACACTCTGTGGGGAGAAAATCGTGCAATGTTTCTGCCATACAAATGTATTTCGGTTGGATAAAGATATTGAAATTCATACTAAATCTCAATGGAAAAAGTAATTAATAATTTGCAAAGACAGACCAATATATTGCTCAGGCCAGTTAACAGGAATAGTTCACAAAAAAATGAAAATTCTATCATCATTTACCTACCCTTGTGTAATTCCAAACCTGAATAACCCTCTCTGTCCCTCCAATGAGTCATTTGCTCCAAATCGTTCTTTAAATATGGTAAACAGTAGCTCAAATGTGCTGACCTGATCCCCAAGATCCAATGAACTTTGTTCTTACGTCAATGCAAACATGTTTGAGCTTCTTTTTACCGTTTTTGATGTACTCTAATCAATGTTTATATGAGCAGTAAGTAGATCTGTTCATCAGAAAGTGATTGTGTTTCTACAGATTCATATGGATTACCTGTACTATGTGTTTATTAACTTTTGAATGGATGAAAGGTTTGGGGAAACTGTATTTCGAGGACCACAAAAAGTCCAAAAAGTTTGTGAAGGACATGAGACAAAATAGGAGAACTATCTCTATATTTAATTTCTATAATTGGTCATTCTAAGATTTTCATCCTAATATGATGATCTTGTAATAAACTGAAGTGTTATTACCTATATATCTACACACAATCTTATTAGTAGATAGTAAACATTTTGCTTTTTCTTTTTTATTCAACACATTTGTTCAAAAATATATTATTGACTACCCTGATGTCTAATTATCAGTATCAGCCACTGAAAATAAATACTTTAATCTACTAAATCCATCACTCATAAAAGGCGATTTACAACAAACTTATTATAAGGACAAGGGTTGAAACACACACACACACCATATACCAAATATTAACTTGATTGTTTATATTGTCGCACCTATTATCGCCAGCAAAAATATTTTAAATGCGACTACAAGGCATGAAGATATGGAAAATTAAACATTAACATCATGATTTATTAAAAAAAGCCATACAAATAAAATTAACTTGATCTGACCATTCAATACAATTTATACTGTTTCGATTAGCTATTGATTGTCATCTATTCCACCTCTCACAGAAACTCATGATGGGGAGGGGATATATTTAACATAGGTACATTTTTAGCAAGGAATAAAGCCCACTGAGGGATTGACAACACGGTGTTTACTACTAGTTAAAGCCCTCTCTGCTCTTAAGACTGACTGACACAGTGACAGTTAACAAACCCGCTTATCAAGCCCTAGCTCCTCCTGTCCTGTGAGAACAGGTTAACCACACCCGTGTGTGTGTGTGTGTTTGTTCTTTGAGTGTGTGTAGTGGAGTAGAGCACGCGGAGCAGAATGTTTGAGTTTCCGCTCGCGGAGCATTAGCTCGTCTGCTAAACATAAACATCAACACGCGCCACTTACTGTAAAATCACCGTCCCGCGCTCCGAACATCCACTTTAGCGCTATCTTCAGAGTCTAAGTGACAACATACATGAGTGTTTCCAATCTCACGGACACAAAAGTCCAATAAAGCTGTTATAAGCGTTTGACAGATATTTCTGTGTGAAACATGGCGATAGATCGATTTTTTTTTTTCTTTCTTCTCCGAATACCCGGAAACACTCGACTCATAGCGTGACGTTTACTTGACTGACGGGCTCTTTGACCTATCGCGTCACAGAGGAAAGCGTGACGTGGTGCAAGGGCGGGCCTTCTGTAGGTTTAACTTCCCTTCCTCTGTTGCACGATCTACTAAGCGAGTTATAAGTTAGTAGAAATTGTATATCTTTAACCATATGAATTAACCCTAAAACACACGTGTTTAAAAAACTTGGCAACATAAAATTATTTTAACATTTCCAGCATAATTTACCAGGGAATATTATTTTCTTAATTTCGAGAACCCACAAATCTTCTAGTTTACGGTCAAGATTTTACATATTAGTACAATTTGAAATGAATCAACATATACAGTGTGAATAGGAAAGTGAAATTTATTCAATTACACACCGTCAAATCACATGCATTCTGCACATCTTTTTTTGATTTTGGCTTTGCAAATGGAAATAAAAAGAGAAAATATCATACTGCAATAAATACTGTAACAACAACATATACAAAATATTTGATTGTCCTCAATTTAACATCATTGTTATTTTAAAATGTTCATGTGCATCTATCATAATCATCCTACCACACACAATTCTGACTAAACGCCTTAAAAACACCTTGATATGAAACTTATCAGAAAAAAAAAGAGTTAAGAGTTATCGCCATTGGAAAATGCATAAATAGTGCAAGTAATGAACTAATATGATATGAAAATGCTGGAAGTATTGCAAGTTTTAGATTATGTCCAGTGAGATTAAACCAGCTCGGTCATTTAAGGCACTATCAAATCACTACAAAAACCAAAGACTAAGTCATCCCAGCAAACTGTGCAAAAGTCCTTTACTTGCAATAGATATTTTAAAGCAAACTGAAAAGTAAAGCATCATTTTCAGACTGACAGCTAAAACTGATAAATATAAAATGCTACACACAAGATACTGACTATCTTTGCATTCAACTGTGTTTGTATTGCATTTCAGACTTTTTGTTAATTAACCTTGAAATGAGCCACTAGGCTCGTCTCGGAGTCTGCAGTGGTTCTTTTCAGGCATCCAGAAGGCAAATGGGCTAATAAAGTGCTTCACTGTTTCACACACACACATATGACTAACAGTATGGTAGTTAATATAATACAAATCTCAAGTATTTTTTCCATCTTCATATGACAACATATGAAACTGACAGTCTCTATCAGTGTGTCAACAAAGGTTTGCCACAATTTTGGTCAACTGCCGCATTAGAGTCAGACAGATGTAACACTGTACACTACACGTCCACCGCCGGCTGCTGTTTCAACAACGCTTTGGCTGCTACAGAAGTTGAATTATTCATTATTATGAATTCCCTTCAGATACAGCGGATAACTATCATTTCCTCAGAACCATGCAAAAAAACATGCAGAATAAGTCCATCAAAAGCAGGATCGTTCCATGAAACTTCATAAGACTAATGCAACGGGCATGTTTTAGTATGACTGAATGAAAAGCATCCAAGTTGTTACTCGTTCAGACTCCAACACTGGCTTTAACATTGCAGCACTACGATTAAACAAATCTCTTATTAAGTGCCATCATGCATTTAAACATGACATCTATTCAACCAACGATGCCATCTTGTTTATTCTTTGACAGTGAACAAAATGGATGTTTATGTCATAGACGTTGCTTCTGTTTATACACATACTAGAGATTTCATCTTTGTCTATTATGAAATGGGTATTTTCTCACCTTTATTGGCTTTGGAAGCCAAGTATCACATTTTTAATAAGTGAGAATGAGTTTTTCCTTTTACAGAATTTCAAATGGCAACTGGGATGAAATGAGATGTAGCTGTTGGTTTCATCATCACACACATCCTTAGGGCTGGAGGGAGGAGAGCCGCCGCTCAATACACTGTCTACCTATAGAACAGACAAACAAAACATACATCAGAGAGGAGTCATAGAGTTAAATATTATTACAAATTAAAATAACATCTGTATTTTAACATATCAGCATCAGTACTCCAGTCTTCAGTGTCACTCTTTCAGAAATCAGTCTAATATGATGATTTGATGCTTAACATTTCCTATTATTATATTATTATATTATATTAGGCGTCTTCTTATTCTTATGTCTTTATTGTCACATTTGATCAATTAAATGCATATTTGCTAAAGTTTTAATTTCTTAAAATAAACCTCACTGACCCTAAACATTTGAACGTGTGTCATATTTACATTTATTGATACTGTTTAGATCTGCGGTCTCTGTAATAATTAAAGACAGGCCCTCCATCAGCAGTAAGGCTTTATGGTATCGCTCTACAGAGGTTTCTCCGTGATGAAACATCTCGTCCAGTGCGGCCGTCTGTACCTGATCACACAAGAAAAGAATTCAATTTAATACTTTTTATTAGTGATATGACACTGATACGGTTCTCCTTATATTAGAAGAAACACAATGCGAGTATGTTCACACCATCTGAATGGTGTGTGTGTAGATGAGTCTCTCAGCTGTAATGCTGTTGATGCGGTCCATCAGTCTTTGTTTGCTGCTGAAGAAGAGCTGGAGGTTCTCAGTGAGAGAACGGCAGGAGTTCACACTCTTTTTATACATCTCGTTCAGCTTACATACTACTGCAAGTGCAACACAAACACAACATAACATCGAATGAATGTCTTAATTTCAGAATATGCTGTTTTTGACTGATCAAATGCAACAGTAAAGACATTTACAATGGTACAAAAGATTTCTATTTTATATAAAGGCTGTTCTTTTGAACTTTCTATGACTGACCTTGTTTAACAGATCCTGATGGGTAGAGTTTGCCTTCTTTGATCCCAGCCATCGCTGTGTGAAGCGCAGAGGACAGCAGCTCAGCACACTTCAGATAGAGGACCAGCTGCTCTGCAGAGCTACATACACATGTGCACATCACTCCCAGCGTATATGACTTAACATCACAGACATCACACATAAAGCACATATGTTGTATCTCACCTCCACTCACGGCTCAGCAGGCTGACCTGGTCGGCCACCACGCTCTGCTCTAAGAAGGAAGCATCAAGTGCCACATTCCTTTCAGTCCCACTGTCCTTTGTTCCAGCGAGCTCTGTGATGCAGTGGGAAAAGGCTAGAATGAAGCGCAGTTGGCTCAGCAAGTCCGTATGCCCCTCCTGTGATGAAGAAGAGCAGGACATCAAATCTTGAATAAATCACAGCCGGTGCCACAATTATAGCAATGAAAACCCCTGCTCTGCAGCATACTCCGAAATTAATACTTTTATTCACTAAAAATGCATTCAACTGATCAAAAGTGACAGTAAAGTAACTTTTACTGACACAGTTTATTTGAAATTTCTATTCATCAAAGAATTCTGGAAAAAAATGTTTCAGTCAAATTCATTTTCTACATATTTGTGAAAGTTTAATGTCTCTCGTGTCACTCTCGTATCATCTTCTCACATAATACAACGTCACATAATAATCAGGATAATATACAGTCAGTCAGTCAGTCATTATCATCACAAAATGAACCACTTCAGAAAGACGCAAGACCATCCTGATCAACCTTTCTGGGTTATTTTAATATGACAACTACCTGGCTGACTGTACCCTTCATGAATAATGTACAGCCCAATTACTTTACCTCCATAAGCGTCTCCTCTGGCAGTTCAGGTGGCACAAAATCCACATCCTCGCATAGGTTTGTTGCTGTGGCATCTGTGTAACCACAGCGCAGAGCGTCAGGCGAGCTGTAAGCCTCGTGCACATGACTGTAGGTCCAGCCAGGGCTTGTTGGGCTGAGAGTGCCCACTTCAACAGCAAATGATGTGAATTGGAGAATCATTGTGAGTCTAACAGATACTGCAACATGCAAATGCAATACATGTGTTTCAGTCTCATTAAGTAAAATAATATAAGTGTCACCTGAGAAGCGTCTAGGTCGAGTGGCATGAGGAGGTGTGTGTCCATATTCAGGAGAGCCCAGAATGAACACAACTCCAGCAGGACTGCCTGAGCCCTGCTCTGTGCCACCGGGGGGCGCTAGGGAGATTAGGACAAAAAAGCATTTTTAACAACAGATACACTGAGGACAGTCAGTGCCTCATGGCATTTTAAAACGCCAGATGGTTTACTTCTTTTAAGACCACAGCTGTGAATTTCCTTTTGTGTGCCGAGCATCAATGAATAGATTTTAACAACTATAGATCCCTGTGGGGACCCTGGGAAAAACTCAGTGATAGGGCTGCATGATTTGGAAAAAATAAAATTGTAAATGCAATCATTTTGTATTAAAGTTGTGATAAAGATGTAATGTAAAAAAAAATAATAATCCAGGTTAACTGATTGTTAAAAAGGTAAACCATCAAGGTTTCGTTTTGGTGGAAAAGCGTAATGCTGACATCACTGTTAGCGTTGAGCTCACACCTGTTGTGTCCATGGGTTTCTCTGAATTTAAGCTCTCCCAGCTGCCCCTGTCAAACTGATGTCCAAACACAGCCTTCAGCAGGTTATCTGAGAGACGGCCGGTACTTACTGACCTACAACACAAATGACCCATAAACACATCTGTAGGGAACAAACTCATCTGATAGCAATCATATCATAGCAGTGATTCCAGTGCTGATTAAAAAATATAAATTATCATCATTATTGCATCACAAGCTTTCTTCACCCTTAACCAAAGCCAAGTTGATTAATACCTTTTGACCGTGTCCCTTCTTTCTGCTGGCCTGAGAAGTGGCACACGGGGCCCTGTAGCGGGGCACAGTGGCAGATTTTTTAGGTCAGAGATGGTTTTGTTTCGGGTCATCAGCCCTCTTTGAACCAGTACTGTACTTGGAGGTTGACCGGAGACGGGCCGCCGATACAGATCCCACTGAAATGAAGGATATAGTCCAATATACAGCATGTTTGTTTCCAATAAAATTCTATTTCTGACAAAATGCTAATTACACTATTGTTCAGGTATTTTTGTAATGTTCTGAAAGAAGCTTCTCATGCTCACTGATCCTTCAGAAGTCATTCTAATTTGCTTGAGTTGGTTCACAGGATATATTTAGCATTATTATCATCAATGTTGAAAACAGTTGTGCTGCTTAATATTTTTGTGGAAGCTGGGATACATTTTTTTTTTCAGGATCCTTTGATGAATAGAATGTTCACAACAAATTAAAATTTATTAAAAAATGCTTTTTAAATCTGTCCTGTTTCTTTTGATCAATTTAATGCATCCTCACTGAATAAAATATGAATCTGATAATTAAAAGATCAATTTTAAATATACATTTTTCAGATGAATGCATTTTAAATGAAGTAATAATGTATTTTACATACTGTAGCATTATGCTAAATCAAATTACTTCCTCTTTACTATGGTAGTGGAGCAGTTTTTTATGTTTATGTACGTCACGTAATGTTATGCAATGGTAACTTACTCTGTGCACTACGTTTTCTGGATTGTGCCCATGACCCCGGAGTCTGTGGGCTTGGTTTTTGTCCATTGCTGTGATGTCAGAGAAGAGAGGAGAGACCTGACCAGGCTGTTTACACACATCTGAGAGACAAAACTGCAAAGTTGGAACAAGAACACTTTAAAAATGTAATCGATATACAGTGAAACAGGGCATTTTACCTGCAGCATGCAACCCTGTCCGACTACCAACAGGTTCAGGCTGATTGGATGTTTCAGGAACATTTCCCACTGAAAAATGTATAAACAACACATCAGCACTCTCTACATGATATACAAAAACATATAGCCCCAAAACACACAAACCAAGGCAAGATTTCTTTTTTTATTGTAATATTTGTATAGCATTTTAGAATCATTTCGGTTATTGAATTTGTAATACTAGTGTAGTTAACGAAAACACTGATTTCCATGATTAAAAAAAAAAATTGTTTTATTTGCAAATGATTTCTATTATTTCCAGCTTCCTGCTAAAACTACAGTTGGAGTATCTTCCTCTATTAGGGAATTATGCAAATCAAAACACAGCTGGTTTCTTCACCCTGTGGGGATGGCAGATACGGTCTGGATCCTCCTGATTCTGAAGAAACCCTGGTTCTCCCACATGTTAGAAACCCATTTGAGCAGCAGTGTTTTACAGGTGCTGCTGTCCTGAAATTAAAGAAACAGAGGTCATTTGTTGATGCACAAGGGAATCACAAGAGCATTTATGCGTTTATGCATCTAATTCATGTCAGAGAGAGTGAAAAATAAAATAAAGCATTAAAGCCAACCTGTCAGACACTAGGTTGTGCTCCATCCTCTGGTAGTTGTGTTTTTGTGTCGGCACTGGAACAGGCACAGACTGAGCGTAACTACTGTCACATGACTCCAGAGGCCTAGAGAGAGAGAGGGGGGTGAATGATTGACATACATTTGTTCCCTAGTGATCTGGGAATGACTTTCATCTCTAAATTCACACATTCTCCGGTCGCGTTAACTAAGACAGCTGTCTCTCACTTCACACTTGCAAACAAAGCCTGATGTTTATTACAAGCTGCCTGCCTTCAGAGAGAGAAAGAGAGAGTGTGTTTTTACAGTCTCTACAGTATTAAATGCTAATCTCCAGACTAAAACACACACAGTACCTGGAAGGGCTTGGAGAGGCTGGGACAGATGGGGAGGATGATGGTGTCTGACCCACACCTGGCAGTGAGTCTCTAGAAATAATACACATACATGTACACCGTTAAGCTTAAACCATCCAGCTGTTTAATATACACTACTGATTAAAAGTTTGGGTTCATAAGATTACTTAATGTTTCTGAACGAAGTCTCTGATGCTCACTCTGCCATCACAGGAGTAAATTAAGTAATTTTTTAATTTAGTTTTAGCAATTTTAGTCAATTTAAACTAAATAAAAATATTAATTTAAATAAAATGAAGTTTAGTTTAAGTCAAATAAATGTTTTAATCTCAAATGTATATATTATTTCATTAAATTAAATGATATAACCATTTTATTAGCAATTTTAGTTAACAGTAACACAGATTTTCATGATCTTTCTAGCTATTTGTAATTAACGTGATAACAGTGTAAAAATTATCTTGATTCTATACTATATATATATATATATATATATATATATATATATAACTTTTGTAAATGGCAATATTGTTGCACAATTTTATTGTTTTGCTGTATTATTAATCAAATAAATGCAGCTTTGGTGATCATAAGAGACATAAAAAAAAATAATTCTTACTGACCTCTAAATTCTATAAACGTGCATCTAAACTAGTCTCTTAACGAGGTCATAAATTCATAAGTTGACAGACACAGATGTAAAAAAAACTGCTAGAATGTATTGGAAAACAGATATAAGCACTTTTTGCTACCATGACTAGTCTTTCCTCTTCCTTGCACAAATGTGTTAATGCATGAACAGCCTTCTTCACCGGACCATAAAAATGGTCAGCAGGTCAAAAGGTCAAATGACACCTCTTAAAATGAAACATGACATGCTGCCAAGCATGCAAACTTTTATATTAAGCGCAGAAACAAAATGCTTCTGTGCATTTGTGTTGTATAAATGTGCAGGCTACAGTTGAGGAGTGTGTCTCATGTAACTATACACGCTACGTGTGTGAGCTGTCACTTTAACACTTATAGTATGGAAATAATGTTAACCCACTTACCCGCTGAGCTTCAGACAGTCCTGCCCTCCTGCACTGACGAGTTCACCTGCAAGAGTTATCAGACTGAGAGTTTGTATTTGTGCAAATGAAGTGGTTTTGTCTATTACATAATCCAAAGTAGGTCAATGAGTGTGACTGCTCATCTTACTGGTGAACTGAGCCGGCACCATCACAAAGTCATCAGACTCTGAGGAACACGAGTCTCTGAGCAGGGATCCTGAAGATGCTGGGGGGTTCGTTTGAGGGAGGGGCCTCGGAGCTTCAGTTTCAGACTGTCAAGAAAAAACATCATATATACACTACTGTACAAAAGCATTCTTTGATGAATAGAAACTTCAAAAGAACAGCATTGATTTGAAACAGAACATCTTTAGCATCACTTCTGATCAACTGAATGCATCCTTGCTAAATAAAAGAAAGAATTTCACTTAACACTTTAGAATAAGGTTCCATTAGTTAATGTCTTAATTAACATGAACAAACAATGAACAATACATTTATTACTGTATTTATTAATATTTGTTAAGGTTAGTTAATAAAAATACAGTTATTCATTGTTAGTTCATGCTAATTCACAGTGCATTAACTAATATTAACAAACACAACTTCTGATTTGAATAATGCATTAGTAAATGTTGAAATTAACATTAAGATTAATAAATGCTGCAGAAGGATTGTTCTAGCTTAGTTCATGTCAACTAACATTAACTAAAGGAACCTTATTCTAAAGTGTTAAGTAAAGTATTTTAAATTATATATATATAATTTGATATATGACCACAAACTGTTGAATGGTAGTGTAGTTATATGGTATTGTATGCACTACATATGGAGCATAAAAATGACATTACACCCCAAAGAGAGCATAAAATGTATGTATCATGTGCTATAATAACGTTACCTGAGTAGGAGTGAGGCGAGAGGTTGAAGAACCACTGCTGGAGCTCCCAGAGGCGGAGCTGGGATAGGTGCGCATGGGCACTGGAGAAGCTAAGAACACACTTAAATGTTACATTTACCAAAACTCGAGTAGATTAGCATAAACAAAGTCATGTGCATCACAATCTTACATTTCTTCATGGAGTTACTGGCCTCCAGGAAAGGATGGTGGAATAATTCATCTAGAATAGACAAAAGTCACTTCATCATAATCACGTCTCAGTGTTGTAAAGTCAAGTGTGTGATTGTACATGTGTGTCCACTGACCGAAGTCCATACGTTCTCCGTGGTTCCTCTGCAGCAACCCAAGCAGAAGATGCCTGAGGTGACTGGAGGTTTCCCGTGGAATACTGGGAAAAGCATCGGAGTTAGACACTGACAGGACGGTATCTATCACAACCTACACAGTTCCATGTGCATGTTTATACTGTTGTGCAAGGGCTCTGTGAGTTACACTGTACTTGACAGTCTAAGTAGAAAAGTGATACTCATAAATGTAAACACTGCAACAGTCTGCATAAATAAATAAAACCTGACCATGAATGATGGAAAAGAATGAAAGATGGAAGAAAGAAAAACAATGAGAGAAAAGAAACTGGTTCTACCGCACCATCCGGTGGGGTTACTGTCAAATACACCTTACATTCACAACATTAACAAATATCAGCTGTGGTCGCATACACTATTAGAATATCATTCTAATAAGCTGATTTGCTGCTCAAGAAACAGTTGTGCCGTTTTGTGGAAGCTGAGATAAATTGTTTTGCAGTATTCTTTTATGAATAGAAAGTTCATGAAAAGAACAGCATTCGCTTGAAATATAAATCTTTTGTAACATAATAAAAGTCTTTACTGTCACTTTTGATCAATTGAATGCATCATCTGAACAAACATATTGATCTCTTTAAAAACAAATGTACCAAGCTCAAACTTTTGAACGATCATGTACAGCAGGGACCTTTGCACCTGCAGTGCCCAAACTAAACTGGATCATGTTGATGGATGACTAACATACAGTCCTCGGGGTCACTTACCTGGGACTCAGGCTCCGGTTTCTTTCATAGAACAGTCGCAGTTCCTGAGGGGTACTTGCCTGGAAAAAGATTTTACATAGAGGAAGAATTTGAGAATTATTTAAATTACTTAAAGTTCATCTGAACAATTTTTCTGGATGATAAAATGGGCAAAAAACCTAAAGCAAAATATCTTGCTAGGATACTAGGACTAGTAAGCAACCACCAAGACCACCCTAGCAACCACACAGCAATGCTGTAATGGGCCTCCAGAAACATTTTAGCATAATGACACCAGGTTTGCAAGATCAAATACCAATCAAATCTAGTTCAATATTGTTGGTTCACTCTGCACTGCCTTTTAAGATTTAGGCCCAATCCCAATTCTACCCCTTAGCCCTTCCACTTCCCCCTTGTCTGGATTCTCTTTTGGTTAGAGGGGTAGGGGTAAGGGGAAAGGTATTTGAGGAAAGGTATTTTCTCAAATATTGTCTATTCGAGAGAGAGAGAGAGAGAGAGAGAGAGAGAGAGAGAGAGAGAAATGGAAGTTGCGTGTTTTCGCGTCTGTGCGTTTATCTTTTTAGAGTGATTTTACTTAAAAACAGAGATTGTATCCTCTCGTCGCTTGAAAATATAATGTAGCGATTCAGAATTTAAACAGTATTTAATAAAAGTCGCGGGGCAGCATTGACAAGTTTATTTTCTCCTGGATGTGTGAGCTGCCAGATTTCCGATATGTGTGTCTGTAATGCACACCAGCATACATAAGAGCTAGAAGACGAATGATGGCATGTGACGTCACGGTAGTGGTGTCCCAATCCTTAGGGGAATATTTTCTCCCCTACCCCTTGACACTCTGTTTCAAGGGACAGGGGGAAGGGGTAGGCGAAGGGGTATAAAATAGAATTGGAATTGGGCCTTATAGTTGATACTGAATTATATATTGTGGTGAGCAGTTCATTAGTTTTTGTAAATTACTTTTTGGGGAAGTCATGGCCTAGTGGTTAGAGAGTTTGACTCCTAACCCTAAAGTTGTGGGATTGAGCAAGGCACTGAACCCCCAACTGCTCCCCGGGTGCCGCAGCATAAATGGCTGCCCACTGCTCCGGGTGTGTGTTCACTGCTGTGTGTGTGCACTCTGGATGGGTTAAATACACAGCACAAATTTTTAGTATGGGTCACCATACTTGACTGAATGTCACATCACTCACTTAAACTATCTGTTTATGATGTAAACACATTTTTCCAGGTCTGAGGTTAAATCTTACACTTGAGTGTCTGTTTCTACAAATCATAAAGGCTTTCTGATGGATGCAGGAACAAGCCATTAAAGCAATATTTCCTTGAAGGAAGTAAACACAATGGTTAAGACAGAGATGACTGATCGGTCTTCTAAATGAACTCAGCGACCCATCTTGACCCATTTACAGAATGACATTGTGTTACAGGACTGTTGCTCAAGAGTTGCTATTACCAACTCTTTAACTCTTTAAAAAACGCTAAAAATATGAACCCATAAATAGATGTTGCTGTGACGGTGTGATCAGACGGGATTCACATGTTAGCCATGTGGACTCTGGAAGCTGTATGACCAGAGGTCAAATGGGTCAACTTCACCCACAAATCAGTCCTACTAACAGCAGCACCTGGCTTAGCTCGAAGGATCCCAATAACACTTGTTGGCATGCATGTCAACTCTTCAGGATTCTATTATGAATTATAATAACTAATGACCAGCCTGTGGCAATATTCAGCGTAAGTATTGCGACAGGAACATGCATATTTTGCAATATGAACATCACGCAGAAAAAGAGAAGAACTCTCTGTTCTAGTAGTAAACCCACAGAGATGACACCCATGTGAGTGGGCGAGTGTGTGTGTAGAGGTGTGAGTGTTTGTTAGTAAATCATAAGGGTGTGTTCAGTTGCATAGACGTGTTTTGTTTATCAGTGAGATGTCACATTTGTGTTTCACACTCTGCAAGGCATAAACAACTAAGGGTGCCAGCCAGCTGAGCTTCCGCAATTAAATCATTCCAGAAAGTTCAGGACTGACGCAGTAGAAGTTAACACTCAGTGACAATGCTAGCATTTTTCCTTGATCATTACAATACGCTACTGTTTAAATGTTTGTAATAATAATAATAAAAAAAGTAAATCAATAGTATACTTATCAATACTTATTCAGCAAGAATGCAAATTACAGTATACATTTTAAAATACATTGAAATACATAAAATATATCAAGTAAAATATAACATTTTAAAGCAGTTATTTTAAATTGTAATATTGTACAATATTACTGTTTTACGGTATTTGAAATCAAATAGATTTAGCCGCGGTGACCATAAAAGACAAAAACAAACAGATTTTTAAAACATTAAGTGCGTGTGCAAAATATTTGACATATTACTTATACCTCATACTGAATCTGTAGTTGTTCTTCACAAAGAGAGAGAGAGAGAGAAAAAAAACATTTAAAGAGATAAAAATGAAGCACGTCATCATTTACTGACCCTCGTGCCATTTTTAATCTTTACACTTTTTGCAAATAACAACTTCAATTCTGGTCTGTTCCAGAGACATGACGACAGGATTTTAATTTTGGCTAAACTTTCCCATTAAATCATTCCATAAAGTTTAAATGGGAAGTCTAAGAATATATACCGCAGAAAATTTAAAGCCACCATCCAAAAATAAAAGAAAGGGATTTGAGTGTGAATGTATCAAGTTAAATGATGCTTTCTCTCTCTGGGTCATACATCGAGTCTGTTTTTGCTAGTGTGTGTGTATATTCGCACCTGAAATGGGGCTTTGCCAGTCAAGCACTGGTAGATGATGGTCCCTACACTCCACAGGTCAGCTTTGGCATCGTAATTCTGTGACATGATGACCTCAGGAGCCTGTAAAAATGAGCAAGACAAGTAGCAGTCTCAGTACTTTGCTCAAGTCACTCATGAAAATCTGGAGTAAGTCAAACAGAGTTAGTCTGAATATCTAATTTTATTTCGACAAATAAAATCAGTACTTTATTATGACATATACTGTACATTTCCTGTAGGGCTACTCGATTATGAAAACCCATAAAGGCTGCAAATTAATAGATGCAAATAGATGTCCTGCATGTTTTAGAGTGAAGCGCAGCACTGAGTTCTTTTACACGTAAGCAGCTCATGATCTTGTGTTTTCAGTGTCTCAGAAGCCCCTTTCACACTGCATGTCAGACCCGGCATATTGCCGGAACATTGCTGGGTCGCCTTCTGTGTGAAAGCAAACACGTCCCGGGATTGATTCCAGCATTGAACCCAGGTCGGGGACCTAGTAACATTGCCGGGTTCAGTCCCGGGACGAGCGCTGTGTGAACAAAAGCCAGATCTAATGCCGTGTCGTAGTGATGACGCAGGTTATCGCGTGACTCTTTTACCGGCTGTTTTGAAGGAAGATCAACGTTCGCGACAAAAAAATATGTGCAAACTGTAATGAAGCAGAGATCAGTTAGTTCCTCACTCTCCACGTTGACGCTGAGATCGTTTGCCAGCTTCAGTGAAGGTATAACGTGCCTAGCGGTGTCGACTCGTACATTACACGTCACGCGCTGATGTCACGTGTCATTACGGGATCTTTATGGGTTGTGTGTGAAGCACGCAGATATACCGGGTCATCACTGGCAGTGTGAAAGTGCAAAATCTAGCGACCAGGGAACAATTGCCGGAACACTTTACCCGTGTGTTTGCCGGAATGGCAGTGTGAAAGGGGCTAGAGTGGCTCGGTTCAGTGCAACTGGGAATGTAATACGTTTTAACATCTTCCCATACAAAATCAACGTTTATGAACCAGCTTTAAGGTCTTAGATTTTTGAAACTTTACAGTAAAATGTTACAATAATACATATTATATTTCATAACTTAATTTAGTAATAATAATAAACTCAATACCTCAATACCAATGATTTTTAATCACATTTTAAGTTGAAATTGAAGATTTCATGCATCCCTATTTTCCTGAACATTTGGATATTATGGAACATCAAGTCAAGCACTCACCATGTACATTGGAGAACCACAGAGCGTAGCAGCCATTGTGTTTCCCTGCAGATACCGTGCAAAGCCAAAATCAGCTGGAGAGAGAGAAAAATCAATGTATGGTGCGAAGGACTAAATCTGAGTGCTTGTGAAAGATGTTGACAGAAAGTGTCTTTCAGCTATTTGTCTACAAAACACTCAAGAGCAAACAGAACAATGTCATCAAGACCTACAACAAACCACATTCATACCAAAACCAGCACTGCCAAAACTGATAACTCATAATCTCATAGCCTCATAATCAGTACACACAGATCCATGACCAGTCTTTGTGTTTCCTTTAGCAAAGGGTTCATAACGGTGTACTTTGACCTGGAGCACTCACCCAGTTTGATGCAGATGTTGTTGGGGTTGGACCTGC
Source organism: Carassius auratus (assembly GCF_003368295.1). Taxonomy (NCBI): domain Eukaryota; kingdom Metazoa; phylum Chordata; class Actinopteri; order Cypriniformes; family Cyprinidae; genus Carassius; species Carassius auratus. The sequence continues at coordinate 168,859 of NW_020523831.1, read as the reverse complement.
GCCCTGTGCTGTAAGAAAGGAGAATGTTTTGGGGCTTCAGGTCACGGTGGACGATGCCCTTACTCCTTAAAACACTCATGGCTCCCGCCAACTGCTGCAGCAACACACGGATCGTGTCCTCGCTCAGAGAGCCTTTAGCTATTGAGAAAGTTAGGAGCAAACACCTGATTTCATTTCGGTTTACTACTTTAAGAATTATTCTGATGAAAAAGCTGAACTGTGGGACATTACATCATTGTTTACAATGAGTTAGCACCTCCAAAAACCCAAGCCCCAAGCCTCCCCCCTTGTTTCATGAAGTCTTATTTTTAGCCCCCATGTTTTTCCATGAGGTCAGGCTGGGGCTTGAGTTTCAGCAGGGGATCTTGGTTTTGTGCCACTGAGTCTGTGGCAAGAGGTGAGCGGGTGAAGGCAAACATGACCCCGACGAGGCTGGCATGAGACCTTACAATGCTACAAGTCTGACAGCTTTAAATAGAGAGGTCAATGCAAACATGGTAAATATAGCCATGCTGGAAGCTTTATGGTTAGATGAAAGTGTATTTTAACCCTGAAGAAGTGTGCATGTGGAAGAGACCACTTCCAAAGGGGCTCTATTTGTGGCAGCGCAAGTGTGAAACAAGCTTTTCCCAGAGATCCTGAATTATCTTTCTCAGGAAAGATCCGGCAAGATGTTTGTTTGGAAAATTTGTCTCTTCAGTTTCAAGAGGCCAAGACCAAAGCAAGTTCAAGGCTTCAAACTTTGGAGAAAATTCTGTCGACAACGATCAATCTTTATTATCCAAACTTTAAGATGCATCCTCCTTTGGTGAATAAACCAAATGCTGATGAATAAACAATGCAAAACGATCAAATTTTGCATTGTTTAGTCATCAGTATCTTGTTGTGCATCCATTTACTGATGGTTATTATTATCACTCATTAAAACTATTTTGTTAATTTAAATAAAGTTAAAATAAAATCTAAATATTAAATTGCCTTGGCGAATAACAGAAATAAGATAAAACTTGAAGAACTACAATAATTATCTAGAAATAAATAAAAACTAATATTCACCTAAAACTGTAAAAATAGTTAACTAATTAGTAACACTGTTAAATGTAATATATTTATCAAATCTAAAATTGAATATCCATTTTTCATCATGTACATTATAATGTTGTGATGTCTAAATTTACTTGTAGCATTTATTAGCAGGTTTTAGTTTTTAATATTTCATTTTTTATGTAGATAAAATAATTTACTGTATTAAAATCAACCATTAAATAAATGTATAAAAATTATGTATAGGCCAGTATTTTAATTCTTGATGCATCTCACTTTGTCAACAGCTGCGCACATGTTCAAATCTTTGTTGTGTTATGAAGCCTCTGTGCTGCTCCAAGACTCTACATAAAAACTGTGCTAAAAATAGACCAAGCAGGTAGAATAACATGGAGAAATTAGACACCTCACTTGTAGGATTACCCATTTACTAATCTGTAATAACAACTGCCTAATTTGTAATAATCAGTGGCACATATACACATATGGCACATGCTGAAATGAGGCTTGTGTACTTACAGTGTAAATACTCGGCTAGGTCTCCTCCATTGCAGTACTGTAGGAGGACAGAGAAACACTGTAAGTGCATGTCAACACTAAACAAACTCTCATCAAAAGAAAGAGTAATCAGAGTAACACAAGGGCTTCGAATGACTTAAAGATGACAATAATAACAGACATTCTGCAAGGGGAGGTGAAACTTGACCTTTGATTTTTTTTTTCTTCTAGTTAACACCAAGTCTATTTTGAGGTTTACAGTGGGTGTGTGAGAGGTGCAGCATTGCATCTGAACTCACCTCCATGACAAGATAGACACATCCCGATATCTCCTGCAGACAGAGACATGTGATGCACCATTAAACCTTTACAATTGAGTATATGAAAGAAACACCCCAAACACGCCATCTGACAGCCATGGCAGGGACTCTTCACTGTCTAGATCAGGACAGACCTCGGGCTGGACTCACAACAGATGCCAGTGAGTCACACTGACTCATCACACAAAACCTACAATTACCTAAGCTTTCTGTAAATAGTCTGTTATCATAGTGTGAGCTCACATGCAATACAAATCACGATGTGTGCTTGCATTTCACAACAGATTATATCTGATGCACTCTTTCAGGTGCAGAAATGTCAAATTTATTTATTATTTTATTATTATTAAGATTTATTTTCCATTTTGTGAACTTTGATGAGTGTGTAGGGCAGGGAAAATGTAATGCACGGGAGGAAATAACAGAGCTGAAGTTTTTGTTTTGTTTTTTCAAAGTTGTGTTTCGAAGCTAAAAATAAGAATAACTAAAAAAACAAAATAATTCTAATGCCACTGTATTTCATGTGTAAAGTAAAAAAAAAAAAAGAATGATGATTATTTTTATTATTACTACTACTTACTAATGAACAATTATTTATAAAAAATAAATAAATTAATAACAATATGACAATATTAATTTATTAATATTGAGTAATAACATTAAACAAAAATTACTATTATAATATTAATTTTAAAATAAAAATTACACTTATTCAAAAACAATTACAAATATTTAAATTCATAAATAATTATAATAATAATTATTATTATTATCATCATTATTATTATTTATGAATTGTGTGGATGTCTTACTGTATTCCTTTAATAATAATATATATTTGGCAGCATTTCAAACCACCGTTGGTATACCAAGCAAGTTTTAAAGATGTTTCCATTTAGACTGTACTATACTTTTATGCTAATCAGTGCACAAAATAAATGCACACATTGCGACAAAATGCTTTTTGCTGACAAAATCAAGAATTTTGAGAGACTCTTAAAGTGCAGTAGTCACAAGAAGTATCCCTCTCAAAATGTCTTTGGACTTCTAGCCTGCATAATCAAACCGAATGTGGATTGCAGGTGGGTTGTTACCCCTTCATGTCCATGAATTTTACTGAACAAATCCTGCACCTGAAAGGTTTAATAGTGCGGATCAATATGTCCGCACACAGGCCAAGTGCCATGGTGACCAGTTTTAATGGGGCATTTACATGGCCCACTTCTTGTGCAACAAAAGTCCCATTTGGCTGATTTCCATGCAGGCTCTGCGTGTTACCGCAGTCAGAACAGAAACAGGAGGTGTCATTACCCACAGATGACTGACATACAGATAGCAGCCAGCCGGCATGACAGACTGCTGGGAGCAGCATGCTTTAGTGAGAATGTGTGTTAAAATAGCATATTACATGAGCAACAAATGATAACAGCCCTGTATGACTGCAAAGTTGTGTAACAGCTAATATATAAGGTTGACACAAGTATTATGGATAAAAGCTTAATGTTAAGCTTCCTGTTTGTGTGTGTGTGTGTGTGTGTGTGCTGAACCTATGAGAAATGAAACCAGGTCATCAGCAGTAATGCAAAGTAAACTAAGTAAAGCCCTACCCAAGACTATATACCAAACACAGGGCAAAATACACTTCAATTATCTTCTAGACATATTTAGATGGCCCTGGAGACAACTGTCAAATCATTATGAATCATAAACATACAAGAACATACAAAGGCCTCTTGCAACAACAAAAGACTTAAATAACAAAGCTTAACGAACAAAGTTAAAGGTTTCCATGAGTGTGGGATGGGTTTCAATAAGCACAAGTGTCATTTCTTGTGCTACTGTTCAGCTTATATGCACCTGTGCACACTGCTCTGTCAGGTGAACCCACTGCTTGACAGCTGTCTGCTGAGCAGAGGATAGACCCTGGTGCGCAAAACCATGACAGATACTGTGAGGGCTGGCCAGAAGTAAATTAGACTGATCCTGGATACAGTTAAAGAGGGTCGCCCTGTAACTGCAGGCTTGTAAAGTATAAAATACACCTGTGTCGGTTCTAGAAGTGATTGAACAGGATGGAGTGAGCACAAATGATTAGTGTGCATGGACTGTCAGGTCATTCTCCAAGGATAATGTGGTGGGAGGTTTAACGAATTATGCAGTGTGATTTATTCAAATGCAATTCAGTTACATTCTTCAATTTAAAAGAGTAATCTGGGACTAGATGCCTTGTGTAGTAGAGTAAAGCTGTTACACTAAATATACATTTAAAAAAAAGGATTAATATCATTAACAATTTACTTGTACCTTAATTTAGATCTGAGATTTCCAAACTTTTGTGTAAGCCGGACCCCTATGACCTATAATATATTTACTTAAAGCACTCCCTGAGATTTTAAGTTAATATTTCTACAATTTAACAAACACATTCATATGTTTACTCCTCTTTTGTCGGTCAATGACATACAGGTAAACAAATACAATAATTTGCCATAAGAATTTTATTTATTGATTTTTAATTTGTAATAGATTGATTTTTATATACATTTCAATTAGGAAATGTAATAAATAATTTGAAATTATTATTATAATAAAGAATTACATAAGAAGACGACAACAAAAAATTGTAAATGCGTATAAACTGTAATAATATAAAATAATTCGTTATTTAATGCGATTAATTTAAATGAATTATTATTCATCTTGTCTTTTTGTATTTTAACAGTACAAACAATCTGAAGTAAACCTGTCACACTTGCTCAAGGGCACAATACTGCAGGACTGGGTTGTGTTTCTTAATCCCTCCACACCTGAGACAACCACCTGTCTGTCATCAGATCCTCCCGACTGCCTGGAGTCCTGTCCTCTATTCATTAAGATACACTGATAAGGGTATCCTACATCAGACCACCTCTGTTCTGTATGCATATGATAGAGACAGACAGTTAAAGGGAGTCCTGGGCTGCCAGGTACTGGCTAATGCATGCACAGGTGTCCGGTGTTTACTTCAACAGACACATAGACATCTGGCATGCCTGCCATTGTGTCTTGCCTGTTTATTTTTAGTACTTTAGCCACAAGTCCAGCTTGAAATCAGAGAGATGTCAGATAATGATTCGACTGATTCTGATGCAAGAGAATGCAACATGGAATCATTACTCATGGTGAGTCATAGATAGACTACATCTATTCTCCATGGCTGAAAATGCTGATAACTCTTCCACTGAGCGTGACGCCAGGGGCGGGGCTTAACGTTGAACCAATCAGAAGACGCGAACTGCACCCATAATATCAACACTGAGCCATGCCATTTTGCAGCTATAAATATCTTTGGTAACATGGAAAAATCTCTATGCTCTAATAGAGTAGAAACCTCTTAAAATAACACAGTTGGCTTACACATATACCGCGAACAACTAACTTACATTCGTCCGAGTTATAGCATGCAATTAGTACATACCTGAAAGTCTAGTAAACTGACAATGTTCTCATGTTTCAGTTCCTGCGAAAACACACATTCACTACATTAGCGAGCAGAAGTCATTATCATTTTTGATAAACCTTCACACGGTTTATATCAATAGCTAATCGTTGTTTTGGCACATGTAGAAGCATTTCAGAAAGCGAGAAAAGCTCAAGTGACCTCGCAAGTCAGATTTCGCAATGTTTACTTTTTTTCTGAGGATATTGATTTAATAAATAAATAAATTTAAATAAAGAAAACACGTATATCATGCGCACACAGACGCACCCAGAGTAGGAAACTCACCTTTAATATCCGGATTTCTTTTCCTAAGAGCGATTGTGATTTGGCGAGGTTTTTCTTGTTAATGCATTTCACCGCCACTTCAAAATCATGTTTCTGTGAATGAAGACATCGATTTACGTTAAGACATTCGTGTCGAATGATTATTCACACATAAAAAGCCACAGGATACAGCTTAACAGGCATCAGCATAACGTTACCTGTTTGTGTCTTCCTTTGAACACCACAGCAAAAGCGCCGTGTCCGATCAGATCCTTCCTGCTGAACTCGTATTGTCCCACGCTTTCCATCGCGTAACGTTATAGAGATTAAAACTGCTCCGTGAATCCGCGTCTATCGCTTCCCATCCGCTTCTTTGCAACCAAACGAGCTGACACTTCGGTCATGATCGGTATTCGCTACCTAACGTTACTTGTTGATAAAAACATAGTAATTGTCAACTTGATCGTATTATGTGAGAACACCTTGTTCAAACGAATGTCACCAAGCGTACAAAAGTATAATAAGTTCGATTGGGACACTGTGAAAAGCAGAGTCGGTTGTGACGCACCGGGGTTGGCGTCGTTTGCTGCACTGTTTTGGTCGTCACTTTCCAAACAAAGATTGAACCTTGCGTGTGCATTTGACGCATGCGTACTGTTTCTTTTACTGTCTACAAAAGGAATGATAATATATATATATATATATAAAATAAAATTTTTTTATATTATTTAAAAAAAAAGAAAAAAAGAAAGTATATTGTGCTCTCCGGTGCCACATGTAAAAATAGTAATATTGTAGAAAAAAACCTTTTAAATATTTTTTTTTTATTTTAAAATATTTTAAGAATGTAATTTATTCATGTGATAACAAAGCAGAATTTGCATCATTACTCCAGTCTTCAGAGTCACGTGATCCTTCGGAAATTATTCTGATTTGATGCTTAAGAAACAGTATTATTATTATTATTATCGTCATCAATATTGAAAACAGCTTTTGCTGCTTAATACTTTGGTAGGAACCGTGGTACTTTTAAAGATTCTTTGATGAACGGACAGGCTAAGTTCAAATAACTGTTAGGCTACTTTATACCAATGTAATGCATCCTTGATGAATGAAAGTATTCTTTTTTTTCACCTCTTTTTAAAACTGCCAATCAAAACTTGGGTTTGACAGTTTTTTGACAATTGAGTTTGACAAAGAATAAAAATAAATAAATAAATAAATAACAGTAATATAATTTGTACAAAAATGATTAATTATTATTAATATTGTGATGTACATTACACACCATCAACATAAATACTAAATTACAGATTAAAAAGAGTAATGTTAATGAATAATTAACATATTATTTTTCATTAAAATCCACAAACAAAACCCAATTTATGAATGCATATATGAGTGTATATATTTAGTTATGGATAGATGGATGCGTGTTTGTACATGGTAACAAATGTTACATAACCTTCCCATATCATGTTAAATTATATTGTCTGTCTGCCCTTTAGAAAGTTACGCATTAACACCACACATAGAGTCAGAAGATTATATTAATCTAAGATTATCAAGTTGCCCTTAAGTGATACGAAATCATATTACATAAAAAGCATAACTGAAGCACGAGTCTAGGTGCAGGTCTGTTTTAGAATGTTTAGAGATGACAACATTGCCCTCGTGTGATAAAACTGCATTATTACACTCGTGCACACTAATCACAGTAATCTAAAAAAAGATTATAGAAATATAAAGTTTCTAATTCTCTCTCTCTCTCTCTATCTCTACCTCTCATTTTGTTTTAATTGGACAGACTCAGACTGATGGCATCGTTTCCACATCCATGTAACAGGAAATTTAGTCCATAAGGAGTTTATTAAATAGAGGCGGCAATCCCAAATGATCCACTTCAGGATCAGGAATCGTTTTCCATGTTGTTTTTCACTAAATCACATTAAGGGGTCCTGGTCATTGTCTTCTCTTTTGGAGGTCACATATGGTTTGCATCACCATATTCATAGTCTTGAATGAATAAGTGCATTATGTGATCACTCTGCATGGGTTATTATATCATTCATTACATTAAACTGAACGTTTGCCATATAAACCCCTCCACCCCAAACCTAATGATATATGATACTGGTGGATGATTATTCATATTCTACTCCCCTTCTGTCCATAAAACACTTGTAGCTGATAAACAGCCCTCCATTTGAAAAAGCCGCCTGGGATCGAGCTTCATCAGTCAGTCGTGCAGTGAACAGAATCAAAGAATCTGCTTTTGTATCTCAACTGAACTCCAACAGGTGTCATGCTGTAATCTGCCAAATCTATGAGACATCGAGCTTGTAAGAGGTTTTAAACTCTGGCATGAGCCATGATGACACTTCCTGCAGAACAAGCATCATTCTCTCCAGTGCTGTCTTGGCAAAAAAGTATAAAACTTAATGAGACTAATGTTAAGTCCAGGTTGTCTTTTTGTTTTTCATTCTACTGTCTGTTTGTCACTCATTTCTATACCATGTTGAGTTCTATAGGTGTTGTGACACCCTTCATTTAACGTATAAGATACATTCACGTTAAAATGTTTGGGGTCACTAAGTTTTATAAATAATAAGCAGCACATTGATGAAAATAAGAAATGTTTCTTGAGTACCAAATCAGAATATTAGAATGTTTTCTGAAGGATCATGTGACACCGAAAAAGCTGAGAATTCAGCTTTGCCATCACTGGAATAAAGATTTAAAAATAGGCTGCCAAATGTTTTATTAATATAATGGACATGGGTTAAATCACTATCATATATGTCTGCCATCATCCTCCTCAGGTGACAACACTGGCTGTTAGACATAAAACAGACAGAATTTATATGACAAAAACACTTAAAATCTAAAAATCCTCTATAGTCTCTATAGCTAACTGATTTTGTATTGCTGAATTCTCACAGTCAATTAGAAGGAAAAGTTAGTGTTTTTAAGACAAAATGATAAAAAAAAATAACAAAATGCAGCAATAAACAAATATTAAAGAGATACATTTATTCAAAACACACCTGTGCATGGAATAATGGCTTCCATTAAAAATATGATAGATGGCAAAGACCATGAAAACGTGGTCAGTTTTTATTTTACATGTGAAGACATTCAGCATATGGTTTTTAATGCCTCACTGTCCATAGGAAATCCTTCTTCACAGTAAACCCTAATGAAGTCCCGTTCAACAAACACAGAAAACACATTTAATAAGCTCATAAGTATCTATTAAATATCCCTGTCCTCTTGGTGAATAAGCAGTCAGCATCACAGGGAGAGTTTGTTAGGAATTCACATCATGAAAATAATGTTTGAAATGAACAGTGACAGAACCTTTAAGCAGTTTGTAAATAGTTTGCTTCTATTAAATCAGTTCTGCAGATCTACCCTTATAATTAAACAGAAAAGGTCCGTCTTAATATTCATACTAAATATGTACAACTCATGTATGTCATATCACAGTACAGTTTTTAGACTTAAATAAACGTTTTTATTATGCATAAAAGAGGACTGTGAAAAATGCATTTGCATTAGAACAGAATAAATCAGGAAAACGGAATCAATCAAAAACATCACAGGAAGATTTCTCACATTATACAGTTAAAAACAACACTCTTTACTGGAATCTGTCGAGCCAAGGCACTTCCTCTGTAAAAGTCACTTTATATTTTACAGCATAATCTCAGAACACTACTATGGCCTTTTGTGTGTGTGTTCTGAGATCATACTTTGTGTAATCTGAAAATGTATAAATCTTATAATCTCACTCCATGTTCCTCCTGATAATAACATCAGAATTTTCATAGGAAAAACATCACACGAATGGGTTAAAGACAAAAATATAGTGACAGAAGTACATAAGCATGTTCAAATATTAAATAACAATCGGACAGGAAGTGCACTTGGCCTATAAATGTTCATTTGGTAGAAACTCTCTCGAACTCTTGGTACTATAACAAAGTTTGTTCTTGGCGGAGAGCATGAACATGAAGACATTCACTAATAAACTACAAAATAGCTGATTAAGCTATAATGTTGATAACAACAGTGTTATGATACTGTAAAAGAAGCTCTTTCAAGCAGTATCAAAGTCTCGTTGGAACATGACGACGACAATAATTTAAAGATATAAATGGTCACACATAATACACTGACCTGTTTTGGTAATAAATACATTTACGACGGCACAATTACAGACACTTGTATGGCCGTGTGTGTCACGCTGGTTTTAAGGCATTTAGCATCAGTTCTGTGCTATGTACATCACAAAAGTGTTTACCTTTACGAAACAATGCATACTGACACATAACATGACATTATGAAAACTTTTTGGCACTGTGAATGAATAGGGTACAATTAGGCATTCAGGCACAATTTTAAAGAGACACAAGTCCCTTGTTTATTGTTCTGTGAATTATTAAATAAGCTATTATCTAACATGAATTGAATCCAGCATGAAATACCTCACATGTGTGTATGGCTTTTCACACTTCAGAGGTCCTGACCTTCTCAACAGCTATCTCAGAGAAACAACAAAGCTATATCTATTGTGGTATAAAAACTGAATGTGTTCGTTTCGTATCATGACATTTTAATAATTAATATTAGTATTTATTAACATCATTTGTTAATTACCAAACACATTTTTAATGCATCTTATCTCATCCATATCCCTTAACATTCCTTCACACACACACACACACACACACACACACCCACACCCACACACACACACACACACACACACACACACACACACACAATATTATAAAGTTGTGCAATATTATAAATGACCATAAATATTTAATTGACCTCAAATTCCTATTTGGTTCAATACAAGTGCCATTTACAATGCTAGGTTAAAAAAGAGAAAACCGTCACAATAATGAGGAGGAACTCCAGAGTTTTTCACCAGTATTGTACTTCTCTTCCAGGTCTAATTTAAAGCCATAGCTGGTGGGCAGCTGGACAGGAATTAATACAAGCTACTGCTTCATTTAGGCCGATTGCAAAGAAGCGTTCTCATTAAAGTTGAGACACTCCAGATTTGTACTTGATGATTCTATTTATTAATAGATGGTCAAACAATGGTCCAAATGTTGCACAGGTCTAGTGCGTTGTCCAAAACAAATTCAAAGCAAGCAAACACTGTTACAGTTCACACACTGTAACTCTGGAGAGTCTCCTGTCTGTGAGAGTTAGTGTGTTTACTTGAATTCAGATTCCTTAGCAGACCACATTATTAGCAAACCATCAAAAAGTCATTCAAACAATGGGCCGTGTGTCTCCATCCTTTGTTTGAATTAGAGAGATCATCAGCAGGAGGAAATGACATCAGAGGACTTTGTGTTGTGAGTTAACTATTCTACATTTAGCTGCAAGTGTTTGTAGCCGTTTCATCATGTGGAGTCCATTTAAAATGTGATACAGAAAGGCACATGTTCTAGAAGAAATGCTATGCTGCTGTCCTCTTGCTCTCTTTGGACCAGAAGCCATTATACTGCTGACAAATCTATGCGGTTGGCTGAGTTGGTGCTTTTGTCCCATGTGTTCATCTTTGTGGGAGCCACACCGCCCTTGTGGCCATTCATCTGCGAAAGAAAAACAGATTAATACAGGCTTGGTTTCCAAAACCCTTGTGAAAAGAAGTGTATCCAATGTGCACTTGTAGTGTACTTAAAAAAATAAATAAAAATAAAATAATAATAATAATATATATATATATATATATATATATATATATATATATATATATTTAAATACTTGCAGCTAATATAATAATGATTGAAAAAGTCAACTTAAGTGTACTTAAAGAGAGTATACTGTCATGAATATTTCTTAACACACTTAAGTACACTTTTAGTGAACTGTGTAAGAATGTAAAATTAAAAGTTTTACTTTAAAGTACTCATATTACACAAAGGGCCCTATCTTGCACCCAGCGCAATTGACTTTGTACACCGACGCATGTGTCATTCCTATTTTGCACCCGCGCAAAGCGCGCTTTTCCCTCCACAGAAGCACGTCGCTAAACTAGTGAATGAACTTGCGCTCCCTGGGCGGTTCAGCGCAAAAAAGGAGGCGTGTTCCGGCGCAAAAAATCCCTGGTGCTATTTTACTGTTCCATTAAACAATTGCGCCACTGACCAGAAAAAACCTAGTCTAAAGTCAGTGGCGCGTTGCGCGTTGTTCATTATGCTATTTTAAGGGCGCATGCTTGACCATAATGTATAGCGTGCACAACGCGCATACACTTTGCTCATGTAATCTACACAGATGCAACAGTTATTTTTGCAAATCATAAATTGTTACACTAAAAAATATTAACACGTGAGATGACGGAAATCATTGTGGTGTGCCACGAAGATGTGAAAAAATTGGCATAAATTTAGCTTACAAATTATTCAGGCTAATTGTAGTAATTAAGGATCAGACCTGTTGGCCAAATAGTGGCAAGACATATGTGTATATAAGGACATCTGACAAATTGTGGCTATTTCCTCCCACGCCTGTTTAACCGACGCTATTTTGGGTGGGTTTCTCCCATCCCCATACAACACAACTTCTCTGTCTTTCACTGCTCTTACAAGAACATCAGTCTCCTCGGCTGTGAACCGCTCCTGGCGTGCGCCTGGTAAATACGCCATAATAATAGCAATCCATAATGGAACTTGCGCACCTGCTTTTAAAGGGAATGTTGGATGAAGTTCTGATTGGTTTATTTCACGTTACGCCCAAACCACACCTATGAATAATGAAGATACTTCAGACCAACCCATTTTAGAATTGCGCCGGGCGCAAGAGCCATTTATCCCGCCGGGAAAATAGCAACAGCGCCGAGACCCGCCCAGAAAGTTACTTGCGCTTCGCGCTTTGACACTTGCGTTTCAGATCGTTAAAATAGGGCCCATAATCTTTTGTCAAAGTAGTAGCTGACTAACATACAAAAGCATTTGTAAAGTACGTAATTATAGTGTACTTTAGTGTGTTACTGTTATTTCATATTACAGTCTAATTAAAGTTAGTTTTTCAGTGTTCTAAATTGCAACTTCGTTATAACAATAGTGCAATTACAAATATATTTAAATACATGTTACAAGTTTTATTAGGAATGACATTAAAGTACATTTTAATTGACCATAAATGCTTGTTTGCAGGGGCGGGTCTACGTGGTGGCCAGGGGGGGCACCGGCCCCCCCTGAAATTCGATTGGCCACCCCAGGTGCCCCCCCTATAAGATGTCTTGTGATTGGTGAAGTTCGCGATTCAAAGAAGTGCAGCGTCTTCAGAGAAACAACGCTCGTCGCGATATTGGACTTAATTAATTAATTCTTGACCTGGGTCTTCAGTCTGTGATTAACTCACCTCGTGTCTGACAAGTCCTCGGGTTCAAATCATTCCTTAATCACGTGACAGACCCATGCGCTATTTCTGACATTTCTGTCACTGTGTTTTTGTTACTCTTTCTTGAGGATCTGTGGTGTTATTATTTTATAAATAAATAAAACCTTTTTATAAATAAAATATTGATTAATTTGTCTTTTTGACTGTCTATCAGTAAATAAACACTAGGCTATATAATAATATAATAATCCAAGTATTTATAGCCTAGTTTAATTTTTAATCCATTTTTAATAATATATGTATAAGATGCTTGCTCAAAAAGGACATAATGACCTAAATTAAAAGCAAACAACATTTTGAATCCTAAACAAGTAACACTACAGTTCTATAGTCTAATCTGAAGGGTGAACTCAAAAGACATAAGTCATACAACACGGTCATTTTTGAAGATTAGAATCCACTGTAAAAAAAAAAAAAAAAAAACAATCAAAGTGATGTCGCCGTCATAGAGACGACTCGTTCTTCCCTAGTCACATTAAAGATTCGTCGTTCAAGAACGACACATCACAAGACACCAAACAAAGAGCTGGTAGGTAACCTTTATGTATGGTTTAAAATGTTTGTATGGTTTTCTCAGATCAGTGTTTTTACCCCGTCAGGCTCTGCTCGCGTTGGTCGTGGTTGATTTCAATCGAATGTTCAGTCAACGTTTAATAAAACACAATAAAAGTAAAATACGCTGGGGGGCTATCAAACAATAAACAGTCATCTTGATTTGCATATTTTGTATCAGTTTCTTTTGTGACAGTGACCACATATAGCAAGATTGCACCAAATGACAATATGCACAGAATGTTCCATAATAATAATTGTCTGGTGACACATTACTTGTTAATGCATGAGAGTAAGTCAGTTAGAGAGTCAGTTAAATTGTCAGGCCTAACTTAACCATTTACACATGAAATGTTGTGGATGCATTCTGTGCATTTCATTTACAATTTGATTTTTTTTTTTTTTTTTTTTTTTTTTTGAGAAAAACAGACACACATAAGTGTTTCTTTTGAAGGCAGGGAAGAGAGCAGTGGCAAGCCATGAAAAGAAGTAAAGATATATGGAGTTTCTTTCAATGAAAAAAATAAATAAATAAATATATGGGATGACAAAAACTAAATTAATAAAAAATGTGCTTTATTACTGCATTTGTTTACAAGTAACTTATTCAAGTTAATAATAATAATAAAATCAATAGGATATACGTAATACACTGTAGAATTTCGCTTTTTTTTTTGGCCACTGGCGGCCACCCCATTAGGAGGCAGTGCCCCAGCATGGCCCCCCCACTGAAAATGCTCTAGACACGCCCCTGCTTGTTTGGTAGTACACTTTATCCACATTTCAAATACAAACAACATTTTTGCAGTTTTAATTCTTAAATTAAACTGGATTTAATATAAATTTAAGCTATAATGTGTTTTATTTGGTTACACTTTAGAATAAGGTTCCATTAGTTAATGTTAATGTATTAATTAACATGAAAAAACAATGAATAATACATTTATTACTGTATTTATTCATCTTCGTTAATGTTAGTTAATGAAAATACAGTTATTCATTGTTAGTTCATGGTAATTCACAGTGCATTAGCTAATGTTAACAAGCACAACTTTTGATTTAAATAATGCATTAGTAAATGTTGAAATTAACATGAACTAAGACTTATAAATGCTGTAGAAGGATTGTTCTTGCTTAGTTCATGTTAACGAAAGTAGTTAACTAACATTAACTAATGGGACCTTATTCTGAAGTGTTACCTTTTATTTAATTGTACATAATGTGCAATTAAGTTTGTATGTACAAAAGTAAAAATTTAAGGAAGGGGAATTACTCACTATGTCTGAGTTGAAAGGTTTGACGTTGATGTTGCGGATTGAGCTGCTTGTTAAAGTCCACACTTTAGTTTTGTGTTTGAAAGCAGCCCTCACCTGTAGAGCAGTAACAAGACATGAAATCTGTTAACAAACATCATGATTTGCTTTGGAGATCATAATAATTTGAAAGTGTATCTCTATAAGTGCATTCACGTAATGCAGTACCAAATTAACATCACTAGGTGGCGAGCACACTTTAACTCTATAATTTACACCAGTGTACTGTTTACTACAGCTACATCAGACATTTCCCCCGACACAAACGCACTCTTACCTCAGAGTTTAACAGACAGTGAAACAGGAAGATGAAGAACCCCTTTGAGAATGAAAGAAAAACAACAGATAACCCTAAATGTTCCAAGCGCTCCAATTCACATCTGCAAAAGTTCTTACAAGTCAGTCCAATTCCAAAGACATTTCAAAAATGGTTATGCGCCCTTATTTTGTAAAGCTGTCATTATTTGGCGAAGGCACTATTGACTTTGGAGGCTGTAAGGCGAGTGAAGTTGTTTTGTGACACACTAGTGATGCCTGACCTGTAGTGAGTTAAACACTGCAAACATGTACTGGAAAAGCAGGGAGTGGTCGTTCACCGCCAGAACCCCAAAGATCCATGATATGCCCAGGATGGGCAAGAGTACCGCCACTGCTTTAGTCGTAAGCCTAGAAAGACAAACACGCATATATACGTATATTAAAAAAAAGCTAATTAATGATGGCCCATATTACAATCATGATAGCAGATGAACTCACTTAACAGAGTTGGCGTCTCGGTGAACCTTATAGTTCTCAGCGCTGATCCTGGATATGATCCGTGTCACAGCTATCAAAATGGCAATGTTCACCTGGACGGCAGAGATTACAGGTGTTCCGGTCATGCTCACCTAATGCATGCTTTTAATAGACCTCATTAACAGCTGCTTACCATTATTACAAACAGAGCAGGGGCTACAAAAGCCCAAATCGCCCCAGTCTTCAGAGACAGCCAGCAACTAATACAGGAAAGACAAAACAAGAGGGACACATCACCTTTTCTCTTTAAACTGGACTTTAATCTGTTTACAGTGTCATGACCCATGGTGTTGTCATGGTTACTTACTTGCCATCCTCTCCATAGCTGTTTAGTGATGAGGTCATAGACACCACACATATGACGAGAGGACATCCTGAATAAAGACGGGGACAGTTTTAGAGAGGGTTCAGAAGAAACTATTTCATGCAGTGATAGCAGTGCCCTGATATACTTAATTCAAAAATGCTTTTTTTCTTTTTCTAGTTTATGTATAATTATTATACACAGACTATTTTACAACACTTTAATAACTCATCTGTCACACTGCAGGATCATTTGAATGATTTTCAAAAAGCTAAATCTGGTTAAAAAAACAGTGTGAAAACTCAAATATACAAACACACAAACTAATAAATATCACATACGGTTTATAATATAGAAAATAATGTTAAAGTCATTTTTTTTTTCTATTTCACATTTTTTATTTATACAACTAGAAAAAATACAAATAAAAAATAACAGGAGTGATGCGAACAATTCAGCTTCGCCATCACAGGAATAAATTACATTTTAAAATATATTCAAATAGAAAACAGCTATTTGAAATTGTAATAATTCACAATATATATATTATATACTGTGTAGTACAAAGAGTTTATAGCTTGGTAGTGTAGTCAAATCCCTCTCTCCCTCTCACCATATGTTTTTGTTATATGAGAATGACGTGCTAAAAGACAAATGTTTGTGGGAAAAAACCTGGAACGTTATTGGAGCTAAAAATACCTTGTTGTAAAACCTAGCGTAGAAGTTTTCAGATTATGCCGTAGGAACTAAAATAAGAACTTTTGGACTGTAGCCGGTTGTTTCGTGCCACCATAAATAAAGAGCAGTCTTGCTGTGCCAAAGGCTTTTAAGAAAGGGAGTAGACTTCAGTCTGAAGTAATGACTTAAGTCTAACAAAGCCTGTTTTCTTCATATACACTGAGCCTATCACCCGTGTCACTATGGATACAAATAAACATGTCTATTTATTCACTTTATTATGTGTAATAATGGAAAACACCTTCAGTTTTCATTAATGCCAACTTTGCACGTTCTAATAAAAGTGTATATTGATTTATTTCAAGGCCTTCTCTGACAATGTCATTTTAAGTGAAAAACAAAAAAACAAAAGGCTGATTATAAACTGTTCCCAAAAGAGTCAAAGAGCACATGTTGCCTATTATCACATATGCACATCTGAGATTAGGTCAGTTAATTACACTGACGGCATCATTAGGGATGACCCACTAGAGACTCTGCTAAGATTTAATGTCTTTTAATCGACTGACATCTCAGACAGACAGTAACACACAAATGTCTTCTTTTCCTTCCCTTTTCAACAGCACTGCTGCATCTGAAGACGAAGTGCTAATGCCTGCCGATGGGACAACCTCATTTGACTCTCTTGGGTTTGCGCATTAGGCTGAATTGGGTCGTTTAAGGCAAATGAAATGTGATGGAGTGTGTATATGAATGTGCGTGTATAGAGAGGGATGAATTCACCAAAAAGGGCCACAGTATCCGTGATATTTCAGTGCAAAAACCAAAAATTCAAATTAAATATAACCATATCTCATTCAAAAGAAAAAGTTCCACATAAAACATGTAAGCACATGAATTTGTTTATCAGATTGTTTTAAATATTATGAATTTGAAGTATTTCAAATGAGGAATTTGCATCAAACACGCCCAATCAATCTCCATCAAAGGGATTTCCGATTGTAAGGCCAACCAGAGTATTTGGTTTTTGTGTAAGTGTACCTCCAGATTCAATCCGTTGTGTATAAAAAGCTTTATAAAAAGCTGATTCTGGTGACTGAATCACAGTGATGCCAAAGAATGCCAATAAAGTATGCCAGATTATGGTGGTCTGCTGCATTCTCCACACCTAGCCCTCAGAACCAGTCTGCAAGATGTTAAACTCACCCCATCCGATTGCATAGTAATAAAAGTGTTTGCTGCCCTCTGAGCCAAACACTTTGACCACCATGCTGTAGAGATGCAGCCCTTCCACCAGCATCCAGGCAAACGCACACAGGAAGAAAAAATGCAGCAATATAGCCATGATCTTACACGGGAGCTGGGGGAGAGAGGGACACTTTCAGATCAGGAAAAGCGTCTAGACAAAATGCATTGCACTGAAAACTGATCTACTTTGTGAATCTTAGCTAATGTAACACATGTTGTTAAAATAAACATATGGGCTCAGTGATCTCAATACTGACATTACCATAGCAAGATTTCAGCCAAGATCTCAGACAGAGGAAGCACAATCAAATTAACAAAGTGTCAAATGAATCTGTCTGTAATGCCGGAGAAATGTTAGGAGATAAGTGGGGTCATTGGATCTTTTCAGTGTACTAGGTTTATTTTTGTAATGACAACATGCTTTTTCTGATCCGGATGATGACACGATAATCACCATAGACAACAAACACAATCAGTTGACTTCCATACTATTTATTTTTCTACTATAGACTGTTTGATTACCATCAGTCTTCAAAATATCTTCTTTTATATTTAACATAAGAAAGCAACTCCTACAGGTTTGGAATGACATGAGGGTAAATGATGACAGAATTTTTATTTTTGGGTGAAATATCCCTTAAATATCCCTTAAACACATAAGCAAGCATTTTCCATAGTACTATAACTGCTGCAATGTCAGTCAATAATGACATAATAACTGCACAGGATGATATAAAATCATGTGCTGCATGTTTTATTGATTAATCTAAAGCATTTGATTCTGTGAATCATGATCTTTTGTTGCAATAAATGTGCAACTTAAATGTGTAAATTTTAGTGATATAGTGTTGAAGTGGTTCTCTGATTATTTTACTGGAAGGACTCAATCGATAGATGTCCATAGATTATTACGTTTCAGCTCCTTTAATAGGGAAGACAGGTGTTCCTCAAGGATCAGTTTTGGGACCAATTTTATTCTCTATTTATATAAATCAAACTTGGTAAAGAAGCTGAGCCAGCAAATGCACATTTTTATGCAGATGATACTATTATCTACACTATGGCTCCATCTTTAAAAGTGGCAATGGACTCTCTACAGAATGCTTTTAATCCATTTCAGACTTCATTTGGTAACTTCAAATTAGTGTTAAATGCTAAAAAAACTGATTGATCAAATTGATTTTTTGATTCAAACTTTAAATGGTACACAGATTGAAAGGGCTGCATCTTACAAATATCTTGGTATCTAGCTCGTTGATAAACTGACTTATAGTTCTAATGTCGATAGTCTTTTAAAGAAATTGAGACCAGGTTTTTTATTTTTGTTTAAAAAAATGTTTTGTTGCTCAAAAAAAAAAAATGTTTAGTAGAAAGCACTCTTCCATCAGTACTGGAGAATGGTGATATAATTTATATGCATGCACCTCATGCACCTCAAAATTGGATGTAGTTTATCAATGCTTTACGATTTATTACTGGTACAAGTGTCCGTACACATCAATGTAATTTATATGACATAAAAAATGGACTTCATTGCGCTAAAGAAGAAAAAAACTGACATTAATTTTTATTTGAAAAGCTTTATTGCGTAAATTACCACAGTATATATCTAGTTTGTTAAAATATTGCACAAATATTTATAATACCAGATCAACAGATAAATTCTTACTTAAAGGGTAAGTTCACCCCAAAACAAAAATTATGTCATTAATGAGTCATCCTCATGTCGTTCCAAACCCGTAAGACCTCCGTACATCTTTATATGAACTCATATTTTAGATTTAGTCAGAGAGCTTTCTGTCCCTTTCTGTTTCTATTTACAGTTAAACTACATACAGTTGTAATTATTATATTATCTTTTATTGTGTTGGACAACGGAGTTACTGGAATCACTGATTTATGATGAGCCTGTGACAGAGTGTTAGATGGACTCACCGTGGCGGGACTGAAGCGGAAACTGATGAGCAGAAGGATTTGAGCAACTAAGATTGCAAACGCCAAGTTTGCATGAATATGGTAACGCTGATTACGGATGGTGCTAACAGACCTTAATGGACAGAAAATAAAAAATATATACATTTGTAATAGTAATGGTGCAGAAACATTAAATGCTTTTTAAAGCAAGTTATTGTATTTAATAAATGAAATTGATAAGTTTAGCCATTTGACATATTTAAATAATAGATTCAAATCATTCATGTTCTCAGAGCATTGTGGGATACTTACGACAGGACAGCAAAGGTGACCAGTGTAATTGCCAGGCAGAAAATAGAGACAGAGCAGCCGATGTAGCTAATGGTGGACAGCGCCACTTGGTGGGCCTTTGAGAGCTGAAGTGGAGACAAACATGACAGCACAGGCAATGAGATGATGAAAATGGCCTAGCTGGTCAAGTGTACAGCACTGAAGAGGGTTAAATGAGTTGAAAACCCCAGACATTACTACAAATAAGAAACACTGAATACCATAGCAACAATCCACTGATTGTGAAGTCAAAGGTTAGCTATGACCAGCTGTACTGGGATTGATGTGCGCATAATATGAAATGACTTGACAATCTCAAGATCATTTCATCAGAACAAACCTGCACGAGTCTGACAATCAATTCTTGGAACAAGTTTATATATATATATATATATATATATATATATATATATATATATATGTATATATATATATATATATATATATAGAGAGAGAGAGAGAGAGAGAGAGAGAGAGAGAGAGAGAGCACTGACTAATCACAGACATGGTAGACCGTTGGTTGAGAAAACAGTAACAGCTCCAGGCTTGCTTTACATATAAAAATAAAAATAAAAATATATCTCTACATTCAGTCCCAATACACATTAATGGGTCAGTAGTAATATATGTATTTAAAGAAATGTAATACTTTCATTTAGTAATCACCATTTCACTCATTATCAGCAACTATTTTCAACATTGATAATAAGAAATGTTTCTTGAGCAGCAAAATCTGCATATTCGAATGATTTCTGAAAGATCATGAGACACCGAAGACTAGAGTTATGAAATTTTTCAATAATTGCAATAGAAATTACAATAGAATAGTTCTTTTAAATTGTCAGATTTCTCTAAACTATTGTTTTTACTGTATTTCGATCAAAGAAATGCAGGCTTGATGAGCAGAAGAGACTTCCTTCTAAAACATTGAAAAATCAAACAAAAAACATCACTGCTAAAACTGAAATAAATTCAGCTAAAATCGAAAATTCATTTATCGCATTTATCATAGCTTACGATAATGTCTCTATCATTACATATTTCTACAGCTGATCATCTTTCATTAACCACCTCAAAACATTGTGGAGCCTCATTTGCTGAAATCATGATTTGATACGTGCTAGATAGCATGCTACACCTCAGAAGCATCTGTTGGTGAAGAGTGAACACATTTATTCCTGAACATCCGTCAGGATATAGTGCTGTATTGTTACAGCTCCTCTGACCCAGTGCCAGTAAAATTGCTACTCAGTGTTGCGTCGACACGCCGGACCAATCGGTAGTTGTTTTCCCCATAATTCTATTTCCGTGCGTGGGTTCGATTGTACATTAACTCCGCTTCCTGCCTTGTGATTATCGTGGGCCCAGAATATCGAGGATCTGCAGAGCGGTGGAGAAAGCACGATCTCCTCCAGGCTTGAAGTATTGAGGTGAGCCACTAATTGAGGCCCCGGCAGAGGCGGGCATTAGCATCAAAGCTCCAGAGGAGATGATTACATGACTGAGCGAAGACAGATTTTCTCAACTAACACATGCAGATGATCGACGCAGAAGAGCCAAGCTGCACCTGGGTGCATCGGTTTGGCTCGTGCACGAATCTTGAAATGGCAATCTGCCTTCGTGTGAAGCAATATGTCTCTCATCTTCACAAACGTGCCCCTACTTAGCGAGTAGTTGTTGCTGACAGGGTCTTTAGCCTGAGTTAAATTCACTCTTCAGCTTTCTTTAAATAAGTCAACGGGACAAGGGTTACCAAAATATCAAGCTGTGCCTGTCGTTCAGTATTTCAGGCAGATGTCATTTACAAGCTTTCTCTGACAAATGAGTGGCCCAAACCCAGGCCACAGTCCTCGAGCCACACAGCCACACTGTGACTCAAGACGCTAGAAACAATCCAGCACGTCACCCTTGGAGAAGTGTCTTAACTACATCCAAACTGTCTTCTCACTTAAGCCCCGCTGCTGATTTACTGAGAGTCTCGGCCAATCAAAACCTCAAGCCCTGCATGCTGCTGGCTCGCTGAAGACGAGAAACACAGTTAGCATCGCATTCATCGCAGCGCCTTGGTGTTTCAAGAGATCCCTGCTGGGAAATGTCCTACATGCTCAATCAAGGAATCTTGAGAAATTCCACTAATGGCAGGGTTCGCTGCCAATTTTGTATTATATGTCTATATTTCAGGACAGTTTACATAAGCTTCACTAGTCAGACTGAATAAGTAAATGAGTAGTTTAGTTATTAGAATAATGTTGCAATATGGGGCTGTAAAATTATATCATTCATCACATGAGAAAAAAACAGCAAACATGGAACATTTTTTTTGTAATATTTTTTGAGCATTTCATTTATAGGTTAAACTTACACTACTGTCCAAGAGTGGGGGGTGATTTTTTAAGCAATGAATTTATATATTTTAATTCAACAATGATGCATTAAAATTGATGAAAAGTGACTAATAATAACTAATAATTCAAAGAAACTATGCTCTTTTGGCACAAAAGGTGAAAATGCCAAGATGTCTGGGTGTGCATATACCTCTGTAAAGCAGGATTCAGTTCTCCTATTTGCATCAAAATAATAAATAACATCAGTGAGGAAATTGCATGCAATTCATTTTAAAGAGGTCATTCAAACAGAATGCATTCTTGCATTCATAACAGATAGATGAAGCCTGATAAAATGCAGAAAACCACAGAGGTCTAAAGATGTGTGTTTTTTTTATGCTGAATGCTTGTTTTACTTGAAACGGAATCTTAAAATGAGGCTCTCATGGTGAAACTTTGAATAATCAGCACTGATGAAAGAGACTAAGCTGTAAAATGTGTTTGCAAAAAGGAAAGTATACACACATCCGTTTAAAACTTTGGGGTCTGTAAGATTTTTAAATAGATATTTTTCAGGATTCTAAGGATTTATAGAAAATCTAAAAGGACAGCACTGAATTGGAAAAGCAACATAAATGACTGTCACAACAATCAATTTAATTCTCCATGGAGCATGTAGACATAACTGTTTAACCCCCCCCCCCCCCCACACACACAGAATGAGCTGTAAAGTTCTTGAATTATTTGAATTAACTTAATATTTTGCCAAAGCAAGCATTACAAATGGTAATTCATTTATAGCACAACATAAACCTGGAGTGCCTCACCTCCATGGGGACCACTTGCATTAGGATGGCGAAGTTTGTCAGATGGTTACACAAGCAAATAGAGAAGGACAGGTTTCCATCAGCTCTCACACAGCCCTCGTTGGACCACACACCCTCTTTGGAGCTGAAACACACACATACATAAAGGTTTAATCGAGCATTACAGTTGCTGGAGTTGTTGAATGTTTATACTGAAACCATACACATTCACCCCCTCGCCCAGCGGTAATGAAATTACCAGCAAGTTATTAATCAAATCTAAACGAAATCAAAACTAACGCAAGATCCCATTAATCTCAGTGAGAGCAAATATTCCAGCGTCATCATTCCATTATAGACAGTCATTTATTAAATGCCCCATGGGAGAAAGAGTGGACAGATAGAGAAGACAAGAGAGGAAAGGCTCTCACTCCAAATCAAACATGCTCTATTTCAAATTATTCACATTTTTTCAAATGATCCTAAAAATTGGCCTCGTTTATTGCCTTTAAGTGATTTTTCGGGCATACCTATTATAGTATAAAATTGCTTTTTATTAAAAACAGACTTTCATCATTTCCAAATTATATTTTTGAATGATGAATTGGAGGAAAGTTACATGACTGCAAATTCCATTCTTTAAATGGTCAAATTGAAAATGTTTAAATTGCTGGAAATCCCAATGTAGATGTATAACCATTACCGATTTATTGGTTGTATAAGACACACACTAATATATTAAAGCACTTCCTGACAAGCTTTAACAGTAAATGTGACATGAGGCAATAAAAATGACAGATGGAGAGAGATAGATGTGCGAGAGAGAATATACAGGAAGGAGTGCATAAATATTCGTGAAGAGTGTCATTGAGGTTGAAAGTTGGGACTCAAAGAGAAATATAAAAGACCATAAAAAAGTGAAATATGTCTTTAAAATATCTAAAAATGTATTATATATAAAAAAAACCTAACAAAAATTGGTTAATTGGAAAGACTTTTATATTAAAGTACTGTTAAAACTCATTAAAATGCATTGCATTTTTTGAGTGTTTTTTGGAAGTAACAATATGAAAAAAAGACCTGTTTTTAATTTGCAGTAAAAAGAAAAAGAATAAAAGAGACATTCTCTGAAGTCGCCATCACATATTTGTGCAAGATGTTTGGAATATTAACATCATATCGAGTAAGAAAAAAACATAAAAGCACCAAAACAGCATCCCATAATGCCTGTCACTCAATGAATGGGCAATATTACATTTTTGGCTATATAAATATAAATCAACATTCGTGTCCATAAATACATATTTGAATCTGTGTAACCCACCTGTAGTCCAGGAAGGCACAGTACAGGAATACTTTATTACTTTGGTTTAAGGCCTGGAGCTGCTGTTCTTTACTCTGAAAGACAGGGAACAACACAGTAAACACCACAGCACTATATATATTTCGTAAGTACAGTCCGTCTCAGACTGCTGCAGTATCAGTGGTGCAATACTGCTTAATATATCAATAGATGAAATTTCAAAACATTCACACAGTCTTGTCAAATAAATATATACACTCAGAAACAAGAACGCTTTTCATTTCTTTTCATTAATCAGACTCTCAAAAACATCCAAGACTGGATGAATGACTATATCAGGATGGAGTAAAGAACAGACCCAATATTCCAGACAGGAATGGAAACGAGTTGGTAAAGTAGATGAAGGATACTCGGAAACAGCTCGGAAACTTCCTCTAGGACATCATCCAGAGAGAATCAGGAGAACAACACAACCCTGAACATTTAAAATGTGAACCAGTTGTGGCTGCGTTTGACAGCAGATAGAAATAAAGATACAGTATAATTATTAATGTGGTGAGTGTTGAGTAACACTCAGGATGACAAGTTAAATGATAACGCGACACTTTCTGATGAAGAAACTATTATAGTTTTAAGTAACAATTTGAATTTGATTTTATTTGTATATTTTGTGATTTTTATCTGAATTTGAGTTTAGTTTTTAATTTTGTGCTGTCGTCATATTAGTTATTGCGTTTATTTAAAAAATATGTGTGTATATAGTTTTTCAGTTTAAATTTTACTTATTCTAGTATATTAAGTTGTTGTTATAGTTGAAGTTTTGAAATATTTTACATTAAGTTAATGTTCATTATGGCTTTTATTTTAAGTTTAGTTTTAAATATAATAACCCTGACAATAGGACTCTTAACAGCCACAATAAGAAATTATTTGGTCAGAATAAACATAGTTTGTGGCATTTTCCAAATGTCTATGAATTTGAACTGAACATGATTATTAATTTAAGAAGGTGATTTAACTAATAATATAATCTAATAATATACTATTGTTGTTGTGTTATTATGGTGATTATCAGTATATTTTATACAGGACACCATCACCACATATCATTGTTTAAAACATTTTCCACTATTTTTCAGGTTTGTCTGCATAGCCGCAAGTAGAGATATATTTATAATACCAATTAATTTGCAATTTTGGAGTAAGAATGGTTTCTACACCAATTTTTGTGGGGCAGTTTTGTGTCAGAGTGTAATATTCCTAGCCTGGTAATACCAAACTCTGCTACCTCGCTTTGCTTCGTAGACAGAGTCTGGAAGGGCATAAACGACAAGCTATTTCTTTCTCTTGTCTGAAGTTTAACCGATAAGCCAATCACATAACGTTTGGTTATGACGTGTGTTATGCACCGGCTCAGCTCCCTCGAACTTCCACTGTAAACACAGGAATGCTGCGAAAACTAAACCATCGATCGAAATACCGGATTGAACATGTTTACAATCACAATTATTGCCTTGCTGGACTTTGGCCTCTCCAGTTTCTCGCTAACGATGGGTAACAGTTGATAAATGTAACTTTTCCCAAAACCTGTCGAGACTCAGGAGTAGGGCCACAACTTCACCTCCATTCAAAATGTAAAACAAACACTCTTCTTGTTTGGGATTCAGTTGGCAAATGCCAGGAATATTCTCCACAACAGAGTGAATAGCATCCCGTGTCTCTGTGTCCATTTTCAATTTCCCAAACTTAAACTACATTCCTAAATTTGGTGCTTAGCGTTTATGTCACAGCTTTCAGCCCGCCCTCTGTTCGTTGATTGGGCGGCTGTTTTGGAGCCAAAGGAAATCTGGGAGATAGTTCGATATCTCAGACTGAGTACACAAGCGAACTGAAATTGAGCGGAAGTACGAAGTCTGACGTAGTCAGGCTACAATATTCCACAAGACAAAGACAAAAGTGTGAGCAGATGGAAAGTTTGAGTCATACTGACAGGGACAAGACAGTCCGTGTGATGAGCAGAGAAGAGCGGTGGGTGCGGTTCTCCTCTGCGCTCCCCAAAGTTTCTCACTTTCACCCGCTTACGCTTCTCTTTCGAGTCTATTGCCATCCCACTCTCTCTCTCCAGGCCAAAATCTCATTACTAAAAAAAACAGGTCATTTTTACAGCTCCATCAGCAAGTCTCTTTCTCTCACTCCAGTCAAATGAACACAGATGATGTTGGCTTGGTGTTTGTGGCTCCCCCCTGCCCCGCAGCGCTCGGCACTTGCCAGAGAAGTGTGAAAGCACTCCAACACTTTATTAACAACAAAGGACTTGCAAAAGAGCACGCGGTATTGGAGGAGCTCCCTTTCTAACTTATCTAAATACAGAAAGAACAAAATCACACTTAAAATACCTGCAAAAACACGTAGGCTATTAAGTATAGTTTAAAAAAAAAAGAGAAATGAACCACAAGCTTGTACAGTACAGGTTTGGAAGGAGTCTTCAAACTTTGATAGCAATTGAGAACTGTGCATGTAAAACGTAGGGGTTAAACATAGGCTAGATGTTAAGTAACCTTCAATTTTGGGGAGTGGTTGAGGTATTTAACAGCTGCTATGACATCATTCTCACCAGCCTATCAGATGGCAGCAGGTGGAGTAATCACACATCAGGTCAATTCAGAGAGCCTGAGTGACGTGTTCAAAGCAGAAAACACTTATCCCTGTCATGTTGATGGAATCGTTTACACGGTCAACATTGTCAACTGGTGTGTCAGTTTCACTCCTGATTGGATGATGTTTAATTCTATGGGTATGCAAGCCTCTGTACTGTCGCTCAGAGAAATGTGGAGAATGACAATAATGTGAATGTGGATCAACATTCTTGATGAAACTGATGGTTTTGGACAATAAATGGAGGATTATAAGGCATGTAAGCTGGGTTGAGCCCTGTATATTTGATTTAATATGGTTAACATTTTTCTAAATCACCAAAAGTCACAATAATGGAGTAAAATAGTTTCCGATCTAGCCCGCCTCTCATCTCTCTTGTCAAAATATGAGACTTCTTCCACCAGAATGTGCCAGAAGTTAATAGAAAACAACCTCACAGCTTTGCTCTATTTGGGTCTTTTTCAAAGTTCCCCTGAAAGCTTCATGTGGGTGCCAAACTTCCTCACACTTCTGAGTGATCTCTCCATCCGCGTCACTATTTGTTAGGGACCGTTTGAGGGTGGGAGGTACACAGATGTGCTGGCTGTAACATCACAACATGGCAAAGGCTTAGCTCATGAATATTTTTTAAAACATGCACATATAATTTAACATAAATATATAATTAATACCCCTACCATTAACGCTACATTTTAAATTAAGGGTTGGGAAGATTTTTTTTTTTTATGCATTTATTTGATAAAAAAATACAGTAAAAACTGTAAGACTGTGAAATACTATTATTTTAAATAACTATTATTTAGATTTTAAAATGTAATTTATTCCTGTGGTAAAACGCTGAAATTTCAGCAACTGCTCAAATGCTAGAATGATTTCTGCTCAAGGAATATTTATTGCTATAAATGTGGAAAACAGAACAACAAAATGTTGCTGCTAAATATTTTAGCAAATATAGAATTTTCATTTATTTCAAATTAGAAATATTGTGAAACATTTTAAATGTTTTTACTGTCACTTTTAACTAATTTAATGCATCGTCCCTGAATAAAAGTATTATTTTCTTCTTTAAATCGTGTTGATCGCAAATTTTGACTGGTGGTGTATAATAACCAATAATATTCTCAGGAATATTCTAGCAGTTCATAGTATAATATGATATTCAAATACTTAGTTTAAACAAAAAAATAGTTTAAACAACAGCACATTAAATGTTTTTATTTTTTAAATAAAGACAAGTTCTCATTGCACTGTGACTTCAGTAGTCTTGCTGACCTATTCATGCACTCAAATACACTTAATTATTGAATTTGATTGGATTAATTTGACTTCTTTCCTATATCTGCCACTTTCGTAACATTTGGGTTTGTACAATTTATAACTTTACCTTAAAAAGGCCATAGCAGTGGGTACCTGAAGGGCTAACAGTGTGATAGAGAAGTGGGAGTATTGTGTCTATACTTTTGGGACAGTACCCTTGATGCCTGACTTTTATGACTAACCCACTGACTAACTGAAGGAAAAACTGAGCTCTAGCAGTACAATAAAGTCTATATTTCATTTATGCAACACAAGAACAAGCCTACAGAATTTCCCAAGTGTTAAAAGAGCAGTTAAATAGCAGTCTGTTCCCTCAAAAAGAGCAGCCAAAAAGCTGTTCAAATGTCTCATATGCTATATTACAATTCTTCCCGATCAATAAGATTTGTATTAGTTAAATAAAGTAAATTAGGTAAATACTCAGGTTTGGCTTGACATTGTTTGATGGATTGTGCTTTTAAATATTTCTTATTCACATAATGTTTCTCTTTTTTTCCTCAAACACATACGCAAAAGCACATGTTGGGAATAGCCTGCTAAACATCTCCTCACACATTCTCTCTGATTGAGACCAAACCCTGTTACACACCATATGAAACATGCTGCCGTTGGTTTCTTGGGGTATGCTGGTTAATGGCACTGCACTTGGGCATATTTAAAGAACTGCTCAATCTAAATAAAGCCTAGGCTGGGCTAAATTTAAAATCCCAGAGGAGCCTAGTCCAAGCTTAACACAGAAGATAAATGGTAAAATGTAAATGTAGGTTTTCGGTGTCTCTCCCTTTCTATTCACAGGCTCTGTAATTACATACATCTATGGGCAGGCTGGGCTGTAATTAAGAGCAGCTGCTTCTGTAGACAAAGAGTAATGTACTTGCAAAGTCACTGAAAATGTAGAGACCTGTTCCATCAGAAACTTGGAAGTGAGACAGGAACAGGAAATATGGCAAGCCAGACCCGAACCAGTGTTACCCAAGTAGGCATGGATCACTGTGTAGGAGTGCTTGCTACAGTAACTACAAACTTTAATCTGATTCTCACAAAATCACAATCAGGCCCATGCCACACGGCTAAATTTAGCTTCAATATATGCTATTGTGATCACTTTATACTTGGCTATTCTTGATCATGGCCTATGATAAACCATGTGAAAAGTTCCTGCCCAAAAACAGTGACATAAACATAGATAAAACAATTCCATTGAAGAAAATAGTGTTATTTTAACCTATCTATGCCACTTTTTAATAATTTCCCCTTTGTTTTGACACAAAATGTTTAACCATAATGGATCTGGGTCATTTAAAAAGTAAAAAACTGGAGATTTTAAATAACAGGTCTTGTTTTTTGTCAGCTATTAATGAGAATCGGAATCACTTTAAGAGACAACGCATTTCAAAAGTTAATAGTGCATGTGCATCTTTTTAAATAATCCATTCGATGAAGACTCGGCTGACGTTGGCAAGACTAAGGCTGTATAACATCAGCTCTGCGCGGTGAGAGGAGAAACCCAGAGAGGGGTCAGCCAGTTTCCTCCGGATCTCTGGAAAAAGCTAGGAAATGGTTGTAGCCTCCGTGGAACACTAAAACCTGGATCCAGACAAGGCTACATATGCACAGGAACGTGCTCAGGTGATCGTATGGGGACAATTTTAAAAGCTTAGTGGTATTTCTATCATAATATCGAAGAAACACAAGCTCGCTAGCTTCAAGATTTAACTATTAGAGGAACAAGGCAAGGCAGAACTAATAGTTTAAAAGCAAAATTTGCAGGCATTTTAGAGTACAAGAGTGGCAAAGGGAAAGAAAGACAGAGATATGGAGGGGGAAAAAAGGGGGAGGCCACACAATCCGGAGCCGTTGGCTACAACAGGATCGCTTGAGCCAGACCATCTGCTATAGATTATATTGATTCATCTGAGAAAGCATAAGGAGGGAGGGGAAGTAAAGACAGAGGGGGACGCCAGGCCAACTCAAAGACACATTCAAAGAAAGACAGGAGAAGAACGAGTGACTGACTGAGCGAGTGTTTAAACAAATGAGTGGGTGAGCAATCAGTGATTGAGTAAGTAGGTGAATGAAGATGAGACTGAATGAATCAGCGAGTGAACGAGTGAATCAATGAGTGAACGAAAGAGTGATTTCAGTGTCCACAGCTTGTTAGTGTGCTATTAATGAAGTCATTTGATTTGACCTGTTAGTGATGTCTTTTAATTATTTAATGTTCAAATAAATCTGTTATGAAATGAGTTATGAGAGGCACTGTGTAAATGAATATATTTCAACAAACAATTTTTATAATTTAGAAGTTAATAAAAAAACTGCATTATGTGCAATTTACATGTTTGCATACTTGTAGCTCAAAAGAAGTGAATTAATTAAATTTAAAAGGGCCATATGATGCTGTTTCATTTTTTCCTTTCTCTTTGGAGTGCTACAAGCTCTTGGAGCATAAAGAAGATCAGTAAAGTTGAAAAGACTAAAGTCTCAAATCCAAAGAGATATTCTTTATAAAAGTAAAAGGGATAGTTCACCCAAAAATGAAAATCCTGTCATCATTTACTCACCCTCATGTCGTTCCAAACCTGTATGAGTTGCTTGCTTATGTTGAACATTGAATAAGTTATTTTGAAGATTGTTGGTATTCACCTGAAAGAGGAAAGTCATATACACATAGGATAGTTTGAGGGTGAGTAAATAATGGGGTAAACTTCATTTTTGGGTGAACTATCCCTTTAAGCATTTAATCAGCAAATTAGAATGATTTCTGAAGGATCATGTGACACTAAAGACTGGAGTGATGGTGACTGAAAATTCAGCTTTCCATCGCAGGTATAAATTACATTTAAAAGTATTTTAAAATAGAAAAAAGTAATTTTAAATTCTAATAATATTTCACAATAATACTAGCCTAATCACCCCTAGCCTAAATAGTCTCTTATTTTTTTAAACAGGGAAATTAGTTTGACAATATTGCTCAGAAACTTGCAAAACTTTAAATCCAACATAAAAAAAAAAAAAATTGTGCTATAATATTTTTCCCACTGAATGAATCGAATAATGAATGAGGAATCAATGAGTGGGTTAGTGAATGAGTGACTGAATGAAAAAGTGAATTTGAGGGAATGTGCAAGTAACTGAACATGTAAAGGATTGAAGTAAGTGAATGAGTGGCTGAGTGACTCAGAAGAGTCTTTAAGCTAGTACTGAAAATTGTGTGAGCGAGGGAGAGTGTAAGCTGGCGCTTGAGTTAGTGAGTTCAGACAGGAACCGGGTGTGAGAGTAATAAAAATTGTCTGGCGGGGGCAACTGTTCATTATTATACCTTTAAAAACCCCATTATTGATTATTTTACAAGTTGTAATGCCACTAGGGCTGCTGTGTGAATCTGTGATTATATCTGAACCACAGCGGAAATGCTTTCTGGTCAAAAACTTACTGCTTGTGGTTCAGTAATTCATCCATAAATATCTTCACTGGACACAAAACCACATTCACATGAACACAGCACAATGGATGATTACATTAATAATGTCCAGGCTACTTCATATACACATCGAATTTAGATGTTTGTTGTATTAAAATGAATAAACAGCCTCTATTAATGTCTTTGGTTATTGTAAACACACGTGCAAGTACATGCTCACACACATTGAGACACACACACACACACAATCGCACTCAGTATGCGTAGCAGTATGCTCTGTTTTGTGTCTGCTCCGCTAAAGCTTTATTAGGTTGTAAAGGCCGAGAGAGCTTGTCAGAAATCTTTTTTTTAATCCTCTTGATTTCGACACTGAGCATCGCCAGCAATCCTCATGAAATCACTCTTTCCATTTGCTCACCTCGTGTCAGTGAGAGACCAGACAGGTGAGGAGTGGAGAGCAGAAGAAAAGGAGAAAAGCGATTGCTGCTTTAGGTTTCTGGATTGTTGCTTAGATTGCAGTCTTTGTAGTTTAGGGATGGGTCAGGATGTTTAACTAGCCATCCAACAACTGCTTAGCTGTAATATTTTAGTGGCAGTGCTTTGAAGGGTAAAACCCCTGACTAGTTTAATGACTAGTTGATTTTGAAAATATACAGCTTTGCAAATCTCCAGTGTATTTCAAAGGGAACGAACCAACACAAATCTCGCTCTGATCACAGGGCGAATTTACCGTGAGAAGCGGCGACAACCTGTTGTTAACTGTAGTTGAATCAATCTACCTAGCAACACATTGGCTAAAACACAACACAGAGACCATTATTTTAAACAGTCTTATCACTGTACTCCATCACAGACACAGTGACAGATTATTGATCTGGGGATTCAGCTCACACACATTACTCAGGAAACACTGGCCTGACACTAATGGCTCTGTTCTGGACAGTCCCACACACAGACAGCCAGTGCGCCAGGATTAATTAGACAATCACTCACACTATGGCCAAAGGACATTAAAAAATGTCTGAATAATGTGTAGCATGGACGTGCAAAATTTAAACAAAAAATAACTTTTTGGCCACCAATATTCAGCAGAAAAAGTTTTGAAACAAGTGGAAGGTTAGTAATTAAATTTTTTTGAGTAAACTATCCCTTTTAGCATGCTTCTGGATTTATTCTTTTAGCGGGCTCCTTTTATTCCGCATAACAGTCTTTTGTACACTGACACATTTCCACAAACAAACATCATCAAAATAAAACCTCTCTCACAAAACCATAAAAAGCCAGCAAAACAAACTGTAGTCTCTTTAGTTACATGCATGCCAGCATGGTTTTGATTTGGAAAGCTCTAAAAATGCTTTAAAAAGAACAATGACAAAATGTAATATTTATTATTATATATTTATTTTCTTGTTTATTTAATGAAACAAGTCTTTGTTTAGGAGGGTTATGACAATGCAAAGATTGAGCAGATGTTATATAATGGTCAAGAGCATAGTGAGCTGTCAAATGTGGGTTAGCTGATGAATAACGTGTGTAACATGGTGCGTGAAATCCAATGCTATGGTGAACTCCTTGCTTTTTTTAATGGCAAATACTCTCCAACAACATGCTGTATTGGTTAACTTGTCTACATGCCATCTGTATCCATTTTTGATGGGTTTCCCATGGAAATTTGGCAGACAGATGCATCCTCAACTGAGTCTTAGCATCTGCGCACACACGCCAAATAAGCTCCTTGTTAAACCAAATCATCTTTCCCTTCTCAAAAGACCTCAAGGCTTATGGCTCCATCATTCAGAACCACTTTTCTTTTGGCGCAACGCTCTTGATGTCTCAGAGCTGAAAAAAAAAAAGTGCGAGGGATGATGCAAGCTGAAATGGATTTCCATGGTTAGCCCTGGCAGATCTGAACTCTGGGGTTCTTGTGTAACACAGCTCACCGAAAGACATAACCACAAACACAGCAGCAAAAAAAAGTAAGTAAGAAAAAAAGTGGTCTTTGAAAGTTTTCCTCCAACTAATTAGAAATATTTCTGTTCCGTTTAAGAAATATAAAGGGATGATTCTGGTTAGACTGTAGGTTTAGAAGAAATCTATGTATCAATCAAACCTCAATGTTCAGAATACACAGTCACAAATAGTCTGAAATGTGTGTGGATACATTAGAAATCTGATCATTCTCTCTATACATGCATGACAATGTTTTAAACGACCACTTGCCGCGGAAACACAAGATACCATATGAAAGCTTAAAAATGACTCTCTAGCAACTGAAAAAATCTGGTTCTAATATATGGTGACAGAAATGACTGTAAAAAGTTCTATTTTTAGTCAAAAACGACTTTTCTTCATTTTTATTGTGAATGTCTTCTCTCCTTGGAATTGTACTTTCTGTAACTGGCTTGATGCCGAATCTGCCAGGCTGGATCTGGTCATTAATATGAATTTATGTTAATTACATTGGGTCTACCTGATTTGCTGAAAGCCAGATGTTGGCTGATGAATGTGAGTGCGTTTGATCGGCTCATTTCTAAATGAAACGGTTGGTTGAATTTTTTTGCTTAACCATTTTTTTTCATCTTATTCAAGCAAAAAAAAAAAAAAAAAAAAAAAAAGAAAGAAAAAAAAAAAAAATATATATATATATATATATATATATGATCTTCCAAACATACCAAATAACTGTTATACACAAAAATGCACACAAGCACCCACACTCCTGATTGAATGCCGATATCAACAAAATGAGGCGAGAATTGATGTTCTCCTACCAGCTGATGTGTGAGGACGATCCGGATGAGCGGCTCAGTGGACAGGTTGAGTGACAGGGCAGGAGAGGGTTCCACCTTCAGGGAAATAAGATGACTGGCCATCTGGATCTTATGATCTTTGAAATCCACTGCCTCATTTATCCTGCAGAGACGGACAGTCAGTTATTGTCCACACTTTAACTACTCTACAAACCCTACATAATGAGCAAAAAAAAAAAATTGATGCTAATAACAACTATCTGCAAAGAACTAATATCTTACCAATAATAACACGTAATGGTAGCGTTAAGATAATAATAATCATATCTAGAGAGAACAACAGCAAGATTGTGGTTCTGTATTTATAGAACAGCTCATTAAACAAGAGGTAGTTAAATTTTCAGTTACATTGTCTGTTTTTTCTCTGCCAGTAAAAATAGTTCCAAACTAAGTCAGAGCAGAATTAGTCTCAGCCTCAGACGTCACACCCACGGACCTTTGCTGAATGTCCGATGCATATGGCACTAAAAAAATGGAAACGCTTCATCAGAATAATGTGTAGCATGGACGAAGTCATCATCTGATTGGTTGAATTATACAGGATTTTCAGGATACATTACAGCTTGAGGCCATTTGCACAATTTCAATCGTCATCCGGTAACCAACCCCCCACCCCCCAGGAGCTGATCCCATAGACTACCATTATAAAGGCCCAGATTAATATCTTTGGATCACAGTTTCATAGAGACCTGGAGGCGGGAACCCTCGTATCTATGCAAATCACATGGGTCATCTCTATATAGAAATCACATCCCTGGTATTTCTGCTGTTCCTAAAGCACCACTTCCTGTCGGGCCGTCTACGACTAAATGAAACAATGAGTTTTGAACAAATCAGATGAATGAATGATTCACTGACTCACTTATATAGACAATCTCTTGTCGCAATCCACTGGTGTAAGGATGTAACACATCACTGATGCACAAACTGGCAATCTACAATACTGTATATAACTGACAGCTCATATAACATTTGTATCAATTTTATTTTGGGTTCTCATGAATGTTTAGACATCAACAAGATTTTACCCTGCAGCAGCTCTCAGCTTTGTTGGCCAGTCTGGTTACAAAGAGTAACTGAACTTTTTGCACTAAAAAAAGAGGCTAGCTGAGTTCCAGAGCTGTGCTAAAAAAATTAAACCGCAAAAAAAAAAAAAAAAAAAAAAAAAAAAATGAGATGAGTTCTGATCATGGCTGTTGGAAAGATGGAAAGAGAGTGTTATCAGTCGACTTAATGGCTGGGAGTATCAGACGCAGAGGCCCAGATGAGAGAGAATCACAATGATAAAGACAAGCTCGCAAGAACACGATGTACAACAGGGAACACACACACACACACACACACACACTTTACCTTGTTTGTAGAGGGCTTATTTTTCTGTAGTAGTTGTGCATTTTGTGGTAGAAAAGTCCCACGATTGTGGTCTGAGCTGCAGGGGGAAACAAATACAAGTATTAACATTTGACCACACAGATGCGTGTGTGTGTTAAAGAATGTGTTGTGGTGCCGCTGAAATGCACAGAGAGGATAGACTCATTATCACAGACACTGCATGCACTCCTCTCACTACAGCTCTAATGGGAAAGATGTGTGTTGTTCACACACACACGCAAGAAGAGCACGATGAGGGACCACCACGTGTGTGAGAGAAGATATGTTACACTCTACTTCAAAACTTTTTCAGCCATTGAATAATAAATACATAAGGCCATTTCCCTTTGAGTTCAACTTCAATATTTGCATGAAAACACAATCATTATTATCCTAATTTGACAGAAGTATTTGTAGTATAAATAGCCTTGTGGACCGTTATGGTAATATCATTTAATCATTGTCAGACATTACATTAGATTGGCATTATGATTGAGATTAAAGTATTATTCACAGTATTACATTTAATTAAACTACCATTTGCCACAAGCTTTTTATGCAGAAGTTGAATACAGAAACCAGTTAGAGGCATTTAAATTAGTCTAGGCCAGTTATTAACAACAACCAGTTTAAATAAACCTGATCACAGTGGCAGATAAATAACGAAATCACCAGACACTCAAGAGTGCCTTTTATTTATTTATGTTTTGTAAATGTCTCGATTAACTGATGTCTAATAAAGCAATAAAATGATTCAGCAATTTGAGCAAGACAAAAATATGTTTAAATAAACATAATTAAACATTTATTTAATATCATTTTATGATGTGATTTCCCTTTTTTTTTTATTTCCATTAAGTTTTTGATCTAATATTGCGATTTTATTTCAACTAGTTCATCAGAAAAATATCAAAACATCTGGATAATCAACGAGAATTTTAATTACAATCTGCTTGTGAAAAAAAAGCAGCATAGTGATGCTTGTTTGCAGTTTTAGTTGAGAACTGATGCAACTTATTCCTGTTTTTACAGGTGTTTATGGACCGAACATGTAATAGCACTGTGCCCAAACTAACTCCTCTGAGACGAGCTCTGGGCCAATAACCTCACAAACCAATGGGCAAAATCTCTCTACCAATGTTTTTCTTAAGTCTAAAAGAAACTTGGCTCAGTGGAAATGCAGAGTGTTTCAATGCGCACCTTTTCTTGCAGTCTTTAACTGGTGTATAAAAGCTCTGCTAGATTCTGTTAATGAAGTCTACCATATGTCCGGCAGCACAGAAGCGGTTCAGTGGCACATGAATGCCAGTGCTAGCATTTATGTGCCATTTCTGATAATAGAGCAGAGCTCTAATAGATTATTAAAACCGTTTTTATAAAGAACGGCACCGGGCTCAGGTTCGGCACCATGCCAGAGGAGCTGAGGGGAGATGACCCCAAAACGGTGTCAAACAAACAAAACATTTAATGCCCTCATAATTACCACCACCACATGGGAAACACCGCAACCCTCATTCTTCAGCTATCGCTCGCAATTTATGCATAAAAATGTGCACACACTTTCTCTGGACTTCAGAGAGCAGCAGGATAAACTGCACTGTCCTCTTCAACCGTAAACAACAAATAAACAGACAACTAAAAAAATGTCCCTCGTCCTCCTCTTATGAAATCAATGTGTTCTTTCACCCCAGCTTGAGGTGTCCAAAAGAGATTAGAAGTGTGCGCGCACATTTTCTTATAAGCAGAATTTAAACTGGGTAGGAATGATTCAGAACAACAACATTCTATTCAAAAAAGAAAATTGATTGGCAGTTTGTTTTGCAGTCCATTCCATTTCATATTTCTATGCTCCAGTCCAGGTTTTGTTTGTTCCGTTATGCACATTAGGGATAAATTGCGGTTAAGCGAGTGGAAAAACATTAAAGTTTGCTACTTTATGCTTGATTAATCCCATTAGTCAGTAGCGGATGGCATAGGTGACATAGACAGGCACTGTTCTTAGGACAACCTGCACTCTGCTCAGATCAAATCACTAAATCAAATCAAATCAAATCAAATCAAATGTGCCTACTCCAGTAATAAACATTTATTAACATAAAGCTGCAGGATCAGGATATGGATCAACACCAGTGTTTAGGGTTTGTGCATACTCACACTGCATTGTGAGGGCCTCTCCTGGTACTGAGATGTAACTCTTCCCTTGTGTGGGGAACCTGTAGCTTTGCAGATTGTAGTTCTGAGGGATCTTCATCAGAGAGTAATCTAGACACATTCGAAAAAATACAGTCAACACTGTTTACTTCAACTGTATATGAGCTCTTTTGTTTGTAAGTTGTAATGTATTTGTATTACAGTTTACTGCACAGTTACTGTTCTTTTTACATGTCTTGAATAATTGTCTGATAAACTTTAAGCATTTTTTACTTGACTGAAAACAAATACCTGAAAGCTACATTGCATTGTTTTTATCAAAAATGACACCAAAGACATTTATAATATTTATTATAATTTTTGTTTTAAATAAAGGAATCAAATCATCAAAACATCCTGAAATAATGTATCATGGTTTCTACAAAAATATTAAGAATGACAACAACAATGACAAACGCAGCCTTGGTGAATATAAAAGAACAGAGTTACTTAAAATAGAGGATCAACGGCATATTCACTTTTCTGGGGATATTTAATCTGGCACAGAAAAATGAAATGATCTGGTACACTAGTGGTACAGTATATGTTATTAAAAGATGGTTTTTGTGACAATGCTATTGCAGGGCGCCATCTGAATAATATTATGGGAAGTTCATAGGTTCATAGGAGATTCTCAAAGAGAGAGTCCTTCGCTCTTTTTTTATCATCTGTGATCTTGTGTTTATTTATACGTCATTCACTGACTGTGATGGTGAAGTTCAATAATAGCTCACAAGGTTTTCTCAAGGGACATCTGGTTCTCACACAGTATAATCATCAGGGCTGGGAAGGTTACTTTTAAAATGTATTTCACTACAGATTACAAAATACAAGCTTTAAAAAGTAATCAGTAATGTGTTTCATTCCCACTGCGCAATGTGACGTCGGAGTGACGTCTTTTTCATGTAATTTTTAGACGTCCAAATTCGGTCCACTGAAGGGGTTGTTTTGTAATAGCAGGCGACGTCTTTTTTCGACATCTTCCGCACGTCTAATGTTGACGTCTGTGGGACCTCAGTGTAAGGGTTATTTATAGTCCAAATGTGGTACAGTAGTTTGTGGACGTCGTTTCAACATCAAATGTAGACTTATTTTGAACGTCGTTTTTATAACTGTGGTCCCATGTTTCCAGAGGGTAGAGGACATGTTTTCTGTGCAAGTTCATTTTCCTGTAGCTTGTTTGGCTCAAATTCTACTTTTCGTGTTTTCTTTGC
Source organism: Carassius auratus (assembly GCF_003368295.1). Lineage (NCBI taxonomy): Eukaryota > Metazoa > Chordata > Actinopteri > Cypriniformes > Cyprinidae > Carassius > Carassius auratus. The sequence continues at coordinate 129,273 of NW_020523831.1, read as the reverse complement.
ATTTTATTTTTAACAACATCATTTTTCCACAGAAGTTCTATGAACAACAAAAAAATTTGTCATTTAAATCTTAAATCAATCGATTGAAATTTGATTTGAGATTTGAATACAATGAATGGGATTCCGTGCTGTTTCATGCTGCATTCCAAGCTTCAAAACAAAACCAGACACACCAAACCAGTTGCGTAGCCAAAATTGTATTTGTATATTAAAAATTGTATATTATGTCGCAATATTGTAAACATTTGGTTCAAACCAGGAAGGCGAACCAATGGATATCACACAAGCAATGTACAAACTTTGCACAATAATTATGCGGTGAATCTCTTAATCTCAGTCGATTCACTAGAAAGTGAAAATAAAAACTTACGCCGCTTTCGGCATCTGACACTGCATGAAATAAAGCTTTTTGTTTTTATTTTCATTATGATTGCAGTGTTCATTTTAATTACAGGCCTATAATCAATAAACCTGTTTTGAAAGACGTTTTAAAAAACATTTTCAATAAGGAGTAAGCTAGCCACAATCTTTACCTTGCAGCGACAATTTTGCGGTGATGCATTATAAAATTATTGTGGGGCAAAACAATTGTAATATTAATTTAAGAATAAAAGTAACTTAATAATATGAATAGGCCTAATAATCAGAAGAATGTAACAGGCCTACATTAATTGAAAATGGCAAATTAGATATAACTAAAGTGTTTAAAATAATTGTATTCATAAATGTCATGTTTGTGTTTTCATTTTGTTTTAATTTTTTTTATTATTATTATTTTTCAATTCATTATTCAAATGGTCTTCAAATAAGGAAACAGGTGCAATTAATTGCTGGCGTCAGTCACAAAATGTATATAAGCTTATACTACATTTACATTTAGTCATTTAGCAGAAGCTTTTATCCAAAGCGACTTACAAATGAGGAAGCAATCAAAAACAACAAAAGAGCAATGATATAAGTGCTATAAAAAGTCCCAGTTAGCTTAAACACAGTACACGTAGCAAGGGCTTTTAAATAATATAATAAATAAAAAAGAAAACAGATAGAATAGAAAAAGTATAGCAAGCTAGTTAGATTTTTTTTAAATAATAGAATTAGAATAGTGAGTGCTAAAGTTAGAGGTTAAAGTTTTTTTTTTTTTTTTTACAGAATTATGTATTGCTGCTGTTTTTCTAACATTTTCTAGCACACAGCTGCAAATTACAGTCCAACTGAATGAATCAGTGTTAACATAGTGGTAGAGTTACTCTCAAGAGACACTGCACTTATTCACAAAATATTTTTTTTTTTGCATCTGCTTTAAAGACTTACTGGTTAATTAAATGTTTCATTTGTGTGCTTTTCTGACGTGCGGTTTTTCTGAGCACACTCAAAGCGCGGCACGAAAACTGTGCCCGATTACTGAACTAAGTTATGTTTTGTGCTAATACTGTCAAACACACAAGGTTTATGTACAGACTGTCGGATATGTCAGATATGTCTACAATGAAAGTAAACAACTAAAAGAAACAGATGCATGTCTGTATATCAGATGCGTGCAGGTCTTAAAGGGACAGTACGCTACATGCTGCAGTGTGCATTAAAGTAATAGTTCACCCCAAAATGTAACTTCTGTCATTGTTTATTCACTCACATATTGTCCCAAACCTATATTAACTTTGCTGAACACAAAATAAGATATTTTGAAGAATCTGCGTAACCAAACAGTTGCTGGTCCACATTGACTTTGATATTAGGAAAGAAAATAGTATGGATGTCACTGTGGACCAGCAACTGTTTGGTTTTCCACCTTCTTCAAAATAGCATTTATGTTTGGCAGAAGAAGGAAACTTATTCAGGTTTAAAACAAGTTTTGAGTGAGTACATGAAGGTATACAAAATAAAACACTCTTTTAATTTGTGGGTGAATTATTCCTTAAATGTTAATACAACACTAAACACACAGAGAAAAATCAGTCAATACTCTTGACTGAAAAAACTTTAATACAGTTGCTTTAATAGGAATCCATAGAGTTTTATTTTAATATTAACTGGTTGTTATTGTTCAATATTTAACAACCACAGTTCGCTTAGTGCTTTCGTCAAACAAAATAAATGATTATTTTAAAAGATTGACTCAAAAGAATCATCTGTTCACGAATCGGATCATGAACTGGCATTATCAAGCCAAAGATGATCTATTCCTGAACATTTCAAATGAATAAAGACTTCAAGTTCATCTGTAAAGCACATAAAGCATATTGTTTGACTTATAAACTTTTATTTCATGCACGATTCATATGGATGTGTTAACTGAATACAAAGTGTGAATTGTAGGAGAATGTTTGTGTCGTGATGATGAGCATGTATGCACGCTGACTAGGAGTCGCTAAATGAACAAGCTGCAGCATGCAGTTTTTGTGTTTCAACAGAGAATCAGTTGTCGTATTGGTTAAAATCCTCAGACTTTACTTAAGTATCAAATTAAGAAATAACATTAAAATTAAAAGTAATCACTTTGGTAATCTAAAACACTTTTCAGATGTAACTGTAATCTGATTACCCCTTATTTAAAATGTAATTATAACAAAATACAGTTATTCATACTTTGTATTTTCAATACGTAATGCCATTACATGTATTCCGTAACTCCCCAGCCCTGATTATCATAGCAAAGGGAGGATGACTCGTGGAATCTCAGAGGGAGACTTATCATTTGGAATCTGCACAGAGCAGATCAAGAGATGTTATGGCCAATATCTAATTCATTTTTTTCCATGTTACGTTTTTTTTTTTTTTTTTAAGACAAGATAGACATGCACATTTGAATTTGATTGTTTCATTTGCAGCACTTCTGACTACTTCAAATCATTATGAACATAAATCCACTTGTTCCAACTGTTTCTCACATATGTTCTAACATTTATCAGGTCTTGGAATACATTTCAGTAAATTAACTTCTGAAAAAAAAAGGAAAAACAAAATTATTTAAAGAAAAAACTAAATATATATATATAAATGTAGCAAATGTAGCATTTCAACGCTCCTAAAAAATAAGAAAAAGTAACTAAAAATCTCAAAGTAAGGTAATTGTACACTGTGACACACACCCTGTATGCTGCATTCATGCATGTGTATTAGATATGTGTTCCCCTTTGAGCATACTTGGACATACTCCACATACTTCAAGCCAGTCATGAATGTAGAGGAAGGGGAGGAAGTGTGAATTTTTTAAGAACATATATTCTGGAAATGAAAGTTTGAAGAAGTGTTTTGGACTGTGTACTGACCTGCTACAGAGCTCTTGCCCCCTATGGCCAAAGGAGCCTCTGCGTCTGCGCTGGACCGAAGCTTGGAGACCATATGCACCATCACTTTATCCACGGTCTCCACCAGCCCACTGACCACTGGACTCCACTGTTTACCACGATAAAAGACAAGTCCAAAGTATATTACAAACCTGATCATTCTTTCAGCTACCAATACATGTGTAGTACCTTCAGCTCCATTTAACATATTCTTTCAGTTCTACATATATTCCCTCAAAGGAACCGCTGAAATGTGGAAAAAGTCTGCAGATTCATCTGGACCTACTTATGAATGAAAGGACTTCATATCTTTCCAAACATCAATCTATCCATTAAACGTACCTCATCATTTTCTCTCCAGTCGCTGGCAGTTATGACCTCATCCACACTTTTTAGTAGAGACTAAAACACATAGAGCAGAATGATGCATAGTTAAAAACGTGTGTGTGTGTGTTGTGTCTAAAAGAAACAGTTAAGATGCTTCTATTTTTATTTTTCTTCCCCACTGTGATTTACAAATCTGTTCACTGTTTCTCTATGATTTCCAAAACCCTCAATTGTCCTATCGTCACCTGTGTAAGATTGTTGGCTGTTTGCTGAGGTATAGTGTTGTTTGGAAAGTTAAATGATAGAGACTGAAGGAGGTCGAGTGTTTGTGTCTGCATGGGGTCCTGAAGTCTCTGAACGGCCTTTGTCAGGTATGTGGAGGCAGGTCGGGGGATCTCTGTGGTTCTCTGTAACACACATAAAAATATCCACTATATATTTGTCAACAGCACTCCATAAAATGACCCACAATCACATGTAATGGCTCTGTGTGGCTTGGTAATGGCATGTTCTTGTGGTTTCCCATAACTTAATACGATCATTACAACACGCATCAGAATCGCTGGCCCTTACAGTCCAGCTGAAATTATTGAATTAAATCTCAGTCTCACAGGATTTGTGAATGTCAATGCCAGTCTTACTTGAACTTTCCAAAGAAGTCTGAAGAACCTAATTGCTCTCTTTTTTTCTCCTCAATACCCTACAAGAGGCCATTACGGAAAATCGTCTCTTCTACTTGACCTCCTCACTCAATAACAGCCAGTGTTGTCATTTGTGTGGATGCTCAATCTCTGATTTCTTTCCATTTCCTCAGAGTCTGGGGGGAAACAATAGTTCCAAAAGAGCTGAATTTGTTTGTGTTTACAGCTCCGGCCTCCACCTCATTAGCTGCTGTGCTCTTGTACGTCTGCCAAGGGTGTGTGTGTCTATACGCACATGGATGTTCCCAGAGCAACGTCTGCATCGGCTTCATAACACCTAATCATCCAAGGGTGTGTGAAGTGTAGTCTGGGAAGCCCTGTTGTGTGTGTGTGTGTGTTTGTCTGTCTTTGTCCACTCCATTTAATTACTGCGCAGAGAAGAATCTGAGCAGACAGATTGAGAGCCTGTAAAAGGAGGTGTGTCAAACACTGCTGAGAGCCTTTAGAAGATATGTCAGTGTCTTGAATGGCCAACTTAATTTACTAGCATTCAAATGCTCTCGGTGACTGCTGCTCTCCATATGCTCACATTTACTTGATAAGCAATTATTTCAAGAAATGTCAGTAAGTTAAATAACTTCCTGTATCCCAGCTCAATATGCAGAAACAACTGTAAGGGGCTGTTCAGATAGAACGTGGTTTTAAACTCCACTCCCCTGTTTTTACTTTGTTTTTCTATGTAGAAATGTACTCGATGGACATCTTTGGCATCTCACACAATACATAATTCAACTTCAAGTTTAAGTTCAACTTTTAGAAAACATAGCCCAAGAATATTCACTGCCCTGTGTTACAAGTGAAAACTGGATGGATAGCTTCTAAGAAAAGTAGGAGGATTGCCTTGAGAAGTGTTTGTTTGAGCAGCTCAGCTAACTAAATTGTGTAAACCAATGGCATAAGTTTGAGGTGGGTCTAACTCTTTTTGCCTGACCAATGGCAGACTGGGTGATGGTCTGGGACAGGTTTATAATCATAACTGAAATAAAATACAATATAAACAAATTAAACTTATTTCAGCTAGCTGCCAAGGCAACATTACTAATTGTTGTTTAGTTTAAATTGAAGTAAAACTAACTAAACTTAATACACACATAGCTATACAGTATATATATATATATATATATATATATATATATATATATATATATATATAAAATAAAAGGAAAAAAAAACACAACAAAATTACCAAAAAAAATAATATATATATATGTATGTATGTATATGTATGTGTGTATATATATGTATATGTATGTGTATATATATATATATATATATATATATATATATATATATATATATATATATATATGTATGTGTATATATATATATATATATATATATATATATATATATATATATATATATATATATATAATTAATCTAATTCAAAATACTAGCAAAAACTATTATCAGTAATACTAAAATAACATTTACTCTGGAATTATTATTATTTTTTTTTTCATTTGACAGTGGTGACATATAAATAAATCCTTCGAGGTTTATGAAGTGTATTTCGGGGGATTTTTAGGGGGATTAGTTGTTATTTCGCTTAAATAAACTCATGAATCTTAAATTCCCCCCAAAAAACCAGACTTCACTGCAGTTAATCTAGCCAGGCTGGGATGGTTTCGATTAAGGCTGATGAGTGAGAAATCCTGCCTTGGTTGTTTCAGTAAACTTAATTAATCAAACTAACAGAAACCAAAGACAAATAGGTTTCGTAATGACATACTGGTGACTTCACCGCAAGCACTTATTTCGTACTTTCGCTGAGAGGAAAGAGAGACAGGTTGTTTGTTACCCTCATTACAGATGTGTTTGCATTTACATACATTAGTCAAAGTTTTTTATTATTATTCCAATGAGTGTGAAATCTTTTAGATAACCCTGGAATTTGGAGTAATATGCGATGAAGTTGTATTTCTGCTGTTATACAGTCCTAACTCACGGAAGCAGATTCGGAAAGTGCAACAGGTGACCTCAGGTCAGAACGATTTACCTTTAACTGAGTATCTGTTGCAGCAGTGACACTGACGGATGCTTCGGTTGGGAAGGTGGACATCACATTCTCACCTGTGGTGACAAAAATAACTGAAATGCTGTGCAAAGAAAACAGACATCAATAATAAATCAAATTAAATATATGTATACAAATTTGTGAAATTAAAAAATATTTTATATTTCTAATATTTATTTGATTCCATTTAAAAGAAAATTGTAAATAAATAAGAAAATTGAAATAATAACCGAATGCTGTAATATGACATCAAGGCTATGCACAGAAGCTGTGAACTAAAGAGCTCTGAACAAGTTCTCTTCATCTCGTGGAACAAATAGTTCACACCTGCTGGAGAGGCACATGTGATACCTTTCCCTGAACGCACATGTGGGCTACAGTGAGGGTGGTTTATAGGGCCCCTGGCAAAGCAGCTCTCTAATGACTGTAGTATGCACCTCATTAGAGCCTATTAAAGCTGGACATGAGCTAAACAACAGTATATTTACTCTTCATCAACAACTACATGTTTTTTTTTTTTATCATTAACAAAAGGTCTTTATCCATAACAGTGGCTAACAATCAGTGCTGGGAGAGGATATATTACACAGTTTCTAAAGTGGTGGCCAATAACTCCAGCAGAGTGCCAACATCGACCTACATAATCACTATCATCCCTCCTTAAAAGAGCCATGGATCCACATTTGTTCAAATGCCAGGATGGATGTTTATGGAACTGAATTGTAAAGTTGCAGCATAAAAGTTTCAATAATTTACTCGAGAAACAACACTGTGGAGACATACATTTCTTTTTAAAATTAAGGTATCGGCAACAGGGTCCTGAATTTTAGCATGAGGAAGAGGAAAACATAAAGAGGAAGAGGAAAGACATAAACTATTCACCAATTTGAATTCTCCAGTAAATGTATCTTGTTTTAAGGATTTTTAAATATATATTTACTGGAAAACAGATACAAATACTGGCGATGCATCACTCCAGGTTTGAACTTAGACGACCAGTTCAGTATTATACTTAATTTAATTCACTTTTATTTAATTTGGAAGACAATCTAATGTCCGTATGGTAATGGAAAGGCATGACTTCAAGCTTTTTGTGTTGTCTGGTCTAAAAGGTCAAGGTTTGTCAAGGTTTGCCAACTGGCTTTGAGATGAATAGGAATGTTAATGGACAGCTATCTCCTGGTGTTAAAGACCTCATTGGTTTGCTCTCTGATACTGATGAAGATGGAAACCATTAGTTAAATGTGTCTTTGCCACACTGCAGACATCTTGCCTACAAGAAACTTCAACCAGCTGCCCAGACGAGGTTCCAAACACTTGCAGTTCGAAAGAAAACAAAACCCTGATATAAAACTCGTCCCGCCGCCACATACATATAAGGTAAAGATATGCGCAGTTACAATGAAAGCCATCAAAACAGCCTTTGAGGACACATGCGCAAGAACAAACATATAATGGTATTTCAATAGTGCATTTCCATGTGGTTCGTTTTGAGGACTGGTGGAATGTGGACCAGTGTCTCTGAAGGAAATTGTCTTCAAATGCTTCTTCCTCTCTATAATAACCTGCACGCAGCATAATAACTCCAATAATGGCAAAAAAGCAAAGCGCCATCATCACAGATGTTTCTTATGCAGTCAAAAAGAACATTCTGGAATCCACTTTTTGGCCACAATCTCCATCAATGGTTCTTCAAAGTACACTTTTTTTCTTTGTGTTTATAAAGATCACTGACCACCATTCAAGATTCAAGTATTTTTTTTTAAGTGTTATTGATGTAGTCTCTTATGCTCCAAGGCTTTACTTGCATTTATTTAATCAATAAATACAGTAAAACAGTAATATTGGGGACTTTTATTAAAATGTAAACATTTTTTTTCTATTTTAATATATTTTAATATATAATTTGATCCTATAATTCCAGTCTTCAGTGTCACATGGTCCTACAGAAATTCTTCTAATATGATGAATGCTGATCTTAAGAATGTCTTATTTTTATCTGTATTGAAAACAGTAATATATATGTATATATAACAAGATGTGAACAGGCTTTTTAAAGATTTTTTAATGAATGGAAAGCACACATCTGAAATAAAAATCTTACATTATAAGTAACTTTGTAAGTACTGTATGTTCACTGTCACTTTTTTATTAATTTATTGTATCCTTTATGAATAAATGTCACTAACCCCAAACTTCTGAACAGTAATGTACATTACAAATATTACAAATTATTTGTGCCCCCCTCCAAAAAATATTAGCAGACCTTAATCTCTGCCACACTTAATCTCTGATCACAAAAACATCAACTCAAGTGGGATTTATTTTATTTTATCTTTAAGGTTTTTATTTTAGAAAACAGTTTTATGTCCAGATACTACTTTAATAATGTGCAATGTTTTCTATATTCAATGCAATAACAAAAAGCCATAAACTTAAACATTGCTTAAATGTTAAATTGTTCAGTGGCTTAATTGCTATTGTACTTCAAATGAAAAATGAACAAAAACAGACAGAATTAACCAGGAATATTCAACATTAGGGCTGGTTAAATATTTTTTAAACGATTAATCTAGCGATTATTTTTTCCGATGCATCGATTAATCTAACGATTAATTTTTTCAGACCGATTCGAGTATCTCCCCATTAATTGACTACTAACAATTTATACATGTTGATTTACATATCTGAATGAAAAAAACATGAATTCCTTAACATTGTTAAAATAAAAGACTGACTAAGAATGCATTACTTTGCACTTGTATAGAGATAGCATTCAATAAAACCTTGAAGCCTTGAAAACACATAGCTTACTGAAACAAGCTTACTGAACACATAGGGCCTAGCTTACTGAAAAAAAGTTCTTCTTTCAGATGAAAATAACAACAACTTGATGTCTAGCATTCAATAAAAAGGTCTCCCAAAATACTTGTTTATAGCAATTGAAAGAATACAGTAACCAATGTAAACTTGAGAGCTTTAAGCTTATACAGAGAGTTCCTTTCCAAAAAAATAGAGAAAAGAGAGAGAGAGAGAGAGAGAGAGAGAGAGAGCAAGACAGCGCTCGTGTAGTTTGAAGACTGTGAGTACGCGAGCGCGCGTGAAACTTTGATGTTTCGCCCTTTTTCTATCGTGTTTAATGATTTTGATTAATATGCACAAGGGAGAGAGAGAGAGCAAGAAGCGCTCGTGTCGTTTGAAGACTGTGAGTGCGCACGCAGCCGGGGCTCTCTCTCGTACGTAGCAGTCATTCTATTCTACATCACTCACCGATCAAATAAGGCTTTGACAGCCGCCAAAAAAAAAAAAAATCAATGCAGAAAACCCCCTGGATTGGTTATATAACGTTGGACAGAATGCTGATCTGGCCATCGCGTATATTCAGCGCACATAAGGTAAACATTTTTTAGTAAAAACAGGTTGACGAATCGATGCGCATATTTTTTCATCGATGACCTCGACGCGTTGTCCCAGCCCTATTCAACATATTAAAAAACATGGGGTGCTGCCATCTGCTAAAAGGCAAGTTGGGACAAGCCAGAGACACCAAAGATCAAGTGTAGCTAATTTGGGAAGCCCTGACAACAACGGCAATGGCTGGCAACTGCAGAGAAGCACATGGTTGGGACAAGTGAAGGCTGCCACAGAGAAAATAAACTAAAAGATCAATTCAATTAGATAATGACAGCAGATTTGAGTCAAAATGAGCTCCATAATAACTTACCGATGGCTGCTTTGTAGTACTTCCAAATATCCTGAGGGGACAAGGCCCTCTCCCAAATCACAAACTCATCGAAGGCCCCTGTGGCATAGTGGTTGTAATTCCCAGTGTTTCCTGTGCCAATGACAAGGTCGGCATAGGGATCGCCATAATTATAAGAAATATTTCCTGTGGGGTCTCCAACGCTGAATGTCCCATTAATGTAGACTTTTAACCCCTCCGTTGGGGTCCATGTGAAGAGCACGTGTGTCCAGTAGGGCCCTTGATAAAGACAGACGTGACAGGAGAGAGAAAGCGAGCACATTAAATACAAGCATACACAGACTTCAATGTTTTGACTGTTTGGAAATAAAGATAATGGTAATATAATTTCCAGATCTACTCATAGTGTCTGGGTCCATAAAACACAAGTTTAGATTGAACAGAAACTAAGAGCTGGAGACAGCATGTGAATGGATTTCATCAGTTTATAATGAAGCCGATAAGACATGGTATACACAAACTCTGAGCCGAACTGTCAATGGCTCATTTCATCAGTCCAGGGATCAAATAGCACATGGAGAAAATCTCATCACATCATACAACTCAGTACATAATGTTTTAATGGCTCTCTTTTTCGAGGAATTGGTTTATGCTTTGGTAAATACACGTTTTAGCCTTTTAGCCTTCCCAAATGACTGAAAGATTTTAATGATTTTTTTTCTCGGGCAGCTAAATGCTTTTTTTTTGAGCTACTTATTCTCTCAAACTTCCATATCCTTTCACAGTGAGCTACAAATTTAAATCACTCTGTCAAGTCCAAAAGAGAACGTTTATTCTGAAGCCTATCGACTCAAGTACCTTTGGACATCTGGATGCAATCAATATAATTATGCATAAAACTACAAATTCAAAATATTTACGGTTAGACTGCAAATGTAATTCCAAACCATTGAATGTATTTCAGAATGAGTCCATGTGTGCACATTTTCAAGATCATGGGAAATATGTTTTTGGCTTTAAAGATAAGGCAAAAATGCAATGGTTCCCCAAACCGTTTAAGCGCTTTCCACATCCTGAACTAAAATACACACACCCTCCGGCACACACTCAAATAATAACTACCTGGAAGTTTAATATGAGCTTTCCATGTCTTGGAGTTTCCTCTCGTGTAGAACTCCACGTATCCGCCGTGAGGGTTAGAGTAGACAGAGAAACCGCTTGAGATGACTTTACCTCCAGATGCAATCGCAAAACGAGAGTCTACCTCATTATTTTTCCAAAAGAAGGAGAAAGTGATCCCTGTCCAGGAGTAAGAGTGACACAATTAAACAAAAACACTTTGAGAAAAATACTACTAATAATACAGCATACAGTACTTTACAGTATTTAAATGCTCAAATAATTGCATTTATTTATTCAAAATAATGCTATTTTATTATAATAATGTATATAATTATAAATATATAAAATATATTTATTTTATTTTATTATAATAATGTTTTAAGATACTATAATATATTACTAATATATTATAATTTGATGTAAATTTGTACATTTTACTTTAAAATAATAATAATAAATGAGTAAATATGTAAAGAGTGATGCATTAATAAATATAAGTCTGATTTTCATAACCATCTGGCAACAACCAAAAACCAAGCTCTTTTTTCCAATACGCACTGATATCTAACTTTTAACAAAAGCTTCTTTATTAGATCCAGGCTGGTTCATCACAACCAATATTGCAAGTCTTAGTTTGGTCAAGCCCCGAAAAATAAATATGAATACAACATATTCTCTGTATTCTGAGAGCAAGGGAATGTGCGCTGATGTGAGCAGATGAATAACAGATGATATCAGCTTTCATGCACCAAACGCTTGATGTAAGCTGATATATTTGCTCTTGAGAAATATAAACTTCATTTTGAACTATTAGCCTTTATTACATCATCTATAACCTGAGCAACACATTACTCAACTGTCTTCCATCTATGACCATATAAAGATGTTCATGCACTTCTATAACCACAGAGCGCAGGAGGACAATAAAAACTCACCGGCAGGTCCACACAAAGTAGGATCACTTATGCACGAGTCTTTATAGTTGCCAAAGTGAAGGAAAGTGGCCCCATTATCACCGCTCAGATAGATGCCCTTATTCACCATTCCTTCTACAATGTCTACATGATATGAGAACAACAAAGAAGATTATAACACTCTTGTTACAGTTCATAATCAACTCATGCAAAAACCCAATTCATCATTCTTTACTTTTTTATCTAACACAAATGGAAACCTGAATATTAACTTATAGTCTAATTAGAAAGACGGCTGTTTTATGCTCAACGAAGTCATTTGTTCACGTGGTGTTCTGTCTAGAGACTTTATGAGGAAATCCTAACCTTTGAGTATTTAACACCATTCTCTAAAACGTACAGATCTCCTGAATTATGAGGATCTGGGGAATGAAAAGGCCGATCTGAAAAACCGAACTGCAGATTAATCAACTTATTTATTTTTTTTGGTCAATGGTATGTTGTTCTCCTTTGAATGCAGTGACTTTGCTCAATAAATCCTCCTTTATTAGACCAAAAAAAAATAAAAGCCAGGATCTTTGGACACATTGGGAGCCGTAGCACCATCACACCTCATGAATGGATGAGTTAAGAGAAGAGATGATCATGGAAAAGAGTGCTCAGTGAAGACACAGTGGATGGCAGAAGACAGAGAGGAGACAGACTGAAGTATGGAGTGAGTGAACAACAGTTGTAACTGGGGTAGAGAGATAAAGAGGTACAGAGGACCGAACATCCATCTATGCAGTGAGATCCAGGGTATCGGCATGCCTTTGTGAAGCATTGTGCAGAAGTTCCTTAAATGTAGCTTTTACTCCTACATTAAAAGACATGATATATCTGTCAGTTTGGATTTATTTGGAATTAGCTTCGCTAATGAAATTAGAATTAATTTAGCAAACAAAGACAAGCGGAAGAATTCAAACAGTGGAACACTGCAGGACTTTTATAGTAAATATCAGCACTCTTGCAATGCTGCTCGTTCAGTTTTACTCAAACCGTTGGCCGGGACATTTGTTTTAAATGAACCGACATAACAAATCACACCCCATCCAACAGATTTCCGCGAGGTTCTCAAATGCAGTTTCACAAACATTCTGGATCCAATAAAATCAGTTGTGAAGCTTACGAAAGGTTTGATTTCAGTGGAGAATGCCAGATTAAACAGCACGATACAATGCATGCTTCAATGATCCTAATGTAAATGGACATGCAGTTTTTCTTTAGTTTACTTTCTCCTAATGATGCCCTGCTGATATACAAGGTCGTATCGGCCCTAACACTATTCCCCGAGACCCACAACTGTGTACTAGGTAGTATGTGAACGTGTGTAAGAGCCTCACCTACAGTGGCGGAAATGTTAGTGTAGGCAGAGTCATTGGTATACACAGAGGAAGAATTATGTGTAGTCAGGACAGTGTGGTTGTGGATTCTGACAGCTGTGATGGAGAGAACGTAGAAACAACAAAGAAAGTGAGACAGAAAAAAAACAACAACAGGTGATTCAGCAAACAGACACATGTACAAATGAGCACAGAGACATGGAACAGAAAACAAGAGACATTGTGAGACACTCGGAAAGACACGGTGGACAAGATGACTAGAGTCCCAGTGTAACATTTAAAGCAGCATTCAGATTTGAAGATATCTTTTAGGTCTGCACATGGGACACATTATGTCGACACAAGTCTGAGGCGCCCAGAGAATTCCTCTCAGTCCTCCATTTGTTCTGAATTAGCCGCCACAGAACAACTGCCATACTGTACTTATACTGGGAATATACTCCAGCTATGGAATGACTTGTGGGTGTTTGTCTCACACACACACACACACACACACATTTAAAAAAATTTAGCAGATCAGTGGAGGGCATTTCAGAGTTATCAGTCTAGTGATATACTGGTGAGTTTGGACGGCTAAAAATCCAAGTGGACTAGTAAATCACTGAGAGAAACTGTGTGTACTTTTGACACCCTTAAATGCCATAGTCGTTTGTCTTCATCACAACTGAGGTAATCATGTAAGTTTTGAATCAAATGAGAAAGTCAATTCATTTTAAAAACTGAAGACAGCTGCAAAGCCACAGAGATTTCTGCAACTAAGACGTGACCGTGGAAGAATGTTAAACAGCTGTGGAGACAGAAAGAAAGAAAGAAAGAAAGAAAGAAAGAAAGAAAGAAAGAAAGAAAGAAAGACAAAGCAGGCGTGACATACTTATATTAGTCCCATTAACATGACCTGTTCTGTTCCCAATCTGGTCTGAGAGGCCGTGGATCCCTTCCACTGAATCCAGAGGCCAGTAGTGTGAAGCTGTGGCCAGCACCTGCAGGCCTGGGCACAACACACACAGCCATATGCACACAAATGCAAAAACATTACAGTCAGTCCTGCATCATTATCTGAACATGTTTATTCTTAATAAGTTTGACAGAGGGGTTCACAGAAATGATCGGTTGTCATTGGTTCAGTCCGATTCAGACTTGTCACTGCTGGTCGATTTGGATTAAATGTTCAATTTTGGCTGAAATATTCTGTGAACAGAGTACTAAACATCCATAAGAGGCTATTAATAGAGTGACTGTAATGGAAAGAATAATCGCTACACCTGCCTTTAGAGAATTAAACAAATCTGGAATTTTCTATCCATATGCAAAGACAGCTATTTTACTATTAATTATTTTACATATTCCTGTAATAAAATTCAGAATGCCATTATATTCCAAAGAGACAAACTGCTAAGTTCATCTGCTTGTTCTGCAACTTAATTGTTTTAAGAAAAGCTTAATTTGAGTGTATATATACTCTCTCTCTCTCTCTCTCTCTCTCTCCCTCTCTATTTATATATACAAATTTATTTATTTGTTTTCTATTATGTATTACCTGCATGTCCCAAGTTTCTGAGTTTCATAACATATGTCATAACATTTCACAACAGCCAAAAGATGATCTCAGTGCTGAATCAATTTCCCTTGGCAAACGTGTCATTTTGTGAAACTTGATAAGATTTGAAGCAAATTCAGTGTTAAATTCGGAGCAGAAAGTGTTATTGTTGAGGATTTTGGTCTCTGTTTTAGTGTTAAATGTCGACCCGTCGTCAATATAACTGCTATTACAGTGACGTATTTAAAGTTTCGTGACAAATACAGTAAGAGAACATTGATTTTTCATTTAAATTCTGTTTCAATCATAAAAACCGTACAAACGATCATTAATGTTTATTATACTAAATACATCATGAAAAGGTTGTATGAAAAGATTGGGATTAATAAATGCACTTTTTTAATTCAACATAACTGAGAAAGAAAGCCATCCTCAGTTTAATTTAAGATGAATTTGTGTATAGCCTTTTATTGTATAAACAAAACAACAAATTTAGTCGAGATGATTTACGCTTTTAACACATTTGTTTGTTTTGAAGTATAAATAAATAGCCTAAATAAATAAATAAAATACATTTGTGAATTTTAATTGATCTTTTACCTGGGTGTTTTGACGGTGATACTATGTCACTACGAACCTGAAAGAAATAAAACATTTAATTTATTAAGCGACTTCAAAACAAACGCTTCTTCTGTTCATAAAAACAATTATCTTACCTGAACAGTCAGGAGAGTCACAAGCAGAACTTTACAGAATATTAAGTCCATTGTTTTCAAATGCGTTTTTATAAAAAAAAAAAAAAAAAAAAAAAAGTTAAAAACTTGAAATAGCCTATATATTCCGCCGTTAATGATAAACGATCAAAATCATTGCGCTTATAGCAATGTAAAGATGTTAGTATGTTTAAGAAGAAAAAATCAGTGCGTCAGAATATGACGTACAAAATGACCAGCAGGTATTAATAACACTAATAATTAGCAACTTTATTCAGAGTTTGTAATCCATCGTCTCAGAATCCGTGTGCGATCGCCGATGAAGAAGCAGCGCCGTGCTCGCGCTCTCATCCGTGAGTCGAGCCCTTTGGGCGGTCAATGTTACTACACTGTTTCTTATGGGACACAAAGTTGTTTTCGTGGGGGGGTTCGGGGGATGGATGTTATATGGACACTCAAGAAAGCCGAACCCCCCATTTATTTAAATTTTTGACTTAGCATAGATATTATTACATTAGAGTTAAGGCTTAAATGTATTCATTACAAATAATTTTACCTGCCTTCTGAAAGGAATCCCTTTCTGTCAGTCATCTCAAGCAACAGTAATTGGTTTATCTAGAGCACCGTTGAGAATAGTAACAGGTTTCCCGTGACAGCGTCGCTTTTATGGTGCTTCTGCAACCATCTGAATTTACACTTTTTTTTTTTTTTTTTACGTGATAAATGACTACGTGAATCGCTACAATGTATTGAAATTCAAATACATAGAAAAAATAAAAAAAATTGCTTAAACTAAGCCCATTTACTTTTCTGCTCCAGTACTTGAGCATCTGGACTTGCGAATTCTGTCATTTTATCCGTGATTATGTAATTTTTTAAGATAAAAAAATCTCCAGAGCTAAAAAAAAGTGCATGAATATGTGCTTATTATTCTGCCACAAAGTTTGTGCAGAAATAGCAGGTAAGAATAATTTATTATACTGTTTTTGAGTGTGTTTAAGAGAGAGACCTTTGATTTTATAACGTAAATAGGTGATAATAAAGATCAAAGAGGAAAAACAACAACCACAAAAAATTCTAGTCCCTTTTTTGTTTTAAATCACTACATCGGCGTGCAATTATGGACTTTTGGCGCCATCTTTTGGACGTTTATGATTATATTTTATCTACCCTCACTCAAAAAAATAAATAAAAATAAAATAAAATCACTAACATGTAACACAGCAGAAACTTGACTTAAGTTAATAAAATAAACACATACAAGAGTGTGTATAAAATATCAAATTTATTCTGATATAAAACTGCACATGCACACACACAACATTTGATAATCATCAATATAGGCTTATAATACTTTTTCATAAAGCTAGCACACAATTGCAGACTTTAAAACATTACGGTTTGAAGACACCATGAGGAAAAGCTTGCACTGTCAGATTATAAAGTTTAATGTAGAAAAAAGGCAGTCTGAAAAGCAAGTATAAACATTTAAAAAGAATGTACAAATGGACAAAAAAGTACAAAAAGAGCAGCATGTAGAAGCAACGCTCTGTAACAGATCTTATGATTAAATGATTCCGGGGAGAAAAACAAAAACAAAACAGTTATTCTGATGAATTCACATGCCTGGAAATTTGGCTGAAAATTGTAGAAGATATACAGAATGTTTCCCATACATTACTGTTTTTTTGGCAGCCTCGGTCCATCCTTGCAAACCTACTTTTATTATGTTTCCTTCAGGACAGAATGAAGGGGTGAAGTGACAAACAAAACATGATGAACAATGTATGGAGAAGAAATACAGTACAGACTGGATGAAATGGATCACATATTTGAGACGGAATAACTGTTAGAAATGTTTCTGCAAAGGTTTTCCTTGGCCACACATTCGCAACTGCCTATTTCCTTCATCCTTATCAAGTACAGAATATGTGCATCATGTTATTCGAATGATTTGAATGTTAGTAGAGGCATCAGTGAGTCAACAACAAAAACTGATTTATGCAAAACTCTGAATAAGTTGTGCTAAAAGTGGAAATTAAGGGCCTGCTTCTGTGTAAATCATAAATAAAAAACATTCTTATGCAAATTGTTGCATTCAGCTGCATGCACAATTTACACGTGAATGGATTTCTGAAGCATTTAAACAGACATGTGCTCCTTTCAAAGTGTTTAAACGAAGTTAGAATCCCGCGCCTAATTTTGACACCCATTGAAAAATAAATAAATGAAATAAAAAACACTTGGTCACACAGATTTGAAGTACACTTTTTCTTTTAGAAGGAAAGCATCGACATGACTGCATACGACACAGACAAATCTCACCCAACTGACCGGACACAACACAAACCATTGTGCATTGAATAAGGCAATATGAGGAGGCGCACTTTCACAAGGTGTTTCGTGACCTGTCAGTGCTTTCATAAAAATCAAAATACTCCTGTCAAAAGTGGCAGAACACACTGTTTTCCCTCAAGGTATTTGTAGAAATATAGGCCATGCCTAGTCACTGCAAAACCTAAATTTCATCACATTTCAACTCCTAAAACTTTGTGCTACATTATTAGGTTATTCTCTAAGAACAGCAGGTCTAGATGAAAAATGTGCCAAAAATAGTCTAATAATAATAATTATTATTACTGAATATTTATTATATTGCAATATTACATTTTATTAAGTTTAAGAGATATTCAATTATTATAATGACAATTATTATTATTTTTTTTAAATTAAATATTTAAAAGCTTTATTAAACAACAATAAATTGAATATCCATTCAAATGAATACAATTCAATATCCTTCTAATTAAATAAATATAGATTTTATTTCATTATCTGGGAACATCCCTTGTATTGTACATCTATAACACAACATTTTAGTAAGTCACATTTAGTGAGCGTTTCTGTGCTATTAAGAATCAAACATGGACAGACAGAACTTGCAGAAGAGTTTCAATGGCATAAAGCTGAAGTTGTGGTCATGAAAGCCCTAGTTTTCACCATTTCCTTTTCTCTTTTCAGTGGCCAATCCATATGATCACAGAAACAGAAGATGGGAGAAATGTTCTTTTTCCCACCTTCTAAGGTCATTTCTCTGCAATTCCAATCTCTTTATCCCGGCTGCTGTGAAGAGAGTAATGTGAAACTATTTGACAGCACCAAGCCTTTTTAACAGATTCTTTCCTTTGGAGAGCAGTCCTGTTTTCTTAGAGTTAGCTCGGGGGCGCCGGGTGGATGTGTAGGCGTACTATGGGGGTGGCACTTCTTCTGGGAGGACCCCGCTTTTTCCACGGGAACCTAACGGAAGACCCGCAGGGGACAGTTCAGGGCTGGATGTTTAAAAAGAGAAGAAGGTGTTTCTTTGCTTTTTAAAGCATCTCAATGTCATTACTGTACAACAGACACTCCATCTCCTCTCACAGTCCTTTCTGTCCCAGCAGGGCCACCTTACACTCAATCAGCAATCAATAGTACATTTTACATCATGAATAATAGACCCCAATATTAGGGGGCGGCACTCTAAACAGTAATCTGTGACCGATATGTGGTGTAACCCAAAAGATTTCTTTTTTGTTTCTTCATCAAAAGATATTTGGAGAAATTTAGCACTACATCACTCGATCACTAGTGGATCATATGCAGTGAATGGGTGCCGTCAGAAAAACATCACAATCAGACTAGACAACTTTTTTTCTTCTTCTGGAGAACACACTATTAATAGCCAGAAGCAGAACGGTTTAAAATGAAAAACATCTTAATGACACACAAGACGCTAACAGATGTGTGGGTTATTGTGTTGTTTTTTTTAATCAGATTTTTGGACTCTCATTCTGACGGCACCCATTCACTGCAGGGGAAATCAATTGGTGAACAATTCATGTAATGCTAAACTTATCCAGATTTGTTCTGATGAAAAAACAAACCCATCTACATCTTGTATGGCCTGGGGATGAGTAAACACATATTTTACATGCCATAAGTTGCCCTTAATATCAGTGGCATAGTTGCATAACACAAAATGAAATGTATTATTTATGCTAACAGCAACATAATCTATAATAGTAATGAAAAGAGAAGATAAGTATTTAATTTACCCGTCTTTTGAAGTAATCTATCACCTTTCAGCATGGTAACTTCACCAAGGGTGTTGGAGCCAAATCAAACCTGCTTTAAAAAAGCTTCATTTACAAAAGTGGCTGTAAGAATGCACAAACTTAATAAAGTTCAGGAAACAGTATACAACTAAAATCTACTCGATAAGGGTAACGATACTTATGCTTGCTAGACATTTTTGATCATTCCAAGAGTTAATGGAAATAGTGCACCCCAATCACACACACACCTTTATGATCCGGTGGACCTGGCCAATGTTTCAGTATTCATTTCAAAAGCGTTTATTGTGAATTTGTGCTCAGTGTGGTATGATAGTGTGCACAGCTACAGGAGAGGAGAGGGTATATCCCAGGGCTTACACTAGGAAGCTACTAAACTGCACACATTAGAGAAGATAAGGGGTGGGGGTAAGGGGTCAGGGGTCCAAATCTGACCGTGCAACAATGGCCTTATAGCTTCTTATGACTTACAGTAGGAGTCAATGAAAGACGAACATTATAATGGACAACAACACCCAGAGAAACAACTGAAGATACCAGCTGTGCCTGTCTAATGCACGGACAGCAGATATTACCAATCACAGCTCTTGGAGCAGCCACACTTCTGGTACTGTGAACTGATGCACAAAAAATATGACATGGTAATTCCAGGCCATGACAATGATGAGTAACTCAGTCAGTGCATGTTTCTGCAGGGAATTTGTGTGCATACTAAGACTGTCATTTTTACACTATTTAACGTCTATTAATTAAATACTAATTTTTAATGAATAATTTTTTTTATAATAATAATGAAAATATTTTAATCAATTTAGATCTTTACAAATATTTTAAATAAAATTGTAATATTGAAATTGCAAATATAAAAAAATACATATATTATTATTATTATTATATAGATTAATACATTCTAAATATAAAATATTTGTAAATAATAAACATAATAATCAGTACATATTAATGAAACATTTAAATATTAAGAAAATGTTTATTAAATTAAAAATGCTATTAATTATGATCCATTTATTTCATATGTAAATTCTGAAATGATGATTTAAGCAATTCAAACTTTAAACATCAACTTCAAGTCTATGGCCACTTTTTCTGAATCTTTTGTGTAAATGGTTGTTGTGAATGTGTCATATGAGTGTGTTTTGTGCAGTAATAAGGACCGCGTCGTGTGCATTAGACGAGGACAGCGTTATTTGTGGTATCCTCTGTTGCTCACTTACGTGACAGATACTGAGCCGTTACGGAGTGAAATGAACACTCTTCTTCTGTTTTGCCAAGCAAGTGAGGAAAAAAAAAACAATGCCATGATGCAATGCATTTCAATTGTCTGCACAATGAATGTGAGAAAAGAATCACAAAACTTTCAATACAGAAAAACCTTGATGGGTCCTGATGATTCAGCAGAACATCCATCAGCAATTATATTTTCTTCTTCTTTGTTTTTATACAGACAATTGTACAATATCTACATCTACAGGTAACTCTCTATACTTGCAACATTTGCTTTGTGTCTCTCTTTTAGTTAATATACAATAAAAAACAATTCTTTCGGAAACATATACAAAAGTGTTTTTTTTCTTAACTGGACTCAATCCGTAAAAGCACCCCCAAAAAAAAAAAAAAAAAAAAATTCACAATGGAGTTGAAGCATCCTGAAAGAAAAAGCATGCAGTTCTACAGTTCGACATGGTTTCAGTTCTCTGTACACCAAACTATCTCCTCTATTATAAATTGATTTCACTTTTAAACACAGTTACTGTACATTCATAAAGCATCTATTACAATGCCTCACTTGTGAACAAGGTGAAAAATAATAGTCTTTTAGTGCTTCTTTTTCCATTAATAATAACAATAAACAACAAGTCATCTGGCAACGTCTCTTTGTGTCAATACTTCTTTTCCAAACAATGCTTTATGAATATGCAATTTCATTAACAGTTCACATATCTCCTCCGCAGAACATCTGACATAAAAATAAAGGTTCCTCAGTCTTGTATATTACAGCATGTCTCTATGTCTCTCTTTTGTTTTCTGTTTTCCTTCAACGATCCGTCAAAAAAGCGACCGGCTGTCACACAACACAACACAGACGGAGAAGAGGAAAACAGCGGAGCAGGAAGGAGATTTAAGAAAAGAGCGAATGGATGACAGAGGGCTAGTGTGAAACAGGATGTACCCTTTTGTTCTTTGTCCGGGATGGGTGGTCCTGGGGGTGACGGCTCGGGGGGTTGGTGAGGTAAACCTCCACGTCATCAGGCACTTCTTCGAGAAAGTTGGAGGGGACCAGACCCTTGTGTCCATTGAGCTCCCCCTGAATAGAAAACAGAGGACATCATGCATCTAAGGCTAAATCCCAGTGTGGCGGCTCTCTTCTGTTCATAATCTTAACATGAACAGCATTAGGTGTTGTGCAATACAGATTCGCAGAATACAGTGTCTGCACCAGGAACAGAAATGGTGTGAATCATTTACTCACATAATAAAAGCCGTCCTCGTCGATCTCTCCAAAAACTGTGATCACATCACCTGCACAAAACGTCAGCTCGGCCTGAAGGGCAGACAAAGTAAAACGTGCTCGATTTCAGACATCGTTCATAACTGTCACAGAGCTGATTTAATATTCAACACTTACAATCACAATGCAGATGTATTAATCACTTTAAAGAATCAATCAATCAATCAATAAATCAGCCTCTATCAATCTATCATGTCTATATGGGACTTGTTCTCACTTCTGAACACTTACATGCTATTTAGATATTGAAGGCGACATTACCTTGACAGAATTAAAACCTACTTATCTAAACATTGAACCTACATGAGGTTTAGGCCTTAATATAGACGGTACTCCTAAAAACAAACCTAAGTAACATCAGATATCTAAAAGAATCTACTCTACTCGAATGAAAATGAAATAGCAATAATTTACTGTATACCTACATTCACTGATTTAGGTCTAAAACGACATCCACAAAACTTGTGAAATAGACACACAGATCAACCAACACTGGGCAAGGCAGGTCCTCTCTGTCAGACTGGGAGCTGTGTTCACAAACCACACTGATTGTGTAACCCTTTACCTCCAGTCCAACAGCAGCAGCAAAAACCACACACAGAGATCTCAGGGTCACAAATAACCATTCCCTATTCCTTTCGTAGGAACTCACTCACTTACAGCAGAGCAGGTTTCACAAAGCCTTTATGAATGCATTATGATGATTCATGATAATAATAAATGCATGCACACACATTGGGATTCATTTAAATTTTTACTAAAGCATGACACTAACGGAATATAAAGCGTCTCATTGCGCTTATTTCCTTAGAGAATCATTCATAAAGCAAATTATGAAGGCTTTAAAACACATTCAGTATGAAATGCAAATGTATTGCACATGCACTATGATCTTTGGGTCTTGGAAGTGAGATGTCCACACTCCACAGACAGTGCAGGTGCTGATGCAGTGCAGTGAGCTCCTTCAGCAGGGAATAGAGTGTCATTTGGCACAAGCCCGGTGAGTGTAAACTCACTACTTCCTTTCACACTCACCTCCTCACTCTGCAAGCTGCCCCCATAGTGGGCCTGTGTGCCAGCGGCAATGCAAAGGTGACAGTAAGTGACAGTGGGGTGTAAAAACTTTCATTATAATTATTAATAATTATTAGCTAATGTAACCGTGTTTGTTCGGTAAGGTTTATTATTATTATTTTTTATAGAATTGGAATTGAACTGGACAAATTTGATGGACGTTACTACTAAGGACACATTTCAACCAGTTATGTGCTTTTAAATGAACAGTTTTCATGTTGATGTTTTTTATGATTAGAATCTTACATGAAGTACAGTTACACTAATACCAAGTACAGATGTTGAAAGCAGGCCTGGTTGTCAGGATGGGAACATGAATCTTTTCAATTTGATGTTATTCTATTTTGATGTCCTCTGACAGATACATTGAGAAATGTGGTTTTATTAACAAAGTTCGGGAGAAGCACGATCAGATAATCATCCAATTTGGTACAGGTGCATCTCGTTTAGCTAATCATCTTATAGCACGCACGCGTATATATATCCAGTCTTCCTACCTCCTGTCCCACGACAGTTTTTCGGCATAGACCGTCTGTCAGCATTCGGTTCGCTCTGTCAGCATTCGGTTCGCGCTGTCCGTCATCTTATCACAGGCCCAATCTTCCTTCCGACGAAGATATCTATCCGCCGAACACCAACAAGCGTCATCGCGTCAGCTGCTCTTCTCGCCAAGCCACACGTTGTGGCCAAAAGCTCGTGCAAATCCTTGAGCTCGCCTCACTCGGCAACACGATTTTCTCGCCAGGACCGGGCTCTATTATAATGCTGGATCGCAGCCGTGCTCCAGTTCTCAGCGCAGTAAACCTCTCTCGCTTTTTCAGCCGTGGCGCAGTTCGATGCTGCCTCCACTAGCGGCGAAGACCGTGCGTTGTTGTAGTGGCATGTCGTTCGTGAAAGAATCGTTTTTTCGAATGAATCTTCTAGGCGAACGAATCGTTCTCGGTTTACACTCATTCATGAAGAATTTTTCAGAGTTGTCATCCACAATGAGCGAGTTTCATATGAGTCTCAGAGATCGAGAGCTCTCATTCGTGAACGAAAGGACTAAACCGGTATACATGTCGAGTTGATTAAACAGATACATGTCGTTCGTAAACGCAAGGAACTCTTATCAATTTTGTTAAGATGAGAGTAAACCGGGTCAGTTAGCCATTTAGCATGTCAATCTTGCAAAATGTAAAGCGCAGTTATAGGTACTGTGCACATATTGTTTACATATTTAGCATACAAAAGATAAATTCCACGTTTAATCCCCGATTTATGAACGCGAATATATAGATCAATATATGAACCGTCTGACCAAACAATTAAAATGCTAATCATGCAAGAAAACCTCGTGATTTGCTCATCTGAACAATTTAAATAGACGTTATATATAGAATGCGCTTATGAAGACGCCAAAATTTGTTAAACGGCGTTATGACTTAACTTTGTCCGATGACGATGCCACTTTTTAACCACGAAGCAAAGGCTTTTTGCAGAGTTGTCATCCACACCGAAATGTCTAAAGACATTACATTTGCTTTACTGTGCATGTTTAAACCTCACTGAGATGATACAGACATAAGTTTCATGCAATTATTCCGGCAGGATCAATTATTTAAGGACATATTTCACCATTTACTGGCATGATTATTCAGAATTTTTCACGCTACTGCCTCGTGTTTGGCTGCAGAACAACAAGTGTGAGTAAATTTTCTATCGTCTTTTTAGGACTGTTATATGAAAAGCATGCAAAGTAAATGTCTTTAGAAACGGCTTGAATTTGAATTACTGCAATTAACGTTACTGCTATAGACATGTCTATTGGTACAATGGTTTATAAAACTAAACATGCTACATTGTTTCAAAGCCTCTATTTTCACAGTCCATACTACAACAGGAAAACAGCATCCCAAATTTATCTGCTCCGGAGGCTGTTTAAAAGGGCCCAAAGGCCAAAACAAGAGGAAAAGATGCTTTTCCAACAGGACTGTATTAATTCAGACAAGGTTTGAGCAATTGTCAAATCAGCCAACAACTACAGCAGCCAAAGCAAGCATGAAGCTACTTTTACTTGCAACACGGGCCTGCACATCTCAGTATTTCCATCCTGTTACTTCTGCTAGCAGTGCAGGCTACACAGGTTCTTCAAGACATCACACACCCCAGCCCCTTCCCACGACCCACAGCTACAGCAGCTGAAGCAAACGTGAGGCCGCCTCCATTCGTAAACGCGCCCTCAACTCTTCCGCTCCCTCATGCTACTAACCATTTTTCTGTTCAGTGGCCTCCAGCTCCAGATTTGCCAGAAGGCAGAGGGTACCAAGACCTATTATTGGTCAGGCCGATTATTTTATTTATTTATATATCTATCTCGAACCCTCTTCAGCCAACCCCTCTAACGCCAGCTCATCCCCTTTCACTAAAACTCCTAATCTACCATAGCTAACTCTCCTAACATGCCCTATCTATCTGTAATGGTCAATCCTCACTTCAGCCATCCTTCCGCAGGAGCTTTCTCTGTATCTCCCCACCGCCGCAGCATTGACCGCTCCCGCAGGAGCCTTTTCTGTTTTTTCCTCACTGCCGCAGCAGTCTCCGCTTCCGCAGGAGCCTCTACCTATATTTCACCACTGCCATAGCAGTGTCTGCTCCCGCAGGAGCCCTTTCCATCCTTCCCTACTGCCGCAATTCTCGCTGCCGCAAGAGCCTCAAAAATAAATAAATAAATAAATAAAAATATATATTTTATGTCCATTCTCCAATTCAACCTCATCAGGCTCGCTTTTGTCTAACTCCGGAACGCCCAATCTAAATTCACGATGGACCCTCATTTCATCAACGACTCTGGTATAAAAAAAAAAAAAAAAAAAAAAAAAAAATTAATCGAGTAACAAAATGTGTTGTTGCTTAATTATACTGATGTGCGCATGCACAGTAAATCTGATGGGTAGGATAAAATGTCAGGACCCCGGACCTTTATTTAGTCGGGTTGACGTACCTTTTCAGTTCTGTGTATGTGATGTGACGCTAGTTTTATTTAAAGTCAAATGCTCATGAACTGACTGTCAGAGCAGTTCTGGAGATGTTGTTCATGTGTTCAAGTCCTCATTTAGTGAGACAGCAGACGCAGAAATTACCGTGAGAGTAATGCGCGCTTCAGTGTGTGTGTGAAAAAGGAAGTCGCGCTCCTGCTCCATTCATTAACAGAGACACACAGAACATGCAGGATTTACATTTAAACACTGTTCCGTCTTAATATTTAGAGATATTAATTCGTGAATCGGATGTAAGTGCAATTACCTATTTTGATTAATTCATTCAAAAAAAAAAAAAAAAAAATTTCATTGCGAAAGAACCCGACGTGAGATTTAGAATAAATTAAAAGAGGCTTCGAAGCAGAGGAATTTGCCTACATCATTTTTTGTAATCGCGTTACTCGAGGAATCGTTTCAGCCCTAATCTTAAGCAGCTCAAAAGGGGCCTCTCACATAATCCGATAGATGCCCTCGGTTGTTGTTCATCAGACATTTAAAAAAAAAAAAAAAAAATGTTATATATTCCTCCTTAAATCATGTTGTGTACTTGAATAATAGAAGCCTCTCAGTTATCGTTTCTTCGGCCAAAGTAAGGGCCCTCCAGCCATCGTTACAATCTCCTTGCCTATTTCAGCATCGGACAGGGCTCTCCCTTCCGGTGCAGCTGGGCAGTGGCTCCCTTCGGTCGCAGTGTGAGCCTTTCATCTGTCATTGAGTTGCGCTGCGCGCTCAGCGGCAGATGGGGGTATCCCTCCCGGTGCAGCAGAGCCACAGGCCCCCTTCGGTCGTTGTGACAGCCCTCCATCCGATGCATCAAATTAAGCCGCTTATACAGTCGCAAGGGGGACTCTCCCTTCCGGTGCAGCAGAGCCGCAGCTCCCTTCGGACGCAGCGAGAGTCCCTCCATCAGTCGCGTTTTCTTGCCTACTCCGTATCGGACGGGGCTCCCCTACCGGTGCAGCAGACCCACGGCTCCCTTCGGTCGCAGGGTGAACCCCCCGTCTGAGTTATGTTGCATGCTCAAGGGCGGACCGGGATCTCCCTCCCGGGGGAACACAGCCGCTGGCTCCCTTCGGTCGCAGCAGGAGCCCTCCATCCGATGCATCAAACCGTTCCTCGAATCTTCTTGCCTATTCTGCATCTGATGGGGCTCTCCCTTCCGGTGCAGCAGACCCACGGCTCCCTTCGGTCGCAGGGTGAACCCCCCGTCTGAGTTATGTTGCATGCTCAAGGGCGGATAGGGTTCTCCCTCCCGGGGGAATAGAGCTGCTGGCTCCCTTCGGTCGCAGTGAGAGCCCTCCATCAGACGCATCAAGCCATGCCTCGCTTCGCAAGGGGGACTCGCCTTTCCGGTGCAGCAGAGCCGCAGCTCCCTTCGGACGCAGCAAAAGTCCCTCCAACAGTCGTATTCTAGTTAGCGTCAATCAGGGCTCTCCCCTCCGGGGCAGCACTCCTGCTGCAGAGTTGCGAACCCCCTACGGAGGCTGGGAGAACCCTCAGAGGCAAAAAACCGTGCCTCCATAAACCCACAATGGGGGACTCCCCCTTCCGGTGCAGCAGAGCCGCAGCTCCCTTCGGATGCAGCGGGAGTCCCTCCAACAGTCGCGTCTCTTTGCCTTCTCAGCATCGGACTAGGGCTCCTCTTCCGGTGCAGCAGACCCACAGCTCCCTTCGGTCGCAGTGTGAACCCCCCATCTGAGTTATGTTGCATGCTCCACGATGGCTAGGGATCTCCCTCCCGATGGGGTACAGCCGCTGGCTCCCTTCGGTTGCATTAGGAGCCCTTCATCCGACGCGCCAAACCGCGGCTCCAATCTCATTGCCTATTTAGCATCTGACGGGGCTCTCCCTTCTGGTGCAGCAGACCCACGGCTCCCTTCGGTCGCAGTGTGAACCCCCCGTCCGAGTTATGTTGCATACTCTATGGCGGCCAGGGATCTCCCTCCCGATGGGATACAGTCGCTGGCTCCCTTCAGTCGCAGTGAGAGCCCTCCATCAGATGCAACAAACCGCGCCTCGTACTCCGCCGCAAGAGGGACTCTCCCTTCCGGTGCAGCAGAGCCGCAGCTCCCTTCGGAGGCAGCAAGAGTCCCTCATTTCTTGATATCTGGCATTGTGCTCCTCCCATAAGCGGCATGGAGGGCTCGCTGGTAAGACGTTGCGAGCCGCAGCTCTCGTCGAACACTGCACGGGCTCTCCAGGTCGCTCTGCATTTTCTTCCCAACACGCATATTTTGGGGGGCAACTAAATTTTATCTCTCTGGCTGCTGTCCTATGGCTTTAAGCTTCTTTGGGGAGTTATTTGGGTTCGGGCTATGCTCCGGGCCCGGACCCCTCCCCCAGGACAGCACGCCAAAATATGCCTACTATTTGCCTTCAGATTAGATGTAAGGGTGAACTCGTGAAATGTGGTTTTATTAACAAAGTTCGGGAGAAGCACGATCAGATAATCATCCAATTTGGTACAGGTGCATCTCGTTTAGCTAATCATCTTATAGCACGCACGCGTATATATATCCAGTCTTCCTACCTCCTGTCCCACGACAGTTTTTCGGCAACCCTCCTCCACCCCAACTCCTCACTTCTAATCTATTTATCCCAAATTGGGATAGGGGGAGTTATTTGGGTTCGGGCTATGCTCCGGGCCCGGACCCCTCCCCCAGGACAGCACGCCAAAATATGCCTACTATTTGCCTTCAGATTAGATGTAAGGGTGAACTCGTGAAGTGCATATCACTTTATAGGTGAGGTTTTTGGAGTGGGACTATTTGTTTTCCTAACAATGACGGACCAGTAATTGTACTGTTATCTTGAAATAAAATGATTAAAAAGTGTTGGTAACTGAAATAAACCTAAATTTTTTTGTTGAAAAATCTAAACTTTAAGAATGTATACTAAAATTTAAAACGTTGCTTTGACAACTAACTGAAATAAATACTTAAATACCTGTACTAAAATTCACCCAAAAATGCAAATAAAATTAAACATAAAAACAAATGTTAAAAAACTAAACAAAATGACAGAAAAACATACCTTTACTAAAAACTTACTAAAATTAAAGCTGATATAAAAAAAAAGAAAAAAAAGATAAAAAGCTACATTTAAATACTAATAAATACTATAACAATGTAAAAATAATATTAAAACAGGATTTTAAAACAGGAATTCTTCAATTCTGTTTGGCACAGAATTTACACACTTCAACTTTACAAAGGATTTCTTCACAGAAGAAAAGTCACACAGGACTAGAATGATGTACAGTAATAGTGAATATATAATGACAGGATTTCCATTTTCTCTGCAACCAGAACTTAACATTTAGAGCTGCCATGTGCCATCTGAATGAACAGTAACAATTAACACATAAACCAACTGTTGCAAAAATAATTTGGTGGCTATTATAAAAGCAGACATCGGCAGACATTCAGGCAAGCCAGCATAACATCAGAAGCTTATGGAACGAGAAAAAGCCAGGACAAAATGTAGTCTCTTAGTACCTCCACATCCACGTTAGGAGAGCTCTCTCTGGGGTCATAGTCGTACAAGGCCACCATCCTCCGCGTCGACACCTGGTGCTGCCTTCCACTCCTTTTGTTCCTCTCTGGAAAAAAAGAGGTTAAAAATAAACGAGCAAAACAAATAAATCAGCAATAAATACTGGAGCGAAAGAAAAGTACTCTTTGATGATTAAAATGTTAAAATTAAACAATATGTCAAAAAAGAGCATGATTTATGAATGACAGCAGGCCTTGTTGTAATAATGACTTCAAGACAGACTCTTGAATATGATGTTATCAATTTCTGCCCTCTAATGGATGAATTTAGAATTGCATATTAAGAAGTTAAAATACTTTTTACTAAGCAACTTTGACAACAAACGCCATTTAACATTTATTATCATCATTTTTTACAACTATAAATTATACAAATTCTGCAAAATATGTTCTGACACATGCAGAACTTTTTCTTGAATACAGTCATGAAAAACCAGAAGGTACATTTAGCATACAACTTCTGAATATTAAATTCAAATGTTCACTAGTCTGAGCTGTAGGGTCCAAAAGGTTGAATCTACATCATATTAAAAAAATTAAACCGGTCCACAGTTTCAGCACTGTTTAATATGCATTATTCCCTATATGAGGAGTCAGTGAGAACAGGAAGAAGAACTTATGCTTGTGTGACATTGAAGTGTTGAAAGGCAACATGGAGGTGAGCTTTGAAAAGGCACTTAAGTGAAAAATAAAACAAAAATGGTGGACAGATTGTTTGGGCACAAACCTCTCTTGGATTTCCGGGACCTGCGATTAACTGAACGGCCATCTTTGAACCTATTACAGTTTACTTGAAAAGAAAAGAGGAAAGCAAAGAAGAAATGAATGAGAGAGAAAGAGGAAAGAATGAAGGCAAGGAAGGCACGGGATTTAAAGGAATAATCCATCTTTGACATTCTGCTAGGATTCTGCTTTTATTTTGCACAGATGAAAAAAGTCCTATGAATTTGGAACTACATGAGTAGTTGGTGAACTATCCCTTTAAGAGTTATACTATGTACTGTAAGGAATAGTCTGGAAAAGGTAGACAACTTACAGACTAGCACCATGTTAAATCTTAAATCAGAAAGAAAGAGAATAGTCAGAAAATCAAGCACATAGGGGTGAGTTGGACAAGGTTCAGCACAAATGACCTGTTAGATCATACCTATTTTCTCAATGGGTGTGTTGAGAGGAAGAAAGCCCTGTCTGAGAAGCTGGTCCACCATTTCATCATCATCCGTCTGGATCTCTGAGACCATGTTACAGGGGACGAGCCCCCTGCGACCGCAGATCTCTGCCCTATAGAATCCATCTGTGTCCTTCTCTCCAAACACCTGGACAACACAGATGCGCCATAACTGAACTCATTTCATTGCCTTTTTAATTACACTCTCTCTAATGTCCAGTTTTGTAAGGTAGTACTACTTCTGAGGTTTTCTATCTTGGATTATTTACTTATGCTTGTATTATTTTCATTTGTATGTCACTTTGGATGAAATGTCCGGTAATTAAATAAATGTTAATGGCCACGGCAAACAGAAGATATGTAGGCTATATAATGAACACTGAAATGGCAAGAAGGCAATGAACTGACTTGCAGAACAGAATATATAATTAGCAATGCACAATTTTTTATTTATATAAAATAGATCATTATGAATATATATACTTATGTTTGGATATGAAATATAAAAGGTAACAATAAAAAGAACCATTCTTTCAATACTGGAAACATTGACTACATTTACATGCAGCCAATAACCCGTTCAAAACCGGGATATTAGCAATAACCCGGTCGCGCACGGCCATGTAAACACCGGCAAAAACCCGGATATGCTCATATCCCGGTTTTAAAAAACCCGGATATTATACCTGGGGTACCCCTTTTCTAACCCGAATATTTGGTCTTGTAAACGTGTTTCGGCATATCCCCATCAAAATGTGTGTTCTGCGCATGTTCTATTCGCAAGGAATCTTGGTCTTTTGAGTCTTTGGATACAGGAAGAAGAATCGGAAATGACGCATAATGCGTATTACGTCCAGACGCTAACCGTGCGTCGCCGTTTACATCGGGATATTGGCGACTGATTACACATTCCATGTATACAGGAGTAACTCTCTCTGCTCACGCATGTAAACGGGTTATCCCGAATGTTTCAGAAACCCGAATAGTGACCTTAACCCGACCATAACCCGAATTTTAACAGCTTGTAAACGTAGTCTATATTGTTACATAAATATATGAAATTAGTTATCAACTTTTTTACCAGTCAAAACGTCTGTATTGGTGCACAGAATAAAACAGTATAATTTAATACAATAATTTTATTTAATTAGTCAGGTGTACAATTATTAATGAATTTATGTATTATGTATTGAACTATAATTCAATAAAAATCCATATATATATATATATATATATATATATATATATATACACATACAAACATAAAAATAAATGGATAAAATGGATAAAATACTCACTATATATTGCTAAATTAATATTGAAAAATGATACACTTATAATATTTTTAATGGGGACAAAAACACATAAACATCATCAACTATTAGTAGCCCTAAATAAAATAGAATAGAAATCATAATAGAATTTATAATAAAAATTATGAAAGCACAATGTAATAAAAAATAAATCATGTTATTAGCATCATCATATAAATACATATTTATTTAAAATGTGTATTAATAATTTTATATTATACTATATAATTTAATAATCACTACTTTTACTATTGGCAATTAAATGTGTACATTAGTACAAATACATAATGATCATCTGTATCGATGCAGCCCCTAAATAGAGTAGAAATAAAAAAAAAAAGTTTTAAAAGGTGGAAAGAAATGGAAAAACAACAAACCTTTATGATCTGGCCCTCCTTGAAGGGAAGCTCCTCGGCTGCAGCATCAGGGTTAGGTGACATTGACAGGGGGTCATAGTCAAACATGGCCACAAAGATTCGGGACAAGTCCTCTGGCTCTGACTCATAGTAGTCTGGAGACCGCCGGTCCCGTCCTCCATACCCATCTGAAACACAGGAGAGGGCAAGCTTCTGCTACACACAGACATCAAAGGACGGCTAAAGCCAAAAAGAGACACTTAGCCTAATCTATATCCTCAGAGGCATCAGTCTGTGACAGCTAAACAATGTCGAGAAAATGACATACAGTGTGCTGATATATGACTATGTGATATACAGCACCATTCCTTCTTAAAGTGAGACAAAATCTGATAAAAATGAAATCACACTTGATACAAATGCATGTTAAAATCATCTAGCGCACAGCACAGCAGTGGGGTAATATACAAGCATACTGAAAACAGAAGAATGCATGCATGTTAAAAGAACAAGGGAATAATTAAAACATTGCTGTTTTACTGTAGCAGTTCTTAGACAGACATGCAGCAACTCTTCACTGGAATGATCCACTACCAATCTCTTTTCTGTTATCGTATGCCAAAGTCTTAGAGAGGAGTAAATGGTAGACCATGCCAGTTAATTAAAAGTGTATATGAAGCTGATACAAGTGAATCATGCACCAGTTACTGATAAGGACATGAAGAACATTCACATTATCATCATAGAGCTCTATGAAAGCTGGTACAGGAGTGAGGACATCTCTGCTCTTATGGTTTGCAGTCTTACAACAGCCAACAGTATAAAAGACAATCATGCAAATGAAACAATCGAAGATCTCAAATGAAGCTCAGTAAAAGATAGATGATGAGGAAAAAGGCAACAAGGGGAGCAAGAGGAGGAGAAGAGGGGTTCACAAACACTGTCTGGTGTTTTAGACCACACAATAAGCACAAAGAAAGGAGCGATCACCCTTAAACAGACCGAAACCCTAACCTAATCCTAGTTACCTGTAACTAAAATAAAGAAAAATTTACATTGAGGGGAAAAAAGGTACAATAATAGTACTTAAATAGAATTTGCCTCTTGATTAAAAACTAAATATACATATAAAAGGTAAATGAATAAAAAAAATAACTCAATAAATATGCCTCATTCATGATTGTCTTTCAAATGAGTTTTTTTTTATGAGAATCTCCTGCGTGTTCTAAGGTAAAGGCAGCTTCTGTTCTTTTTAAGGTCAACAATACAAGTAAAGCTCTAGCAACTATATCTGCGATATGCTTCCCATTTAAAAGTTATGTATGTTTATAGTACTACATTTACAATGTAAATCTATATGTTAAAAGAAACGCGAAGCTTGTATTTTTGGCTAAATATGTGTGCTGTTTGAGCTGTACAACTGTCCCAAATTTTAATGCTAAGACTACTGCTGAACTTCTGTGTAGTAATAGCATGTTTGCTTCACTATAATTATCCTATTTGTGAAAATGTAAGGTGTAAGGGTTTAGCGCAAAAATAACATGAGCTGAAAGACTGGATATGACTTTATTTAGACAAGGGTTAATAAAGCAATACTGTCACACTAATCTCATGTATTGTCTTTAAGATTTGTAGCTCAACTTTTGAGACAATATATTTTCTTCTTTTACCATTTATTCTGGTGGAACTGCTTTTTATAATCTTTTTAGGATCTAAAATTGTATCTGTGATAAACAGCATGACACAGAAGCAGTCAGTAGAGCTTAACTTGCATTTAGTATAGAAATAATACTTTAAAGACCCCATGAAATCACCTGAAAAAATTCACTCTGCTTTCCTGAATTCATGTTTTTCCTATTGAAAAAGGGAGTTTAGGTGCTTCAAAGGTTTGTTTTAGTACATGCATTTAGGAGAAGATGTGTATATACATATTTTAAATAATAATTGCTTAATATGTGTAATTCTAATGCACTAAGGATATAATATATAATCACCAATCAATCTTCTTCAGCCTGAAAAAAGGGGCTTGATCAAACTAAATTTATCTGAGTAACTGAAACTGGCTTTAAAGCTTTTTTTTATTGGCCACTCAAACTGCCATGAACTAAAAGCCACAAAACTCTTCCTTTGATTTCATAAGGGTCTTTAAACAAGATACTCTTCTAATAATCGGATATATCAGTTCAAATTTGTTCTGGTAATTTGGTTAAATTTTCTTTTTCATGGAGGCGCCACGCCACATACCATATTGGTGCTCTGTTCGCTGTGGGGGCCATGTCCTGCGGTGGGCTACACTGGTATAGTAAACATCATCCTTGATAGGTGAGAGGTTCCCCTCACTCCCCTCACTGTTATTCTCCATGGTGATCTCTATGGAAACACCAATCAGAGCATTACAGCCGTAGCCCCTCTACTCAGCCCGTGAGTTGTGGATTATGACATTTTCAAGGCCCTC
The DNA here is from genome assembly GCF_003368295.1 of Carassius auratus. Lineage (NCBI taxonomy): Eukaryota > Metazoa > Chordata > Actinopteri > Cypriniformes > Cyprinidae > Carassius > Carassius auratus. Next base: position 93,991 of record NW_020523831.1, on the reverse strand, counting down.
GATGAGTGTTTTAGGATCGGAATTGCCATTCTTTAGCACTAAGGCATCAAAAATTGCATACTGATCTTAAAACAGTTTTGAAAGCCAGCTGACATGAGTTGCGCCAAAGTAAAACAGCAATGTTTAACATGATGGTTTTCTAGGCGACAGTGTTTGGCCTGTCTAATTATTATTGAATCTGAAATAGAATCAGTGGCAAAGATCAACCAAAAGTGACTCCTAGGGCTTACAGAACACCTGAACTGTCATCAAGGAATGTAAGGAAAACAGAGGAATTCACAATAGGTGTCTCTACAAAAGACACTAAAGGAAGGGAAGGAGAGTCCAAACATCATGTGACCAGACTAACCAATGGAAGGGACTGTCATTGGTCTTCTCTGAGCGGGTGGACGGCTGCGACCCGTCCTATGGCCGGAATGGTCCAGTCGATCCGAGCGTCCTGTTGAGGGAGAGCTCCCTAAAATCTTCAAAAGCAAATATCAAAATGTTAATCAAAGCCAGTGGTGCTTTAAAAATAGATATTATATTTAAAAAAGATTCCCATCAACCCTAAAATGCTTTTTTTTTATTTTTATAAAAATACATAAACTGATTTCTTTAGAGAACAAGATTCTAGTCCTAAGTGAAACAAGTAGGATGAACCCGCCAAAACATTTAACATAAACAATTGAAACAAACTCTGACAACAACATGAGCAGGGTTTTGGCAGAAATCAGATGCTTAGCTAAAGACCATTTTGGTTTTTGTTCTGCTCCTCTTCAGTTCATATGCTAAAGTTTTCAATGTAGTTTGTGATTAGATTTTTGAATCATATTATTCTACATTATGGTCTGCCTACAATGTGTTGAGTATATAAAACTGTCATTACAACTCTTTAGCGTGCTGAAAATCTGTATTTGATAGTATTCAGGATCTTAATCACCACAGACATCCTGAGAGATTTCCCTGGATTTTTCAGAATAATGGACAGTTTTTATTATCTGATTCTTGAATTTTTAATTTGGTCCCCTTCGAATATTTATTACTATTAGGCCAGTAATTCAAAAACCTTATGTATGTATGAGCAGGTATTAGACGAAAACAACTGTGGGAAGCAAACGCATCAAAAAATGATGTATTTGTGCTACTCAATCCAAATAAGTGTGGATGAGTTATCTGTTCAAGCCCAATCAAACCAGCTTTGACTGTTCTAATCAGTGGCACCACATTGTTTACTGGCTTGAATAACTTGTCCATGGTGCACTGTTAAATGCACAGATTAGCCATGCTTTTGGTCTTTCCAGCTTCCCATTAACAACTCTAAACCAGTGTTCCCCAAGCAGAGTATGTAAGCGGAGTGGATTGGGAGCGGAGCGGGGAGTGGCTTGATTTTGACTGGATTAACACTCCGCTACCGCTCTGTCATATGCATAAATTATGCCAACCAGCGCATTAAACATAATTAGTTAGATTGACATATGTGGATAGTCGTATAGATTGCGTGCACACATTCAGGAATGAAGAAAATTTTAAAAGTTACAGCATATTCTTTCTATTCCTGAATTAAATACCCTCAGTTTTGACCTAGTAGAGAGAGGCGTTGCACAGACAGGTAAGCTAAGAGAGTTAAGCAGTCATTTAATATGGACTTGGGCTAACTGAAATGTTCCAATAAACCATGTTAAAACTATTGTTTAGTTTTATGCATCTATTTTTTGTTTAATATTATTTCTAAACATAGAGAAATCATTTAGCCTTGGAGTGAGGAATGGAGAGAGGAGTGAGAAAATTTTTGATGGTCCACTCCACTCAAATACTCTGTTCCCAACTGTGTTCTTGGAGTCACCCCAACACTACACATTTTTTTAACTCTATCCAATCAAAAACATCTAAATCAACTCATCAGTTCATGAGTAGAGACTTAAAGACCAACAATGGATTGGTCAGACAAGGGAGACATCCAAAATATGTACTTACGGGGTGCCTCCAGGAACAGGGTTTGTATACACTGCTCTAAACCAGAGGTCTTCAGCCTTGCTCTTGGAGACCCACTATCCTGCAAAGTTTATTTCCAACCTGCTTCAGCACACCAGCCTGTGAGTTTTCAAGTGATCTTGAGGACCCAGAATAACTGGTTGGAGCTAAACTCTGAAGGATAGTGGGTCTCCAGGAACAGGCTTGAATACCTCCACTAGAAACTATTAATATGGACTCTAAAGTTGAAGGACTGTGGAAACATTGTCATTTGATTTTGTGACTCTTCTTACAACAGAAACAAGAAACACTCGGAAATGGCCTTTAGATAAAACAAATCTACACATCCAAAAAATTTCACTCAACACTCTAGGAATCAAACAAAGTCACATGAGGTCTAAACAAAATCAAGAAAGTCAAGAAAGGTCATAAAAGCTAACATCAAAAGGTGAACTCAAACAACAACATAACAAAGTTAAGCAATGTCTAGTAAAATAGACCAAACAAAAAAAGCAAAACAACAAGAAAACCAAATAAACCAATGACAGACTGGGTGGAACACCATGAACAAAAGAATGGTTTAATCGATTGCCAATGAGAACACAAAGCAGTTGGTTGATGATGAGAGGGCGGAAGGGTGAGAGGAGGGGTAGGAGACACACACCAGGGGTTCATCCATTGCCCTGTTGAGTCTGGCCACAGAGTATGCCCTAATGTCCGTGTGATAGGTCCTGCCAACCTCGCTCAGCCTGCCCTCGCTCCGGAACCTGCGTTGGGGATGGTGAAGGTGTGGATGATAGTGATAATGGTGATATGACTCTCGCATGCTCCTTGTCTCCGGAATGGTATCCAGGAAGTCCTCCTCCATGCTACACTGCCGGGTCAGTGACCTTTTCCTGCCAGCAGCCAGAGCACGCCTCTCCACAGGCCCCTCACTGTGGATTACCCGCATGTTGGGGCCAGAACCCACTCGAAGCGGGCTGCCCCCTCTGGACAAGTGGTAACTTCCACGGTAGCCAAGCGAGCCCTCCTCCTCGCTCCCGCAGTCTAGTCCGCTGTCCGGGCTCTTAGTGGTCTGCCTGCTACTGCTCCAGCATGGTGGTCGGTCCTCTATGGAGCTGTAGCGTGGAGATGAGCGCTGCCTCTGCAGCCTGCGGACACTCTTACTCGGGGAGAGGTGGTTCGGCTGCTGTGAGTTTTGGTGGTAGGGCTGTGGGCTCCTGCAAGGAGTGCCCGGACAAGCCTCCTCAAAACGCAGCCGCTGACCCAGGACCTCCACCCCAGTGTCCTGTTCCTCCTCTGCAACTTCCGGAATGCTGTGTAGCCGCTTGTGGGAGCGCAAGGAACACTGTCGTACCACCTCCCGCTGCAGGTCCCAACTGTCCCGGTCCACTGCTAGGTCCTGACGCCTATAATATGCCTTTTAGAAGCCGGAGAGGGTAATTGACGAAGGAGGAGCCAAAGTTTCAGTTAGATTTTGACGTTTTTCAATTAGTTAAAATCGGGATTGTTTTTGGTGGGTTTTGTTTGATGGTGTTAGAATAGGCAGAGAAGATAAAACAGTGTGCAAATAGAGAACAAAATGGGAAAAGAAAGACAAAATAAAGACAGAATTAGTTATCGGAGGTCATGGTGGAATGTAGGGCATGCAGTCTCATTCCATGACGGACATGACATGCGACGGAAGGGAATCTGCAGAAGGAAAACGTCAGGAAATGCGAACCGTACAGAAAATGAGAACTGGAGATTATCACATATGCAGGGTTCATTGAGACAATCCACTTACATAGCACATTCCAACTAAACAACTACAGATGAAAATTCAGAACATTAAGAAATGAATAACAGGCAATCAAAGGACCAAGACTAACAAATCTAAGGACTATACAGTACATGAATAAAAAAAAAATAATAATAAAAATGGAGATTCCTCTGCCAAGCAACAAGTGAATTGTGTTAAAAAGTAGACCAGTAACCTGGAATGGAAATTTAAAAATATATATTATTAAAAAGACAAATCTATTTTCAAAAGCTATTTTAAAATGTCTTCATCCTGATACACGTAACAGATATTTTTAGATTAAGGGACCTTTCACACCTGTCCCGTTGTTTTGGAACCTGGCACGTTTTACCCCTAAGCTCTGTTAATTTGGGCATATGTGAATACGGCAATCGTGCTTGTATCCACACCAAAACAATCGGTCTGAGATCGCCTGAACGAGGTGGTCTCGGCTGAATTGAAAATTAACTGTGAAGGGGTTTTAGTGGGAAAGCAATTCGATCCAACGGACCAATGAACCAGTCTATATCCAATGTATGATGGGTAATAACGTAAGTTCCGCGAAAAGCATTAGACGGTCCCGGCATCCCAATGTGCATACTATTCATCCTATCAGCCCTAAATGTCTGTGGGTGAGCATGTCTTCGCCATTTAAAATCAAAGCGCACCTTTTTATTTTATAATGCTGTCTCATTGCTCTGTTAGGTGCATTTTTAAATGTTTTCTTGACGAATCCTGGACTCCTGTTCAAAATGATAAATGAATATAATGACAGTTACAAAAACAACAACAACAATAAGCCCTTGAAGCTGTTGTTGTTCCATCTTGACGGATGACAGTTCTGGAAAATAAATTGTGGAACTTTGACCAATGAGAGGACAATTTACTTGCATGTGATTTATATTATGAGCTGTTTAGAAACTTTGTTGTGTAAAAGGTAGCCACACAAAGAATAAAAAGCAACACTGTAAAAATTGTAATCACTGTTCGAGAACAAAGCAATAAATCTACAGGTGTGAAAGGACCCTAAGAGGTGATTGTTACGGCAAGAATATTAAAAAAAAAAACCATTGTTTTTTAGTATATAAGTTTGACACCAATGCATATTTATATAAAGCTTTTTATATCATACTAAAGTGTGGCACAGATATCTGCAGTTTGAGGCAAATCATATCTCAAAACAGTAGAATATTCTGTAATTTATATAAGGTGTTAGTTTTCATACCACAATCCCAATAACAGCTCAGGTCTCTAAAAACATAACTCAAAACAAAAATGACAAAAACTGAAATATAATATTCCATTTATTGCTTCATATATTCAATACATCATGTATTTTTGGAACCCTTTCTGTATAATACTTAGCCATAGATATATTTTGAAAGAAATCTTAACAGTATTAAACATTTTTCATGAAAAGGCAGATATTCACAAAATTGAAAAGTTACACTGAGAAAAGTAAAACTTAACAGAAGTGTAACCAAGAGAAAAACATAATCCAAAGCGTTTCATTTAAGCAGACTTTACTTAAATGAGATTCCCAAAATGCCCTTGGAATGATATGTTTATTTCCACCTGATCATGTAGGAGCTAATTTGACACTTGAAACAGGTTCAGTTTATATAATACTTATGCATAGAGTACACAAACAAACCTTTTCTTTATTTAATAATAATCACAAACACTTACAACCATGGCATTGTATTCCATGAGGTAAACACTTCAGGCATAGCAAACAAATACGCACTGTATATATCTGCACATATGTGATTGTCATATGCAATAAATAAAAAAAATCTGCAAGAAGAGCCATTTCTATTATATAGAGTAATCCAGATAAATTTTTACTAGATACAAACGCATAGTGATGCAATACTCAAAGCTGCAGTAGGGAACTTTTGACGCTCTAGCGGTTAATAAACAGAACTGCTTGCATCTTTTGGAAGAACATCGTAGCCGGAACTACTTCTCTCTGTTTATGTCTATGAAGAATCACAAAGGTACTGGGTTACTCCGCCGCGGTATCCCCGAAGCAATCTAAAATAGTCCGGATATAAACACTTATTATAGGTGCACCCTAGTGATTCAGGACAAGCTAAAAACACGGTTTGGAATATGGATTCATGGTGTACTCGCTTATTATGTTCAATTTTCTACATTTTGAACACAAACAAAGTTACGGACCGCAGCTCTGATTGGTTGTTTTTTACCGGGAGCACATGACTTTCTGCAAATGGCAATAGGACCACTGGGAGGAGCCAGAGGAGCTTGATTTTTTTCACATGTTATCTGTCTCATATTCTACTGTCAGGACATAATGACAGGTTTAATAAATATGTAAAAAATATTTTTTTACAAAAGTTCCCTACAGCACCTTTAAAACTGAACAATAGAGTTTGCAACATCTGGAGAGCGTGAAGCATATTCGATTGTTTACTCATGCATTGCGTGTGCAGCCTCAGGTTAAGCCATTCAGATGTATCAAGCTTTGTATGACTGGACAGGCTTATACAAAGCTGGCTAAATGACTTGATGACGTCGAAGTTCGGTAGTGCAAAGCCACCCGCTAACCCGCTTTTAAGACCCTGGAGAGACTGAGGATGGGGTGATCTGTTAAGATCCTGCAGCTCAAGCTTTTATGCAACATCAGAGGTCTACCACCTCCTGTTTTAAATACCCCATCACAAAAACACAGAAAACCAACTCTAGTCATATAATCAGGACAAATCCACTGAGTTACTTTAAAACAAAAATACTCTTACCTCTAAAGACCAACTTAACTGAACTGCAGTTGGCCTTTCAATCCTATTCTATAAGGTTAAAGTGCCAACCATCTAGTACCACCCCTTGGGAGGAGCCCTGCAGAACATGGCATACTCCATCCCCCTACGTCTGTCCCAGCCTCTAGTCTGCGGCCCAGTGGCCCACGCCCAAGACAGACGGCGGCCGGAAGGGTGTCTGTTCCATACCTTTAATGTGTTGTGCGAGTTGATGCTGCGGCGACGTCCTTCTTCCAGCTGCATGTCCGAGTACAGCTCCTCCTCATCCTCCTCGATGATGTCTGACAGATCGGAGCCCCGACTGCTCTCAGTGTAGTACTCATCACTGTGGTTGTACTGATGATGCTGGAGATATACACACAGAGATCTTCATGATTTAACACTCCAGGAAGAAACCTTCAAAACTCAACAGAAAGCTCACTTAATTAGGTTTTCTAATGTATCCAGTTCCTAATTTTGCCCATCAATTCTATGTTTTTAATTGGTTTTGCAAATGTCTTTGTTGTTTGTAAAACTGATATGTTGCTTGTTTTCCTTGGATTTTGTATTTGTTTCATTTATGAATTATTAATTTGTGAATCCAAGGAAAACAAGCAAAACTTCAAAGGGAAAATAATGTAATGATAAAAATGTAACATAAATAAGCACAAAATAGCCCTGAAAAATATTTAGGCCCATATTTAAATAAAACAAATTAAATTCAATTACATTTATGCATTTAGCAGACACTTTTATCCAAAGCGACTTACATTGGATTCAAGCTAACAATTTTCTCCTAACGTGTTCCCTGAGATTTGAACCCACAACCTTGCACTTGCTAACGCAATGCTCTACCACTTGAGCTGCAGGAGCACTATATATACTATATTTGAGGGCCTATTTGGCTCACATGTAAAAAATTAAGAATGTTATATTAATTTTAAGTAATTTTTTTACTTATACTGATTACTGAGACATATAAAAATGGGCAGCAATATTTCTTTGTCTCAGGAAAAAATGCTAGCATTTAGTTAACATTAAGTTACAAAATATAGTTATAACCAACAATTTACAATATACATTATTAATTTCATTATTAATTCAATAAAATATCAACTTAATATAAGTATAATATAATTCAATATAATATAAAGCATAAATAAACAGAAATGTCCATTTCTTGTGTTGGTGAAGTTGTCAGCTGACTCAAAACTCCCTCCAAAAAAGCTCAGTACAAATAGATCACTATTTCGGAGACTCACCTGTCTCCCCAGCTCAGAACCTCTGAGAAACTCATCCACAGAAGCACCTCTTCGTCTGGCATGAGGGGAATCGTACCCATCCTCCTCCTCATCTGAATTTAATGAATGCGGAGCGTTTCCCCTCTCACTGAAGATGTTCCTCCTCTCCACCTGAAACAGATCATGTACATTATACTCTGCCATGCTGCTTCAAATCCTCCATACTGACATCTTGTTCATCAACGTCCTTATTTAACTCAACAAACCAGTGGACTTACCCTGCTGTTTGGGGCGCTCCTCTGCGCCGCCTGGCGGGCTATAGCACGAGCCACTGTGTTGGGAATGGGCACTCCCTGAGGTTGAGGTAAGATCCTCTGAGGGGAGGGTGAGCGCCGGCCCTCTATGTGAGGGGGCTCCAGTGTGTGTCCCCGGTGTGAAGGGGGCGGAAGGGGTGACGGGGCCCGGGGATGCGGCTCCCAGGGCTGACCCATTCGCCTGCCCATCTCTGGCTCTTTGGCATGGGGGTCTCTGGCACTTGGTAAGAGTTTGGGTTTAGACATGGGGTAGTGGGAGGGTGAGGGGTGAACATTGGGGTGTGAGGGTGGTGGATGAGGGTGGGGTGGCGGGATGGAGTGGGGCTGAACATGCGGCTGTGGATGGGTAGAGGGGTAGGCTTGAGGATAGGGAGGCGGATGGGGGGGTGGGGGGTGTCCGTGGGAGTGAGGCACCAGGAGGCTGTGCGGAATGGCGGCCACGGGAGAGTCCTGCGACTCTCCTTGTGCTGATATTGTCCTCACAATGACCTCCCGCGCTTCCAGACACTGTATACGGTTCAGTTCCACCGTAACGAAATCTGCTGTGGGGTACATTATCTCTGCTATCTGAAAACAAACAAACAAAAGAAATATGGGATAAACAAATGTGCCTTTGCAAGGATAAGCAATGAGTGTTTTCTGCTGAGACAGGCAGAGAGTTTTTCAGATTTGTACTTGACCTGTTATTTTTATGAAACACATGAAACGACACGAGGGTGAGTCATTAATGATATAATTTTAATATTTGGGTGAACTATCCCTTTAACTTCCCCTCACTGGTCCTGGACACACTTATTGTTAAGAGCAGCATATTTCAAACCTACTGGTACATGGACAACAACTCAGAAAAAAATACATTTGTATATATAATACATAAATAATTGTACTTTTTTGTCTAAAAGAGGTTAATATTATTTCAAAAAGTGTTTTAGTCAGATTGTCCAAAATGACTTACATAAACCCCTGCCTTATATAACACAGGGGAAACACTGGCCATGCTATGACACAAACGATCACCTGATGGAGCCAGTGAGCAGAATGAAACCTGAAATTCAAAAATGTGAACTAGCACATGTTCAGCCTCCAAGCTGATCTTAGACATTTCATTGGCTTCTTTAGCAGGGCCCACTGCTTATTGCAGATCAGTAGCTGTTATGCACAAATGGCATGACAATAGTAAGAATCAGCTATATCGCTTTACCTTTTGTCCTTTAGTGCAGACCATGTATCCGATTACACTGGCTCCATTGGAAGTGCCCGTAGGAGTGAGAGAAGGAGGCTTCCAACAGATCTGCAAGACTCCAGGTGTCTGTCCCATCTGAACTTGCACATCCTGAGGAGGTAAAGGAGGGCCTGTGAAAAAAAGAAAAAGAGTTGCTTTGTGAGTTGCTACACTGCTTCATGATTCAAGCAAATCTGTGTAGGTCTGCTATTGTGTTTGTGGGTGGGATGTGACATACTTCTGCTTTCAGAAACACGTGCATGCTTGTGCATGAAAATTTGATGCATGTGTAATGGGCATGTAAATGTGGATGTGGGTGAGAGTGCGTGCATTTTTCAGCCGTAAGGGATGCCAGCTGGGCATAGACCGATGACAGTGTATTTGCTTATGTCAGCACTCTGAATTTATGTGGGCTGATTCATCTTAATCATACTGAGAGTTTTATGTGGCTGCCAGCAACAGACCGCACCATCTCTGAACCTAAAACGCAGGCATCATTCACTCCATTTATGGCTTGGTTTTAATTCAAAACATTTAAATGTGTTGTAACCAGTTACCAGATGATGCTTGTCAGGGCTGGTTATCAATACAGATTCCCTCATTTGATTCAATTTTGATTTACAAACTTTCCTTTTTTTTTTCAATTTGAATCTAACTTCAATTAAATTGCAATTAATTAGCAGATATTTCAGTTATAATCTCCATTTTGTTTACATGTACAGATAGAAATTTTCTCTTTGCTAATGCTACAAATTGCACAGAGCAGTGTTTCAGACAGGTTCAAATCAGAAACTCTTCAAAACATATATTTTTGTATTTTTTTTTATTTGCTATGAAAATCTGGCTCATAAGAATAATTAGCTTTTGTATCTTGTTTTTGCATGCAGTGTGGGACAGGTCTTCGCGAAGTCTACAAGAACCAGACATGTCCTTTGCACAGACCCTATGGCCAGCTTCAACACCCCCCACCAAACGAATATTAAAAAAATGTCAGTCCACAGTCTATCTCATGATGCAGCCTGGAATTAAACCACACCCTGTTGGTTAATCTGGCCAGAGGAGAATTGGCTCCCCAAATTAGCCTGGTTTCTCCCCAGGATTTTTTCACCAATGAAACTTGGGTTGTTTGCCACAGTTGACTTTTGGCTTGCTTAGTTTTGGACCCTTACTATTTGGCAATATTACTGACTTGCCTGCATGGCCACTATTGGATGAGAACTGAACTGAGCTGGATGATGACATCACAGCTGCTTTACAGATGAATTAAACTCAACAATGAACTGACTTGAACTGAATAATGACTTGAGGTGCTTTATAGCAGAATATATATAACTTTTTAACTATGTTTAACTGAGAGATGCCATCACATTTGTTGTATACTAAAACACTAATTAAACAGCTTCATAAACTGTAAATGTTTTCCCAGTGACAAGCACCCACTCAAACAATCAATTAAGAGAAGCCATCCCGATGTCAGAGAGCAGGCAGTCCTGTCACAGGTTTCAAATCTTCGATGGATCACACTAATCCACACTGATCACTTCTCTCCGCACCACATGACAGATCATCAGGGGGAGTGCTTAATCAATGGCCACCCCTCACTGATCAGAGCCCACGGGCTGCTCGGGGCGCTGATCGGTCCAGAGACGTCAGGGGCATGACTGAGTGCCGGTGGAAAGACAGTGGATCTCAAAGTGGATCATGTGATTTGTGAAGTTGATCCAGAGGAACTGGATCAATGCTCTGTAACTGAAAACAGCTCAAAGCCTGTCTTTATCTGATTCAGATGGACATCATGAAATAAATGCCTGCACCGTAAGTCTGTAGGGAAGCCCACTGATGGGTTTACGATACCTTGTGCATATCACACAGTCTGTAGTCGGAGAACACAATGTGAGCGAGACTAGGCTGAGGGTTCATTTATCTCAAGATGCCAATATGTCCTGAGGCATGCTCTTCACTGTGCTGGAAATTCAATAATCTGTGAGCAGGACCGTTCCATCATGAGTGGCCTTCCCTTAATTAACATTCTATTTCAATTAAAAGTATCAATAGAACAAAAACAAAAAAGACCAACAATGACAAAAAATACATCAGAGAGGCAGGAGACAGCCGTACTAATGCTGATGGCCTTTCATTTCCTCCCTGGACAATGGCTGTCGCACTCAGGATGGGAGGGAAGAACGAGCTGGCGCTGAAAGCATCCTCATACGCATGTCTGCTTTGCTTCTTGCCATTGAAATGAGAGTGTATATATCTAGGAGTGTGTGTGCCAGCGTCAAATAAAGTGGAGACAGTAAAAAACGAGCGAGCGAGGACTCCCTCAGAAGCAGAATAGCGGGCATCCCCCTGCGCCCTCCCCTTTCTCACATCCTCTCTGATTCTTCCTCTTTTCATCTTCAGTCGCTCCATTTCCCTACTGCGGCAAATGCTTGTCCCATTTCCATTCATCACGCATTCATTCATTTCCTTCGCTCTCATTCGTCTGTACTCCAAAGCAAGGCATCTTCAAGGTCCACTGGGAACAGCGTTGAGAGATGAAAAAAAAGCAAAACGCAACCAGGTTGATCAACATCTCAGGTAGATGTCTGCGTAATAGGTGTTATGCCAAAACGCAAAAGTGCCATAGGGTTCTTTAAACGAAGGCTGCTTGTGCTTGTCTACTTGTCTCTCTAGGGTAGGAAGTTCTTTATGGAGCACTAAACTTCCGGGCTCCTTCTTTAGCAGGGTGAATTGATAAACATCAACATCAAGGTTACATGCCTTATGTTAACAGTTACCTGGCACATGAGCAACTCCCACAAACAACTGACAACTTATATCATCTACAGTAGCAAGGACTTTTTCACTGAGGAAGCACCATCTTCAAAATATTTGGATGAAAATTATAATTGGACAAGGATTAGGATTGCTGGTCTCATAGGAGCTGGTATATACAAAGACAAAGTTGTTCTCTTCAAGTTCAGATTTTCCTGATTTTTCAGAGGGTACAGATATTTTCATAATTGGCCCTTAAAAGTTGAAAAAAAGTGAAACATTTCTAGACGTAAATGGTGTTGGGGGCTTAATTACATCTATAATAAATCAACAAGGCCAAGAATAATGATACATGTTTTTAATCTTTAAAGCATAAACCTTAGACTTTGTCAGTTTTAGTCCCTGTCATGATCAAAATGTGAGATTAACAATTTAGTTGAGTACAACATTTTTCTAATTTTGAGGTGACAGCAATTCTAATTTTTGAGATATCATGCCCTTAAAATGTGGCATCGCTTATTTTTACTATTTATTTGTAAAAAATATTTAAATCTGCAAGAAACTAATCTATGGACTAATTACAGGGCAACTACCCTAACCACTTAAACATACCATTCAACCACACTACATTGTGCTAACAATCATTCAGAAGCAGAATTTTTTTTTTTTTTATTGCCAAATTTAGAGTGATAATTTACGACAAAATGTTTTGGGTTGGTCTCACAAAGGCTCACCATTTATTTAACCCAAAATACAGTAAAAACAGAAATAATATGAAATATTATTAGAAATTAAAATAACAGGTCAATATTTTAATATATAAATGTAAAGATGAGTGTGCGTTCAGTGTTAGCTGACCCACCGGCTGGCTGAGTGCAGAACTCCACTGAGACCTCCTTCTTCTCCCTCTGCTCAAGGGGAAGCTGCCAGGGCATCTGATGGGGCCGGGCCACAACCCGTATCTTATACACTGTCATGGGCTTCAAGTTATAGAAGTGGTATTTGTACCCTCCAGGCTTCACAACATCATACTCCACGTCATTCAGGAAAATCATGTGGCTGTAGTTGCTGTTGCTTGGCATCCAGGTGAGCTCAGCCGATACTTGCGTGATGTTCTCCACACGAAGGTAATAGGGTGCCACCACCACATCTTTCCCCACCAGCAGTGTGCAGCGCAGCGGATCTGAGAGCCCCCGCTCCGTCATGCTCTGGATGGAGATGCGGTGCGCACAAGAGGCCAGGTTCAGCTTCTCGATCAAAGACTTGGTGCGGCCGCCGAAGGGCACACTCATGCGTACCTCCTGATCCACCAGCACATTGTAGCCGCTGATGGCCGTCCACCCGGGCAGCACCACTGGAGCGTCCCAGCTTATGATAACGCTCTTGGCCAGCTGCTTGATCAAGGTAATGCGGCGGGGGTAAGGCACAATGTCTTCTCCGATCTCGTCAATGTTCACGTCCAGCGTTCCTGTGCCATTGCTGCAGGGTCCCAGAAAGTCCACACCAAGACCCATGCTCATGCCCAAGCTGCTCACCCCACTGCTACTGCTGGTCCCCGTCCCGGTACATGAGCCCAGGGTGTCCAGCTTCTCTGAGAGAAGCGTGCTGAGTGTACTGACGGCACTGCTGGGCATGGAGGCGGGGCTGTGGTTGAGGTAGGACGGTTCCTTGATGCGGTCCAAAAGAGAAACTGACGTGGGCTCCTCATCCTGGACAAAGTCCACAAAGTTGGAGGGAACCAGACCCTGCTGTCCATCCAACAGCTCACCTGGAGAACAGAAAAGGGTACCAAGTGATAAATAGGAGCATGAGCAACGGCTGCTGAAATTTCTGCTTTGCCATCAAAGGAATAAAATACATTTTAAAATATATTCGAATAGAAAACTCTTATTTTAGATTATAATAATATTTCACAATATTACAGTTTTTACTTAAAAAAATTAATAAATGAAGCCTTGTTAAGCATAAGAGAAAACTTTAAAAAAATCTTTGACTGACAACCAAACTTTTAACTGGTAATGTATAACTGCTCTGAAGTTGCACTACTGTAGCGTGACATACCCTCATAGAAGCCGTCCTCATCCATTGTCCCATAAACATACAGGTACTTCCCAGCCACCAGGGGGAGCTCTGCCTCAGGATGCTCATTGGGGCCATCATAAGGGTTATAACTGCATGGAGTAAATGCTGAATTCAATTCATGAACTTAATTATTATTATTATTTAACCCTACATTAAAATATATATTCTGGATTAAATAAAAAACCTAAAGGAGAAGTCTATAAAAAAATGGAAATGTCAAAATATTATTAGAAAAATAATGCTAAAAAAAAACATTCTCATAAGTGTTATCATACGTGCTATGATTATACTATCAAAACAGTGTGAAAGTATATTTTAAAAGTTTATCTGCTGTGCTCGGTAGATGAGTTAAAATGCTTGTCTGTGGTAATTGACAGTGTGCGCAGATGTTGCTCATACACTTGACTTGTACTTAACCCAGAGTATTTCTTAAAGGCAGACCTTAATACAGCGACTAATGCTATTCTGCATCTAATCATTACAGCTTTTGCATGATATAACAAATCATTATAGCTAATGACCTAGTATAACCTATTTATTACAGCAAACATTGTATTGTAACGCACTGTAACTTGTAACAACAGTTGTAGGGGATCCACTTACTTGTAACGGGCAACACACAGTCGCACTTTGCCTGTGAATCTGGACTTAGACCTTGGAGATGAGCTGAGCTCTTTGTCCATCTAAAGGAAAGGGGAAAAGTGGATAGACGAGTTAATGGTCAGCTTTACTAGCTTACAGTATTGTTGTTCTTAAGCAGCATGCTAAGCCTTGACAGTACAGGGAGTAAAATGCTCTGTTCAGATGAAATTTTTGGCATAGCTGACTCAAATCTGTTTTTTTTTTTTTAATGTAGTCTGAACAGCAACAAAAAACATGAAATCCAGTGTTTACAAACCTGATACAAACCAGATTCATATGTGGTTTGAAAAATAAACGTGTATTTGATTTTCCAGTCTAGTCACATCAGATTTCAGATTTCAAAATTTAGGATGTGTCTTTTGTGACGTAGATATTGGTGACAATTCCTGAAGTGGATCATATTTAATCAAACTGCAAAATGACACCATGCAAACTCACACCTTAAGATCGGATTTTAAAACCAAATCAGATTTGTATGCAGTATGAACAACAAATCAATGGGTTGTAAAATTGAATTCATGTTTTTCAAGTTCTGATTTTTGATAAATGTTTGGCAAAAATAGAGTCTGTAATAATTGAAAGCAAAGTCCAGTGTGCAATCTGATAATGTGGGCGATTAAGCCAATAACACCAGCAGAGCACAGTCTGAGCAGACAGATTGGACTGTTCACACCCGCACACACACACACACACACACACACACACACAGAGCCTGTCAATGTATACTGTAATTATTCTCATAATGGCCAAATCACTGTGGTACACGACACACTAGTAGAAACTACTTTGCTCTCATAGAATCTAGAAATGTATTGGTTAGAACTTTCCATTCTATTCTATTCATTGACTAATTACAACTTTTTAGTTTGATAGTTCAGTCTCATCTTGTAGTTCATAATCATAGTTCAGAGTCATCATGGACTCTTTTCACAGACATTGATGATATATTTATTATTTATTGTTAACATCGCAAAGTTTTTAATATTTTCATTTAAAAAAGTTTTTAATGCAATGTACATTTATAACACTATACCTTGTATTATATGACCATTGCATCAGAACACTGCTGTGTGGGTGTTTTTAACACAACAGGTGAGGAAGGGATGGCAAATTTGATATATTTCTCTAATCTGACCACTGTAATCAATCTCACTATGTTTTTTCTTCTTCTCCCTTTTGGAGAGTCAAAGAAACACTATAATTGCTTTTTCCTTTTGCTTTTGGAGCAAATGGGAATATAAAAATATATTTGTTGTAGTTTCCATTCATCCAGAAGTTTACCCAACTAGGTTTCTGAGAGTAATATGTAATTTTCAGTTCATAAATAAAGCTCAAGACTAAACTCAAACTGAAAATGGTTAACGTTAAAAGGTAAAATGAATGAACACTCACTGATTAGTTTGTGATACTCACAGCAGTGGAGATGACGGGCCGCACCTCTGAGAGGAAGGTTCGCCGTGGGCTGGAGGGTGTGCTGCGTGAAAGGAAGGTGGGTTTGACAGACAGGAGCTCTGCCTTCTCCCCCTCAGTCATCTGTAGAGGCCGAATGAGCTCTGAGATCTTACTCATTGAATCCTCGTTACCTTCACACACACGCAAAGGTGACGGTTACTTCATTAATCTATACAGTCTCGTACTCCTCTCTCCATCTCAACTCATCATCACTGCTGTTGATCTTATCAGTCTTCAGATTTTTTTTTGCATTAGACATTGTTTCATAGTTCCTTATGGGTAGGGTGAAGGTTGAAAGATGGTAAACTAAAGGTGAGCAAATATGAAGTGAACTATAATCAATTAATACCTTACAAAGGGGTTTGGACAGAAAATATACACTACTGTCTTGGGATTCTTGTTTATGAAAGAAGTCTCAGCAGGAATGCATTTATTTGATTAAAAATACAGAACAGTAATATTGTGAAATATTATTATGATTTAAAATAAAAGTTTTCTGTTTTAATATATTTAATATATTTGTATTCATTCCTGTGATGGCAAAGCTGAACTTTCAGCAGAGATTACTCAAGTTTTGTCTTAACAAAATGAAAAACATATAAACAAAATAGCATTTATTTTAAAGGGGGGGGGGGGTGAAATGCTCGTTTTCACTCAATATCATGTTAATCTTGAGTACATATAGAGTAGTACTGCATCCTTCATAACTCCAAAAAGTATTTAGTTTTATTATATTCATAAGAGAAAGATAGTCTGAACCGATTTTTCCCGGAAAAACACGAGCGCCTGGAGGCGTGACGTGTGGGCGGAGCTAAAGAATCACGAGCGCGAGTAGGCTTTTGCGTTGAGAGCGTTTGGAAGCTGTGACAGCTGTGAGGGCTGAAACTGAACGAGAGCAGCAGCAGCAAGGACTCGCTCCGAGCGGGGCTCGAACCCGGGTCTCTGATGGGAGGCGGACGCACTAACAGGAGGCAGAGATATTTTAAGCAGTTTTACTCACCGCCTGCGGTTCCAACACACAATCGTGACCCTTTTTCGTTGGGATTGCATCATCCTTAAGAAATAAACGATACGCAAATCCGTTGTCAAATTGGGCTTTGTTTGTAAAACAAGCATTTTAGAAATGCAGGGAACAAACACAAACACTTGCACAACTCCGTTGATGCTCTGTAAAAATAAACTCCATCCACTGGTCCCTTAATGCTGTTTTTTCTTTGGTAATCTGTGCAGGGTTGTCTTGCCCTGGCAACCAAAAACACACTCCTTTTGTGACATTTTGCGACGCTCTCGCTCTGATCAGTGAAGTCTGTTGTGCTCTCATGCAGTGCTCTGCTATACGGGAGCGCGCGCTCTTCCGGCAGACGTGCCCTTAGGACCCATATAAGGAAATTCCGCTCCATCTAACGTCACACAGAGCCATACTCGAAAAAAAACTTTCCGAAACTTGTGACAAACCGGAAGGAGTATTTTTGGAACAGAAATACTCCTTCAAACGTACAACTTAATTTTTGAAACTTTGTCCATGTTTAGCATGGGAATCCAACTCTTTAACAGTGTAAAAAACTCAGTATGCATGAAATAGCATTTCACCCCCCCTTTAAACAAATAAAGCAAACATTTAAACAGAACACTTCTTAGCTTAACTGATTATATAAATTGATATACTGTATACAAATATATTGTTATATTGTTTACAATTAAGCCCAAAAAAATTTCTGTCAAACTGTAAAAATGACTCAATCATTTTTGAATGAATGCTGTAAATTAATTAGAATGAATACAATGGTAACATGTCAAATATGGATTTTCAACACCACATAATACAATGCAATGTAACTCATTGAAATATTTACCGGTACTGTAATAACCGAATGTCCATATGAATTTCCCCTTGTGGGACAATAAAGTTTACCTTGACCTTGTTTTAAGGAAGTGTAACACATGACCTTCTTCAATATGCATACTGTACCTTTCCCAGAGGGGGAAGTGAGGCCGTTGAGAAGCTGGGAGAGGGTGAGGGGTTTGGAGGGTGAGCCGGGCGAGTCGCCCCCTGTCAGCTGACTGCTGCTCAGGATGTCTAACTTCCCAGCCTGCAACCTGAACTTCTCCAACTCTTTTGACAGCAGGTTAAACTGCTCACTCTGTGACCGGCATTTTTCCTCCAGTTCTCTCACTTTAGCCTGAAAATAAAAAGAGGGAAGGAAAGAAAGAAAAAAAGAGAGAGAGAAAGGCTAGCATTGAAAACATACTGACCATTTTGGCTTGTCTGTGATAAAATCATTGACATTTAAAACTGGAAACAGCTTTTATAAACATCTATACTTCAATTTAACTGATCGATGAAAGCTAATGAGTGGAGCCTACAAACTCTACCAACTGTGATGTGGTAAGCAACCTACAATACTACAAATAAATGGCCTACATCTAAAAGGAGGTTTTTCCTACCAAAAATCGCATTGTGTTCTTAGTGCGAAGGAAACTTCTCAGCTTCAGACACCAACGGAATCAAACAAAGACAGGAGTCAATCTATGTTCAGCTGTTATTGTACATCAAATCTCTTTTTCGATCATGATGTTAGCGAAGGGAAGTACTATTAAATGGAGAAGGGTACCACACATGCCAACGTAACAGTAAAAGCTGTTTATGCCTGATGATTTGACGAAGCTCACATGTATATTTGTACATCAGTACTATTAACCACATTAGAGGATCATGTGTGTTTGCATTTTAACAAGTCAACATACAACTGTAACTTGCCCTGTTATACTTACAGTTTGTCTTGTGCAACATGTTTATACACAATTACAAGTTCGCATAAATCATGAAATATGGCTTTTTGGGTTAGGAAATTAAAGGAGGGTGGTGGCAGGGGAGACATGTCACGTTCTGCAATCCATCAGTTATGTTTGTTGTTGCTGATCTGATCTGCAAACGCACATATCCATGAGGCGCTAACAGGATTCAGCACAAGGCAGCACCCATGCATTGCAACACAAGAGGAGCAGAAAGGAGCAGACAGTGAATGAGAAACATTTACCACTTAGATAAAAGAGCAAACTGGCTTTTTGCAGCACTTTCAATTGTAATTTATGAACATGCCCTCAAATACAGAGGCTGCCCTCATCTTCATCCATCTCCTGTGTTTAGCCTCTGTAATCTGTACTATCAAAAGACCTGCCTCCCACAAGGAATGAGGGGACAACAGAACAGTTTCCAAAAATAAATAAAGAAGACAATTTTATTCTAGGTTTACTGAAGGTAGAGGCAATTCACAGGCAATTTTTGTCTATGATTTTCATTGGATTAATATTTATTTGGATGGCAACAAAGACATGCCACCACTCCCCCAAAATAGCATAACTGAAATAATAGTAACAGATAATTAATTTTAATATTTAAATATGATAATATATTTTATATAATTTTTATTTATTTGATATACATACTTTTGTATGCATTTATTGTTAAAATAAGTTTAGTTTTAATTTAATTTATAGACAAATATAATTATTAATATAATTCATCCACAAAATCATCCACCCAAATATTAATTATGTTTTAATTTAATAATTAAAAAAAAAAAAAAATTAAATATATATATATATATATATATAATTAATAAGAATTATATTACAGCTAAATGGTTTTTGATGTTCATAGATATATAGATAGATAAATAGAGTTTTGATTTAATTTTTAGACCAATATAAATAATTATCCATTTAGTTTTAATTTGATAACATTTTTTACATATAAAGTAACAATTACATTTAAAATGGATTTTATAATGTTCATGATGTTATGAAAAAATAAAATAATAATAATAATGAAAAAAAAGAAATAAAAAGCAGTTGTTTGGCTTTGAAGACAAGCAAAATGTGACCCTTGTACTTTAAACATTTATAAAACACATAAGCGACTCAGGAATGTATAAAATGACTAGCAAGACTGATGGTTTGTACTAAAAAGCTTCAATAATTTGATCTATGGTGACATAGATCAAAAATATTGATCAAATGTTTACAGATCAATCGTGGATGAGCAGTACAGTAACTGACAGGACAGCTAAACGAGGTGACAGGAACTACCCTCAGTGAGTCACACGGGGAGGAGAGGGAGAACTCTGAGGAGAAGTAACTCCAAAATACCTGCATGCTGTCCAAGTGATTCTGTATATGCAAAAAAAAAAGACCAGTAACATAGTGACAAGAGATGTAAGGAACCAGACAAATCACAGTTGCACACACAAGCATTTCTACAGTCTCAGAAGTCACAGAAACCAAACATGAATACAGTTCCAACCCCATTTTCCCTCAAACGCCCATTAATGGCTGAAATGAATGAAAAAGAATAGTAGAATATGGTAAATAAATCAATAAATATGTACATTCTTTTAAAACAATTATTAATCAAGCTAGTTAGCAAGGATATTTACACAAGATTTTTTTTTATTTATCTGAATAACTCTAAATGTCATCAAATGGTGTAAGCTAAGATGTGACTCATATGGTAGCCAGATTTTTGGCTGATAGGAGAAAATATACGATGACGCATGTGGAATGTGGTGTACTATCATAGTCAGCCAAGATACGATTTAAAATACATGCTTCTATGCGCACTCACATACAGATGCACTGGAATTCATGAGCAGATATCATTACTCACCTCTAACAGATGGACGGCACCTTCATGGTCCTTCTTAGCCTCAACCTGAGCCTATAAACAACACAAAAATAATATATGACCAACTCAGTCATGCCATACGTAACAAAAGTCACAGCCAAATATATTCCTGCATGTTCCTAGAGTATAAACATTCTATTCCTGAGTTGGGTTGAATAAGCTTTAGGCAACAAGGACTTGATCAGATGCAGTGCATTGTAGGGTCATTCATTGTAACTCTCAGCAGCTGTGGAAAACAGCATTCAGTTCCACATGAATAGAGGAACATCTGTTGGAGTGTCAGCCTCTGCAGGCTGTTGCATCACAGCATGAGAGAACATTTCAGAATTATGTATGGAGATTCACCTTCAGAACAAAACTGGGTTCTTAATGTGTTGACTTCTGATGAGAGTGAGTGTGTGTCATTTCTTCTGTTTATTCTCCTCTGTAATCACAGTGTCCCATTCAATAAAGACAGACAATGACTCAAATGTTTCAGAGGGTGACAATGTTCATGCATCCTGGAGAAAATGTCAGATTTGATCACCTGCTCTGCAGTTTCATTAGAGAGTAATTTACTCTGAGTGGTGAGACAGCGCCACTTTTCTCTCCATTCAGATGAGAAATGAGAGGAATATTTCAGAGTTACCTAAAACTGCTGAAACACTTTTTCTTTAAACGTCTCTCTTCATTAGAAGCGCTTTGACAGCTGGATTTTATTATTGGGTGTTTCTTCCTTTTTTTGGTCATTGGGGTTGACTTTTTTCTTTTTTTTTTTTTTATTAAAACTTCTTTCTTTTTATTATATCTTGAACACTTTTTACTATGCCTTCATCCAAAAAAATGTCAATATACCTTATATGTAAAGATTTTTATTGTTCTAAAGTTAGACTTTCTGTCTTAAATCATGAAAACTCATAATAAAATTAGTTTTAAAAATAATTCACAGTTTAATAGAAACAAAGAGTGTAATTTCAATATTTATACAATATATATATATATATTTTTTTTTACTGTCACACACAGCCAACAATTTTGGCCCCAATACGGTTTCGTCAAATGATGCAAAAAGTTGTAAAATATTATTTATTTTGTAGTTATTTAGAATACATATAATGCTATGGAAGCAGCCTTAGCAAAAGCCTTGTTTAAACAGATCCCAGAAGCTTAAGCACGATGCAAGGTCTTCTACACTCTGGCCTGTGCATGAGCTCCAAAGGATTTGGTGTGGTTGGAAACCCTGATCTCTCACCTTCTGCAGAAGGTCAATCTCCTGCTGCTTAGCATTGAGGACGGCCAAGGCTTGTTCATGCTCTAATTCTAGCTGCTGCCTCCTCTCTGCAGCCTCTCGCATATGCTGGGAAAGAGAGAAGACAGAGCAGGAGGTGAGAGCAAACTCAGCGAAGGATGAACACAGACGGAATGAGAGCAACCTTCAATCATTATTAAAGTGATAGTTCACCACCCCCCCAAAAAAACCAGGTTGGCATTTACTCACCATCATGACTTTCTAGAGAGGAACACAAAAGGAGATATTAAGAAGAATGTCCAAGCTGCCTTTTTCCATGCAATTAAAGCGGAAGGGGATCAGAGACAGCTGCGGTAACCATTGACTTTCATTGTAAAACAGCAGCTTGGACATGATGTTAGATAACTACTTTTGTGTTTTTTTGTCACAGTATGGGTTTGGAACAGCGTAAAAAGCAAAGCTTTTTGCTCACACTGAAACATTTTAGCTGCTGTTAAAACTCAACAAAGGAGTCTATAGACCCTCTTTTTAGCTTTTCATCTTATAAAAGATCAGTCTCCAGGAGCACCAGAGACAAAAATCCCTTCTAATCCTGGAGTATCTGATGTAAGAATGGTTTTTACCTGAGAATATCGACTCAGAATAAGGGGCATTCACACTGAACGCATTCCACTGCATCACTTTTTCATTGTTTTTATATCTAAATGCACATTGCGCTTATGTATGTACCAAGTCTATTGCTTTGTCCCACACATGACACAGCCTTCACAAGGTTCTCAAGTTAAAAGCAGTTAAACTGTTTTAAATGTCTCTAAATGTCACTTTTTTATCCATTGCAAGTAAAATCACATTCGGTGTGAACAACCCCCCTACTGTGTTAAGGGATGGTTCACCCAAAAATGAAAATTACCCCACGATTTACTCACCCTTAAGCCATCCTAGGTGTATATGACTTTCTTCTTTAAAGGAATACACTCAGAGTTATGTTATATTATATCCAGAATGTAGGTGGTTTTCTCTGTAAAAATCCCTGGCCTATCCTGCTTGTGTGGAAGATTTTTATTAGTAAGATTTTAATCAATCAAGTAGAGCTGTAGTCAAGTCCGGCTTTGTCGAGTCCAAGTCAAGTCCAAGTCCAGGACTAGTCGAGACCGAGTCAAGACCGAGTCCAAAGAGGTTCGAGTCCAAGTCAAGTCCAAGTCCAAAAGTTTCGAGTCCAAGTCCAAGACCGAGTCCAAATGAAAGAAAAAAGGGTCCTCTTCAAGACCACATACTTAACTACTGATAATGTTTGTGATGCGAGAGAAAGCATATCTCCTATTCTAAGAAAATAATTTTACATTATTATTTGTAATGATCAAAAAGCATGTGCAAAGTAACAACTCTGTAGGACAGGGGTCTCCAAACTACATCCTGGATGGCCAATGTCCTGAAAAGTTTAGCTCCAACTGGCCTTAAAACACCTGGAAGATTAGTGTGTCTAGTAAGAGCTTGATTAGGTTCAAGTGTGTATAATTAGGGTTAAAGCTAACAGGGGCGTTAAACAAGATCCTGGGCCCTATGCATAGGCAGTCCTGATGGGCCCCCATGGCCCCCACCCATGAAAATATCCAGGTAAAAAATATATATTTCAGATTCATACTTTTCAAGGGCCCTCTCTTCCTTTGGGGCCTTGCTAATGAGTACTGGTTTTACCCCCAGTCCGACCCTGGGAGCTAAACTTGGATAAAAGAACAAAGTTTGGAACTGTAAGGTCAAATAATTTTTATGTACTTTATTTTTTGTTGACATTATATCTGTGGTCAAAAATGTATATGACAGATGCCTTGGCACAGTGCACAGACACACGCAAAGCTCGGGATATGACAAATGCGCGCAGCAAGGCTAGAATGGATACGTTTGGCTCTACTGGACATGCGCACATAAATACAGAGAAATTTTTGTCATACTATACTAGTGCTTGCATAGACTAGTCGAGCACTGTCGGAAACAATCGACTACTCCAGCATGCATTAACCATAATGAATACAAAGTGTTTGCAAGTACCACGTGAATTTTAGAATTACAATATTGCGTGGAGCTGTTACTATATGACCTTATCTATGTTGCATGTAAAAATAAAATATGTAATGTAATAATTAGGGTTGTGCCTGAAGCCGAATATGGCACGGATAATGGCTTAAAAAACGAATAACACTCAAGGAATAATTCTGCAAGAATACTCGGCTAAAGCTGACAGTCTGGTGTTTGCTAGATAACAGGTGAGCCAGGGGATCAGCGCCAGAAGTGAATGAATGTAAACTTTATGAGTGAAAAGAGAGCAAATCAAACACCGCATTGTTGTCGCCTCTCTGTTTATCTCTCAGAAATCAGAGCGTTGCAAGAGTAATTTTACCTATAATAATACATCATAGCTACACGTTATATTATTTGTATATATTTAAAAGGCAAATATTGAAAGCTTAGGCTACCATGATACGAATGAATGGAATAAGCACAACGCGCTCACCAATCAAACAGCCGCGCTGTGCGTTTCAGTCTCTCAAAAACCAAATCAGTTCTCTCTCAAGAGTAGGCTAATAATCAGCTTCGATACGGATGCATTATCTACTTGTCCTACATGTTTGCATATTTACCTTTTGCTGGTTTGCGCGGAACACACACATCTGTTTAGTGAAGTTCATTAACATTAAGACTCGCTCAAAGTGTTCTGCGTAATGAGAATGTGTGCATTGAATGGATTCAGTCGTGTTCAAATGATCACTATGACACGTTTGTCATGACATGTCATGAAATTAATAATTATTTCAGTTTAACACGACATACTTGTTCAGTGATAACTACAAAAAAATATATAAAAAGTCATAACAGTCTTATCAAGTAACTATACGATGTTGTATCCAAATGCAGATAGGAAAAAAATTGTGATTGTTACAGATACAAATACTGGCTGTTACATGAAAATGTAAATATGTAATGTCATATATAAAGTTTTTAAAATTTACATATGTACTAATTGTTGCATAAGGCTATACATTAATACGCGTTTATTGATAAAAAAAAGGCTATCTAGGTGTAGGTAAAACACAATCTAACAGGTAGAAAATTAAATTAGAAACATCTAAACTTTTCAGGTCGCAGTAAGTGCACCACTGGTCATGCACATCCTTTCCCGGAACAATACTGAAAGCTAAGGCAAGATGGAGAAACAGATGATCATAGTTGTTCAAGGATAGCCATTTTTTAAATGAATCTATTAGCAGAGCTACTGCAAGGGATGTTTAGTGCTGGAAATCCATTTATTCTTTGCTGAAACTTCTGCGTCATCATGGAGAGCGGGTCATGGTTGCCCAGCAACAGCAGACGCCACTGGAGCGCGAGCGCAGATTACAGAGTGCTTTGGAAATAAGGAGAGCGGCGCGCCTAGTGTTTTCCACATGTTTTCAGTCGCGACATCATGCAAATGTGGTTTTGTTTTGAAGGAGACATTTTTTATTTTATTTTTTTGCTGGACTCGGTCGAGACCAACTAGAAGACTTGGCGAGTCCAATGGCCAAGTCCGAGACAAGTCCGAGTGCAAATTCCAAGACCGGACTCGAGTACTACAGCCCTACAATCAAGAATAATCAATGTGAATCTAGCCATTTTTGTTGCTAGTTGTTTTTCCATTATAATCCTACAGGTAATGGATAGAAAATTGCCTATGCCCTGGAATGTTCAGAACTGAGGAGAAACATATGGCCAGAAAGGGCCTTTCTTCATACTAAATCAAGCAGAGGGCCTCTCCTCTCTAGGGAGGGATCAAAATTGCAAGCATAAGGAAAAGTTTGACTATTTGGAAACGCCCTGTATAGGGTATATAATGAGATGCAACCTAGCTTTTCGGGACATCTCCTTGCAAGGACCTCTCGGCTTTGTTTTGCTTAAAATAAAGTCTTTTCTTCTGAGAGAAAAATCCCTGACTGAGTTCGATTCTTTGGAGAACCGGCAAAATACACCACACTTGCATGCACTCTCTTATGAATGCACACATTACAGTTGGCAAAAGCTAGAGATTACAGTTAATGAAGTCTTAAATATGGATATTTTTCTTACACAAATGCATCGATTCACTTCAGAAGGCTTTTATTAACCTCCAGAGCCACGTGGAGCACTTTTTTTTTATCACTGCCATTATAAAGCTCGGAAGAGCCAGGACATTTTTTTATGTAACTCCGATTGTAGAGTTTTCTTTTGAAAGCAGAAAGTCATATACACTTAGGATGACTTGAAAGTGAGTAAATCATGGGATAATTTTCACTTTTGGGGGAACTATCCCTTTAATACCTTCATAATATGGACACTTATTTGTCCTCTACAACTAATGTTTAATTCTTTTTTTTTTTCTAGGAAAAGTACATCCAAGTATTATTATATAAAGTAATTCAAAACCCATATGTTGATTCTTTAAAGGATTTTTAGTGAATAGAACTGAGTCAGGCTAGAACCAGGCTGTAAAGGATTGGACATTGCATTCAGTTGACTGGTATTAACCGAAATATACCGATTGATATAACAACTAAATTTCAATCAGTTCATCAAACAAAGCTATGGTAAAAGTTTAGAAGATTTGAAATAGACACAGTAAATAAAAACTGTTGTTGCATGGTTTTGAGCGGCACTTCAGAAGTAGAAAATATAATAGCATATGGTTTTCCAATGACATGAATATGAGTAAATATTGATTGAATCTACATTTTTGGGTGAACTATCCCTTTAAGCACTGAAATAAACAGCAAAATGTTGTTGTAAATCAGGTTTGTGTCATTTACTTCACCCCTTCAGTTAAGCAAAAACAGAGGTGAAGCATCATGTCAAGCACAGCCACGGAGCTTCGCATGATCAATAAAGAGCTCAAGGGTCATGGCTCTGTGCATAAAAGGGTGTGTGCAAACAACACAGCATGTTCAGTCAACACCATTACTGCCCAACAACATCCCTAGAAGCTCCTCTGACCGATTAAAAGTACACAGTGACAAAACCTAGCAATTTTCTTTCCATTTGTGACAGGTGAGGTTACAGGTAAAGGGTAAAGGAAGGATTTTCCATGCTGCTATGAAAGAGGAGTGCAGGGAAGTGCAAGGTTAGAATAATCTAACCTTCAGAGGACAAATAAACTGTACTGTGTGTGAAATGTGTTACGGTTATCTGAGCATCAATTGTGAGTGAATATCGCTATGCATACTAACAATGAGACATATTATCTAATAATAATCTAAACTGAATGATTTTCATGCCTCTATGGATTATCAGTACTTATTCATCACTACTGATTTACTCAAGTACTTATTTGTTAAAAAGCTTAATCATTTTAACATATAGAAATATTTTGTCAATTTATTTACTTATTCATTCATTTGTGATCATTAATGTATTTTTGATTTGATTTATTTATTATGTATATTTTACTTTTTATTTTTGATGAACAGTTTTGATAACCCCCCCCCCTTTTTTTATGAAGATGCCATGGTTTTATGTTTTAAGATAAAAATGGATAATGTTCAGCCATCCAGTCATAATTGCAAAATAAACTCCTTCAAGATCATCTGATCACACTGTTGCGATTTATTTTGCAATAATGAGGCATCTGCATAAAAACTAGACAATATAGCAACAGAATAAAAATTACCGTATTTTCCGGACTATAAGTGACACTTTTTTCATAGTTTGGCTGGTCTTGCGACTTATAGTCAGCTGCGACTTATTTATCAAAATTAATTTGACATGAACCGAGAGAAATGAAACTATATAAAACATTACCCTCTACAGCCGCGAGAGGGCGCTCTATGCTGCCAGAGATGCTGCTCAGTGCTCCTGTAGTCTACACTGAAGACAGAGCGCCCTCTCGCGGCTGTAGATGGAAATGTTTTCTCTTGGTTCTTGGTTCTAAATAAATGCGACTTATAGTCCAGTGCGACTTATATTGGTTTTTTTCCTCGTCATGATGTATTTTTGGACTGATGCGACTTATACTCAGGTGCGACTTATAGTACGAAAAATACGGTAATCATTTAAACCATTAAAATACTGTGATAAAATACTTTTATTTTTTAATCAAGACTGATATTTTCAACATATTTCACACTTCGTACATTCAGGAAAATTGTCACCTCATAACTGAAAAAAAATAAATTAATAAAAAATCTGAATATTTTCAAGAATATTAACAGCATGTATATCTCACATTCACAAGAAGAGCTGGGTTAGTTTCTTTTGTGAGGTGACGGTATAATTGTGCATAACTGTTGTGTCATGCACAAATGCATTCCACAGTGCCTCAGCCGGCCGACCATTCAGATCACATACAGCATCCAGATTAGTTAGTACACAGTCAAAAGGTCCACATTCAGTTAGTGCTGGCTTCTGTAAAGTCTTTAGAGATACCTGATGAATGGAAAATATGGAGGGAGGCAGGGAGAGGGGAGGGGCAGGAGAGTGTTAGACATTAGGGGAGGGGTAGGGCGCTCCAGGACTCCTAGTCGATCACAGATCCACACTTTGAGGGCGTACGACAGCTCTACAACCATAAAAAAGTACAAGGGGAGTAAAAGAGGTGAAAACACAGATGAAAGTGGAGGTCAGGATCTAAATTGATTTTAAACATGGCCAGCCAGGTTTCCTGAAACATATGTCATGAACTTGGATACAGACTGAGTTCACAGTAAGACAAAGGATCATAACTTTTTCACTCGCCACCACACAGTTTGACTCAGTCAACATATATGAAGGCTAATCAGGTAAACAGTCAAGAAAATGTAGATCTTAATTTTTATTTCCTTCTCCAAATTGATGAAAAAAAAAAAAATGTTTTAGGTTGGAACCTCAAAAATATAACATATCACACAAGAATAATAAAAATAATAATAATAATAATAAATAAATAAATAAATATATATATATATATATATATATATTTTTTTTTATAATGAAAATGAAGACTATTTTATGGCCATTAACAGTTTTTATATTGTTGACATTGTTCTTTCTAACAATTATGCACAAATAAAAATCTTAAAGTATTATGGAAAAGGGTAATTTACAGATATTTCTAATAATACAGTGTTTTCTTAACGTAATAATTAATTTAATAGTCATGAAAATAATCTTACAATGCAAATGTAAAGCAAAAAATGTCTAAACACAGGCTTAATTTTCTTTTCCTATAACTATTTTTTTCCTTTGATTATGTGATTTACACAGATGCGTCCGGCGGGTTCTCACCTTCAGCACCTGCTCTAGGTTCTCCAGTTTGCCTTGGAGCTCAGTCTTCTCCAACAGAGCACAATCTCTCTCCACTGTCACAGTGTACAGAGCCTCCTGCAGCTGTTCATACTCACTTTTCACCTGATAAGAGAGAGCGAGCGCGTGCGCGCGCGCGCGAGAGAGAGAGATTAATAAAAAATGCCTCTTAGAAAGGTGAAATGTCATTCTATCCTGCCTTCAAAGGATTCAATTATGCGATTAAATACACTGATCAACTGCAAATGATATATTCTGTTTGTCATTAACCACTGATATGCGATATATGGAGTATGTGTAAGTCAGCAGTGAGCTCTGGGGTGAGAGTGGTGTTTTTAGAGAGGGAGAGCAGAGGGGTTGACGTCCTGAATCGATCGCTGATAAAAAGCTGAGCTGTCAGAGACAGAGGCAGTTCTCGCACTCCACACCTGTCCAATCTGACACTCATCTGTTATCTGCAACCTGACCTGAACACCCACTGCAACAGCAATTACAGCTGAACACACTTGTTCTAGAGGAAATATGTTTGACCTATTAAACTTGTATTGTTGATTCTTATGACATTCAAGCAGCATGTTGTAGGATAGTGATGGTGGTGGTGGTGGTGGTGGTCAGATGACCTTCATGTGCAAGATAAAGTGAGCATGATGTCAAGGTTAAACCATACTTCGTTTTAATATATGTTTTTTATTTATTTTATTTACTGTGACATTACTCCCTTATGGAGAGCAAAAAATATATAGTAACCAATAATTTGAAAATGTATAATTTCATGATTCATCTATATCAGATCAAACTCCTGCTTTGTTAATTTCAGCTTTACATAACATGTGCTGTGAACGCTGCTTCAAGTGTTTAAGGCATTGTGCAGCCTGTTTATAAGGCAGTCTAATTTACATAACTTTAGGGGGAATATTCATTCTAAAATACAAGGAAAAACAACAGAGACACAGATTAAGCCTAGTCTTAAATGAAAAAGGATTTTTAATGGAGAAAATCAATTTATCAGTAACTCAGTCAGCCTTATATGCACTTAGGAAGTGGAGTGTTATTTTAGTATAACTGAGATTTTTTTTCTTAATATTTTAAAATAATTTTTATTTGTATTTACATTTTTATAATTTGTGTTTTCACTTTTAGTTTTTTTGTTTTTTTTGTTTATTTAACTGCAATGTCTTAAATCAGTGGTCTTTACAAGGGGAACCATTAATTACTATTTGATTACAATAAAAAAATAAAATAATCAACGTACAAAACTGTAGATGAACGAAAACACAAGGTTTCTTGTCATAAATGTGTTCACAAAAAAAAATAAAACGATGCTTTCCAACTGTTTCTGGGATATTGTCAGGGACTCGGCTTTCCGGACAAAGTTAGGAAGATCATTCCACTAGCAAGGAACAGATTTGAATGGCTTTGCAGTGTAAGCTTTGTACCAAAATATGTTATTAATACAAGTATGCATGTTACTGCAGGCCAGACGTGAAATACAACGGTTAATTCTCTACCAAAGGGTCTTTGTTCTAAAAAATTAATCGAAGACACTCATCTCTGCTGTCCAGTAATGCTGTGCCACAAACAGACTGGATAGAAACAAGTTGTGTGGATGGAACAGCTGCCATCTTAATGACTACCATTTTGAGCGCTAGCTGGGACGGAGCTGTAGATCCAGTAATGTCTCACTCTGTAACAGCTTTTTGAGATGGTGGGGGTAAACTCACAAAAGAAGTGATGCATGAAGGACAAGTAAGAAGGACCTTTTCAAGCAAGCGAAGGCTCATCACACCATTACGGTTCTCAGTTTAGAATCATATACTGTAAAGAGCTGTTAGTGTTAGTGCTTGTTTTTGGTGTCATTTGTTTGTTTTTGGTGTATATTAATGTAACTGTATGTATGAACTGCATTTTTAATGTAGTTTAAATTAATAGATAGGACAGAAAATGTTTGCCTCTCTGCTTACACTATTCTGGGAAGGTGTTTCGCTAGATGATATTCTGAAGAATGTTGGTAGCCATTGACTTCATTGTATTTTTTCCATTCTATGGAAGTCAATGGCTACCGTCTACTGTTTGCTTACTAACATTCATCAAAATATCTTCTGTGCTCATACAGGTTTGAAACAAGTTGAGGTTGAGTAAATGATGACAATTTTTTTTTTTTTTTTGGATAAAATATCCTTTTAAGCAAGACAAATGCATATAGTATATTACTAGAACTCATAAATCATGGGAAGTGTTTCTTATAAATATCAGACTTAGAGACTTTTTGGTGATCTTGAATTACTGGGGTTCCTTTTTTTATGCTGTCTTTTCTTTCTCTCGCCTTTCCCTTTCTCTGTATTGCTATCGGCCTCATAGGTACTGCATTCATAAATGACTAATGAGGGAGTAGGGATCCTGTTTTGCAACAGCGTTTGACAATACACCTACTCGGACGTTTTGGACATGGCCTACCTTCGAACAGCTCAGCAGGAGGACACTGCTCTGCCAGGATGGGATGCCAAGATGTGCCCCCAACTAAACACTGACACAGACATGACTAAAAGATGAACTATAAGCAGGCTACAGGGGTGCTGATGCTAGCGGGCATAAATCTGAGATAACAGATCACACTTGCAGGTGTGAGACAGAACTAGGGGATCAGAAAAATGCACACCGAAAGAAGACCAAAATATACGATTATAGGTGCAGCATCAGAAGAAAAAAGCAATGGAGCCCAATGCATACATGCTGCTTTATTAGATGATTATAGCAGACCATTTAACAGAAAGCAATAAATAAGTCTGGAATAATTCAATATAATTTATTGTGGTCAATATAATTGTTTTATATTTGAATATATTTGAAAATACAATTTATTCCAGTGATGGCAAAGCTGAATTCTTAGTATCATTACTCCAGTCTTCAGTGTCACATGATCCTTTAGAATACAGTTTAATATGCTAATTTCCTGCTCAGAAACACAGTTTTGCTTTCTAATGTTTTTGTGGAAACCACGATACACTACCAATCAAAAGTTTGGATAAAAAAAAAAAAAGATGAATAAATTAATTTGTTCTTTTAAATGTTCTATTCATCAAAGAAAAAAATATGCATTATATTAATATAAAAATATATAGATATTAAGCTGTGTTCTCAATAATAGGAGTATAACTGAGTACCAATAATAAATGATAAGAACTGGAACCCCCAAAAATGTATCAGCAAGACATTTCATATTTATAGATCAGTTCTTAACCAGCACTAGAGCATACTAATGAAGAATGGCATTTATGGCACAGGTGTTTTTGGATGTTGTGCTGTTTATGTGAGTAATATATGTCTGTTTGATGGCAGCTATGGTCCATCAGTGCCGTGACACTTGTAAACCAGCACTTGTAAACATGCTGCTGCTCAAGCATGAATCCAATCAAGGTTTTATTTTTATTTTTTATAAAATTCAGCTATTACAAGAATGTAATATCTGCCAGTTCCAAAGAGCAGCACTTCTTCATATATCCACAAACTGACTTGCAATGTCTTGTTCAACAATGTTTCTTGATGCTGTCCTAATCCGTTCCTTCAGGAAATTGATTTTCCATGGCTAAAAACACAAGACCCTCATCTTAAGATCAACATCACAAGCGATATCAACTTCACTATCCAGGAAATTACATTTTTACCCCTTAAGGACCAACACACAGACACATAGACTATACAGAGTAGACACATACAAATGGTGGGTTAGAAAAACACTAAAATACAGTAATACCAAAAGATAAAAAGATGCAGAAATGTGCCCTCCGACTCAGGAAAGCTCTTGTGCTTTCTGGCATTCTGTTATAACCCAAAACTTGAACACTGTGTATCTGAATACTGCAATATTCTAGATTTAAAAAACTGTTTGTGTAACTGTGATTTATTTACGCTCAAATCAAACCTTATTCTTTTCAGTTTCTCTCCTTTAGTATTAAACCAAATCAGCATGACATTTAAATCTCGGCACAAATCCTCCATACTCATGCAGTTTGCATGGATACAGCGATTCAGAGATGAACTCATCAATCTCACGAGTGAGTGGGCGGTCACTGCTGTGCTCCAGAGGGGCAGAGGGACTCACCAGATTGAGTTAGAGGATGCTGAAATGTGTGCCGACTGGCTCAAGGCCTCCAGCTTTATGAGGAACAATCCTCCAGTTCCACCCAAGAGGCAAAAACACCATTAGTGCCCTCCACCAAGGAACAAATGATAGCGCGAATGGATTACAATGCCATTGTGTGTGTGAGTGAGTAGACAGCGAGGGTTTACTATCTAGCTGTAAGCCACAATGAGGCAGACTGCGTACCTGCTCATACTTTGCTGCCTTCTGGATATCGTTGAACAAGCGGAGATTCAGACGTGCTTTCTCCTGCAGAACATGTTGAAGCTCACTCTCCTGTCAACACACACACAACACACACAGAAAGGTTAGATTCTCAGTTTTATGGTACACATTTTCAAACGTGCTTGTGTCTAGCAGAAATACTCACAGGCACACACTGATAAACACAGGTTTAGACGGCAGGGTGTATTCCTGGTAAGAGCAGAGAGTTTCTAACACAGCTAGTGTTAGTCAATGTATTATTCATTTTGAGGAGAGCGAGACAGGACGAGAGTGAGTCAGTAAAGACAGAAAGAGAGAGAGAGAGACATTGCCCATCTGTCTTAGCAAGACTGGCACTGAGCGTTTGAACTAAAGGGCAGAGATCAGTAGTCAACAGAAATCATGCTGTCTCCACATAACCCATCTAGAATAGTCTACAAAGAGAAAAGGAGAAAATCACTAAATCATCTTGGCCTAAGTGCCATCAGTGGAAAGGAAAAGTTGTTTCAGAGGAAGAGGAAATGATTACATTTTGATGAAATATTATTAAGATATTTTTATCCTGTGGAATAAAATTGTCCAAATTAACTGTAACTTCACAGTAAGTGCATATTGATTTCAGTTAATTGTACCTTTGTAATTTATTCCTTTTAGAAAAAAATTTGAAATTGATTTATTGTAAATAAATTTTGAAAAAGAAATTGAAAACATTTATTTATTATTATTATTATTATTATTAACACACACACATAAACACACACACACACACACACACACACACACACACACACACATATATATATATATATATATATATATTAGAGCTGGGCAACGAAAATTTTTTTTAAATCACGATTAATCGCATGATTGTCTGCAATTAATCCCATTGATATGCACAAAACTAATAATGCATTAAAAAGTATTTTTTTTAATCATAGACCTATTGAATGTAATATTTTACTGCAGTTTAATTTAATTTAATTTTTATTTTCTTTATATTCTTCACATTATAATTTTTTTTTTACTTTTATTTCACATATTTTGCATTGTATTTTCATACCAACGAAGCACACTAAACTGAAATGAAAATATAATCGAGAGAGACAGACAGAGAGAGGAAGCAAGACCAAAAAGTAGAAGGAAATAAAGCTAATGAGGCACTCCCCAAGAGAGGAGAGTAGCACACAGCACATTTGACAGCATGCTGGTTTTTATGATTGAATCATTTGTACACCTCTGTACAGCTCTGTATAATTAGGTTAATTTTTTCAAATGATTGGTTAATCTTGAATGCTGTAGAAAATTTGCATATGCCCCCTAACTAAACCCCCATCCTACACAGCTTAAGATTCTTAAGATTCTCCTCACCGCAAGACAAAAACTTAATTACAGTACACCAGCATCCACGTGGTATGATGCTATAGTGTCCACTACTCAAATTATCTTCAGGCAAGAGCCACAAATGTGATTACTCATGCCGATTTCTGCCGTCTGGTTTCCTTTTGCACAGCACAAAAATGAACCGAAACTCTGCATACTAGGCTACTTGTTGCACAGTTTTTCGTCCATTTTCTGAATTTATTATTTAAGAAAAAATATATTTCCCATATAAGCCAATTTATTCATTATGTTTATAGGCCTATATATAGTCTAGCTTTATTATGTTTTTCTCTGCTCGCAGAAGTGGAGCAGGTGCGTGATGTGATATGATTAACATGTGAATCCTCACATTCTGTTGTTTGCTGCGTTTTGAGCATGTAAAATTAATTCCTGGGAAACAAATATTAGTATTTTTAACGGGTTACATACAATTAGCTATCTTTTCTAATTCAATTCAATTCTAATTTAAAATAATCTTGTCGGTTAACAGTTAATAATCGGTTAACGAGCATTGAGTGTCGGTTAGGAAAAACAACCGAAATGACCATCCCTAATCACTACTCATAACAGAACTAAGATCACATCCATTTCCCTCCATTCACTTTCAATGAAAGGCCATTGTCATTTCAACTAGCGTCAATTCACTGCAGTCACTTCCAATCTCTCCTGAGCTGCACATGATTTCGAAGCCTGCTCTTTGAACATCAATCCATAAACTCTGAATGGATGATAGACTAAGCCTCGAGTGACCCAGTGTAGAGGAGAGAGAGAGAACGAGACCGCTAATGATTACAGATTAGACACATATAAACTTGATTCACATCAAATGTGTAACACTAACAAATTGCATGAAGTAGCCCTGGAGACTCAGCGCTGTTTCTGTAGCACCATCATTTGCATGAGCTACAAATGGGATGCCACGAGGGAGTTTATTACAAAAATATTTTATTCATTCTGCTGGTAGAGCCTGCTAATAATGTATTAGAGCTGAAGCATCAACTAATCAAACACACACACACACACACACACACACACACACACAAACCTGTATAGCTATCTTTGTGGGGACATACATTGACACAACGCAATCTCTAGCTCCTTACCCTAAACCTACTCATCAGAACTAAGTGCCTCACCCAAACCCTGAACCTACTCTTTGATGATGTTTTTATTACGTTTCAGGACATGGACAGTATACCGTACATACATTTTCAAATAGAGGGACAGAAAGCTCTCTGACTAAATCTAAAATATCATAAACTGTGTTCCGAAGATAAGCGGAGGTCTTACAGGTTTGGAACGACATGAGGATGAGTAATGACATAATTGTCATTTTTGACTGAACTAACCCTTTCTGACCTGAATTTGACGCACCCGCCCCGCCTCAGACCTATGTGGATCAACTGCCATTTCATACAGTCGATTGATGACTAATATGAGGCAGAGCAACAACTTACTGCATGATGGAACCAAGAAAATGTCCCTAAAATTCAAGATATGGGGCAAAACACCCGTTTGAGATTGTGTCTCATATTCACATCACATTGTTAAGAAATATCACATGAGAATTAGGCTAAGTACAATATCACAATAGTGCAAATGTGGTACTCGTCTTTTACAACAGTTCATTAAGAAGTTAATATTGTGTTATTTTAGACACAATGTTGTCTGTTTTGCTCAATTTTGCCAACCAGAAGATAAAGACAAAGCAGAACTGTTCATCTCCAAGCAACCCACAGCGGCATTTCATTTCTTAATCCACGTTTTGAAAGAATTTGGTGAACCATCTGGTGCGTTGAACCATTCGCACATGCGTTGGCTTTGAAGTAGCACTGCACAGACCGATCAGTGTATAGCCGCGTTTCCACCGCAGGAACTTTACCCAGGAACTAGGGACTTGGTCCGGTACTTGGTGTGTTTCCACCGCAGGAACCAGGAACTAAATAAAAGTTCCGGGTAAAAAAATGCCCCCCAGAAAGTCCCTGCTGGCGAGGTGGTACTTTTTTAAAGTTCCGGAACTTTCGGGGGTGGGACTTTGGCGCTAAACATGCTGATTGGTCGAGTTCACGCAGCATTGGTTGAGTTCAACCACCATTTATTCGGATCAACATTTTCAAACTATTACTGCTCCACTCGATCAGCGGGAGCTCAGTCCTCATGTATCCGCAGAGAGCAGCCTCATCTCGGATAGATCTTCTGATATGTGCCGCTGGCTCTGATGTGTCTTTAGTGGTTAAACATAAAATATAATTCAGCTGCGGGGTCAATCTAACAGGTTTTCTTTGGTCTGTATTCAATTTATCTATATGTAAAAATGAAAATAAAAAGGCAAATTTATATAATATTTATTTCATTGTAATGGCTGTATATAACGTTACACTTATCCCTGAACTAAGTACATTTCTGCAGCTGTTATTATGTTTAAATGAAAATGAAAGGAGGTAGTGGTATTTTATATCCTATTTCGTTTTATTGTAAATATACTGAGGGGAAAATTGCAGTAGCCATAGCGATCTGAGTTCACGCAGCATTGGTTGAGTTCAACCACCATTTATTCGGATAATTTTCAAATATTACTGTTATTGTGTCATGAAATGTAATTTTAAAAGTATTTCAGGCGAGAATGTAGTTGTTAAAAACTCAAATCTATGGTTTATTTATAAAGACAGCGCCTATTTAAAAATGTGTTTCGCCGATCTCGTAGACGGTGAGCTCCACTCGATCAGCGGGAGCTCAGTCCTCATGTATCCGCAGAGAGCAGCCTCTCCTGGGATAGACCTTCTGATATGGGCTCTGATGTGTCTTTAGTGGTTAAACATAACATATAATTCAGCTGCGGGGTAAATCTAACAGGTTTTCTTTGGTCTGTATTCAATTTATCTATATGTTAAAATGAAAATAAAAAAGGCAAGTCTATATAATATTTCTTTCATTGTAATGGCTGCATATACACATTTCCCTGACCTAAGTACATTTCTGCAGTTGTTATTATGCTTAAATGAAAACGAAAGGAGGCAGCGATATTTGATATCATATTTCGTTTTATTGTAAATATACAGTAGGGAAAATTGCAGTAGCCAAGACGAGCTGACTGAAGTTATCAAGTATCATATATAAATATATATATATATATATATATATATATATATATATATATATATATATATATATATATATATATATATATATATAGTTACGCTGCTGTTTATAGATTTACCGGACTTGCGTAGTTGCAGACATCACACTCCCCAGTCGAATGCACAAAGTCTGAACTAACTACCGAGGATGCACGTCCAAAATCAGCATACTTTTTTTTTTTTTTTTAATCAGAGGTACTTTGTATTGAGAAACGCGCGCAGACCTACGTCACCAGTCATTTGCCTAATCTACCCGGTACTTTACACCGCGGTGGAAACGCAGAAAGCAACAGGTCTGGGGGGAAAAAAGTTCCTGGGAAAAAAAGTTCCTGGTACAAATGTTCCGGGTAATTTCGGTGGAAACGCGGCATATGACATCAAAGTACCGCAAGAGCGATTAAAAAGCACAAAGGGTCGTCCGCTCTCTAAAGCTCTTGCTGTTCTTTGATTTCACACACCGATCGATCTGATGACCTGCTTCAAACCGAACAAGCCTAATGATTCAATGAACCATTCATAAAGAACCCTTTACTTCACTCCTGAAGGAATCAGCCATTTAAACAAATCAAATGAATTAATAAATGACTGGATGACTTAATCATTAAGATTTTTACCACCACCCACTGGCAGTTTTAGTTTATTATTTATAGTATCATTTCATTAAAGAAATAATTTCATATTTTCATAGTAATAATAATACAATTAAGAAAATAAATTATTAAATTTATAGTTCACCCAACCAAAAAGGACAATTCTGTCATAATTTACTCATGCCTGATTGATGCTTTACACAACAATGACTTTAAATTATCTTTTGGGAGTAATTTCTCCAAATTTGCTGTGTGATTAATTCGATTAATTAATCACGACATCATGTATTTAATTAGATAAAAAATGTAATCGCTTACCAGCCCTAATACATATATATATGTATACATACACACACACACACACAGACACAGAGAGAGAGAGAGAGAGAGAGAGAGACAACCAGACAGACAGACAGTGTATGCACTAATCAAGTGCTAGTGTTCAGTACTGACTAAAGCTTTTATTTTATTTGTGGAAGGTGTTGTAGACAGACAACCTGCTTTGTGGAAGATGTCCAGTCAAAGAGAGGGTAATGGATGTTGGGTCCTTCCAGGAAATAAACAACACTGACCTTTGAGACGACACAATCTGTTCTGCTTGATCACCAAACACCCCTTTTTTCTAAGCAAGTGCTCCATTCAAGAGATAGCTAGCATATTCCCATTAACTCCAGGATTCATGCTACAATGAGCCTGAAATATGGTAATACAGAGATTATGAGTTTATGACTAAGGTCATAAAGGGGTTTTTAATTTTATGAAGAAAATGTGAGAGATGCTTTCCAATGCAAAAATCATTGCACATTAAGTGGTTGCTGGGCCGTTGCTATACGACTGCTAATTTGTTTTAAGTGTTTTTAGCATGTTGCTAAATCTACAGTTTGAGTCACAGACCCTTCTGCTCTGTGAGGACCATTCAATAAAAGCATGACCTTAAAATCCAACTAGCAAGTATAAGTCCCGTTGGCAAAGTCACGCTAGCCCTTTCAGTAATGCACATCTACATACTAAAAGTAACATCAGAGGCACTGCTCAGTCTTTACGTTTACACAAAAACAGAATTTTGACATGAATTAACCATGTCATCATATAGCCACAGCCCTTATAATCTTTGACCAAATTAAGAGGCAAATACTAAACGCATACAATATTCATATGCTTTATTGTTTTTTGCCAAAAGCAAACCAGCATGTTTGATTCTCACATGAATAATCTCTGATCTAATGCTTTAGATGATGGTCTGTCGCAAATTCATGTATTAAATAAATTCAATGCACACTGACTGATGTAGTTTAAGTATTTGGTTCTTTTAATTGTGATGATTTTGGCTCACATTTAACAAAAACCCACAAACTCACTATATCAACAAATTAGAATGTGGTGACATGCCAATCAACTGATCAATTCAAAACACCTGCAAAGGTTTCCTGAGCCTTCAAAATCTCTCGGTTTGGTTCACTAGGCTACACAATCATGGGGAAGACTGTTGATCTGATAGTTGTCCAGAAGAAAATCATTGACACCTTTCACGATGAGGGTAAGCCACAAACATTCATTGCCAAAGAAGCTGGCTATTCACAGATTGCTGTATCCAAGCATGTTAACAGAAAGTTGAGTGGAAGGAAAAAGTCTGGAAGAAAAAGATGCACAACCAACTGAGAGAACCACAACATTATGAGGATTGTCAAGCGAAATCGATTCAAGAATTTGAGTGAACTTCACAAGGAATGGACCGAGGCTGGGGTCAAGACATACAGACGTGTCAAGGAATTTGGCTGTAGTTGTTGTATTCCTCTTGTTAAGCCACTCCTGAACCACAGACAACATCAGAGGAGTCTTACCTGGGGGCTAAGGAGAAGAAGAACTGGACTGTTGCTCAGTGGTACAAAGTCCTCTTTTCAGATGAGATAAAGTTTTATATTTCATTCGGAAACCAAGGTCCTAGAGTCTGGAGGAAGGGTGGAGAAGCTCATAGCCCAAGTTGCTTCAATCCAGTGTTAAGTTTCCACAGTCTGTGATGATTTGGAGTGCGATTGCATCTCCTGGTGTTGGTCCACTGTGTTTTTTGAAAACCAAAGTGACTGCACCCGTTTACCAAGAAATTTAGGAGCACTACATGCTTCCTTCTGCTGACCAGCTTTTTGAAAATGCTGATTTCATTTTCCAGCAGGATTTGGCACCTGCTACACTGCCAAAAGCACCAAAGGTTAGTTAATTGAGCATGGTGTTGGTGTGCTTGACTGGCCAGCAAACTCTTTTATTGTCAAGAGGAAAATGAGAAACAAGGGACCAAAAATGCAGATGAGCTGAAGGCTGCTGTAATAGAAACCTGGGCTTCCATACCATCTCAGCAGTCCCTCAAACTGATCACCTCCATGCCACGCTGAATTGAGGCAGAAAGCAAAAGGAGCTCCTTCCGAGTATTGAATAAATGTACAGTATATTAACAAACTTTCCAGAAGGCCAACAATTCACAAAATGTTTTATCTTTTTTATTGGTCTTATTAAGTATTCTATGTTATTGAGATTGGGGGTTCAGTGGCTTGCTCAAGGGCACCTCAGTCATGGTACAGCCAGCCTGAGACTCGAGCCCACAACCTTAGGGTTAGGAGTTAAACTCTTTAACCATTAGGCCACAACTTCCCCACAGCAGCATTAGGTTAACATTTCAATAAACGAGCATTTACTACAATTACGAGCCATTTTATAAGGTGACATTTCAGCACTTGACCAAAGGATTGCGACTACCATAAGTAGCACTTAAAGCATGGATACGCGTGATTGTGTTAAGTGCTGTAGGGTTTCAGAGCAAACCAGACAAATTAAATGTTTGATCGGGAACATGGTTGAAACATGAGAACACGAGGTTCAAGACACATGATATTATAGTAAATCAAATCCTAGCACCACAAGTCTGAAGCCACTTATCCACTAACTAGAATCTTGAACAGCTTTCAACATTAGAACAAAATAATAATTATTGCCAATTTAATTTCCGAAAGGAGTTTGTCAAATTTGGGGCAAGTAATCAAGGTTGATGGTCAAAGAGATGCACAGCATGACCATGATAGTATTTAAATCCATGATAATAATCATGATCACAAGCTCTTTTGATTGGCTTCCCCCCACCTAGAAGAATCAAACTGAAATTCCTTTAAGGGAACCTTTTAACCTCTGGTCTACACAGAACATCCTTATGTCAAATAATGGCACAGAAACTGTCTTTTACAGATGTAGATGCACCAAAATGAACTCTAAGTGATTGATGGTTGTTCATGTCAATCCAATTTCACGTATTTCTATAAACTTGGGATTTCACTTTTTCATTCTCTTAAACTCATTCTTTCATATCTTTCTGCAACTTGTGTGAATGTGTGAATACGTGTGTTTATGTGTAAGATTAGTTTATATGTCTTAGATTTATCCAATAAAGCCTTATTAATATTTGAAAAGAGAAGTATCTTGTGTTTTGTGCTTACAAGTGAATGTCTTAAACTGCCGATCTTGTTGCTGTGCTAATTAATAGCGTTTTCACTATATTTTGGAATTTAATATCCATTGCATAGTTGACGTTATATGGCTCGTTCAGTAAATCGCTGACCGACTCAGTGATCGGTCGTCAAACACTGATTCTGTCTAAATTCCCTATAAAATCTTATATGATTCTCTTTGAGCTAAATTCATGCTAAATTGCATGAAATCACACGTGCATGTAGCTGCATGCATGCATGTGGACTGTTCTTTTCTAAATGGCTGGCTGGAACTATCAGATGTAAATGTGATGAGTAATTAAGAAGAGAGGCAGATGGCCCCCTCAAAGAGACCGTCCCAACTTCCCACCTTCCAAGACACAATACAACACCACCAGCCACAGCTTTACATTACAGGCTGCTGTTCCAATACAAAACAACAGCACTTAGCATAACAGGAGCACAAATTAAATTGAAATTAAAGTGTTTTTTCCTAGAATCACTTTTCAAGTCATGTACAGACAGCATCTCTGTTTTTGTTTTTTTCTCATTAACTCCTACTACCCTTTCAGTAGGGCAGAAAATAAGTACAAAAGCAACCTCTGGAGCCGAGGGTACAAACAGCATGCTCTGCCACTAATGGACACACAAAAACATACAAGTATATATACTCTAAAAAACTGTGCACACACGACACAAACAACCCAGGGCACCTCATAGATGGTTCAAAGACACAGCTTTTAGGTAATTGAGTTTGGCCCTCGCAGCTCTGCACTCCATCTTTTAACAGAGTGTGCTAGTGAAGTTGTACGCTGGGAACATTTTGAGACTGACTGCATTTATGTAAAGAGGTCACGAGAGATAAAAATATGCACTCAGATAGCATTTTAGCTTCAACATTTAGCCTTTCACTTGTAAAAACTTTATTTAAACGTCCTGTTATCAGTGCGTGCCTTCAGCGTAATGCACTGTGGAGACTTTTAGCCTGCTTTCAGACACTTCCTCTCACAGAGACCAGTCAGTCCTCGATATTGGCTTAAAAAGGTTCTCTTGATATCAGGTTTACTCAGTGTTATTAAAACAAAACACTATTACCTCTTTTATTCATATCATGAGCTTAAAATGTTGTAGCAGTATTTTTTAAAGTTGCTGACCACCGCTGCTGTTACATATATTTAAATTGAACACTTTTTCTTTTTAAACTGTGATATACTTACAACCCAGTGTTGTCACACATAAAGCTGACTGCATAACACTTCAGTGTCATGATAGCGTTTTTGCTATGCTTGGAAAAAGAGAAGAACCCTCAAGTATTTGTGTTCCATAACATCTCAGGACCTTTCCATCTGGAACGAAGTGAAAAATGCTGATGTTTCATGTGCAAAGTTCACTCATTAGGGCTGCTGGGCTGGCAGATATAGGGGTTTGAATGAATGTTCTGCCAATCCACAATAAACAATGTTTAATAAAGAAGCAAATAGTCTTCTGTCAGGCTTTGCCAATGTTTGTGTGTATAGAACTGTCAGGAGATTAAGCTCAGTGTATTTTTGTATTTGTTACTGTGAAAATGGAGCCTCCTGTGGTATAGAGAAAGCCCCTGTGGAGCAAAACATTTATACTGCTGATTCCCACACACTGTGTCCTGCTGAGACACACGTGCATTTTTAACTCACTATTTACAGTAAATGAGGACATA
Organism: Carassius auratus; assembly: GCF_003368295.1. NCBI lineage: Eukaryota > Metazoa > Chordata > Actinopteri > Cypriniformes > Cyprinidae > Carassius > Carassius auratus. The sequence continues at coordinate 49,984 of NW_020523831.1, read as the reverse complement.
TAAACTTCTTTTTTCAAAAAGTAAATTAAAGGGGTGGTTGATTATGATTTCACTTTTTTTGTTCTTTAGTTAGTGTGTAATGTTGCTGTTAAAGCTTAAATATTCATTACTATATTAATATATCAACTGCATGAAGCCTTGGTAAGCATAAGATACTTAAAAAAATCTCCAAAAACATTTTTTAAGAGGATTAAATAAGTAACTATGAACAGTTAACAATATATTACAATAAATAAGTGCAAATTATATATATATATATATATATATATATATATATATATATATATATATATATATATATATATATATATATAAAATACTACATAAAGATAACAAAATAGTTTATTACATATTCATATTTTATGTAAGGGATCATGTGCCCCTTCAGGGTGACACAATATTTCCTGATTACTCTGTCAGTGTTTTAGCAAGCGCAACGTTGGGGGTTCGAATCCCAGGGAACACATGTTAGGAGAAATGAGTTAGCTTAAATGCAGTGTTAGTCGACTTGGATAAAAGCGTCTGCTAAATGCATACATTTAATTTGGATTTATTGGGAGTATTAATACTTAAATAGCTTGTACCCTTAAGTTTACAGCATATGATACATTAACTCATATTCAATTAATTCCATAAAAGACCAAAAAATCAGATATCAAATGTGAAACTCAGGGCATGACCCACTTAAACGGTCTTCTTCAGCTCTAAAAAGCCTCTCTCATGTGTAATGGATGAAAAGTCTTTCCCGAACGCTGAGGTGAGAGGAATACAGAAGAAGAGAGAGGCTCTTTAAAAGAGCTTCCCTGGCAGTCAAGGCCGATTAATCTCTGTACAGTACATACACACGCACTCTTTATCTCTCTCACTCTCCCTCATCTACCTCACACTCCCTTTCTCCCTCTCTCGTGCTTGCTTTTTTTGTCCTTCTGCTCACTTTGCTTCCCCTGACAGTGGACCTTGGAGTCAGCTTTCTCAACAGTGAGAAAGACTGAGAGAGAGTGGGAAGAGAGCAAATGCCCGTGAGTATGTGTGTGAAACCAAAGCATTTCCAACATCCATGTGCTTCAGGCGAGCAAATACCTTGATCAGCAACTATTTTGTCCCCAAAACAGTCGCACTAGATCAAAACATATCGTGCCAATCAAAATCCAGTCTAATTATGATATTAAAGCTCACTGTTCTCATGGGTGGGCTGGCAGAAGTGGGCCACATCCCACAAGGTTAGTGGTTTGATCCCTTGTTCAATCCTACACTACCTACAGTGCCAAATGCATCATAGCATTACTTGTGCTCTGGTCACAGTTAAAGGAGCCATTTCATCATCTAAGAAAAACATTTAAACAAATGTAATGTAAACTATAAAAAGAGCTTACATTTTTGATGAAAACAAAACAAGCAATAATAAAACAAAACAACAGTGACAAGAAAGAATTGTGTTGAACAAACAGGCAACCGAAGGAACAGCATCTCCAAATAAATAAATCTATTTGGTCTGGTTATTATATTGTTATATTATATTGAATATAAAATATTTGTAAATGTTTGTTAGACAAAATTGTGTTAGTTAGTAAATAAAAATATCTATGTTGTCTGTTTAGTCTTTTATTTATCAACTATTTACAAATTTAGCATTAAGTAAGCAGGAAGGTAAGTACGTAAACAAACAAACAAATAAATAAGAGCTGGCAAATCTTTTTTGATTATATTTATATATGATATTAATATTTACCATTTAAATACTTTTGTAACAATTTGGTGTAAAGATAGCAAGTAAACAAACAAACTTAATTAAGTAAACAAACAAATAAATCCATTTAGTCTGGTTATTATTTGATTTATTAAATTTATGTATTATATTAAATATTTATCGTTTAAATATTTTTGTACCACAATTTGGTGTAAAGATAGCAAGTAAACAAACAAACAAGCAGTAAGCTACTGGAGTATAAATGAAATAATTTTGCAATCAAAATATTTGCTTTGGAATAAAACAGCATGATGCATGTAGTCTAGCCCTCATATTATTAATATAATTTCTCAATTTTACCTTACATACATAAATGTGCTTACGTGTCCAGTATATCAAATACAAGGTTTTAATCACTAGTGGGCCCCTAAAAACATTTGAGCCCCTTAGTTCCAGCCTTATATGAAACTTCAAGAGTGTCGTGTGATGGAAGACTAATGGTAATATCTCAGAAGAGTCTTGATATGACACCCAACATGTGAGACCCTCTCATAACTTAAGATGAAAACTTGTAAAGGCTCTCACCAGAGTTTGACATGACTGGCTCTTTTTCTTCACCTCCTCCTCAAGGACTTCACACTCCTTTTTCTTCCTGCTGATCTCAGTCTCCTGAGAGAAAAAAGAAAATAAATACTTTTAGATGGATAGATGGATTCAATTTGCTGTTAGAGTAGATGTGGCCTAATGCAGCTGTTCAGGGGGGCTGGATGCGGCATAACACACAATCCGAGTATGTATGCATGTGTATGTGAGCTCGTGCCCATGTACTGTAGGAAATTGTAGCACATTCTCAGAGCCAATGGGCACCCGTATATATCCTCTAACTATAAATAGCAATGTTCTGTATAGAACAATGATGCAATGCCATCAGCGAGGTGCACAAGTCTAAAAGTCACTATAAATAGAAAATCCACTAAAAGAAAAACAAACGCACACGCAGTTCTAATGGACATGGTAAAATGTAAAAATCATGCTCATATCTGTATAAAAGTTCCCATAGCCATTTAGATGAAAACAAAACAAGAAATAATGACAATAAACAAACAAACAAACAAAAAGTCAAATAGCCAAATGGAAATACAGGTGCATCTCAATAAATTAAAATATTGTGGAAAAGTGCATTTATTTTTTGTAATTCAACTCAAATTGTTAAACTTGTTTATTAAATAAATTCAATGCACACAGACTGAAATACACTGTCAAACAGTCACTTAATTCAGCCTGACCCTAGCCTAGCTCACTAGCTTATGTTGATAGTTGCACAATTAAACCGGTTAACATTATCAATTAAACAACATCTCATAACAAGGTGATAACTAGCTAAACACTTTAAGTTATACTACTCCCCTGTCATTGCCAGAAGCCATGTTGAGGTCTCAACCAACTGAAAGACAGAACTCCACCGCGCTAGCTCGCGCTCGCGACACAGGCATATCGCGCTGTGTGAACGGGTTCATGTGATTGGCTTAGAAGTAAACAATCCCCCGCATGGGGTGTGTTCTTGTGATTGGCTAAAACAAGGGAGATATCTGATTGGTTGCTGATCATTCCCCGTTTAAAAAAAAATGCATTTGTGTGTCGAGCCAAGTCAGGGGAGTCTCAAAATTCAGTGAAGTTCACAGACCGCAAGTAGTTTGTAAATCAAGGTATTTGATTGAAGGTGTGTGCATCAGAAATACATTTCTGAATCTTGTCCTGTGCATTTGTGAATCTTGAGTGCATTTGTGAATATTTTGTGCTTTTTACATTTTGTGTGTGCATTTGTGAATTTTGTGCGCATTTGTGTATCCTGTGTGTGTATTTATGAATCATGTGTGTGCATGTATGAATCCTGTGTGCGCATATGTGAATGTAGTGTGTGCATTTTTTTTTTTTTTGAGACTCATCTAGCTCCATGGAAAAAATTTATGAAGATGGGAGACTTCTTTTAACTGGTGCACCATGTTGTTTAATGCATGAGATGCTGCAAGAGACTCGAGTGCAACAGTCAAATGCGTCCATGTTCACATAGAAAGAACAGTGGAAGAGCAGCACAATCCAACAAAACCTGTAAAGAACTACTACTGTACAGTATTTCTGCAATTTCATATTTGCATCATGGTGACAGTCTGAAAGCTGGTGTTAATTGTTTGTACCATTGTTTTTACCATTTATAGTTCATAAAAGTCCACTGGTGTGTTATACCTGCAGACATTTGAATTTAAATTACCCTGACTTTTGATATATTTAAGCATTTTCCTTGTATTATTTCTGAACATATAACATGTAAATAATAAATCAAATTTTAGTTGTAGTTTATTTATATTTAACATTAACAAGTGATTTGTTTAACACAGGGGTAGGCAAGTTTGGTCCTGAGCCGCAGAGTTCAGCTTCAACCCTAATCAAACACACCTGAACAAGCTCATCAATCCATTCAGGATTACTAAGGTACAGACAGGTGAGTTTTTTTTTTTTCAGGGTTGGAGCTGAACTGTGCAGGACTGCGGCTCTCTAGGACCGAACTTGTCTACCCCTGGTTTAACATTTACATGTTGACAACTTCATGTGTGGTGCACTTAAAATCTACATTTCTTTAACTAGAGGATTCACAAAGAAAAAGTAGATTGAATCATGTTGTAGATACATTTTCAACTTGACTAGTTAAAAATCGAGAATGGGTCAAATGTTCTAAAAAAATTTGATTTAATTTTTTTGCCATATTGCCCAGCCCTACTTAGTGATTATCTGGTGTAAGTAAATAGTATGCTACTAGATAAGAAATCACTACTTTATAGTGTGATAATGAAAACTCAACATTTCTCTCTATCATCACTGTATAATACCGCTGAAGTGACCAGAATTGTTCAGTCCGTTCTGTTACTTTTCTACAAGGATAATGTGTCTCAACTGCTGATCTCATTCCCTAATTAAACCCCACTGTGAAACACACACAAACACACATTGTGCATAGGTAAAGTATAGGGATATTTCAGGCATTTTGTCTCATAACTGTACACTATACGTGCCAATGGCTAAATGACTTTATTGGTCTGTAGGAAAGCAGGTGTTGTGGCCGTATGTGGGATTGTGTAGGTATATACGTGTGTGGGCTACAGATGGTCATCTCATCATCATAATGGGTATATCAGTCCCAAGAGAGGCTGACATAAGCTGTGTGTGAGTGAGTGTCTGAGCACATGCAGGTAATAGTGAATGGCAACATCCATTCTGCTGAGTGACACCTGGGATGAGGAGATAGAAGTCCCAATTTAAATAATAAACACACATCCATGAGGCTGTGTTAGAGATATTCGACCCTTTACTGTTTCAACACACATACGCAGATGCAAAAAGCCTGACCTCTTTTGTTTTTTGTAGGGATACACCGATACCACTTTTTTCAGAACGAGTCAGATACCAATACTTTCATTTTTGGTACTCGTCTATACCGATACCGATACATGTATTTTCACAGTATTTGTCATTTTTACAAACGTTGGCTACAGAGACAAAATAATAATACTAGTAAGAAGAAGAAGAAGAAGAAGAAGAAGAAGAAGAAGAAGAAAAATCATGTTAGTTTGCTTCATTTAGCAAACAGTGTTTCCTTCAGTTATTTCCACACCTAATTATACCTATTAAAAAATATTGTATAAGCTTTTATTATTTTCACTGTTCATTTTAATTGTGCATTAGAGATGCTCCATTGCAGAAGCTCAATAATACTGTAATCACAAAACATTTTCCTAAAATAATGCAGGGAACCACTCGTTATACACTATATGAGTATTCACTCAACAAGATCACGCATCTGTGCAGCCACGCGCTCAATCCACTCAGCATGCTCTGCTTATCAGTGCACATCCACTATACAGGCGTAAGTATTATATGTTTAACATTATATTAATTACTCGCATGTACTTCATATACATCCTTAATCTCTAATAACTCCATTCTACTCTCTATTTTCCTGTTGTCAGTGTTTCTTTTTCTGGACACAGCTCTGTTCACACGCTGTGTGGGTATCAGCTTTTAGTATCGGTCAATTTTTTTCCTCTTGAAAAAAATGTGTTGTATATTTATAATGCGCACACACACACATACAATACATAATAAAACAAAAGTATTTATTTACTGCAAATAAACTTACCATGGAAAAGGTAAAAAAATTAATACATTAGAATGGCAGGTATGATGTGTTATTTCTTTAAAAAAAAAGATGGCCCCCATAACTCATAACTTCCAGTTTTTGGAATGTTGTGATCATTTTTGGGGCTACGTTCAGAAACACTTTTTTCATCTGTGTCACATGATCCTTCAGAAATCATTCTAAAATGTGGATTTGGTACTTAAGAAACATTTCTTATTATTATTTCAGATTACCCCAGTATTAATATCTTTGCATTGGCTCCCAATTCATTATAGAATTGGTTTTAAACTCCTGCTGCTGGTTTTGTCTGAGCAGCTACATAACATGACTTGGCACAGTGGGTCTGTGTGATATGCCAGAGAGTAATGGCTGTATCATTCTGCAGTTTGCCACTGCATGCTCTTGTTTATCGGAGCACAGACTTATGTAATATAGATTGGCAGCATAGATCCGGGGTGTGCCGGTGTTTAATGGCTGTTGTAGAGCAGTGGGAGACTTGTCTCTGACATGGCGGTAAGTGTTAGTATGAATATTTAACATTTCATCAGCAGTCATTTGTCTTAAAGCATAGCACCTGTGTTAATTTAAAACCCTCCAGCATTGTGTTCAGCCCCGCTCGGCCGACATGGTGCATTGATACAGCACACGCTGAGGTTAAATGGATGGAGGGAGAAACCTGTGCAGTATAACAATCTATCAGGCCTAATCAGCCTTTTATATAATGCCTTTACTCTGATGCTTTATCTCTGATGCTCATGCTGTGTAACACTGTTCAAAGCTGTAACCATCTGGAAATTAGCATTAATTGGTACCACAGGTACGACTCAGTTTTTGACCCCTTATGAAAGTGCACATCAGACAACTAGGGCAGATTTAATATTTCAATGCAAACATTTTGTTTTTATAACGGAGACTTATATTTACAATACCATATGTTAGGGGTCATTACAATTTTATGAAATTACTGTAAAAGCTTTAATTCAAGGATCCATTAAATTGATAAAAAAGACAGTAAAGTGTTTTTTTTTTACAGTAAATGATTTGACAATAAGTGTAAGAACATTCATTAATAAAGATTTTAAGCTTGTTGGTGAATTTCAGTGCTGCAGCTTTGGCGATGTTGAGTTTTCTTTCGCTCTCTGTCTAACGTACTTCTATTGCCTTAAAGGTTAAAAACACTTTAAAGGGGGGGGGGGGGGGGGGTGAAATGCTCGTTTTCACTCAATCTCCTGTTAATCTTGAGTACCTATAGAGTAGTACTGCATCCTTCATATCTCCAAAAAGTCTTTAGTTCTTGTTATATTTATAAGAGAAAAATAGTCTATGCCGATTTTTTTCGGAAAAACACGAGCGGCTTTAGGCGTGACGTGTGGGCGGAGCTAAAGAATCACGAGCGCGAGTAGGCTTTTGCGTTGAGAGCATTTGAGATTTTGTGACAATATTTCTTTGTTTGTTTTCAAATACTTCAAAGAAAACTAAGTTGAAAGATGGGAAATGTACGCTCTTCATCAAAATAGTGCTGTCCCGATTTATATCTTTGTTATAATCCATTACATTTGAAATCTTGCTTTTTTATGCATATTTTAAAAGTATTCATAACAGACCTCATTAGCCCATATATAATTAAAAAAATTTCACTGAATGCCACATGACATTTGTGACATTTGAGCTATCATCAGTTCCCCAAGGAGCAATAAAGGGAATATAAAACCTATTCACGAGTGTTAAATTCTTTAGAAGAGAAGTTCAGCACATGCGCAACAGAAAGCTGAGCGAACACTGAAGTCAAGAGTCATTGCTATGGAAATGATACACCATCTAGTCAAGCTGTCGGGTAACACTACTACAGATCCAATTAAAATCACTGATTCTGTCACTGAACATGTGCTAAGCCACGTTCTATTTCTGACAAACTTTACCTGCTTGTCCTACCACACTAAAAGACAAACAGATATGGAAATCTTGCTTTGATGCATCCAGTGTAGAGACGCGTTGGCATTTTCTTTTGCAAGTTTCAGCTTCAAACATCTTTGTTGCAAACTGGCTTTGACCGACATAAAATTTTTTTTTTTGCTTCCAGCGCCCCCCGATGATCTCTGATTGCCCCTGTTGAGAAACACTAATCTAGAGTCACTGCACATTATGTAGCCTAATAAAACTGAATACGTTATAACAGTATTAATTATACAACAAATAGTCCAGTTAAAAATGACCCTTAATTAACAATCTCAAGTGTGAAAATTGAGAAGTAGAAAATCAGACTGCCTCAATCACTTACATGATTATAAAATATGGAACCAATAACAACTGCAGTTGTATTGCTTGATTTGTCCATTTAGAGTAAAGCAAACTGACTCACTAAAAGCTAAAAAGCTAAAAGACGGGTCACTGACACTGTATTACCATCTCACACACAGCAATAGTAAATTCACCGGCTAAATTCCCACGACATGCTTAACACACACATCCAGGTGCATCTGGAATTCATAAGGACATGGCTACAGCAAGAAAATTGACCAGTTTGATCCAAATCAAAATGGTTACATTTGTCATACGGTTGTTCACCGTCATATTGAAACAAGAAAATGTACAAGCAAAATTGACTATTTTCTGACTGCAGTAAATATGTTGAACTTTATTTTCCTTATCCCACTGAATTTGTTTTCCCTTCATGCTTTAAACATAAGATTTGGTATTGTTGGATATAAAAGTCATCCCACAATTATAAATAACTTTAAATGTCAAATCAATCACTGACACACTACACTCAATCTCACTCATTCTATACTCAATGTAATAAAACTACTCCCACTACTCTACTTTTTGTGCAAAGATAAGTGTGATCACACATGCACTCATAAGCATGAGTCTGTTCAGCATGTCTGCCGGCTGTTGTCCAGACACACTCTAATCCTCCTCTCAGCTGCTACCGATCACAGATCATTGGAAGAGGCCAACTGAATTACATAACGTCAATGTGTGTGAGAGCTCAGTGCTCGAGGAGTGCTTCACTCAATGCTAGACACAGTCTGACTCATTACAGAGAGGGCAAGCATGTACCATACTGATGAAATAAGAGCATGTATGTCTTATAGATGCATTCACAATGACCATTAATAAGATCACACAAAACAAGTGTGTATGCTGTGTACAAAGTTGTCCACAAGAAAAGAGCTAAATCTGACAACACCTCCCTTTTGGGACAATCGGAGACGTCCTCAACTAAAAAAACAAACAAATCAAAAATAAGGAAAATACAGTTTTTTCAGAAACACAAAAGCTTACTTTTTAGGGCAGAATTAGCATTAGTCTATAACAGTGGTTCTCAGCCTTTTTGACCCCAAAGCTTCCCATTGTCCACTACAATATTCAAATGCCCCATGATTTTTCCTGTTGTCTAATATTTACTGGAAGTTATTTAAAAAATAGTTCACCCAAAAAAAAAAAAAAGTACCTACCCTCAGGCCATCCAAGTTTTTTCTTCATCTTAATAGATTTGGACAAATTCAGCATTACATAATTTGCTCACCACTGGATCTTCCGCAGTGAATGGGTGCCGTCAGAATGAGAGTCCAAACAGCTTATAAAAAAACATCACATATCATCCACAAGTAATCCATACGACTCAAGTCCATCAATTAATGTCTTGTGAAGTGAAAAGCTGTATGTTTGTAGGAAACAAGAGATGTTTGTATCAGCTGCTTGGACTTTTATTCTGACGGCACCCATTCACTACAGTGGATCTATTGCTGATGTAATGCTACATTTCTGCAAATTCTATCTCATCTACATCTTGGATGGCCTGAGGGTGAGTACATTTTTAGCAAATTTCCGAGTGAACAATTAATGTAAGGTAAAGATTATTCTTTCCCCCCACCCCCAGTTCTACATGATAAAATATTTTATAGCTTGGCATAACTAGAAAAATACATATTCATTATAAAAATGATCATGGAGTTAAACGATTTTATTAATTTCCTTTTCAAATTCTAGAAATAACTTTTAAAATTAGGCTACCTCATATCCAGGTTTTTCAAGACAGTGGGAACTTTGGTCCAGTGATTATAATTAGGTTATATAAAACTAGCTAGTAGCTATATTATAAAACTATCTTTATTAGCTACAGTATATAAAAACTTCAGAAGTTATAGCATGTCCTCATTCAGACCAGCTGTTCTTTATAAAGAAATGATGTCACATATACACACAGCAAAGACAGCATGAATCATCTGCAATTAAGGTTGTTTTTCTTTATTAGAGCCATTATGTTATTTAATATATAACAGCCCTGTATCTTGGGGGGAAAAGGGCCTGAATGCTGAATGAGCTATTTTTCATTAATATTCTATTTCTAAAAAGTAAATGGAGTTATTAAATATAGTCTAAAGCTCACTTGAATTTGTTACTTTGTCACATTTCATGCTGCCGACTGACTAGCCAATAAGGCACATGCTAGCAGCCTTTGGTTTCAGACACAACCTCTCTCATCTCAAGTCCCAATCCTAAATGAAGACAGGTGCTTCTCCCAGGGAGCTTAAAAGCTCTTGATCTCATCCGAACAGGCCTAGAATATTCACACACTTGATCTCTGTCTAACATACACTTGATCTTACATATACAAAAGACAAGCAAAATATTTGTTTTTAGTTATACGAAACTATTCATTTAAACTGGCCTTAATTAGTTAAAATAACAAGCCGGTTAACCTATGAAATAATGCCATCATTTTTATTTTTTTTTACCTATTTTAACAATTTGAGTCTGGGACTAAACCAAATAAATTCCTTTTTATTGTGAGAGCTAATCTTTGCAGCATTAGCTGGTACCTTCACAAAGCACTTCTACCTAAACAGCACATTAACATAAAAAATGAGTAATGTCTATGGTACAATTTGACACTCAATTTTGTATCTCAAACAAACACAACCGGCCGGCTATACCTCCGGGATTATATAGATGAAGAGAGCACAGGCTGAGATTTGAGCGTGTTATTGACTCAGAGGGGCTTGAGCTTTGCTTTGAGTTTAACTAAGGAACACAAAGACAGACCCGGCCAATTAAGGTAATGTAGTGGAACATACACACAGCACATCACAACTGAAATTACAAACACACTCTCTCTTTCTCTAATGCACACAGTGAGTATAAGAAAAGTGCTGAGGAGGCGCCCCTGCAGAGGCTCGTGGATAACAAATTGCTTTATTTTGTGGCCTGCACAGATTGGACTGCAGGCGATGCACAGTTCAAAGCAGCCTCTCTTTCACTCAACACACACACTTCACTCTAAAATCTGGTCATTCCTACTTAAAAAAAAATAATAATAATCTTCATCATCAATCTGTGGTTGGTGATAATAAATTAGTGATAATAAATTAATAAATGAGTGCCTCTGTATTAAATTTTATTAATACAGAGGCAGAGCTTCTGTAGGGGTTGGTCACACACAGCTAACAAACAGCCAAAATAATCTAATAACCCAGCTGCTGTGATGTCTCTTATTCAAAGAATAAAAGAAAAAGTGTTTGATAACTTCTTATATTTCCTACTGGCTGAAGTGCACAGGTAAATATTACATTTATTATATTGGGTATATATGTGAAGACATACATATTTTTAAGTCTAATAAATGGGGTTATATGATGCAATTAAACTAACTATAAAATATAGTTTGTCTGAAATAAAATAGTGTGTGCGTAAAAAGAATTTCTCCACACGCCGCTCAAAAAAAAAAAAAAAAAAAAAAAAAAAAAATCCTGAGCGCAAATCCACCGTCTAGCAGGCTTTTTGTGCTAAATTATATTTCCTGTCGCTGCGCAGGCTCTTTTATTGTATATGACAGCTTATGTCCCAATGACCGGTCTTTTTTATTACGATTAAAAGCAGTATCAATAAAGTAAAAAAATGTGATCAGGTTAATCATTTGTGAATGAGTCTCCTAAATCAGAAATTGAAAACCAGACATGTATTTTGTAAGGTAATTATGACATTTAACCAATGTTTGAGATATGTGAAACACTTTTTTACAGAAATTTTTATCAGTAATAATCTCAGTAATAATGTGTTATTTAAAAAAAACACTATAATTTTTTGACTATAACTAGACTAAAATGACGAGACTTTTAGTCGACTAAAACTTGACTGACAAAAAAAGATATGTGAATGACTAAATATGATTAAAACTAACAAGGACATTTGGCACAAGACTAAGACTAAGACTAAATTAAAAATAGGTGATGAAATTAACACTATTGTGGAAGCAAAATAACTTTGTTTGGCCTTCCAAAAGATGACAATATCACCTTTGTCATGCCTGGAACTGATCCGTGCTGGTCGCGGAGTTAATACATCAAATTTTCACTGTGGATCGCCAGATTGGCTTTCACCGTGGACGAAGCAGCATCCAGCCCGGGGTCATCACATTTGGTTGCCACTAGCTCAACAGACGCTCCTTTGTAGAATCCACATGCCGCACCATTCTCAAGGCTGCACACCTCTGCTTACTCAAGCCGGGCTCCGCTCACGTGTGTGTGTGTACGGGGGTGTGGGACGCTGTTTCGTTGCGTAAGCGAAACTGCTTTGTTTGGCCTTCCAAAAGAAAACACGACTAGAAATCATGTTTATATCACGTTTATAATGTGTTTTACGTTTATGTCTCGTTGCACCGGCCGGACAGGACATCACAATATGTTAAGGTACGAAATGTTTCCATCACAAGCTTGAGGTATTCGGCCAATCACAACGCACTGTATAGAATGTTTGTTTTTGGTTCCCAAAATGTTATTTTGTTATGGTTAACGGAAATAGAATATTCCTTTTTTTGGTTTTTAGAAGGCCATCCTAATGTTAGTTTTTAACCCATAATGTTATTTTAATGTTCCCCTAACCTCTTTACTCTGATATATCATATGCTAGATTAAATAAGATAATATATATATATAAAAAGAATAAACAATTACTTGACTTAAAGTAGGATATCAGTACATTCGTTTCTTACCCATGAAGTGTACAGTTTGTACTGCGGGACATTCTTCTTTTCCGTAAACAAAAACGTTGGTATGTCAAATCCCCCCGAAATCATATTTACTCTAATAACTGTATTAATTTAAAGTAATCACTCAGTAAAGAGATTGATAAATGTACGAATCAGTCAGCCAGTGAAACTAAATGACCATTAATTTTTAAATTCAGTGAGCGCACGGATCTCTGTGGAAGACAGGTGAAAGCACGTGAAAATAAATGTACCATTACACCCCTAATGGAAATTAGGATGCCGCCAATAATTTGCTGCAAAGTCACTGTCACATATGAACAAAGAACTTCCAATGTGACATGCTCAGTTTCAGTCTGATTGGCTGGGAGACTAGTGTCTCGATCCGTGATTTCACTCGAGGAATCAGGTTTCTGCCATGCTTTCATCCAGCACTGTCAGTCACCGCACAGCAATCAAGACCTTCTAAGCAGGTTGTTCTTACTGTCCCGAGGCTCTGAAGTGACATGTCATTTCAAACTAGCTGAGAGCAGCATGTGATATAGTGGCGGACAGGGTCTCTATGGCAGGGCAAGCCAAAACAGACACAGTGGATGTGGCATCAAGCTTTGAAGAAGCATTTATTGGAAATTTTTATTGAAGTGAACATAAAAATGAGCAGCCAGAACCATATCCCAGAAAAAAACATGCATAAACTTGCATCCTTAAAGAGGAAAGTTCAAAAAAAGAACATTACTTCCATCAAAACACACACACACACACACACACATATATACACCGCACATGTGTATTGATACTTTAACTCAGCAATAATGTACTAAATTGATTCAAAGTGACAGTAAAGACTCCTACATTGTTACAGAAAATAGCTAAAAATGATTATTGATGTTTTTTACATTTCTATTCATCAAATCATCCTGAAACAAAATGTTTCTTGGTAAAAAATTATTAAGCAGTATAACTGTTTTCAGCATTGATAATAATAAGAAATGTTTTGAGCAATAAATCAGCTTATATATAGAAAAGCTGACACACACACACACACACACACACACATACACACACACACACACACACATAAATGAATAAATGCAGCCTTGGGTGAGCATAAGAGACGTTGCTTTGAATTTTTAAAAAATGTTTTAACTGTTTTTGTTAGAAATAATATTGGATTAACTTTTACTGTACAAGAAAAAAAATAGATGAAACTACCTCTTTAAAATTGTATTCTGGAATTTTGTGGCTTACTTCCCTGTTCTGAAATGTTTAAAGTGAATAATTTAGGGAAATTTACAGAGATATTTGTAAAAAGTCTCAGACACAATTTAGTGGAGAAACAACCTGTCTGCATCAGTTGAAAACACACACAACACACAGGCTCTCAGCTTGGTTCCTGTTGACATGCTCATTGGTCCTTATCTGAGGATAAGGCAGGACTGTCTGAGCATTCGTTGTCTGTTCCAGAGAATTCATAAACAAGAAAACAACAAACAAAGTAAACACACCAGATGACCCATCTCAGATCTGACATCTTATTCCAGACCTCAGCTTGATCAACCGCTTGTCTTCGAAAATAATAAATGAAACAAAGAAGACGCAAAGGATATAGAAAAATAAGTAGGTTGGGGGAAGAAAAGAATGATGAGAGACAAACTTGACCTTTCTCTGTTCTGCACTTGAGACCTTAATTCTAGACACTCAGACAATCACATTTCCTTTCTGTCTTTAAGCTATGACAGAGCCAAACAAACATAGAGAGTACATTGTTTTAGAAGATATTAACATTTTGTCTAGTAAATTATGTATTAAAATATGTCATGACAGCAAACAGAGCGCAGAAGGATGAAAGGCAGTCTTGTGCGCAAGTTCTGTGTCCTGGCAGCTGAACATACCCAGTGTTTGCCACCAACAACTAAATATAGCTTCAGTCTGAAATAGCAGTTATCAGGATCAGTGTGATTGGTCAGAGAGTCATGATGACAGAAGAGAAGTTACATCACATGACTCACACTGCTCCTCAACATTACATAGCAATAACATTTGTGTTTTCAGTGTAAGGCTAAATCACAAGTGTCATACAGAATACTCAGTCCTGTCTGTGTCCTGTTAAGACAGCCTTTATTGAATCCTTTATTGGGAAAAAATATAATCCTTGAAATGGGGGAAAAAATGAATGGTTTATAGCAACATTTATTTCAGGCGTGGCTATGTTAAACGGCTGATCCTAAAGTTTGGATTGGCGGACTGTTACATCATGATTGACCCAGCTGAGATGAAATCTGTATTTTCTGAAGGAAAAATCTGAGGAAATTATATAAGGACATAATTGTTTATAGAATATATTTATATAACATAACTGCAACAGCTGTAGATTTGGAATGGTGGACATTTTGTCATTATAATTTGATGGGAAGATTTAACCTGTTAACTGTCACCCCGTCCCGAATACGGGACGCCTACGTTGACTATACTGTATTACAATCAAATCTAATCTAATCTTGACAAACTATATATCGTTGGAAAGGTATAAGACTCCCAAATATATATTTTACCAATATTTTTTGTTAAATATTATGTATGACAAGTAATAGATTAATTTATGACAAGAGTGAACCCTGAGAAATCTACATTACAAAAGGAGTTTTGATCTTTGTTAAAAAAAAAAGACTTCCTCGTTGCCTTTTTCTCTATCACATTTTAGAAATCATCATAAGTTATATATCACTTGAAAACATAAAATCTCAAAATTCATCCTTTAAAACCCATTTTAAAACAAGACATTGCATTAACATGTAAATGGCACATCAAAATCATGTTACAATTTTTCAGTAATTAAAATAATAATAATAATAATATTAATATACATATATTAGATTAAAACTTACAATTAAATCTCGGGAAAATTTAAAATACAAATAAATTAAAGCTAAAAAAAAAAAAAAAAACTAATAAAAATGACAGGCACTTAACAGTACTAAATCTGATCCCACTTTATATTAAGTGTCCCTAATAACTGTGACATAGTAACTAGATGTGTACGTATTATGTAACCACAGTGTAAGTACACACTGGTACATACTGTAGTATCTACAACTAATGTTCACTGGGTTGTTACATATACCAATGTGTAACAGGACATTAACAACACATTTTTGGTAATGAAAGTACAAATGTGTAACAGGACTAACAGCACTTTTTGGTAAAGAAAATGTTACACTTTATATTAGATTCATCACGTAATGACTCTGATGTTACAGAGCAGCAGCCAGTAAGTTAGGCTTAACATATAAATTGTGGTTGGTGTCCAGAAAGTTACACTTTATATTGTGTACAGTTCCAGAGGAGTTACCATGTAAGTACCATGATGCACCAAATTTAACCTGAGATCCAACTCCTCCCACTCTACATATCCCTAAACCTTTCCATCTCCACCCCCTGGATCCCATTTCCACCCCTAAACCTTCCCATCTCCACCCTCTGGATCCCATTTCCACCCCTAAACCTTCCCATCTCTACCCTCTGGATCCCATTTCCACCCCTAAACCTTCCCATCTCCACCCTCTGGATCCCATCTCCACCCCTAAACCTTCCCATCTCCACCCTCTGGATCCCATTTCCACCCCAAAAACCTACCCATCTCCACCCACTGGTGACAGTGATATTTTACAGCCCTGAATTTCACTTATTTGCAGAAATGTGTGAGTAGTAGTATGAGGGGTTTCAATACAATGCTGCCTGGCAAAAAAAGAAAAAGCTATTATATGAAAGAAGCACATGAACAGATTGAAAAGTCTGAAAGAAAGTGTCGCTGAGTTCTGAGCAGGGAATGAATGAATGGAAAAATCACCACCACAAGGAAGAGAGAGAGAGATTATTTGTCAGCAGATTTCCACAGACAGGAGCCCACACACACGGACTGACTGCACAGCCTCTTTTCTCCAGATGCCTGGACTAGTAAGTCAGCAAGTCAAGTAGAGAAAGCGCCCATTTGTCTTTGAGGCGAGGGTGGAGAACGAGTGAGAAAAAAAGGAAAAAATAAATCCTCTTCTGAGCACTTTTAAGAATGATCAAACACTTTCGAAGCTCAAACAGAATGCTAAGCAAGCCCTGACACACAAACAAAGTAACAAAAACACTCTGAACTTCTGCTCTGAGCAATGGCCTGTTCACTTAAGGCATTTTGATCAGATTGGGATCCTATTAAGAATGTATATCTTACATTTAAAATATCTCACAAATGGTTAGCTATCTGATCAATAAAACACATGAGACGACCATGTGCAAATACCCTCTAAACCACAAAGACGCACACAAAAACAAATGTTACAGCAAAGCTTTTACACTGATTGTGAATCTGATCACGTAATTTGACCCCATTACGATGTCGAGCAGATTTAGGCCATTATGAATACATTATAGAGGTGTTTCATTCAATTTAAATGGATCTGAGTCTGGCTGTGACTGACAGTGTATTTCACAGCACAACAGCCTCTGCTTATGCTACAGGCCAACAGAAGGAATGGAATATGATTATTGTAATGACCAATCTCTCTATTGTCTTTCTGTAATGTATAAAAGAGGTCATATGACCCTTTTAAATATATATAAGAGCAGTCCAATTTCAACTTGTACAATTGCACACCCATCATCACCTCTTTGAAAATCCCTCAGTCACAACAGCAAACTTGCATAAAGCAGAATGGACAATCATGCTGGCCTAAGTTGTTTTTCATTTTTCTTGCAGAATAGCAAGGGTCCCAGCCAAAAATAACATCTACTGTAAACTTGATATAGACATATAGGGCTGTCAGAGTGAAGAAACATCTCTTGCGGTACTTTTGAGTGGCTCAATAGCGTGGTATGCGGTATTATTGCTATATATATATATATATATATATATATATATATATATATATATATATATATATATAGTACATGTGTGTGTGTGTGGGTGTGTTATGATATAACGAGGTCATTTTCAGAAACCAATAAAAATGAAACCAAATAGCATTGAAACAGGAAGTGAAGTAAACAGAAGAGTATCACAAAATAACGATCCACGTAACAAAACATAAACTTGACAATATGATCGTTAGACTATTGTTAGCCTATATGTATAACAGTTTGTTCTGATCCTAAAATCTGACTGGACAGGAGACTTTCTATTGATATTTCCACCGGAGCATGCATTCTAGACGGGATGTCAAAGATAGGTGTAATGAAACACGCTGTCGAACTTTGAGCACCCGTTAGAAGGCTCAGCTGACCAGCTATGCATTTATGCTAAGATAGAGATTTGGCTTTCCTTGAACCTGTGACAACCAATTTTCACAAATCTTTATCAATAAAAATTATAATTAAATTTATAATGAACATAATGCCCCATAATGCCATTTTTAAGGTTCCTAATATTGTTTTGGGAGTCTCCTACAATAGGTTTGCATGCATGCAAGGTCAGGAAATACTTTCATATGTATTTTACATCATCTCATTTTCCAACAATTCATTCAAAGCAGTTCTCTCTAAACCCCTCCTTTCCATGGGCCTACTCTGCTTTGATTGGTCAGATGGCCTAGTTTGTTGTGATTAGTCTACCGCTTACATCACATGTCAGAAATGATACGCCCACTGCCATAGTTCCGTATTTTAAATGCTCATAAGAAAATGTGAACATTTATCATTTATCATACTTATAGGTTGTGATTCAGTGGAGCCAGCTGGTCCAAATAAACAGGGTCCTGAGCCATCTTTCAAAAATATTTATACATCTTTGCTTTGTGAATCTCGCATTGAACTCCCAGAGATTAGTCAAGCAGTTGTAAGTAAAATGACAGGAACACAAAAAAGACTGGGGTTGTACTGCTGTGATACAGAGGTAAAATTAATTTCAACCACTGCTTCTTTGCCGCCTCATCTTTCTGAAGTTAAAATAAAATAATTTACTTTTGCAGTGTCTTCTCAACATGATGTAAACCACATTAACAAGCTATATTTGGGGGCGCGGTCAAATTGTTCACAGCCACAGCCAACATATAACAAAGGCGGGCATTATGCTATGCAAATGTGTTACCCTGCAATGTGTAGCAGTCACAAAAGTGGGGGTCAAATTACTGATGACTCATTTAGGCTATTCAAAGTCGATTCTTTCTTTTGGGAGACAATTTTTATTGTGCACTTTCAGCTTTACATCTTTGCTTTACATTCACATAGAGCTACATTACACACTGCATTAAAGGCAATATTCAAAATAGCAAAATAGGGGCACTTTAAACATAGAACACAAATAAAAAGAAAAGCTTGTTACATAAAAATCAATTGATTTATGTTTTGAAAGCATCTGAAGATTTTTTTGTGGTGGTACTCCTGATCAGTCTACATTCATGTCAAAGTTTCTGTTGTGCGTCATAGAGTGGGCGTCTTCAGAGAAATGCAGAAGATTTCAGACAGACTTCATTGATCACATCAGCTCTGATATCAGTCCATGAGCAGAGTCTTTCTGAGTAATTTGAGAAGTCTATAGAGGGACATGAAGTCCCTTCATATAATGCAAGTAGGTTATGCTCTTGCTCACTGTCAGAGCAGCTGTTCATTAATCATAGAGCTGTCACTGAAGGAGCTTACGCTGGGCATTATACGTTTAGGAGGCGCTAAAATATCATGTGGCAGCTTTGTTGGATAATCACATGCTGATGATTTACACTTAAAGAGATGGAAATAAACTGAGCTCTGTTCCCACAATGCAATTGAGCTACTGTGGCCACAGTGCACATCGGTCAGCCAGAGAGACCATTCTAGCCTTCTGGGTAAAGGGAGTTATTTGAGCGATCACATCCAGGCAATGCTTGTTTTGACTCACTGGGCTAAGAATAGATGAATCTTAGAGAGGAAGAGATGAGGCAGGCTACTGTAAGCTAGGAGGGACTAAAGGGTAAGAGCCCACATGAACATTTTATTGTTCAGAGGATGCGCTTTTATAGCTTAATGGAGTTCTTAGTTATGGCTTATTAAATTATTATTTCTGTTTCCTAGAATTCCTTAAGAGGTATAAAATCCCCCCCACCACCCCACCCCAGTAGCACAGCAATATAAAACCAACATAATAGCATTCAAAAAGTTAGTAATTAATTTTTTTTATTTTTTTAATTACTCCTTTTATACAGCAAGGATGTACTAAATTGATCATAAGAGAAAGTAGAGACATTTTTAATGTTACAAAAGATTTCTATTTCAAATAAATGAGGTTCTTTTGAAAATGTCATGAATCAAAGAAATCGGAAAAAAAAATGTATCATGGTTTCCAATAAAATATTGTGCCACACAACTGTTATCAACATTGTGAATAATACAAAATATTTATTGTGCTTTGAATCAGCATTTTAGAATGATTTCTTATAGATCATGTGACACTAGACTACAAATGGCTGCTGAAATTTCCACTTTGCTATCACATAAATAAATAGATTTTCTTTTAAAATTTAGAAATAGAAAATACTTTTTTTCGTTAATATAAATATTATAAATAAATATGTTTTTCTAAGTGATTTAAAACATACAGCAATACCAGTACAGCCCAACCGATTCCGAAACAAAGATATGAAGATATAATGAAGATATTTTGTAGATCAAACTAAATTTTTTTTATTTGTAGAAAGCTTAATTTTTGATTAGTAATATGCATTGCTTTCAGATGATGTATGAATCGAAATTTGTGGTCCCACATAAGATACAGTATGACCATAGTAATTATTACTAAACCAATATCAAAAGCAATTACAGCTTACAACTCATGGAGCAACACTGAATGCACCAGACTCCAGGCACCCTACTGTGTCCAAACCAACCCTCGTCACTCTCTAAAGCTTGATCTTGTTTTAAATCACACATCAATCATTCTTTCCATGCTCACATTCAGTCAGTCCGCCCGGGCCCTGGAGAGCAGACGCCTGTCTGGTTTACGGTGTTTGAATGTGGCTCAGTTATGAACAAGAAGTGATCGAATGTGAAAGAGTTGTTCAAGTTGAAATATTACGAAATGCGCAAAACATGCATTATGAACTGGGCTTGGCGTGTTTTCATGCAAAGTATGCATGCATATAGAGACCCCTACCTACACATGTACACACTCATGCACATGCATAAAATGCTCAAATGGAATGCAAGATGTGGATTTAGAGTCACAAGACTGAATGTCAAAGACAGTCACACATGCTTACACATACAGATAAATATAGGAGGTCTCATGCATAAACACACATATAAATGTCAGCCAGAATTTTCTCATGTGAGATGACTAAGGCTAATCTGACTCCAGTTAACAATGTATAGTAACTGTGTATGCATGCATTATCAGGTGTGTGTGTGTATGTGTGTGTCAGTGACCAAGCATGCACTGTATTTCTCACTCCATCACAGTAATTTCTTTCTTTCTTTCTATCTCTCTTCTACCTGCTTTCTCCTACTTTATATCTGCAGGGTGTGTGTGCATGTGCGTGTGAATGAGTCATCACTGGTGCAGAAGATCATCTATATTCCTAAAGTTTTCCCAAAACTCCAGCTCATACAGCCAATGCAGCAAGAGAAAGCCTAAACTACCACAGACACACACTGAGTGGACCTTTTAATTGATTTCGGTTTTGTTTATAAAGTGAAAAATGATATATTCTATTCTCTACCACCAAGCAAAATCCTCTCACAGGCATGCAAGCATTGTAATATTTTAATTAAGGCATTATTTCATATATATATATATATATGTGTGTGTATGTATGTATGTATGAATACATACATACATAGTAAGTATATATATATATATATATATATATATATATATGTATGTATGCGTGTGTGCATATATATATATATATATATATATATATATGTGTGTGTGTGTGTGTGTGTGTGTGTGTGTGTGTGTATGTGTTTGTTTTTTCTTGCAACTGATTTCTGGATTTACTATACTTGAGGAGTGTGAAACAAACCCATAACACCAACACCAACACAAATAATGCACTTGCACAGTGATCAAAAGCAATTTATGACTTTACATTTTTCTGAAGTTTTTACATATGATGTACTAAAGACCCCACGGCTCAATGGACACCTCATGACAGTGCTCTTGCCCACATCAGCCAGAATAAAATTAAAAATCTAATACTCAACAATACAATACTCAACAGATCTCTCTGGTAATATATGGTAGACTTCTCTTATCATTTTGCATTAATTTCTGAGTGCCACGCCTACATACATGTACTTTTCTTTTTAATTCTGATGTAGATCTGTCACTACATCCACTTTCACTTCCATCATTTTTTATATATACTATACACACACATTTTTTTATGACTGATTCTTTAATGCTCTTTCTACCGTAAACAAAAATTTTGATCCATTTAGAATTGAGCAACACAACAGCCTACTCATTTTAAAGAGCAAAGCACTTGAAGTGAGTACTCTGAAGGATGCAGGCTATATGGCCTCATACATGTGTGTCTGTGTGTGTGTGTGTGTGTGTGTGTGTGTGTGTGTGTGTGTGTGTGTGTATGTGTGTGTGTGTCTAGTACACCCTACAAAAAGCTGAACATCACTGCTGATTTATTCTGAACTGGAATGTTACCTTGGTAACACAGCAGCAATTCCAAAAATGCAGTTCAGAATGTTGCAGGAAAATAGATTTAATAATTAGATTTATTTGCATACCGTCTGTCCACATGGCAACCAATCTAACTTGAAAACATGGAAATCATAAAGTATTACTGATTTCCAACCGATAAACCACAGGGCACAAACTAATGGTGTGAGCTCTCAAGAAAGGTGATGTCCAGAGATTTCAGCTGAATTTTAGCCTTGCAGTGAAAGGAAAAGAGAATTATCAGAGGAAAATAGATAAGCGATGGGGGAAAGGAGAAGAGGAGAAAGAGAAATGGACCCTGCAAAAGGGTGCGAACATCAGAGATGTTTAGAGATCAGACTTTCCGTAGCCTTAAGCTGATCTTTTTACACCACTGAGGTGCTTGCTGTATTACCCAATATGAGTTACAGTAATGTGAGAGACATTCTTACACAATAAAGGCACCAAAGTCTTCATAAACTACTTATTAAGCCAGCTTGATGAGGACACACATAATTTTGCATACACACACACACACACACTTACAAATGTACTTAGCAACATAACTCAGGACATTCTGTACTACAAACATTGTTGATTGTTGAAGTGAAACTCTTGAAATGTTGCCCAGCCAAACAACTATATAAATACAATATATACATTAAATAAAAAAAAACACAGTTAAAAGCAATATTGTGAATTATCATAGCGATTTAAAATACATTTCTATTTTAATATATTTCAAAGTTTAAATTAATATTTAATTTTCTGTGTTGACAAAGCTGAATTTTCAGCACTCAGTACTCCAGTCTTCAGTGTCAAGCTAATATTTGGCAAAAAAAAAAAAACAACTAATCTTTGACAAGATTTTTTCCTCAAAATAAGAGCAGTTATTTGAAATTAATTTTTTTTTTTTTTGCTGTCACTTTTGATTAATTACATGTATTCTTTTTTAATAAATATTTTTTCCCTTCAGATATATATATAAAAAAGTGTTTTTATGGTCAGAAAGTTTGAGACCACATTAAAAAATAAGCGAAGTAATGAAATCTTTTTTAAACTAAATGTGAAATAAATGCAAAACTGAAGCATTTTCACAAGTGGTCTCAAATCTATTGACCACATTGTGCATATACAATATTCACATGTTATACATACATAAATTCATGAATTAATAAACATGATAAGTGCTCTGAAAGCATAAATGATCTCCAATGAAATCTAGTTGTAATTTAAGCACAGAAAGTAGACTTGTATATTAGTTGCTCATGCAGTCTTGACCACTATAGCAGCAATATCTACAATCACTCTTCTCTCTCTGCTTACCTTTTCACATGCACACACCGAGCAGTATTGGAAGCTAATGTCTCTCATCGTGTTCTTCCCTCACCAACGACCAGCGCCCGTCCCTCAAACACTCAGACTAGACTACCGTTCTCTCTAGACAGATACATCTGAATACTCAAGAAGGTTCCAGAAGTGTGGACGAATGACATTAGACTTGAGTGGTGTCACCGTAACTCAATACCGCAATGGTGTGTACGGATCCCATATCTGTTGATTGAGTTACAGAGGAGGTTTAACCGACCCAAGTTCAAATTTCCCTTTAGAAAAGACACACTGAGAGATATGACCACAAACAGTTTATCTTAATACAAATACAGAAAGTCTTAATGTTCTTAACGGCAAGCTAAGCTATTAGACTATGTAGTTAACAATATGTTAAGAAATCAGGCTAAGTGTTTAACAGTATGCTATTCTATTGGTTTTATAATGTTTAATTGGATTAATTCAACTGGTTTGTGGTGCATTGTAAAGACAAGAACTGTCTAATAATCTGATGATCATTTGACAATAGTAAACATTTTGAAGGTTAAGATGGCATTTAGAAAACCAGATATGTTATCATGCATACAGCTAGATCTCACTCACCCTTCTGATTGGCTCTGACTTTATCGTGTGATGCAGCATTTTTTTTTTTTTTTTTTTTTTTTTTTTGTGGACAGAAAAACTGTATCACGGCAATCTTGTCACATTGTGCCTCAAATGGAGTAATGAGACAAGTGTTATAATAATATGACTACAATAAAGTAAGAGTTACTTTATCAAATGTTCTTTAAAAATCAACAAATACCTCAGCTGGCAGAAGAGAAAAAAGACTGCATCTATAGCAAAATGATTAGAAATTCAAACGGTGTGAAGATTCAGTGAGATTCTGTTGTAATATCTCTACACCACAAGGCACTGAGCAAAAATGTAACAGTTAATAATTTATTCAAATAATTTATTCACCATGATGACTAGACAGCTCTTTGATGAGACTTTAATGAAGTGTTGACAAACTGCCTCTTTGGCGCAGGACAGACGTGGTTTGAGGGAATTTAGTGCACTTTTGTTAAAGGAGCTGACCATGGTGCTGAATCAAGCACACTGTAGAGTGGAGCTTAACTACAAGCTCAATGCCTAATCAAGCATTTTCCTTTGTATTGCTGATGGCCTCGAGGCCCACAAAAAGCATGCTTTGTGCCGTTCGCAACCGTAAGATGGTTTTAGTAATGTGTGGTCAGACTTTTGATGATCAGCATCAAGTGTGGTCTACATTTCAGCTTCTTTTAGCCAACAACCACCCACTTAGGCAGGAAGAGGCTATTTTACTGACATGTGGATAGATTATATGAATTAAAAGATATCCATGAACACCATTTTTTTTGTTAACATTTAAATCAGTGTACAAGGGAAACTATGTCTTCAAAATAAATCATTTTAGAACTGTAATTTTATATATAATAATTAAAAATAATAAAACAACAAAATTTAAGATAAAAAAATAACTAAATAATTACATTAATAATTAAAGTAAATAATGTAAAATACATTACTGAAAATTAAAATTGAAACAAATAAGCAAATAAGTAGACAAGTAAATAAATAAATCTAGCTAAAATAGTTTAGTTTGAGCATATCGTGTTTAAACATTTTTTTTTAACTACCCATAAATACTGACCTACAACAGTTCTACAGCTAAGCTCTTAAATAAGAACATCATTCTATTTAAAAGATTTAAGCCATATAAGCTCAAAATGTAGAAAAAACCCAAAGATTAAATGGCTCATTGGAGCAGAAGAAAGCTACTTAATTTCAAGTCACTTGACTCCTGGAAGTTGCATTGAAGCAAGCCATTCAGAAACTGACCATTTGAATAAGCTATTTATTCCAATTATTGCCTTATTTCTTTGTAATATTGAACAGATTGTACTTCTAACATTGTACTTGTACTTCTATAGACCATCTGATGCTGAAACTAGGATGAATTATACACCTGAACCCAATATGTTGATCATTTCGACATAAAGTGTTGTTATTTCAGTCTGAACCCTCTACAGTGTTGGTGCACTAAATTATAGTCCAAGTGTTACTCTGGGAGGCCTTAAATACAATAACCAATGTACTGTAGCAGCTCCAAATGTGCAGTCTCTCATCTATACACTCTTGTTTAGTTCACTTTTATACCACCTCCTGCTTCTTCTCTCACACGTTAGTGTCAAAACTCTCTCCCACTGGTTCCGACCTGCTGAGATTCCGGTAATATCAAAAGTGAGAGCAGCCTAACCCTCCTCTGGAAATGTCGCACATGCACTCCTCTGCATGTGCATTTAAGGAATAGCTCACACAAAAATGAAATTTAGTTTTATATCACTTGCTCACCAATGGATCTCCTGCAGTGAATGGGTGATGTCAGAATGACAGTCCAAACAGCTGATTAAAAACATCACATTAATCCATGTAGTGTGCATGTTTGTAAGAAACAAATTCATAAGGCATTTTAACCCTCTGGAGTCGATTCACGAGTATAGGCATTTTATACTGATAACCCCGAAAATAACTTAAATTACACTTTCAGTTTTGATCATACAGATAAGAGCAATACATAAATCAAATCTGTAAAGGGTCTACTTTTATGTGTATACAGACATAATAACAACAAAACTTTGAGCATTTATAAAATAAAGATAACAAACAAGGTGCGCTGTCTGCAGCCTTGGTCTGCAGTGATCTTCATTTAGACACACGTCATTATAATGAACTGTAACTCCGTGAATACTCAACAAAGAGACATGAGAGAGATATCTATAGAAAGCTTGACATGTCTACTTTTAAACTAAACAAATGCTGCTGAAAACAAATATTCTGTGATAAAACAACGCAATGTCCGTTTTACACGTCTCCTTTCATTATATCTAATGTGACCACGCCCCCGCACTGAACGCGCTTTTGAGATTATAATGTTTCACGTGAAGCTCGCAGCTTGTTATTGCCCATACAACAGAAGACAAAGCAACGAGACTGTTCTTCAAGTTTTTTTTATTTTATTTTACTGTTTGCGTCGCGCTGAGAGGAATGAGACATAATTCACCCAAAGAAGATGTGATGAGGATTACCTCAGGATCTGAGATTTGAATTTCCTCAGAAAAAAGAATGAAGTGCTTTATTCAGCAGAGATCATAAACATGAGTAAGTCTCTTTTTATTTATTGATATACTTGTATTAGGTTTCACATAATGTGTAAACATTTTACTAGTTAGACTTTTTCCAAACTATAACTATTACTATGCCATTCAAAAGCTTGATGTAAAAATATAAATGTAACAAACAATGATGTTCTTTCAATTTATCAAAAAAAAAAAAAAAAACCTGAAAAAAAATATTCTCAGCTCTTTTCCTCATAATAATAATAATAACAATAATAATAACAAAATGGTTTTTTTTTTGTAGAAAATAAGTGTGTATAATATTCATAATAGTCCACGCCCTCTCGCATAGACCCTTTCTACAAAATGTAAAATCAATATATTGTTTTCTGTGAGTGAGTAAACAAGATGAATTTCACATAATTTAGAAAGAACAATTCTAGGCTACAAGCTCCAGTTCTCAAAAGTCCCAGGAACCATTGTTCTGTATGTGTTTCATTGCTTTATTCAAGTGATTTAAAATTTTTAGTTTTTCACTAACCACGCATAAACATTGTTTTCTCTCCTCATTCAGACAAGACAACTTTCATTGTAGAAAGTAACCACAGAGGGCTCATATGCAATGGTTTGAAGTTAAAAACACCTTGATGGAATTATTTTTTACAAATACATTGACTGGAGTTGTGCTAATTATTCTAGAGTTGTAAGTTCATTGTGATGTTTTTATCAGCTGTTTGGACTCTCATTTTGATGGCACCCATTCACTGCAGGAGATACATTGAAAAGCAAGTGATAAAATCTCTAAATCTGTTCTAAATGAAGAAACAAACATCTTGAATGGCCTAAGGGTAAGTACATTGTCAGCAAATTTGTATTTTTTAAGTGAACTATCTTTCTTTAAACATGGAGAGCTTGTCTTTGTAAAAACCATATAACATGAAACATGCACGCACAAATCTGACACACACAGATTTGAATGCGTCTTGCTGCTTCTCCAGCACAACCACACAGATGCTTGTATGTGAACACACACACACACACACACACACACCTCCAGTGCCAGAGATCTAATTAAAGGCTGTGAGATTGAACTTGTCCCTCCTTCTGATAGCGTAAAATTAGATGTTACAGATTTGGATTGCATTCTCACTGTGACGTCTGACACGTCTCCTGGAAGGATGTGTGGTGTTCTGCTTTTACGCGTGTGTGTTTGTGTAAAGAGAAAAATAGAGAATGTGAATAATAGCTAATGCAAATGTGTAAAGCATATATATATATATATATATATATATATATATATATATATATATATATATATACATACATACATACATACATGTAATAAAGTATTATAAATATTTTCAACAGTAGTAGCAGTATCACATACATTTCACTAAAATATAGTAATATTTCTAACACAATGCCTTTATGTAAAAATGTACTTTTAGGCCTAATGAATGCATATTGCATTTTAACTGAACTTAAGACTGGTGGTGATGCTTAAGATATTTTTGGTCATTGAGGGTTTCTGTAAAAAAAAAATAGTAATAGATCATATTAATTATTATTAAAAGATAATACTACTACTAATTCTACTATCATACTAATGTATAAACAATGCACTATGAATTGATGAGCTGCTGGGTTCATGAATATTAATCACGTTGTCCGCGTTCGATCAAACTGGTTTGCTGAAATCAAAACAGGGACGGTACCAGATCAGCACCAGCCAATGAAATTGCCATTTGCGCATTAGCTCTGCCCACTTCTGCTTGTTCGAAAATGAATATTAATAATTCTAAATGAACTCCATTATTTTGACAGGAGAAGACAACAAAGAATAGTTTACATATAGCGTGGCGATTCAGCGTGGTAAGACTCTCACTCTCTCTCGCTTTGCATGTGTGAGAAACAGCGCTATCAGTAAAGCGACGGTGAGTCGTGCGCCTTCACAAAGAGTTAACAGAGCATCAAATACAGGTTAGCTGTGCGTCCATAGAGATGAACTGAAAAGTTCAGATTGCTTGATGGAGAGAGAACTCTGAAGCTCAGATGCTGAAATTAATGCAAGCGTCATGCGCTTCAGTCTATGTAGTAAACAAACCCGCAAGTCTCTGCCATTCATTATTTCACACAGAGACGCCCAGAACATGGATTCATATTTCAAACAACTTTTGCGGCTTAACATTTACAGATACTGGTCCATATGGAGGTTTCTGTACCTTGACACCTACAAACTTGAAAAAAAAAACTTAAACATTGGTGTGAAACAGGAGTAATGTTGTTTGCACCTTGTGCAATGTGGAATTAGTTTACAGCTTTTTCGAGCACTTTGTGATGCATTTTGGAAACAGGAGATGAGCTTCTTTTCTAATGCACCACCTAGCTTGATAAACCCCTTCTCAAAGACTTACTGTTTGTCAATTTTATTTGGGTAACACACATATTCTGAATGCCTTTGGCAAATTCGAATGAGCCATTTTAATATAGATTAATTTCAAGATCACAGTGAGATTAATCTAGATTAAAAAAAATAATATATGCCCACCACTAATATATATATATATATATATATATATATATATATATATATACACACACACACACACACACACACACACACATACAGAAAGAGAAAGTAAAAGGATGGAAATACACACAGACATGCTCATATACACCCACTGAATGTTGAACGTCTCAACACAGAACATCAATATTTATGCACTAGCTGAGCTGAGAATGGCAGTAATTGCTGCGAAATCAATGTCTGTTGCTCACAGTGTATTTCATCTTCTTATGAAGGTCACATTTCGTTTTCACAGACTTAGAGGAGATACACACACACACACACACACAGAAACACACAGACACAAAGTCTTTACACCCACATATTCCTGCATCGTTGAATCAGGCACACATTACTCTACTGAAATCCTATGTATGAAAATGCTTCTCGGATTATCCTTTATTTAGGTTGTATGTGTATTATAGCTTAGCTCAACTTAGCTAATTGTATTTATTTATTATCTTAAAATTAATTAATACATTTGGATTCATATTTAAAGACTGCATTGAATCAAATTCAATTACAACGAGAACCAGGTTGTTGTTGTTGTTAAATAAAACTAAAATGATTATTTTAAACAGAGAATATTTCTTTGGAAAAACTCTGCAAATGCATCATTGTTGTTAATGTTAGCTGCTAAATACTGTTAGCTAATGTCTTAACCTGTAAACCCGCACCTGGACGCAGGCGCACTGAACTCTCTTTTACAACAACAACAGCATGTTGCTTCATTTTCAAGAACCTTTTCTGATGTTGTTATCCTTCAATACTATTATAAAAGCAGTGAAGAATTAAAAAAAAAAGTACAATTATAGTGTTTTAGAAATAAACGCAAATCTGTAATGCCCTGTAATTTGCGGTAGAGCCAAAGAGCTGGTGTGGTTTTCTTGACAGACGGATAGGAGAGAGACCTATGGGGGCTTCTCTTACATCACTGCTTCTATGATTTCACTCTGTCTCTCATCCTCCTCCTCCAGGCATCCCCCTCTCATCTCTCCAGCTCCTGCGTCACTCTTTCATCCTTCAAAAACGATTGTGAAAGTTGGCAGAGAAGGACGAGATTTCAACGCTGCTGATTTCTCCTGTGTCATCAGCTCTTTTACTTTTTATCTCTTCTAATTGGAGATATTCAAAGAAAGACAAAAGAAAGAGAGAAAGGGAGATGTCAGGTGTTTCCTTTTTATCCAGATGTGTGACACTGCTACATCATGTTGCTTTTCTCACCTTATTAAGCCAGAAATAAAACTATTTCACCAACAGAGAAAAGGATTGCAATATGACTACTACCTACTTTACATTACAGTTTAAACATTTGGGGTCAGTAAGATTTTTTTTTTCTGTCTCTCCATGGCTGCATTTATTTGATCAAAAGTAATCAATATTGTGAAATATTATTACAATTTAAAATAAACGTTCACTAATACATTATATTATATTATATTATATTATATTATATTATATTATATTATATTATATTATATTATATTATATTATATTTTCATTTATTTCTGTGATGGCAGAGCTGAATTTTCAGCAGCCATTACTCCAGTCTTCAGTGTCAATTGTTAATGTTAATTAAAAAAATAAATCTTTACTGTCACTTTTATTTAATTTAATGACTAATGATTCATGATTATTCTCAAATAAAAGCATTAATTAATTTCAAAAATATTATTACTGAGCCCAAAATTTGTATAATGTGGCACAGTACTTGTATGAAGTATCAGATACATACACAACTAGTGTTGCCTGGTTTTGATGTATGAGCCAGTTCTTGTGAACCAGTCCGAATCAGTCTTCTATAATTTACAGCTTTAGCAGACAGAAATGTTGTTTGTATTTAAGCAAAATGAGATTATATCTGAAATATATCCAAATGAATCAGAATCAAAGCTAATCGGGCTGATTCACAACAGAACATAATCAAATATTTTATACAGGAAATCTGTATGGATTCTCAGCCCTAGATACAAAACCCATTAAGGGAGGCCAAAGAGACTGGCAACACTCTATAAAGTAATCAAAATTTTGATTAGCGTGATTAGTGTACTTTTTCTAGTTTAAAGAACCTTCTGTGTAATGGTAAGGTTCCATGGATATTTAAGGTTCTTCATGAAACCATGGATACCAATAAAGAACCATTATTTCCCAGAGTGGAAAACAGCAGTAATTTGTTGTCATGTGAACAGGAAGGGTATTTTTAATGAAAGAATGTCTGACAAGAAATCTTACTACATCCATCATTGGCTTTCACTGTGGACCCTGTGTGTATGCATGTGCACCTGCAGGCTCCATATCACACTCCTTTACTGTTGAAGATAAGAGATACTTGAGGTGTGTGTGTGTGTGAGTGTTTCCAGGGCTGAGACAGGGAAGTGAGTGTGTGAAGAGATGTGAGATCACATACTGGTGGACAGCCTCTAATTAGCCTCTCATAGTCCCCTCACCCGTTGGGACTAGTTTTAATGCTTGCAGATTAACATCACAGTTTAGGATATACACTAGTGAAGGTTTTTGGACTTTGCATGTTTTTGTGGTGTGATTAGCCAATTAACATTATCATGATGCGATTTCCCCACAGCCCCAGAGTGATTAATCACATGACATTTACGCCTCAGATGATTGGCTAAAAAAAAGCAATAGCAATGAGATTAATTGGAATGCTAACAGACAGCTTTCTTTAGGTATTACCAGCCTCTTTGGTTGTGAAAAAGAAGACAGAGACAGAAAGAGGAAGTAGTCTGGCCAGATTGGGTCCTTTTAAGCGTTAATAAGAAGGATAATGGAATTAGAGGTCTGTGGAAGGCATGTAATGTGGTCACAATGCTGGTCTAACTTCATCAGCAATTATGTAAACATGGGCAAGCACTGTGTTTTAATGCGCGTGCCGACTTTTTTTTTTTTTTACTATTTTGGTCAAATATCTGAAAAATGTAAAAAAAAAAAAAAAAAAATAAATACAGTAAATCCTTTTAAAACTTTTACATTTTAGAAGTGTATAAGCTAATTCAGGCTATAGCTAATTATTTTGTGGACCCCCTGGCACTTTGAGAACCTCTGGTCAACACGGCAGAAAGCCCTATCTGGTGTCTAGGATCTGCAATGGTCCTGTCACACACCTGGACTCATTTAATGTGTTTTTGCCCGTGACCCAGTTTCTGTCTTTCCGTGTTTGATTAGTTCCCAGGTGTGTCCATTATCTTCCTCATGTGTTCCATGTCCCTGTTAATTTAATGATTCCATCCACCTGTGTTTCCCCAATTATCTGTTGTTCATAAGCCGTGTCCCTTCAGTTCTGTGTGGTCGGGTCTTCTCACTTGTGCTCACTTGCTACTTACGTGTGTCTACCTCTGTGCTCCATGTTGGATATCCCCTGTGTTGGATATATTAAAAGCCTTATTCTGTTTATCCTCGACTCTGTATTCCTTCAGGCAGCGTAAAACCGTGACAGAAGACCCGACCTAAAGGAGAAAATAGAAAACTGCGTGTTCTTCCCTCCGTTTTGCTTTTGTTTTTTCACAGTCTTTTCGTTTCTTAGTGTCTATGGATCCCCTCTATCGTCCCGAATTCCTCATCCTCCTGCTGAAGCAGGAAGGACGTTCTCTCGAGGACCATACCAGACAGTTTTCCTTATTAGCTAATGCCACCAGCTACCCGGACGGCGCGCTCTGCACCTTCTACAACACCAGCCTGAACTCCAAATGCAGAGCGTTGTCGTCCGAAGATGGTCCTCGAGAGGATTTCGCCGCATACGTGGAGTGGACTCTGGCGAGAAATGGGTCACCTCTCACCGTCTGCCCCATAGAGGACCTCGCCAGCCCCACTCCCGACCCAGAGACCAGCCAGCCACCATCACGCCGCACGGAGCCAGAGCCCACCGCAGCCGCAGAGCCCGAGCCATCCACTGTCAGGGAACAGGATCTCGAGAGCACGACTGACCAGGTGTGTGAGCCGGCAACACCGTGCATCGTGGGAGTCCTCGTGGAGATCGAGGGCGTGGAGGAAAGCCCTGCCCACACTCCTGCGACTGAGGGTGAGCTGTATACAGTCTCTGAAAGTCATATGGAGCAAGTTCTGGATCTGATGGACTGGTCTACGGAGGTAATCCCTAATATTCCTGTTTCCCCGCTGGTTCCGTCCAGCCCTGATTCCCCTGTATACCCTCTCAGTCTCCCACTCCTACCTCCTCCAGTCATTTCCTCTGCTCCATTTCCGCTGGTTCCGCCCAGCCCTGAGTTTTCTGTTTCTCCGCTGGTTCCGCCCAGCCCTGAGTTTTCTGTTTCTCCGCTGGTTACGCCCAGCCCTGAATCTTCTGTTTCTCCGCTGGTTACGCCCAGCCCTGAGTTTTCTGTTTCTCCGCTGGTTACGCCCAGCCCTGGGTTTTCTGTTTCTCCGCTGGTTACGCCCAGCCCTGAATTTTCTGTTTCTCCGCTGGTTACGCCCAGCCCTGAGTTTTCTGTTTCTCCGCTGGTTACGCCCAGCCCTGAGTTTCCTGTATCTCCGCTGGCTCCGCCCAGCTCTGAATCTTCTGTTTCTCCGCTGGCTCCGCCCAGCTCTGAATCTTCTGTGTCTCCGCTGGTTCCGCCCAGCTCTGAATCTTCTGTGTCTCCGCTGGTTCCACCCAGCTCTGAATCTTCTGTGTCTCCGCTGGTTCCACCCAGCTCTGAATCTTCTGTGTCTCCGCTGGTTCCGCCCAGCCCTGAATCTTCTGTGTCTCCTGTATTCCCTCCCAGCCTCCCTCTCCCGCCTCCTCCCAAACCTGCTGGTCCCTCTACTCCTCTTTCGCTGGTTCCGTCCAGTCCTGATCCTCCTGTCCTTCCTCCCATCCTTCTCCTCTCTCCTCCTCCTAGACCAGCCAGTTCCTCGCCATCCCTGCTGGTGCCAGTCAGTCCCGCAGCTCACCCTCAGTCCGCGCCATCGGGGCGCGGTGGTTCGCCGCTGGACTGCCAGTCTCCAGCTCCGCCTTGGCGTGTTAAGGCCCTGTCTCCGCCTCCAGCCTCCGAGCCCTGGACTCCTCCTCGGTCCTTCGACCCAGCGGCTCCGCCTTGGCTCTTAGTTCCCTCGTCTCCACCGTGGCCTGTCATCCCACCTGCTCCACCGGGCTCCCTCGTCCCTCCGGCTCCACCTTGGTCAGTCGTCGACCATCCGCCGCCTCGGGACTCCACTCCTCTGGTTCCACCTCGTCACTCCATCCCTCCGGCTCTGTCAGGCTCCTCCTTCCCTCCGGTTCCACCTCCATCCTCGGTCGCTCCGGCTCCACATCGGTCTGCCAGGACCCCGCCTCCGCCTTGGTCGCCTGAGCCTTCTGCTCCACCTAGGCCCTCCGGAACCTCGACGTCCCCCTGGCTCTGCGGCTGTGCTGCTCCATCTTGGGCTCCTCACCCACCGGTGCAGACTCCGCCTGTCGGCCCCCTGGTGTCGTCGACCCCTCCTTCACCATGGCTCCTCCCGCCGTCGACTCCACCTTGGATCTCCGTCCTGGCTGGTCTCTGGTGGACCATCTGGCTCCTCCTGCTCCTGTCTCCTCCCTGGCTCCTTCCTCCGTCGTCTCCTCCCTGGCTCCTCCTTCTGTGGTCCCTGTCTGCTGGCCCCCTCCTGGAAGTCCGTCCTCCACCGGAACCTCCTCCCAAGTTCCCACCTACGCCCCCCCCTGTTGTTTCTACGGTGCGAGGACGCACCTACCGGGAGGGGGGAGTACTGTCACACACCTGGACTCATTTAATGTGTTTTTGCCCGTGACCCAGTTTCTGTCTTTCCGTGTTTGATTAGTTCCCAGGTGTGTCCATTATCTTCCTCATGTGTTCCATGTCCCTGTTAATTTAATGATTCCATCCACCTGTGTTTCCCCAATTATCTGTTGTTCATAAGCCGTGTCCCTTCAGTTCTGTGTGGTCGGGTCTTCTCACTTGTGCTCACTTGCTACTTACGTGTGTCTACCTCTGTGCTCCATGTTGGATATCCCCTGTGTTGGATATATTAAAAGCCTTATTCTGTTTATCCTCGACTCTGTATTCCTTCAGGCAGCGTAAAACCGTGACCGGTCCGGATTGTATCGGGGTATTCGTTATTTTGGTTGTTCGATGAGAAAAATCTAAAATTGATGACTAATATATGCATGAGCATTATTAATATTATTATGTGAAAACTTTTATTATATATGTTATATAACATTTGCATTTAAATTTAATTATTTACTTTGACATAATTCTTCACAAAAATGTTTTTATTCAAATCAAGGTGTTTTATGTTAAATATTGCATTAAATATATTTAATAAATATTCAATTCAATTCCAGTTTATTTGTATAGCGCTTTTTACGATACAAATCATTGCAAAGCAACATACAGAAAATTAAGTTTCTACAATATTTATTAGTAGCTAATAAGTGGTGACTGTCAGTTTATGTGCATATGACAGGAATTTTCTGAAAAATGAATACAAGACGTAGTCAACTAGACGATGAACACTATTAACAGCAATTATAATGTGATTGCATAGTAAGTAGCAATATTTGTTAGTTCTGTATGTTCTGTATTTTATAAATATCTTAAATTTGTAAAAATTTACAGCCCTAAAATTACATTTTTATCTGTTAGTAAAATTTCACAATCTCCCCTCAGTTTTCAGATGGTTCCTATATGCATCTGCTTGAAACCAATATGAATCGTGAATAATGTGACAGTTCTCAATAAGTTTAATTAATGAGCCAAAAACATCATCTTGTCAAAGGAAACAAACTCTTTTCCATATCTAAAAGCCCAACACCTTACTGCTCACTTTGCTAACACCACTCCAAATGCACATTTTTTCAAGATGCTATTCTGCACGGATGGTTTTCCATTAACACTTAATTCTTTCATCACAATTCAGGGTTCCCTCAAAACAGAGTTGTCCAATATGCATTGAAAAGAAGCTGATTACTGGTCGCCCCTCCACATAGACACAAACAAAAGCACCACTCCTACAGTACATGCTCATTTTCAGTTAACGATCAATGCGAAATTGTGACACATCAAAACAGGATAAATGATATGCTAATTGACTGCTTTTATAAAAATGCTGTTTCCAAGCAACTAACAGGTGAGAGGAGCTCTGTGCGTCCACAATACAGACAACATGAGAAACAAAAAAAGAAATCGAGACTGAGAAAGAAAACCGAACGTACAACGTGATCACATTAAGTTGATGATGTGCAATCATCAGAACAGAGATAATACAAGCGAACTGCATAATTATGTCACCATTACATTTGTGATACAGCATAAGCTGATGGCAATAAAAGACATGCACTTCATAATCCAATAAAACTCAACTCAATACATTGGAGTTAAATTCAGTACATGTAATCCAGTATTCTGTGAACAACACACCTTTAACTGGATTGGATGCTACTGAAAGAAAAAAACCTAGACTCACAAACACTTTCTACTGGGTAACATAATGTGACAGCATTGTAAGCTGGTGTGTGCATTTAATCATTGCAATTCATTTACATTAGGCTCAACACATCCAATCATCAAATATCTGGTGTGTGTATATGTTTGTGTGATGTTAAAATCAATTTAAGCAAATGTTAAGCAAACATTTATGCAGAACATAACACTTCCATCTTTACTTTCCTAAGCCAAAACCCTTAAACCCTAAAAGATCACTGGCATAAGGTTAGGAGAATATATGAACGCAGACTGACCAATAGCTTGTGCTGTTGTCGAAGCAGGTAGAGAGCGGCGGTCTCGGGTGAGAGCTTGTGTTTCCTGTCCTCTAGCAGCCGGAACGCATCCACATGCTGAGGCGATAACTCGGATAAATGCAATGGAAACACCTCATTCCTCAGTTTCTGGAAAACACAGAAACCAACACCAAATCAGCATATTAACATGAATTCTGAAGGATCACATGAGACTTAAGACTGAAGTAATGATGCTGAAAATTCACAGGAATAAATTACATTTAAAAAAAAATATTAAATTAGAAAACAGATATGCAAGTAGTTGT
Organism: Carassius auratus; assembly: GCF_003368295.1. Taxonomy (NCBI): domain Eukaryota; kingdom Metazoa; phylum Chordata; class Actinopteri; order Cypriniformes; family Cyprinidae; genus Carassius; species Carassius auratus. The sequence continues at coordinate 12,477 of NW_020523831.1, read as the reverse complement.
AATATTGACCTTTGTACTGTATTTTTAAAAGCAAAAAAAAAAGAGAGAAAAATGCCCCGAGTATGAGACTTAAAAAGATAAATAAAATAACATATACATACATACATATATACATATATATTTATATATATATATATTAGGGGTGTAACGGTTCACAAAATTCACGGTTCGGTTCGATACGATACACTGGTGTCACGGTTCAGTTCGGTACGTTTTAGATACAGCAAAATGAAAAAAATGGCAGATAAATATCCTTGATTTTTTAGAAAATGTTTTATTTATTAAAACTAACAACAATTTTTCCATTGAACAATGATGGAGCTATTCTTTACCCATCTTCTGTGGTGTTTTCTTAGCAGCATACTGTATAAACAAAAACAGCTCATTATAAAAAAAATGAAAATGTTATATTGTTGTAGTAGTTATGAACAAATACAAAGATGTAACTTTTTATATGGAACTCTATAACTCTTTATATTGAGTGTGTTTTTACTCAGTTCTCTATAGGGATTATGTTTTTTGGAACAAAGCAGGAATTACGGTCTGGCTGAAATGGGCTCGTGAAGGAATATTGTAACGGGGCTCAATTACATTAAGCATGTTCTTAAAACCTGCGTTTTCCACTATAGGCGCTCGCTCACTCAGTACGCGCTGAAGGCTCGTTGCAAAATGGCTAATGCGTTTAACAGACCAGAAAAGAAGATCCTCCAATAACCAACAGGTCTGGTGTTTGGGTGCACTTTGGATTCCCTGTAAGCTATAATGGTGATGATAGAATGAATGGTAAATAGTAAGGTCTCATATCCGCGGCTATAACATAAATGTAACGTAAATGTACCAATCGCCGCGGTGATGTCTTTTGCCCTGTTTGAATCCGTTGGAAATGTCTGCCTAAATGCTGCGGGGATAGTTTGTTACGTGTATGTTTCTCCTTTTTTTCGTCTTTTCCCAGATACTGACACACTAAGGTGATGTCGGCGCAAATGAGTTGAAATGGTTCAAGTATTCCCGCTGGTGTTTTTTTTTTTTTGGTATTCCCGCTGGTGTACCCTATTGTCATGCAGATGCGACATACCATTGTTTTTTTATCCACCACTCTCTTGCCATCACCATGGTTTACAGGGAATCCAAAGTGCAACCAAACACCAGACCTGTTGGTTATTGGAGGATCTTCTTTTTCTGGCATTGCCTGTTATGTCGTTTGGGTTATTGGGCTACCTTGTTGAACGCATATCATTTTATTTAACTTTTTTTTTTTTCCCCAAATATAATTAATTAATCCAACGAACCGTTCGGTACATAATGCGTACCGCGTACCGAACCAAAAGCCTCGTACCGAACGGTTCAATACGAATACGCATATCGTTACACCCATAATATATATATATATATATATATATATATATATATACACACACACACACACACACACACACACACATTACAGACATTAACCTTTTAATCAGTTAAAACAAAAGTAATATTATAGAAATAACTCATAAATAAATAACATGTTGAATGCACATTTTATCTTCTGACCTTCAGTGATGTTACAAAAGAAACTATAAAAATTTATATAATATATACATTGTGGCCCCAAAAGCATTTGGACACTTATGTTATCTCTATATTAGACACTAAATATCAGACATCTGTGACATCTGCAAATAATGTTAAAGCTTCACTTTTATGTGCCATTTCCGCTAGGTTAAAGATGACAATATAATATAACTTTCATTTTTTATTTATCTTTCTACAGGAATGAAATATATATCTTACAGCTAAACAAGCATTTCATCAACCTTTATAACAATCTAGGTAGCTAGTGTGCCTGTGTTTACACTGTGTGTTCTTTATTAGCAGAGTGACTCTTTTGTGGGTCTTGTCAACAGTGCTGCTTTCCTGTAAGGCCTGACTTTAGCAGGTGGCCAATGAGTACAAAGCAACATTACACCATCATCATGTTCTTTACACATTACCAGGGGCTATTACCACTCTGGAAAGCAAACAGAAGCTTATCAGTACAGTATGTCTGTTTGTGCACGTGTATGTGTGTCCATAAACTGGTTTGGGTTATATACAAAACACTAACGCCTGCTCCATTTGATTGTAGAGAACAAATAGGCATGAAAACAGAATGTGGTTATATTAAACTGCTGTAAATGGACAACACACAAACATACACTCAATGATTTTGCTTGCTGCTGTTAGTCCTGCTAGCAGGAGGCTGAACCAGATGTTTGCTTCAGCAAAAGCTCTTAGTGTCCGAAAAGCTTACAGATTCAAATGGCTGTCAGCCTCACATGATCTGACTGAAATATTATGGGTGAACAAACTGAACGTTCAAAAAACACTCCACTCAGTATGAATAGAAGCACATAATCAATGTGACATGCGAAGTCAAACTCAAATGTCTAAAAATGTGAGGTCACATTTAAAAGTTTGCTGTTGACATTTTCCATTTATACTTAAAATACAGGGCTTTTAAAAAAATGTATGAATACAAATAAAAGTTAATGCAAACTGAAAAATGTCATAAATAAAATATTCTCAATATTTAAAAAATGTTTCCCCTCCAAATCAGCATCTAGTAGTGTGACTATTAAAGTCGGTCAATATGCAAAAATTATGATGTCAGATAATCTGACTTTATTATCACAAGACAAGCTTAATTTAGGTTGTGAAATGTGGTGCAATTTCCCATATGAAAAACCATATGAAATATTGAAATGCTTAATTAAGATTTTTTAAACCTTTTTCCTTTTCTTTATCTTGGACGTTGTCATTTACCCATTACAAAAATGTAAAAAATAAATAAATAAAAATAAAAGCATTTTCGCTGGAAGTCATTTATACTAAAATACAATAGAGAAAATATCTCCTACTAAGCAGGACTTATATTGGATTGACTATATCTATGATGCCAACAGTGCAAAATACTTCATTAAATAAACTAATGTGGTATAAAAAGCACCAAAACCGGCCATGTAATGACCCAGCAAGACTACAGTACCTACATATGAGGCATTTGAGATCTCCAGATACTCACACCTGCCTAGGCGCACGCTCTTAAGTTGATTTAACCTAACGGTTATCTTAGCTCTTCAGATCACAGGAAGCAGAAGGAACAGAAAGCATGTTTACTAATTCATGGCAGCAGTCAGGTGTAACGGGGGGGTGGCCTTTGTTCTGGAGAAGATTCAGAAACGTTACTCTGAGATCCTGAACCATGGATAATCTACAGTGCTAAAATTAGACTGTTGTGTGAATAGCATTGAAGGGAAACAAATAGCCTTGAATAGCCTGGTGACCCCAGGCAGGTTGTGTTATGCTTTCGTGCAACTGTGTCTTTTGGCTGTGGTTGGCTGGAAGTTGTCTGAGTGTTTGAGAGAGTGTGTGTGTGTGTGTGTGTGTGTGTATAGGAGTCATTGATTGCATCACAACTGATCTGATAAAACTGTCTTTCTCCATGACGTGGCTCATATGACATTTTCTAAAAATAATCATTCAACTGGCCTAAAAATAAATAAGTAAGTGAATGAATTAATGGACAAATTTCAAATACAGCATATGTAGAAATGTGTAAAATACAGGAATACTTCCATTACTTATGTTGTCTAAAGCCAAATTATTTGATGCTGGCATGGACCCCAGAATATTATGATCCCCTTGCTAAAATAAAGACCATTTCTATGGTGAAGAACATTATAAAACTGTGGAAAATATTACCATTAAAATTATTATATAATAAATATATAATATTTTTATATCTCTATTTTAACATATGTTTATTAATACAATTGATTAAGGTTTTTTTTTCATACCATTTTAACTTAGTTATTTCATTGTAATAATTTATTTTATTATTATTTTATTATTTGACAATATTTCCCCCAACTATTTTTCTCATATCTTTTCCTTATTTCATTAAATTTCATTCCTGGTCCCGATTTAATTCAATCACAGAGTGGACAGTCAGTCCTTAAAAACAAAGGGTAAAAAAAAAACAATAAAAGTTTATAATGTCCAATTCAAGAGCCACACTCTTGAAAATGGTGCTTAATATAATGAGAATATAATACAAATGACTACTGGAAATATTATAATAACATTAATGATATATATACATAATTGTTTTTTTAGTGGTGGGCCGTTATCAGCGTTAACGTGCTGCAAAATGTTTTAACATTAACATTTAACATTTTTTAACAAATTTAAACAAAAACTTTAAGCTGATTTTTTTTTTACAATTATTATTACTGTACAATCCTTATGTCAAAATAATTATAATAGGTAATACAGATCACCTTTTGGACCCAATTTCATTAATTCACTGAGCAGACCTAAAAAAAATAAAACCTAAAAAAAATAAAAAATTAAAAACATCACAAGTTTTTAATGTCCAACTCAAAAGCCCTACAAAGTGAAAATAGCTCTTAATAAAAAGGTTTTGGTAGAATGTGCTGCAAAGTACTACTGAAGAACCTTTATTAGAGTGTAAAATCACACAACCGTCAGAGATCCGTCACTTGCATGGCTGACCACTCAGTGACCTTTCAGCTGCTGTGTGCTGAAAGAGTTGCTGTAGATCAGAGAAAGAGCTAGTGCACTGCACAGCCACTGGCCTCTAGAGAGTGAGCGGCAGGGTATTTATAGCCCTACTCATCCCCAGCTGCATGGCTCCAACACCCTGCCAACAGGCAATTGGGCAACACAAGCTCACCCCTCCAGCAACTAGCGTCCATAACGCAAACAGACATCTGGACATCAGCAGCCCTCAAAAGAGAGAGAAGAGCAAGAAAAAGACCAACAACCATCATCAATGTGTTCACCTCTGGAATTTATAAACAAGTCCTCGCTAGTCGAGTTAAAATCAGAAGAAAAAAAAAAATACAGAACAATGATTCAAAGACTATTTTTATTCTCAATTACAATTTCCTTCAGAGTGTTTGAACTTCCACTTCACTCAAAAATGACTTCTGACGATATAACAACAACAACAACAACAACAACAAACGTTTAAATTTGATTTCTTTAAATATGCTTAATTTGTATTATATTATTTAAATTAATTTTGTAATAAAACGCACTTGATTTGCCATTTAATAAGACTGCATTTACATGTTAATAATTTTTTCTACTCCTAAAAGTTAAATATTTATTTATCGTAATCATATATCTCCTCATTTATGAACATCAATCATAAACTAAAATTCAAATTGTTAATTATTAAAACTTACACAGTTATTACTGTCAAATTCTTCATTCAATATATTATAAATTAATTATTATATTATTTAATAATAATAATACATTTATAGCATAATATTTTATTTTAGAGTTGTTTATAATTATAATAGAAATATTCCCAAGCATCTGGCATATATAAAACTCATCCCAGGTCCATGAATGCATTAATAAATAATAAATATAACACTATTCCCATACAATAATAAACAATTGTATGGGGTGGGAACAGATTAGCAAGCCATCATGCCATTTCAGCACCAAACAACTGACCGTCCCTTTGGCCCAATGTCTATCTTCGAGACAAAAAAGGGTCTGAAAAGTCCAGCATTGTATAGCATCTTTGCAGAGCTGAGCTTGCCCTCTCCTCATTATCAGTATTAATTAGTGTGTGTGGCTGTCGGTTAAGACTTTTCTCCAACAGCCAGGGGGCCATTTGTATTGGGTCAAGTCTGGAATCCTGCCAGCCTTGGAAAACATTTGACGAAAGGCTCGGCTGCATGTCCTGTGAAACTCTGTAGACAGAGAGAGTGTCACTCTAGAAGTGTCACCCCTCCGCACCATTTTCCTAATTGGTTTTTAGTGAGGGCAATGCTAATTAAATCTAGCCAATTACAGCTATGCTATTCAATTAGCCTTTGCTACTCCCACGCACTAAGAGGCAGAGATAGAGAATCTGCACTTGTCTATTTGGTGCACTACTCAAAATAACACGGGACCACCAGAAAGAGAGAACAACACTTGGAGAAAAGGAGAAGGAAAAAAGATAAATTCTACTCTGTGTTGTACAGCTGGGATCTCTGGTCTTATTTTACAGTAAAAATATTTTATAGTACAACATTTTGTGACATTTATCAGATATATAGGCCAGAATTTAAAGTTGGTATAAGTTGGGGTTGGTAGACTTTTAATGTCTTTGAAAAAAGTTTCTAACGCTCACCAAGGCTGTATTTATTTGATATTTTCAAAATGCAATTTCTTCTTGTGATGGCAAAGCTTTCAGCATCAATACACGAGTTACAAGTTTGGACACACTCTGTTTGGTACCATTTCAACTAGTGGTCGGCCGATATATCACCAAGGCCAATATATCGGATGATATTTGCCATTTTTCAAATATCGGCCGATAAGTTCTTCTGCTTGGCCGATGTGTTCGATGCGGACTTTTATTTTGACGGCGCTGAGAACGGCAGACCCTGAGCGCACACAGCTGAGCTCACATTCTACCTCTTGTTCTGTCTAATACAGATAGAAGTCTGTCAGATGGAATGGCTGATCAAAGGAATTCATGTATACAAAAAGTATTATAACGATTGCTTTTATAAGATTAGTAATAGAAAGGCAAACATTATAATACTTTCTTGTTTGCCTGTCAGCATTAAGCAAAAATGCATTTATAATCTTTGAATGGCTAATGAACATTTAATTTCACAAACCTTGCAAGCTTAGCAGAATCCATCTTTGAGATCTTGTGAACTGTGCACTTTCTCTGAGTGCCCTGTTGGTTACAGTGTTTATTTCCTTTTTAATTATATTTTTATAAAATATGTATTTATTTATGAAAAATACTTTGTCATCTAAAGTATAAGTATGTTTATTTTACACATTTATTTTTTAATCCATTGTCAAATGATTTCAAATTTCTTAAATATTAATAAAAATAAAAATAAACATATCGGCTTTATATCGGCTATCGCCCCCTGCTTTCCAAGATATCGGCATTGCCATCGGCTGTCAAAAAACCCATATCGGTCGACCACTAATTTCAACAAAAAAATGTCAAATAATTAGGGGTGTAACGATACGCGTATTCGTATTGAACCGTTCGGTACGAGGCTTTTTGGACTAATTAATTATATGTGAAATATAATGATATGCGTTCAACAAGGTAGCCCAATAACCCAAACGACGTAACAGGCAACGCCCCAGACACCCCCGAAGAAGAAAAAAAAAACACCAACTTATATGTTTATGTTATGCTACTCAGTCAGGCGCTCGCTCACGCAGTACGTGCTGAAGGCTCGTTTCAAAAATGACCAATGCGTTTTAAAAGACCAGAAATAGAAAATCCTCCAATAACCAACAGGTCTGGTGTTTGGGTGCACTTTACCAATCGATCGGGGCATCCAAACAAACACGGAAATCAAAATGGACAAGTACTGTACTGTGTCGGAATTTCCTGAGCAGTACGATACAATTAACAGGCCTGCACGTTATTAGATAGAAGAACTGTTGTAAATAGAACGTATGCACGGGCAGTTTTGAAAACTCCACCTACTTTGCTCTTGGCATGGTGCAGCGCATATCACGTTGTATCTGAAGGGCAACGCTGAGCCCAGGGTCCAGCGCAGCGTATACCGCGTCCTGTGTGAAAGACCCTTTGGCCATTTTCCAATGAGCCTTCAGCGCGTACTGAGTGAGCGAGCACCTCTGTAGTGGAAAAACGCAGGTTTTAAGAACATGCGTAATTGAGCCCGTTACAATATTCCTTCACGAGGAAATATCCCCATTTCACCCAGACCGTAATTCCTGCTTTGTTTCAAAAAACATAAGCCCTATAGAGAACCAATTGAGTAAAAACACACTCAATATAAAGAGTTATAGAGTTCCATATAAAAGGTTACATCTTTGTATTTGTTCATAACTACTACAACAATATAACATTTTCATTTTTTTTTTTTATAAGGAGCTGTTTTTGTTTATACAGTATGCTGCTAAGAAAACACCATAGAATATGGGTAAAGAATAGCTCCATCATTGTTCAATGTAAAAAAAAAAAAAAAAAAATACTTTGTTAGTTTTAATAAATAAAACATTTTTTTTAAAAATCAAGGAAATTTATCTGCCATTTTTTTCTTTTTGCTGTATCTAAAACGTACCGAACCATACCGAACCGAACCGAACCGTGACACTAGTGAATCGTATCGAACCAAACCGTGAATTTTGTGAACCGTTACACCCCTACAAATAATACTAATAAAAAACATTCAATAAACTAAAAAAAAAGGCGAGTATTGGAATTATACAAAAACTATATAAAATGTATATAAAATCTTATATTTTCATTTCTTGACAATATCCCTTACCTAGATTACAGAAAACATTTAATCAAATTTATAATTATAAAAATAAATGTCAGCTATTTTAATCATTTAAATCTCTAGGTCAAAAGACTTCTGTCAAATTCTGTCAAGTGTGTTCAAAATTTTGACTGGTGTTTGAGTCTAGCCTGTAATGCCACAATCCTATTTTCTTGCTCTAACTCTCTACTTTTTCTTTGTGCTGTTCTAAAAATAATAAAATATAACTAAAGTGTGGTGGTGTAAATAAAGACCTGTTCAATAAGACCTATGCAATTATTTCAATGTGAGAAATGTACTTTTCAATATCATTGAGCAACTTGGTTTGTCTTTGGCAGTGGCATTGAGGGGGGGGCATATTTATACATACCTTCATTAAGTTTAGTTTTTTATAAAGCACATTTCCACTGCCTCAAGCGCAGCCCACAGTGCTTTACAAAGCAAACAAGAAAACCAAACAAGGAGAATACAAAACACAACAACTTAGAATTAATATTTAGTTACTTCTGGGTCAGAATCACACAGCAAGATATAAAAGTGCTTTTTAAATCCGTTTTCAAAGCATTCAAGTGGATAGCAAGCGGTAAATTATTCCATAACTTAGGACCGGCGCTTGAGTCAGGACCACCGTACCCAGAGCAAATATTGAAGAAGAGATTTAAAAAGGTTAATTAGGTTTAATTTTAATTCTGCAACTCTGTTTTCAGCCCCCATTCTTTTAATCATGTTTGCTCTGAGATCTTGGATAATGTTGCACCTTTTAAAAAGAGTTGACAAAAAGTTAAAATAGAACCGTGGCTAAATGATGTAACGCGGAATCTGAGGCGGGTTTGTCGGCACGCAAAAAGTGCTAAAAAGTGGCTAAAATATAAATGGCAAGTATCTTATGATATTCTTAGAGAGTCTCTATCAAATTATCAAAACGCTGTTAGAGCCGCTAGATCTTCATATTTTTCGCTAATTATATCACATAATGCACATAACCCAAGGGTATTATTTTCAAAAATAGATAAGGTACTGAGTCTGTCTTTTAATATTTTCCCTACCCCGTCTAAGGATCTGTGGGAGTTTTTTAAAAACATTTTATTGATAAAGTTGCTCTCATTCGGTTGAATATTATGCCTGTAGGCAATGTTATAATCCACAAAATGAATCCATTTCATTGTTTAACCTGATAACTGTCACTCACGTTTTTGAAGATAGACTTGATTGTGCATGATACAAACCTAAATTTGTATATTTCATGACTGAAAACATTTTGTAACGTGATTTTGATGTGCCATTTACATGGTAATGCAATGTCTGATTTTTAAAATGGGTTTTAAAGGATGAATTTTGAGATTTTATGTTTTCAAGTGATATATAACTTCTGATGATTTCTAAAATGTGATAGAGAAAAAGGCAACGAGGAAGTCTTTTTTTTAAACAAAGGTCAAAGCTCCTTTTGTAATGTAGATTTCTGAGGGTGCACTCTTGTCATAAATTCATCTATTACTTTTCCTACATAATTTAAAAAAAAAAAAATATTGGCATAATATATATTTGGGAGTCTTAGACCTTTCCAACGATATATAGTTTGTCAAGATTAGATTAAATTTGATTGTAATATAGTATAGTCAACGTAGGCGTCCCGTATACGGGACGGGGTGACATTTAACAGGTTAAGTAAATTTAAATCGATTTCATTGGCTCAGTTGGGAAAGATAATACTGCACCTAAAACCGACTACCTCACTTGACGTTCTCCCGTTGCAATTGTTTAAAGAGGTTGTAGACGTTATTGGTCCCAATATACTATTGATTATAAATAGTAGTTTATTTCATGGAACTTCCATCAGGGTTTAAGCATGCTGTTGTTGAGCCAGTCTTAAAGAAAATGAGTTTGGATCCACAGGATTTCAAACATTTCAGACCTATTTTGAGATTGCCTTTTATGAATAAGATCTTAGAGAAAGTTGTCCATAATCAACGTACATATTTTTTGATAGGAAATAACATAATGAATATTTTTCAGTCTGGATTTAGGACCAAACATAGCACAGAATCAGCATTATTGGTGACAAATGATATTTTGTTAAGTATTGACTCGAGGAAAAATATTCCCTTAATGATGTTAGATTAAGTGCAGCCTTCAATACTCTAGATCACACAATTTTAATAGAACCCCTCAGAGATTATGTAGGGATCAATGGCGTGGCCCTTAATTACTCTGGCTGCCAGACAAAAGTGTAGAAAAGCTGAACGCAAGTGGAAAAAAGATCATTTGCAGGTTTCTTATGAGATTCTTAGAGAAAGTTTGCACAGCTATCAGAGAACTGTTAAAGCTGAGAAGACCAAGTATCTCTAAAATTTTATTTAAAATAATTGTCACAAACTCCATATTCTTTTAAAAACAATTAACTCTGTTCTTAATACTCCCCAATCCGTCCATCATGTAGCATCCTCTGAGGCCTGAGAAACATTTCTCCATTTTTTTGTGGATAAGGTTGCCTCAATTAGAGCAAGCATAGAGTTTCTCCATAGAGTGTGCAGCTGTTTTTACCCAATTTAAATCTGCATCCATCGCTACTAATATTGTTACAAATTTGAAACCCTCAGTTTGTCCCACTGATAATGTTTCACCTCGCCTTTTTACAGAGGTTTGGGACACTATTGGACCAATCATCCAAGAAATTATAAATAGCTTGTTTCAGGTTTTGTACCAGTCTATTTTAAACAGGCAGTGGTGCAGCCACTCATCAAAAAAACTAATTTGGACACATCAGTACTTTCAAACTATCTGTTTGAATGTGTTTTTAGTGTTTTGTTATGTGGTTTTAGATACACATGGTGTTCTTGAGGTGTTTCAATCGGGTTTTAAGACATTTCATAGCACTGAATCCACCCTTTTGTAAGTTGTTAATGATCTTTTGATCTCAACTGACTCTGGAGATTGTGCAATTCTTATGCTTTTAGATCTCACTGCTGCATTTGACAACGTTGACCACAGCATCCTTATTTCTCGCCTCGAGCATGACGTGGGGATTACACTGCCTTAGAATGGTTTAGGTCATACTTGTCAGACAGAGATTTTAGAGTCAGTTTTGGTGGTTCTATTTCACCTTCTGTGTCTCTTACATGTGGAGTTCCCCAGGGCTCTATTCTCGGGCGGATTCTTTTTTCACTCTATTTGCTCTATTTGCTCTATTCACTTGGATCATTATTAAAAAAAAACACAACATCAACTTCCATTTCTATGCAGAAGATTTGCAAATCTACCTGCCTATCAAAAGAAATAATGATAATTCCTTAACAAGATTGGTTGACTGTTTTAATGATATTAAAGCCTGGATGGATGTACATTTTTTAAACGTTAACGAGAGTAAAACTGAAGTCATGATTTTTAAACCCAGTGGCATTCATTACAACTCGACTTGATTATTGTAATGCTCTGTATGTAGGTGTTAGCTGTAATGACTCAGAGGGCAGAGACAGATCCAGACCAGAAAAGTCAGGTAAAAGGTAACTCAGAATGACGATAATGATAAGGGGCAGGCTGAGGTGTGCGTAGAATCGGCAGCGAGTATACAGTATCCAGGAACAGGCTTAAGTCGAGGCAGGAGGCAGAGAATCAGAATCCAGAACAGGCTGGAGGTCGTAAGGCAGGCTGCAGACAGATAGACAAGGTAAGTTCAGCGTGGGTCAAAGATAACAGGTAGACTGAGTAGTAGGAGAAACGCTCGGACATGCACACATAGAGGGCCAATACTTCACAAAGAGCATTCTGTTAATGAGGCAGATAAAGGCTGAGCATTGAGATATGATTCAGAACAGGTGAAGGTTAATCAGAGCGCCAATGATGCATACTAAGGACAAGTATGCAAATCACTAGAACTCAGGAGAGGGCGCTCGAGGTTGAGAGATGGGACCAGGAAGACTGGATGCCGTAACATTAGCCAGGCCTCCCTGTCTCGTCTACAACTGGTGCAAAATGCTGCCGCTCGTCTCCTGACTGGAACTTGAAAGATCATATCACTCCTGTTCTTGCCTCTCCCTGTTAACTTTAGGATTCATTTTAAGATTCTATTTTTTGTCTTTTAAGCCCTTCATGGACTAGCTCCAGTCTATATTACTGCTTTGTTGAAGCCACATGCTCCTTTAAGGTCTTTAAG